>NC_090937.1:1139893630-1140503347 GCF_040938575.1 Ambystoma mexicanum
AACTCCCTGCAGTTTCTAACAGTGGCTGCGCATGCCGCGCCTTTCAAAAATGAGAACGAAAAGTAAATGGTTGCTTTATTATTGAACTGCTACGGACTGCAGTACCCTACCGTCCCTGTGCACATAGTGCATCTTTAAAATGAGAAAATATATTTACATGAGCAAAATAATGTCAGTTTCAAATCAACTTACCCGCGCTTTCCGAAAACATGAAATGAAGGAAAATGCACCAGCGCCAGGCAAAAGAAAAGCGCAACGCTTACCTTATCAGGGAAAGGAATCACGGGAGGAATTGTCCTCACTTCATGAAACACGCAGCAGTCGTCGATGATGTGGCCCGGATTCCTCACCTCCAATGAGCTCTGATGAATGCGAAGCAGCAGCTGACTTCTGTCGTTATACTGGTGCGGAGAAAACAGAAGCCGTCTGAAGGTAAGCAAAAAATTACGTAAGAGTTTCCGAGTGATCCTCTGAGTCAAAACCACTCGCGCACACTCGTTCACTGTAAAGTCAAAACAATTCATCCGTAGGACCCAAAATTCCTTCATGGTAGTTTTTAGCAAGGCAATTGAAGAGCCTTATTTATTTGGAAGAGCTGGAATACTATGACAAAAATCTACTTATCTTTGAAATTAAAGTTCTTTCATAACAATCAAATCTTCTTTTCTTCAATAAGTCTTATCTTCTCAAGATAAAACTTGACATGTTTCTTGCTTCTTCCAGGTACTGAGGATGTCTCTTGAGAACCTAGGCCCAAAACTCAAGAGCAAATAAAAACATGACCTGCATATATGGAAACTAAAATGAAAGGCAGTTTGGAATGTTTAGCCTTGTCCTTTGTTCTCCCATTCACCAATCACAACTCCTGTTCCTTTCCTCCATCTCGACTTGGGACCCCACCAGCATTCTGAACACCTAAGTTAAGGCCCAAACCAACTCCTAATTCACTGAAGAAAGTAAATAATAAAATAATAAAACTCAGTAAAGAGAAAGTGCTCTACAAGGCAGGTAATTGTGTATGAAAACATGTTGGTAATCTTCTCAGGGACCGTAATTATGCTGGTAATCTTCCCAGTGACCTGACAGAGCCCAAGGGCTCAATGGAGACCTTGGCCCTGAATCACCAGGAAACCTCACCATTTAGATGGCTAAACGGCGTATTAAAATAATGCGGGGCGAGTGGGGGAGACCTTTTGAGGGACTGTTGCTAGGGGTGAGACATTGGGCCTCATTCTAAGTTTGCCAGTCTGGAAACAACGGTGCCAGTAAACTTACCATCACTGTGGTCTCCAGACCGGCAAACTACGGGTTTGCCTGCCGGAGCCGCTGTGCCCGACAGGATTGACCCTACCGGGCACAGCGGCCACGGTAGGCAGGTGTCCTGTCAAAGTATTTAAAACAAAAGGATTGAATGCCTTTTGTTCGACACCAAAAGGACAGGAAAAAAAGGGTTGAATGCTTTTTCATTTATTTCTTTATATATTTTTTGTTAGTTTGGTATGCATAAAAAAAAAATGTTAAAACGAAAACGGGAGGTTGGCGGGGGAAACCCCCCCCCCCCCCCCCCACCCCCCATTAAAAAAAAAAAAATGCAACCCTTTTTTTCGGTCCTTTTTGGTTTAGAAAAAAAGGGCATTCGATCTTTTTTTTTTTATTCTTTCACCTATAACCCGGTAGGCAGCCCCGTCACGGAAGCACCGGCACCGTTAACAACGGAACTGGTGCTTCCATGGTCCCCATTCCCATAGAGTCCCAGAGGACTCTATGGGAATGGGGACTTAAAATGTGCTGGCGCCTAACTTTCCAGCCCGCCGGGGCTGTAATCTCCCAGTGGCACGGCGAAGTCAGGCGCCAGTAAATCATTATAGGTCCGGCGGCAACCTTCCGGTATCACCAGCACGGTTACCGCTGGACCCGTAATGAGGCCCATTGTTTTAGATCACGTCGAATAGCAACCAGCCTACCACACTATGTATTAGCGGTGGAAGAGGAATTCCCTCATAATGTATTTAGCCGGCCTGTGTTAATACCCCAGTATGCAAGAGACTGAGAATATACAAAAATCAGTACTTGGCCTTTTAATGTATTAGGACATCTGGTGATGCAGTAATTCAGTGGGGATCTTAATGCCATTTATATCTGTGACGAGACACTTGAAGGATGGAACAGTAATGAGGAAAGGAGCAGGATGAGATATTTAAACCCTAATCAAGCTGGACAACTTTGGACATCCTTTACAAGAGAGTGGGACCTAAACATGCTTAATGATCAGGTAGAGGGAGACGGGTCAGGGGCTTATACATGGAGGTTGGGGACAGAAGTATGCTACAATGGACTACTTATTTACGAATATCAGTCTTTCCCAGGATTGAATATCTGAGTGTGGAATGGAATGCCTGCAGTGATCATGCTATGCTGAAACGATCTCTGAATTGCTGCATGCAGAGAAGTGGGAATATGGGTAGGTCAGATCCAGGTAAACCATCCAGGAAATCGAGTTGGGTGGTCAAATCAAAATATTTTGCGTGCTAAAGCAGTGACCACTGGTCTCGATCAGAGTTGAATATCCAGGCTCCAGAATAGAAGCATAGAGGAACTGGAGACATGAATAAACAAGTTTTCCTGTAGGTACGCTCAGTTGAAACCATTGATGAATGCAACCAGCGAGAAAAAGTAATCCGTTATAAGGAAATTCGTGACAGAAAGCGCACATTAAGGCAGGAATTGCGTATGCTTAAACATAACCTAGGAAATACTGTGGAAAGAAGGGTAAAGACGAAAATTGCTAAAAATGCATGTCAAAACTGCATTAGTTGGCGGCGTAAGTCGCGGCAGCTATTTCAGTGGCAGCACATGTTGAAAGCATTTGCGACAGGTAATGTCAGGACTATCTGGGATATTTTGGGAGAAGCCACGGGCAATAGCTCTAAAAAGGTCTTTAACCCTATAAAGGAGGAAACTTGGGTACAGTATTTAAGCACGAGATCTGGCCTGATAACAGTTGGGGACCTTCATTGTGTTTCCTTCATTGTGTTTTTGTATTTATACAGAACTATGCTGCTATTAATTTGCCCTGAGGAAGATTAGTCTGGTAGCTATTCTTCAAAACTAGTATACTTTTAATGATAGGCAGCTGAGAGGTTGCAGTATTTAACCAAATCTGCCAATGTGTGTAAAGGTGTTTATTTTGAATTGCCATTATTAAGCACTTTGTCTGATCATTGTGGTTTATCTGGTATATGTCAATGCTATGTATGGAATGATTATGATTTAGTGATTCACTAATATCCAGAGATCCCCAACTTGTAGATCGTGAGCAACATGTTGCTCTTGGCACCCTAAAATGTTGCTCACCAGTTGCTCTAGGCCATGGTGTGGAGGGCAAAAAGGAGGAACTGCAGGTATGAGAGAAGAATAGCAGTGTAGCCTGAGCCAAGACTGGGTGGGAAAGCTAGTCAAACAGCCTGCTCTTGCAGAGAGAGATGACATACCATTAGTTGTGGAGACATCAGCAGATGGATGGAGCCAAGAAATTGAGAGGGTTATTTGGGCTTAAAGCGCAGAAGGAGGTTTCTGAGATGATTGTTAAGGCTGCAGATTAGAAGAGCCTCATGATGGCACACTAGAGCTATTGAAAGCAGAAGTATAACAGTGCATTGGTACGCCCACACTGCTTGGCCCATGGGGGCATGTAATGGAAGCAATTATTGAATATGAGGCCCTGAAATTAGGCAGGCCTGTCCACTCCAGTGGAGATCATGAAACTGCTGCTATAATTGGAATTATGCAGTGGCCATCAATGGATCTTCACTTATTAGACCAGAATCCCTCTACGCTCGCTGCACTACTTTGGATTTCCACCCCACCAAGAGGGGTGGAGCAAGTACACAATCTGTGCAGCAACTATTGCAATCCACCAAGCATTCCCCTATTGCACTCATACAGTTTGCGGAAAATAAGTTACATGAATGACCAATTGTCTGGATTTTTTCATACATGCAAAATGTTCATGCCAATTCTTTTCTTGAAATGTTCATTGTCCTTGTGTATACATTCTCGACATATGATACTTTCCTCAGTCATTTGACAAGTATACACTAGCAAGTATAACGATTGAACCATATGCCCATGTTCGTGTCCTGCTGAAAATTCTCATCTTCTGTACCTTTGCACAGCTGCACAAGTAGATAATGGGCAAGTAAGTTAGAAGCATGCCCAACTTTTCGTTTTAAAATAATTTGTATATGCCAATTTCTGAACCAGCAAAGTTTGTGTTTGATGCCACCAAGCATAACTGTTAGAAATGTTACATATTCATTGAAATGTCCTGGTGGAAAAAATTGTCATTGGCTGATACTTTTCCATCTTGCATGCAGATCATGGGTAAATAAGGAAAAACATGCCAAATTGAACATCAATGTACTCTGTATAACTTCTGACTGAAATGCAATGAAGTTACAGCTAATAATTTGTAATTGACAGGGCCAACGTTTTTGGTCCTGTCAATTACAAATTTATTGGCCTAATATTCATTAAACGCAGCACAACCCACTACATTTTCCAGATGATAGCTCAGAAGAGACCCAAACTTCCAGTAAAATGTTTTTACCAACATAACAGTCTTGCGTGCTTTTATAAAACCAAAATGATTTACTGCTATCTTTCACAGGTGTATATATATTTCTGAGGCTTGTGGAATCTGCTTAGATCACATGCTGTGCATAGGCCGACATCTAGTATATATATATATATATATATATATATATATATATATAGAGAGAGAGAGAGAGAGAGAGAGAGAGAGAGAGAGAGAGAGAGAGAGAGAGAGAGAGAGAGAGAGAGAGAGAGAGAGAGAGAGAGAGAGAGAGAGAGAGAGAGAGAGAGAGAGAGAGAGAGAGAGAGAGAGAGAGAGAGAGAGAGAGAGAGAGAGAGAGAGAGAGAGAGAGAGAGAGAGAGAGAGAGAGAGAGAGAGAGAGAGAGAGAGAGAGAGAGAGAGAGAGAGAGAGAGAGAGAGAGAGAGAGAGAGAGAGAGAGAGAGAGAGAGAGAGAGAGAGAGAGAGAGAGAGAGAGAGAGAGAGATATATATATATAGTCATGCAACGAACTCGCCGGACACGGCCAACGATCGGCTATCCAGCCCCCCTGGCGCCCTTATCTGGGAGGACCAGCCTACAGCATTTTGAAGTCCACCCCTTAACTCAATTGGCCTTGAAAAAGACTTAGGTTGAAACGCGTGTCGGCTGTGTAGCGAGTTACCATGTCAAAGACTTGTCATTAATTTCTACAATGATCTTTTCTTTGGTGCTAACTAACCAAAAATAAACAAATTAATGACTATGACCTGACTGGACCATATAATTGATCAAATCGCACAACAGCGACCATTGGACCACCACACCCTACCAGCGCCCAACTGATCCAGAGTTTGTCATCCCCACAATTCTTACAAATAAATGGGAACCCCGGAGTTGGTTCCTCGACAACCCAGGATCCAGGCTGCTGGTCAAATTCGGAAATAAGAAAAGAGGAGAAACGCAGGAGAAAGGGAGTCCCGCCATGATTAACTCCACCCTTGCTAAAACGTCCATAATACCACCCTAGAAAGGTGAGTAACTGCACTTCTTTTTTTTTTCCATTTCAAGCACTTGTGGCCAACAGTTGAGATTGATCGTAGCCTTCAAAACTAGGGGGACTACCAGAGTTTTAGAACTATGCCAGATCTTATGCCTTTGCAGGGCTTTGTAGTGTAAGAGGCATGGAAGTTTTGCATGTATGTGAGAGAGCAGCAGGCCCACCAGTCTGGACCAATACTTGAGGAGTGCTTCCCATGGCAGTGAACCACACACATTTCCTCATTCAATCCCCCTCAGTTGTCATGGTGGCAGTGACCGACATTGTGTGCACTGAGAATCCTAGAAACTCCAGGTTGCGGGAAGTAATTGGACCTCTACAAGTTCTTAAGTAAGGAAGCGGAAGTCCTGTATGAGGTCGAAGGCAAGCTGGAACTGAGCTGACAGGCTTCTTGACTCTGGGATATGACGGTCATGTCTTATAGATCTTTATCCATCCTGATGCTTGTAGGGCTGCCACCACGAGCTTCAGGAGCTTTGTAAAGTCCAACAGGTGGTGGATCAGTTGAAAATAAATGTAGCTAAATGCCAGAGCAACTGGAAAAACCTCAAAGGTGGGATATTAAACTGCAAGTACAACTGTGCCAACCAATCCCCTTCTGACAAGATATCACAGAGCAAGAAAATACCATCCGTGTTGAAGTAGCAGTACACCACACAATCTCTCAGTTCCCTTAGGTTTATCACAGGGGGCACTTTGTCCTTAATGGCTACTAAAAAAAAAAGATGACTCTGCAAACTCTGCAGATGATGCTGCATAAGCAGTAAGGCTGCCTTTCAAGTGAGAGCAACTATTTAATGTCATACAATCCCTTGTTCTTGGGAAAACTCCACAGCCTGGCCTGAAAATGCTCTCCTGGAAGCTTCAGGTGAGGCACTTAGCATTCTGGACAACCAACCCAGACATCCTCTGATATCTACCCCCTGCTGTGTGCAATTATATGCAAAAAGCTCTTTATGACTGGTGGAACGAAGCCCTCTGGGGAACTCATCTGCGGGTAATGGCGGTGTTGTCTCAGCTTCGTACTTCTATCTCTATGACTTTGGGAAGGAAAGGAGTCAAGTGGGTGGCTATCCTTGCCTTGCAAGTCACCTCTGATTGCGTGGGACCTCAGTGCTCCAACTTGGAAATAGCAGGATAGGTGCTCCGTGCCATATCTGGTTCCTACCAATGTATATGGAAAACTTCTCTTCGTAGAGGCTTGTGCCTTGTTCAGTGCCATATATATTCTCTGGATGCTTTGACAGAATATTATCTGAAGAGGATCCTCTCTGCTGCTGGGCCTACTTTCAATGAAGCCAATTCACTGAGTTTGCAGTCGATCTTCAAAAGTAGGCCCGTCCATGTTCTGCTGAATGGCACAGTAGATGTTGCCCAGTGAGGCAGCACCATTGGGAACCACAGGAAAACCTCTGTTGTAGGCTCTCTCGAAAAGGTTGGTTATGTTGGTTAGAACACCTGCCAAATCTAGACCGGACTGAAAAACTGTCAGTTGTGGTGCATTGCTCTCTTGGGAGGTTTCTGCCCCTTATGCATGAATGCCACAATAAGAAGTTTGACCTCTGATGTGGCTGTGATTTTTACCTGCAGGTTGTGCCTGGGGCACTCCACTTTCATCTTCTCCCACTACCTCTTAACAGCCTTTAAGAGCCGTGTAATCATAGAAAACACTTGCACTTCAGAGATGGTGTCCGTTCAAGACAACCTTGGAGGCTAAATCCTGTCTGCCCAAACATGGCAGGTTGAGCATAATCTTCCGAATCCATATGGATTGGTACCAGCTGTTAGGGTGAATTCTCTTATAAGGCCAATTTCCCAAACCTAGTGAGTCCCCCAGCTGGATTTTTGGCATTTGTTTTTTTCTCCTGCTAAGAGTGAGACTCTTTTACTCCCACTCTTAGGCATGATTTGAGGTATGTCTATGACTGTTTGTGTGATTTTGGACTATGGTTACTCCATAGGTTATCATCTGTTTTTTGTGTATGTGTTACACAGCACACTCAGTGCAGTAACACAGGGGTGTCCTAGTGACCCCCAAATATAGACTCCATACCCTGGGACTGACTACTGTCTCCCAGGGCATGTAAAGTCACCATTGACTTTACTAGTCTTAAATTGTGAACAGAACCAGTACAAACCATCATATTGTGGAAGTACTGAAGGGGTTAATTATATTGCCCCTGGGTCTGTTTTCAAGGGGGCACTGTCCAGTCCCCCCTTGTCGAGTTTCTGGCTGGTGGCAGAATATTCCACCGGAATATTCTCTATGGGATTTTCCCATTGATTTTAAACGCACCACTTTTTTGGTGCAATGTTAAAGATACCGCCAGTTTATTTATTTAATATTAAATCAACGGTTGGGTCTTTTTGCCAAAACTCTTTTCTAAAATGGCGTTCGTGTCCGTCTCTGTAACTCTGACCAAGGTCGAGCCCTTTGTTCCACGTTTTGGCGGGCTTCTCCACAGAAGCCCTCCAAATTGTGCCACTCTGTCTGGGTTCCACAGGAAGGGTGGAGGGGGGAATTGGCACCCTGTACTGCGTTGCCTCGGCAACCCAAGTCACACTCTACTCTGATTGGCCCACTGGTGAGCCGCCCGGCTCACACTTAGCATGTGTGATTGACAGCTAGGCTGATGAATGGGGGTTTTTCTGCAGAAAAGCAGGGCCTTTGGGACTGGAACTTCAGACGTCGCCACTGGACCTAAGAATCCGAAGAGGGAAGCAGCTGAGCCATCTGCAACGACGACACCACCGGTGAAGCCCTGCTGCAACTAACTCACCACTTTCCTGACGACAAGAGAAGATCTTCTGCTGGACGAGTCTTCTTCCTCTGAACTGGTGGGACCAACCAGTTCACCCTTTTCGCCTTCAAAGATGTCTCTTGGTCGAATCGCCCGTGCCAAGCATCCCAGTGGCCGGATAGCCAACCTTCACCACTTTGACCGCGAATAAAAGGAACGCTCCTTTTATTGACGAACTCCGCGGCTGGTTTAATCCCTGTGCAGTGCAATGACTCCACGTTTCCTCCTCGACGAGATCCTCTCTTTCCCTGGTCGAAACAATGAACTGCAACCACTGCCAGGAACAACTGCCACCGCTGGAGCTTCCTCTCTGTTTAAGGTAGTGTGTCCTGCCTGGCCTCCCTTTCTTCAGTTTGCCCAAGGTGACCCTTAAATCCTTGGCTTGCCAACTGGGTTGGCCCCAGACCTTCTAACTTTACCTTCTTGAATCGCCCCAACCTCTTTTGAACATTCTGCAAGGACTTTTAGTGCATTTTTAAACCGTGTGATCCTGGGCACATTTCGCTTTGCTCGATTTAAAGTGGGCCTGGCCTATGAACTTTGGCTCTACAGTGTATACTGCCTTTATTCCTTTGCTGAGAACTCCTAAAAGTGTTTGGACCCGTTTTATTTCTATGCTCTGCCTTTTTCTCTCCCTTTAACCGAACTATTGGAGTGCCATCAGGTTATCCACTCACATCTGTTTAACAAATCGTGGTGTTTTAATTCTGATTTGTCTAATAGTTATTAAGGGAGGTGTGTATACTTTACCTGGCTGTGTTTTAACTTGCTTTTTATTTAGAGTGGTAGTGTATTGCCTAAAGTGTGTTTTAAATAAATAATTATATACTTTTTATACAAAGCTCTGGTCAGTGTTTGTTTGCTCTACTGTGTTTTTGGCCCTATTGTGTATACTCTATATACTGCCCTACTCTTCTTGAGGGAAGTCTGACTGCTCAGCCACAGCTACCACGTAGATCTGGGTGGTGCAGACTGCTACCAATTGGGTTTACTGCTTACTCCTGTAGTCTTAATCTTTTTGCAGTGTTCCCCAAGGGAACTGCACAGGATTCTGCCTAACACTCTGCACCAACCTAATTCGCAGGTTTTGCTGGAACATCCCTTGGAGTTGGAGCAGGAACAGTTGGCTGCTCCCCTGCAAAACCCCATTCAGGGACAAGAGCTTAAGGCTGGGCACTGTCCTCCTAATCAAAAAGGCAATTTTTAGCTAGTCAAAGGCAGACTGCCTCTCAAGGATAGTGACCTCCCAAAGATGACATTCTTCCAGGCTGAGATACTGCCCTTCCCAGGAGCTAAATAAATCTACTGGGCTGTTGTCACCTTGATACTCATAGCTAAACCATGGAGAGGGATCCCGGGCTACACAGGACCCCCGGAGCAGTGGGCCTGCAGTGTTCCTCCATGAAATGCCCTCTCTGATGCACTGAATCAAATATACTTTTACTGCTTTAAGTACTGTTTTGGGCAAGGAGGGCCCCAGGACACCTATAAATCTCATTGCCAATGAGCTGTCCTGTTATCCATAGTATTCCTGCACAAGGTAGTCGTGCTGATCCCCTTCCTAATCATCTATGGCCTATCACTCCTCTTCCTGCTCTGGTTCAGAAACGTATTACATGTTCATCCTTTGTGCAGAGAATGTGCCTATTGGCAGGATGAATGGTCCCTGAGTGAGGGGAGAAGGACAGAAATGTTCTGCAGTGGCAGAGATCAATAGAATAAGTACTCTAGATGGATATATGATAAATCATGTATAACACGCCTGTACACAAGTGTTTCTAGGCGTGACAGGACAGTGAGGGGGGGGGGGGGGGGGTCAGGGGAGGACCAGACAAACAATCTTACTAGGCCCAGATCATGCAAGTGCGACAGCGCAAAAAGTGCAGGGGGATATTTCTACATTGAGTATTGCAGAACAGCAGCAGGAATACAGTTGCAGTGTGCTGCCTATTTGTCAAGACTCTGCGGCACGAGAATGAGAGTGGTGCAGTCTGTGCATGAGCAGGGTGTAAGAGGCTTCCTCACCACTGGAACGTCTTTCCCCGAGTATGCGCTAGAACATTCATGTTCTTGGGAGAATGGCTTAGGAAGGATGGGAATCGGTGGTTAGCGAGCTGCTCGCAGAGGTGTCTAATAGACTGTGGGTGGCATCCACGCACAGATTGCAGCAATACAGCAGACCGGGGTGTTGTTATAGATCACAGGACTGGTGCGCTCTGATGCCATGATAGGTGCATGTTGGGTCCTGGAACGTTGCCAGCGCCTTACCAACACACCACGCACATAGTGTACAGACAGGCTTTTCTGGGGACATGAGCTACTGGGATGAGGCTTGCACTGCACACCGCAACACAAAGACTATATATAAAAGAGAGTTGTAAAGCTTACAACAAAGCAAATGGATCCACACTAGAAATCATGCCACAAAGAAGGTATGAAATCAATTATGAACATAGAGCTCATAAAAAAGAGTGACTTGGCTGCAAACAAAGAGGAGGTGGCCTAGAACAGGGTGCACGTTCTGTGTGGACGATGTTTACTGGATTGTCCTATAGGCTCATGTGACTCAAGAACATATATAATGTTATGAGATAATGGAACCATCATTAGCTAGCTATAGCTACCATGTGTACCTGTGAAATGTAGTTTTGTTTTGATTTTACTTTGCTGCTGAAAATATAAAGATTTTGGAAGCATGATACTCGCTTCATGTCAATGTAGAAGTGGTTTGTTCAGTGTCCTCCTTGAAATATCCTTGGGCCTGGACCCCGAGGGCGACAATGTCCTGGCAACGCCTTTGAATTTTGAGGCCTTGGCGCTGGTCCCGCACACGTCTTCAACACAGATGGTGCTGCAAATGCCACAGTCCCTGTTGAATGAGGCAATTTATGAGAAAAATGAGCTAGATCTACAGCAACAAAGGCAAACCTGTACCCTTTGGGATGGAATCCATGGGCTCCGGATCTGCGTGATTTGTTCGCGGGTACATTACTGGCAACGGAAATGTTTGCATGGGAAAAATCCATTACAAATGAACACCAAAACCATACTAACATACACACCCACCCACACTCCCAACACACCCCCACCCACATCCCCAACATACCCCCACCGTCCTACTTACCTTTCCTTCCGAGGTGCTGTGTCCCTGCAGCGCTGGTTCCCTTTCATTTCCGTGATCAGGAACCGGCACTGCAGGGTCCTTTTTTATTTATTTCTTGGGCAACTGCGGGGTGTCCCCCTCAATCTCTGCTCACTATACTGAGTAGTATAGTGAGCAGGGTGTTGCGGGGGACACCCGCGCAGCCCCCAGCCTTTTTTTTTTCAGTCGGGTGAGCTGCGGGGGTGTCCCGCGTAACCCCCGCTCACTATACTGTATAGGACCCCCCAAATCCCTTTTTAATTTTTTTTAGACCAACCCCATCAAAAGACCTAAACACATACCTCGAAAAGTTCGAACTTTTGGTAGATCAAACTTTTTGTGGTATGTGTTTTAGGTATATTGGTGGCGTCAGTAAATTAATCACAGTAATTTCGTCCTATTCCTGCACTCTAGAGAGACTTCCTTTAGGAATTTTACAGGGAAGGTGAGGACATCCAAGTACTGGGCTCAGAGCTTCAGGAGGCCAGCAGTATTGACACGTTGCCTGAGAGCTGGATTTCCTTCCATCTCCAACTCTGGGTGGAACTGAGACATCCATCCAGAGGTTGATAACCAAGGTTGCAGAGTATCAGCCTCGTCCAGACCTATAGTCCAATTTGATTTAACAGATATTCTGATGAAGGACCCAAAAAGGAGATCTTGCAACGCTTTACTGTAGCTGTGGAAGCTCTGGTGCTAGCGATATGCGAAAGACCCGCCTCTATAACGGCAGCCGACAGAGAATTGGCAGGAAAGCATCGTCTTCCTCCATCAGCCTTTTTGTCCGCCCATCCCTCCACTGAGAGGTTGGCGATTCAGGCTGGCACTGCAAACTTGATGGCATCTACCTTGCCTTCTCTCCCACCTGGCTGAGCGAGTAAGAAGCTGGATGTCTGAATAAAGAGGCTTTTCTTCTATTCAAACTGGTATCCTGCTGAGAACACTCCTCTTACCTGCATCACCAGCGACTGGCACTGCGAGTCCAGGGGGACTCTTGCCATCTCAGCCCGCGCTCCCTTCCTGGAGGAGGCGGAGCCCATCGGCGGTCACGTGACCAATCACGTGACTTGATCACATCTGAAAAAGCAGCCCCGATCGTTCGAGCGGCGCTTTTCTTCTATTCAAACTGGTATCCTGCTGAGAACACTCCTCTTACCTGCATCACCAGCGACTGGCACTGCGAGTCCTGGGGGACTCTTGCCATCTCAGCCCGCGCTCCCTTCCTGGAGGAGGCGGAGCCCATCGGCGGTCACGTGACCAATCACGTGACTTGATCACATCTGATAAAGCAACCCCGTTCACCCTTGCGGCGTTAAGCCCGGTGCGGAGTAAAGGGTGTTGCATTCTAATAATTTTTTTCTCCTTTTACAAGAACTGTTTTGCTGCTGTTTGGCTCTGAGAGGCATAGTCATTGGGTTCCGGCACATAGTCAAACTCGCTGTACATTCCGCCTCCTGGAAACAAGGTATCTTGGCATTTGAATATATTTTTATTCTTTAAATAATTTTGCGTATATACATGCTGTGACTGCGGCCCTAAGTTTTTGAGCAGTATTTGGTCTAGCTACTTGAACTGGTAGAAATACAAACCTACACTAATAGTGATTCATCTTCTGGCACAAACTGCAGAATTTTACTTCCTTGACTCGGATGAGCTAGTAAAAGTAAGTGATCCTTTTATTAACTAATTTTAATTAAAATCATAGAACAAGGTGCTCATCTTAAAAGTTCTATTTAAAAACCACTCTATACATATAAGTCATGAAACTTCGCATTAATCTGATTGGAGATGATCTGAAGACACCTGAATGGGAAGAACCTATTATATCAATCATGATACCCGATGATACATCGATGAGCACAGAAGCAGATATTCCGTCACCATCTTCCTCTAATGCAGAGCCTCCACAAATCACAGCACAGATTCAATTAGAGTCGCCCATTTTAACTCCTAGTAGAGCATACGCAACTCATGAAGCTTGTCTTCCCCTAACTGAAAACTGGAAAAAGGAACTTGAATTCACTGTTACAACATCAAAGATACAGAAAAAAATTGACGATCACTTCGGTGGAAGAACAATTCTCAAAGAAGCTGTGCCTGTGTTCATTCATGGTGAATCCTCATCCACTCAGGCCGCTGCTACACTAACATCACCAATCTCTGACACAACTATGCATCCCCTAGAGAAGTTAAATCTATCAAATTCTGATGGGATATCAGACTCTCTATCCTCTAACCCAGACAATAACTTACTAATGCCTCATACCCCGTCTGAAGTTCAAAACTTGCAGGACGAGCCTCTTCAAAATTCACCTGGTCCTTCTGCACATACTCTACATGCTCTTAGTTATGTTCTAAATTCCTTAGTCTCTGTCTTTGAACTGCTAAAGGGTGAAGTTCAGTCACAGACAGGCTCCCTTATCGAATTAACAAAAGAAGTTGCCATTTTGGATGGTGCGATGGTAAGTTGTTGCAATCTCATCAACAACAATCTTTTGCAACAAATACAAGAACTCAAAGTAGAATCAGTAAAACAAGGAATGGATCTCTCTGCAATACAGAGATCCATGGCGCTTAAAAATACCCTAGAAGAATCCAATAAAGATACACTTCAGGAGCTTCTTAATCTTATACAAAATTCTGCTATCAAAGCTCCGTCTCTACTCACTCAAGCCATTGATAATGACAAATACCAGCCTTTAGATGATACTCCTTTGTCTGAGTCAATTCTCGATGAATTTCGAAGACTGGCCAATGTAAGTATTGAGTGTGAAAATGAAAACATCTTAAATGCACATATAACAATTGATCCGGTCGCCATTAACGAAGATCAATTTGTGGCGCAGTCCATGTCCACAACAACTTTCATCATCAGGAGGAAAGAGACAAAGGAAAAAAGAAGCAAGAAGGAAAAAAAGATTACGTGAGCAAGGTATTAATATGAAACACAAGAAAAAGCACACCTCTCAAAAAATTGTCAAGAACAGTACTACAATCAATAAACAAAATCAAGAGGTAGTTCTTACCAATGATATGGAGAGGGTAAAGAAAACAACATTGATGACATCAACAAGTTCGCAAACCACCAAAGTGACCTACACACAGGATTTACTACATCATCTTCGCAGAAGATTTTAAAAATAGCTCCAATTTTCCTTCGGAAAAGTTCTTTAAAAACAATTTTACCATCATCATTTAGTAGTACTGCTAATCAAATCAAAGAGGCCCCGCGGACCATTGCCCCCATATTTCTAAAAAATCATCATGGTCAAAATCAGTCACCAATACTCAATCATGAGATACAAATAAAACTTGGCACTGGTAAATTTAAAACTCTACCTCCATTTGGTTCAAATGATGTATATGTTGCAAACGCAAGCCAAAGACCTGATGCGATTCCAATATCACTTACTCCTGAGAGAGACTCTGTTGTCTCTAATTCTCGATCGATCCTCGAATCAGACAACATTATAATCTGCTTGACAGACAAGAAAGAAACAAAAAACATGGTCCATCCAAAAAATTGCGGCACCTCTATGGCGAAGCGATCAGTCAAGTCCTCAGTCATCCCACAGAAACGTATTGTTTTGGCATCAAAAGCAATCTCCAAAAAATACCATTTACAGACTTTAGCACGTCAAGATAATGCTAATAACGATCAAGGAAAGACCACCATTGCTGCTAAACACCACGTGAAACCCAATCAAGATAACCTGGCTATCACTGTAGACAGTTCAGAGCACACACTACCGATCACACAACATAAATCTGAAAAGCAAATTAATCAAAATCTTCTTTTACACGGATCTTCCCAGCAGATATTAAAAGATCATAGAAAGGAGATTCGGTGTGCAGTTGACGCATATATGTCAGCTCAACCAACACAAAAATATTTTAGACATTACGATCCAACTAGCAACTCCTCTCTCTATGGTCAAGAAACATCTATCCCAAGTGGATTAGGAAATCCTCGTCAAGTTTGTGAGGCTGAAATTGGGACTGCTAAGATTCAACTTTTAACCCAGAATTCTCTTGGACCTAACTGCATTAAGTCAATCAATCAAACATGCATAGTTGATCCACCACTAATGGAAAAAACAATGCCCGATATAAACATTGCGCTACAAGAAAAACATCTTTTAACAGCACTGGGACCACAATTACAACGATTAATTGAAACAACCATAGCAAACTCTCTAGACAAACAAGTCTCACCAGATTCGACGTCAGCCAAGTCTGACCCTATTCTGTTGAAGAACAAAAGAATACTCAAAAATGATCTCAAGAGACCAGCATTGCATTCATTGATCATTGCTTGTCGTCAACCCCCGAATGTGCAATATGATCTGAATCGCAGCTCCATACTTACCATCTTCGCTGAAATCCCTGAGTTAGAAGATATACACTCAACTGATATTCAGTTGGTGGAGTTTGAAGATGCTCAGATTCTCACTTCAGTAAAACTGTGGATAAACTCTAGAGTGGTTGTCAACACCATATGGTCAGCTAAAAATCAACTATATGATTTAGGTTTTGTCGTTGAAGTTAGTCATCTCTTATCCAAAACTCCGACGACAAAATCCTCGCCTCTAAATGACACTCATGGGAGGAACATTGACACAATTGCCACCCAGAAATCCTCAGTTGGCTTTAGAAAGTCTTGCAATTGCCAGTTGACTCATAACGAGCACTAGCTAGTTATATCTAAGCCTCGAACTCATGTCTCTCTTACCAGTTGGAATACGAGAGGGTTTCGTCATTTATTGAACACTGTTGAATTAAGCCTTGATGACGTTGATATAGCCACGTTTCAAGAAACCTGGCTTACCAGTGTCCCAACTTGGGACAATTATAATATACACATAAATTTAGCCCATAAATCAAATCATGGACGACCGACGTCAGGGCTTCTTATAGCTGTTAAACAAAATCCCCTCATTGAATCTGAAGACTGGTCATCTCCAAATTGTTTCCAGCAGATGATAAAACTTAAGATTGGTAAATCAATATATGCCTTGATAAATGTGTATTGGAACCCCGCTGGTATTTCCGACCACATATTCATGAGAGACATGAACTCTTTAATGCATTTGGTGAGTCTTGACAACACTATAAAATATATCATTATAACAGGGGATTTAAATTTGCATTACTTTGATCATCACAAATTTTGTAATAGATTAATACTATGGAACCATTTCATTGAAGTACATAATTTTCAAATGCTAAATGGGTCATTTACAGATGACATTCCCCCACAGCCAACGTGGCATAGAGGTAAATCCTCCGCAATAATCGATTACATTTACGTAAGCCAATCTCTCATTTCACAAGTTTATAAGTTTGAAGTAAATCCCTCATCTTTGAGTGATCATAACTGCCTCTCTATGCATTGGAATATAACTGAATCGATAAGCGTTCAGACGATTAATAACACCCTAGATTTCGTAACTGTCAATTATGGTGGTAATCGCCTATGCTGGAGTGACACCTCTTTAAAAAGATTTAATCAATTCTATGCCAGAATAACCTCTGAAGCTATTACACATTCCCAGTTGCACACGCCTTATCATAAATTAATGCAACTCTTTCAACACAAAGCCAAAAAATGTCTATGGTCTAGCTTTCACACTGTGCATGTATTCGACAGGGTAGTGGAAGCTGCAAAAAGATTATTTCGCTCGAAAAAGCGACAAGCTTTGAGACTGCCGCCCAATTTAAGAAACATTGTCAATTCTCAACTAAGGACAAATTATAAAAATTGGCTAAGATCACACCGAGCCATTTTATATCAAAATGACAGCTCCAAAATGCTAAACATGATAGCAGGAAAGAACACTTCACAAATTTGGTCGATAATTAATAAGGTGACTACAAATCATCAAATAATTCAACAATCTAATAATGTGTCAGAACAGGCATGGATCACACATTTTTCAAATTTATACATGCCATGTTCAAATATAAATAGACAAAACCTGCCAGAATTAATAAACCATTTTACTCTAACTTTTGATAAAGAAGACATTTTATTTTTTATAAACAAAGTAAGTGCATCTCGAGCTCCGGGTCCTGATGGGCTTTCGAATTTTACGTTAAAACAACACCCCGAAATTTGGTCTGAGATATTATACAACATGTTTTCAAATATAATTCAGACACAATTAATCCCGGATTCATGGAAACGTTCAATTATTCTTCCAATATACAAAAAAGGAAATAGGTCTGATCCAGCTAGTTATAGACCCATCGCCTTATTGGATGCACCGGGAAAGATTTTTAATCGTATCGTACTCCGGGACCTAAATAATTGGGCTTCTAATTTAAAAATGAGAGATCCCTTTCAAGCGGGTTTTGTGGCAGGTTTAGGAACAGCCCCAAATATCATGATCTTAAATATGTTGAAATCACAGTGTGCAGTTCGGAATAGACTGCTATATTTGGCCTTCATCGATTTCAGGGTTGCTTTTGACTCTATTGACCGCCATCTACTTTATCAAAAATTAATTCGCTTTTCATGTCCCTCTTCTTTAATCTCCATTATAAAAGAACTTCATACTAATACCTCGATCCAAGTTCGCCTCACCATGGAAGGCCTGCTCTCTAAATTAATTCTTACTGGCCGAGGCCTTAAGCAAGGCTGTATTCTGGCATCTTTTTTATTCAACTTGTTTATTCTTGATCTTGGTGAATCATTTGTAGACATAATTAGTGATGCACCAAAATTGGGCCTTCAACGCATAGCTTGGTTGTTATATGCGGATGACTTAGTCCTCTTATCCCAGACCCCTAAAGGGTTACAGAATCTATTGGATAAGCTATACGCATACTCAATAGAAAACAATCTTATAATTAACCTAGAGAAAACACAAGTAGTTGTTTGTCAAAAAGTCAAAAACATCTCTTGTGCGAAAAAATATAAATGGCACCTAAATAAGATCACCCTAATGAATGTTGAAAATTATAAATATCTAGGCTTGACCATCTATAATACACAAAGTGAAAAAGCCTATGTTGTCACTCTCAATTCAAAATTAGACACGTTGAAATCACAGGCTAGTATACTTGTGTATCGTTATGGTAAGTTCTCATACACTCACATTATGACTTTTTATCGAACGAAAGTAGTTCCGATTTTATTATATGGAGTTGATACCAAACTCCCTATCAGAAGCAACATATGGGACTCATGTGAAGCACGGTTTTGGAGATCTGTTTTAAAACTACCGAATTGTGCCCCACTTCCCATGATTCGTTTTGAAATGGGTTTGGTATCACTATTTTCACAATTATTATGGAAAATGTGCGCACTATTCAGGAAATGTTTGTTAGGGTTGGCTAAAAATAACATCTTAAGCACAGTAGCGTTTTATCTTGCAAACTCCCAAGGCTTTTTTCCAACTAAATGGCGAACTTGTGTGTTAAACGCTCTAGCAGATGCAAGTATATCGCTTGAGACACTCCTCACAAACCCTGATCGAGCCAAGTTAAAGCTTTACCAATATGATTGGATATGCAATACGGCCAAATGCTGCACATACAAAGATTTTAATGAACAATGGTTTGGACAAAAAAAGCTGCGTACTATGGCAGATTATTTAGTTAAATTTCCAGCTCCACATATAAGACAACAATATCTGCGATTTAGGTTTAACTTATTGCCGACAAGAGAAATAATGGCAAGGAGAGGGCTGATTTCAAAACATTTAAATTACTGTCGTTTTTGTGAAAACTCAGATGTTCCTGAAACTTTACAGCACCTGTTAGTGACCTGTCCAGCTTTAATATCAACAAGAAATTTCTTTTTTTCTAATTTACTGTGTGCATATGTCCCTATGGATGAAAATGAAATTTGGATCAGACTATTTAGGAGCACAAAATTATCTATTAGAATTGCCAGAACACAATTCTTAAATGCTATCTTATCTAATGATAACAATGATACCAAATGAGCCCTTTTTATTCATGTTTCATATTTGTTATATACATTGTGAAATTCAGTTAATCAAATAATTTTGCATTTTTTTTTTAATGACTAATGACCTAATGTGGAATTGTTAAGTGTACATTGTTAATTGTATTTTCATATATTTGAAAGGTTGATTTTATCAGCCATACCAAATAAAAAAAAAAAAAAGAATAAAGATGCCTCAGACAGCCTTGCTCTCCGAACAGTGCTGTGCCCAGTCAAAGTTCTATTTCGGTCTTTGGTCTGCGGTGGCCCACGCGGCAGACAACATTCCTGAAGGGGATATGAGAGTAGGTTTCTGGTAATAGTGGAGGCTTCCTGCCGGATCCTATGGTGCTGGATACTCCGTGACCACAAATATGCTGGTGCAAAGTCATTCATGGATGTAGACATTGGGCTTTGGGCTTTGCGCAGAATGTGCAGGCAAAGCTACTGGATATGCCCTTGAATGGGGGAGAACCTGTTTGGGGCAAGGCCGACAATGTCCTACAGCTGTTGCAGTCCTCCAAGGTGACGGCAAGTCTTTGGTTTCTGCAGTACAGCAACCCTCTGCACTATCCCAAAGGGTTTGGGGCTTTCACCTCTGTACCCACTATGTCCCCGTGAAAGAGGTCAGGCAGCACCAGGGTGACTGCAGGTGAGTCGCTTCCCAAGAAGAGGCAGATGTACCCGGTAGAGGTGGAGTAGCAGCGGTCACTATCCCCTTAGCCACCCAGGGTGCAAAACCTCTGTGAGGAATTATGGCACAAAACTCCTGTGGGAGGGAGAATCTCCCTGTTTGTCATGGAATTATCTCAAACGACAGCCTACACTTGGGCCTTGCAGGCCATTCAGCAGTGTTACTGTCTCCCTCTCATCCAGCTTTCTTTTTCACCACTTTCCATTACACCACCACGCTTCCAGACCCTATCCTCTTGGAGGATGTCCATCAGCTTCTCTCGAAGAGCGCAATAGAACTGGTTTCACGCTCAGCATGACGCAAAGGGTGGTACTCAACTTACTTTCTGGTTCCAAAGAAAGACTGGGCGCTGCGTCCAATACTCGATCTGAGGCTTCGGAATGTATACTTGCGAAAGGACAAATTCAAGATAGTAACTCTAGCCCATATCTTTGAAGCACGCGATCTACACGACTGGTGGGTGTCATTGGACCGTGGGGATGCCTACTTCCACGTGAGCATTCGTTGAAGATAGAGGAAGTACCTGAGGTTCATTGTGGACCAACATCACTATCAGTTCATAGTCCTGCTGTTCAGCCTTTCTTTGGCACCCAATGGTTTCACCAAGTTTCTGACAGTGGTAGCGGCTCGCTGCAAGAGGGAAGGTGTTCATGTCTTTTCCTACATGGGCGACTGGCCAATCCATGCTTGCTGCCCACACCCGACATCGGCACATTTGTTCCACATATGCAACCTGTTGCACAGCTTGGGCTTTTCCCTGAAGTTCAAAAAGTCCCATGTTTTGCTATCCCAGCTCCTCCGATTTATTGAGGCAGTCTTGGATATTTGCCTGGGCAGAGCATTTCCACCCGTGGACCGAGTGGCAAACATTTCAGATGGTACAAGTCTTCCAATTCCAGGGATAAGTTCCTGCCTCAGTCTTCCTGCGTCTGCTGTGTCTCATGGCCTCTTGCATTATAGTGGTGCCGGAGGCTCGGCTACGCATGAGGTCGCTTCAATAGCTACTCCATTGCCAGTGTTCACAGTTTCAGGGACACATGTTAGATCTTCTACAGATATCGAGTCGAGTGGCTCGAAACCTTGCATGGTGGTCACTGATGGAGGACCTGATGAAAGGCGCATTCATTCCTCAATCATGGCCTCAGATGTTATTTATGGATGCATTCCTGACAGGTTGGGGCACTTACCTGTCTGACCTGATTGTGGTCTCCCTCAGAATCTTGGGAGCACATGAATTTGCTGAAGCCTGGGTGTGGGGGCTTGTGGAGCGTCAGGCTGATCCTGGTCACCGCCTTCCCCTCTGAGAAAAGGAAATGCATGCTGATCCTTATGGACAACACATTGGCCATGCACTACCACAAGACACTAGGTGGTGTGGGGTCCTTACAACTTTGCAGAGAAGCAATGCCACTGTGATGCTGGGCTCTGGAGAATGATTTCTCTGCCAGGAGAGAGAATGTCACAGCAGAGTCCTTGAGCAGACGGAGCCTCTGACAAGTGGGAGCTCTGACAGGAAGTTATAGAGGAGTGTAAAGACACCCCAGGGGAACAATTCCTGAGTCTGCTTCTGTCACCTCAATGTTACTGAAGTCGGGCTGCATTCTAGAATCACCGGGCACTGACTGCCAGGTAGTCTTATCCCAGACAATCCGCTCAGTGATAATAAGACCACTATAATGGTCTTTGCCCAGCCAGATCAGTGCTGCATAAGAAGCTAAGCCCTGGGCCCCATAGCATATATGCTGCGCTGCAAGTGCAAGGTTTATTAACTAATGGCACGTGCTGTAGCTGTGCAAAATAGTTAAATGAATCTGCTTGGTGAGGACCACTTAGCAACAGGCCTGCAGCGACCTCATCTGGGGTCGGCAGGGGTCGGAACTGCGACCCATGGGGGCCACAGTTGCAACCCCTGGGGACTCTTTGGGACCCCAAATTAAAAAAGAAAAGGTGCAAAAAAGATTTTTTTGCAAAAATAAAACAGGTGCTCCTGGTGTAACAGGCTCTCCCGAAGTGTTGGGGCCCGCCACACAAGGTCTTGTGGGTCCCCGGCACAGTTCTCACCGATCAGGGAGAGAGAGAAGGTGAAGGCTGGGTGGGGAGGCACTCGGTAGGGGTTTGAGCTGACTGTGACATGTGGTTCATGTCACACTATATAAGGGGGAACCCCCGAGGACCACACATCTGACTGGTGGTGTGCCTACCTTGCAATACGGGGAGTACTTAAAGAGAGCTATACAAAACAGCAAGGTAGGACAAGATACCCACAACAATAACCCACAAAACACAGTTTTTAGCAAAACATTACATTTCATTTTATTACATATACATAAAAATACTATAAAAAAGATTAAATTCAATTGGTAAAAGGTAATCAATAATGTGCAAAGTGCTTGTGATAACAACAAACATAGGCGTGTAAGTCGCAATCGTTCAATTCGAACTATTAGCCTGTTTAATCACTAGTATACTGCTTGGACATGTTTCAGTTCAAGTTCTTGCGTATTTTAATTTTCTTCAGGAGGAACATCACTATTCATCACTTAGACTTTGACATATACATTCTGAACAACACATTCTGTGCTGCACCCAGCATCTTGCATTTCAGACTTGGGTACACTGTGGGTAAAAACATAAAATACATAGGGTCAATTCTACCCTTCAATTACTTAAATTTGGGACAGTATGAATCTGTCAGGCATCAGGCGCAGAACACATTCTTTACCTAAAGTCGGAGTGGAAGGGAGAAGTCTTGAGGGGATACTGGAGTCAGTTATTCTTCCATTACCCCTGTCGATCCAGAGTCAATTGGCTCCATTATCTGTAACAAAACAAACACCTAATATCAGACTTCATTTTGCAGCCCTCATCCTCTAAACCACAAGGCAAATGCAAACACCACATTTTCTGAACCACACTGCGGATGCTTACTAGCAATTAAAAAGCACATGGGCCAAATGAGACTCACATGATTCCCAACTAGGGGACCTCTGAGAAGAGCGTCACCCTGGTTTAATCAGTACGTTCAGTCTGCGAACCTCATAATTTTAATGCACAAACTCGGTTCAACAACCCTCTACAGGCTCTGAACCCAAATGTTTGGAAGAAATGGAGGGTTAGTATTGCCTCCACAAGTCTACTATGTGCCCAAATCATTGACTCATAGCGTCTGCTCTCATGCACAACATAAGACAAGTGAAACCTAGAGGGTATCGTTTACCTGGAGTACTTGGTGCCGGCTTGATGGCTCATCGTCGGCACGATTCTACATTTTAAAATGGGCCAACTCTGTGTGGAGCGCCCAGCTTCTCTAAATTAAATGACCAAAAAAAAAAAAAACAGCAATAAGGAAAAGCGTTTCCTTGAATGTGGAGCCATACGCGACAATAGTGACAAAAAGACGAAGAACAGCATACGTCTCGGTGCGCTGCAATGCCCTCCTAAACCCACTTACCTGATTGAGTTAATCCGTGGAGGGTAGCGAAATCTAAGTGATAAATAGTGATGTTCCTCCTGAAGAAAGTTCAAATACGCAAGAACTTGAACTGAAACATGCCGAGGCAGTATACTAGTGATTAAACAGGCTAGTAGTTCGAATTGAGATTTAAGTGTAGATCCTAAATCCATCCCTATATCTAAACTGAACTGGAGGGGTACATGTCACATGCCACGTTCAGTTCCAACCCCTTCTCGCTCGGCTTCCTTACAGCTCATATACAGGAACCAGGAAGCTCTTGCAGCTTCCTGCTTCCTGCTTGGGAGCAGCACGGAGGTGCCGAGGGGGCCTGGAAGGACAGACCGAAGCAGCAAGAAAAAGGTAATATGTTTGTTTTGCATGTGTGAAGTGCGTGTAAGATGTATGTATGTGAATGGTGGGTGAGTGAGAGTTTTTAAATGTTCTGGGTGGGTGGGTGTGTGCCTGTGTAGAGAATACAATGAGTGGATGTAAGAGAAGGTATGAGTGACTGGTGGGTGAATGAGAAGTGATGCCAGGTGTGGGTGGGAGTGTGCCTGTGTAGAGAATGCAATGAATGCATGTAAGAGAAGGTGTTAGTGAGTGACTGGTGGGTTAATGGACATACATGCGGTAGTGTGTGTTTGAATGTTCTGGGTGGGCTTTGGTGTGTGCCTGTGTGGTGAATCCAGTGTAAGTGAATGCGAGAGGAGGTATATGGGTGAGTGACCGGTGGGTGAAAGGGGATTCATATGTGTGTAAGGCCCTGGAAGAATAGGGGTCACTGGAGCATTTTAACCACATCCTTTATTGACTCTGCATGTTTTGCTGGTATTTGTGGGCAAAGGCAAGTGCATGTGTGCCAGTCCCTGGCTAGAATGGCATTTTGGTGCAGTCAGTCTAGCCATTGCTTACTGTGGCATGACATTTATTACTCAGCATCTTTAAAAAAGCAAGCATAATAAGTAGCGTTACCTCGCTAGACTGATGTTTTGGTGCATTGGACTGTATATTCTTCCCTGTAGCATGACATTTTATTAACTGAGTATCCTTGATGAATCAAGAAAGATAAGTGTTCTTATGGGTCTAGGCTGGCTTACATTGGAACCAGTTTGGACACATTTTCAGATTGTGACATGTCACTTTTAATAGCCAAACCAACGGGAGTATGTACTTACATAGGAGTACTGGCATATATTGGCAGAGCCTGTTTTGTGCCCAGTGCCACTAATGATATTATAGAAAAACATCTTAAAGCAAACATAAGTATGGTCTTATATGAGAATACTAGCATATGTTGGTGGAGCCAGCATGGAACTGTATGGGCACAGCCAGCAGAAACATCTTTTTTTATACTGGTATATATTGCAGGGACCGGCATAATAAGGCATTGGGGAATGCCCTGTGCACTTTTGGTGACTTAGATCTATTGTACTTTTTTTCATGATTTACCCTTCACCCTATAAAACCGATTGTTGGCCTTTTACCCACATTGTTGGCCTTTTACCCGTTATTGAAAACATTTCCTCCGGGGAGGGAGAAGAATCCCCCCCGCATCCCCCCAAACCATTTTCATTAGTTTGGGCTCCCGCACTATGCTCAGTCGCAATCACATACTTGTGACAAATATTTACACTCTCCAAAAAAACAACTCCCCAGCCACCGCTGGTGTCGGGTATATTTGTGGACCAGGCAGCACCCCCTTCTCTCTGTTACGTTAAAGATTTAAGCTTTGAAAAACATATTTACTCCTTTCACTTGCAGTAGTGCATGCCCCTGCAGCGGCCTAATCATCATGGATATTGCACAGTCTTGGTGGTCCAATCCGGCCCCGGCTGTGTCGTGTCCTGTGTTTAAGGAGCTTGGGAGGGGGACACAGCATGGATCGCAGTGGAGCTGCCAAATATTGAGCTACGCCATTGGGCACCACTGGGTCTGACAAAGGGGTAGTGTGCAGTGCACGCCAGCAAAGTTAACATTATCAGGGTAACTCCCCTCTGTGCACGCAGACCAGTCTAATAGGTTTCTTCTATGTAGTGGTAGCTGACTCATAGATATATTGATAACCAGGGAATTTTGTCGATACTAAATCCTGGTCAATGATTTAATTTTCAGGCCTTGCTCGTGCAGCATTTTTCTCCTGGTTAAACTGCAGGACACGCTTCCCCAGGTCAGTGCTTTTCTGGCGTGTTAACATAGCAACGCCAGAGATAACACGTACATCTGTGTCCATTGATCTATTTCATACACTAGCTGTAGCCTGACTTACAGATTTCGGTTACCTGTTTCAAGTACTGCATTATGTATGTTTTAAATATAGACCCCACGTCAAATCTGGAAAATGGCATTCCCCAAATGTCTAATCGTGGACAAATCATGGCTCCCTCTGTGCCTCGCTTCTTATATCTGGCTGAAATGAGAGCAGCTGGAAACACGGGTTTTAGATGCATTTAAAAAATCTGAAGGTCGTTTGCCTTCACATCCTGTGATGTCAGTTGGACTGGGGTCATATTACATCACTTCCTGCGAAGTAGTTAAGGGTCGTGTGAAGTCACTTCTGCTGCCCCTGGCATTTTTGTGAAATGCCATCCCTGTGTGAGTTGACTTGTAGAGTAATACGAAATAAAAAGCTCATGTTCAATTTTAAGCATCCTTTCCATGAAATAAAACGCACGGCTTGCCTTGCAGCAGTCCTCTTAAGCCCCTGTGTGATCCTTCCTCGTGACAGCCGCGAAGCCGTGCAAGCAAGTGAAAAATGTAAAATAACGGATCACACGGGCTGGAGAGGACTGCTGCAAGGCATGCCTCATGTTTTATTTCATAGAAAGGATACTTAAAATTCAATGTGACAATGTGAGCATTTTCTTTTCAACACACTACGCAGCACTTTGTTAGGAGGCCCAGGCACTTTGAAAGCTGCCCTTAATCTCTGTTTGGATAAAATCAGTGTTGGGTGGGACTGTATATTTATTATGGTTCCAAGATTAAGTCAAACAAAAAGGCCTTGCTGTGTTCCACCGAGGGCAGCAGGCAATGCAGGTGTGGCACATGGCTCTGATTTGGATCTTCGTTGGAGTTGGCGTAGGAGCAGAGCTTTGGAATCATAACACCCTCCAGTCAAAAGCGTGGAGTGTTCGTATGCTAAAGTCGAGCTGGCTGGTGGCCCGTATTGACAGCTGTGATCAGCTTTTGCAGTTTGGCACGGGCAAAGCAGCAGCAGCAAAGTAGGCTGCTTTTTTGTAGAGCTCTACGTGGAGCGCTGCTTGCTGCCACTTTCTTCAACGCACAATGTGCACATCAAGTAGCACAGGCAGACTCTGCCTCCCAGTCTGGGTTCAACGGCAGAAACACACTGCGGGCATTGCTGTCTGTACTTTGTGTGCAGTTGCCATTGTAAAACATTGTGAATCAAGTAAAGGTTATTAAAGGTAAGTGAAATCGTTCACGGTATTATACCGGTCTTCCGTTACACCCCAAGTCCTATGGTCGACATGAGCGCGAACAGTCCATTCATTTTTGCAACCATTTCACCATTCTGGAACTGTTGAAGTTAAAGCACACTTCCACACTTTACCACCCAACAGCAGTTACACCTAAACTAAAATCTGTTGCAGCTCAATTGGCTGTCAACCCTTGAAAAATGTGTTGCATGTTGCTCCGTTCCTGCCTACCCTCTCCCCGACTGGGGTCACAGTTCCACTACTCTTTTGGTACACACAGTGCTCCAGATAAGATTTTGAAATGGCCTATTTTTTAAAATTGGGAGTAATTAATTTTTAAGGAGTAAAAATCTAAGTCCAATTTCAAATGGACAATTTCAAATGGGAGTTTTTTTTATAAGCAGGTAAAAACTGGAAAATTGAAATGTTTTTGGAATAATTATTCCTTTGCATCTAGTTATTCATACACATTAAAAAAGATACATGTTTACTTATTCCAATCAGGCATTAATAATAGTTTCTTCCTGTGGTACTATGTGCACTACTGGAGTGCGTGCATGGAACGGATTGGAGCGCATGGAACAGCGTGACTTACATGGAATTGGTTTGGAGTGCATGGAACGTTTGAGAAAGCATTGAAAGAACGGTTTTGAGTGCTTGAAACAGTTGTATGCATAGAACAGTTGGAGTACATGGAACGGATGGACCACATGGAGCTATTGGAGTGGGCTCGATCTCAAGCACCTAAGCTAAACCACCATATCACATCGCCACGCTTACTCTCTTCTTTACACCACCACTCAACTAGAACACAGCGATACTATGACACCATTCGGTATAGCTGTTCTCATACCATCATCTGCCTCATACTCCACATCACCCACCCTCCAGCCTAGGCATTCTCCTCAGGCCTAACACAGCCTGAATCGGTCTGGATAACAACCTGCCAGAACAAACACATATTCTTGAGCTCTCAACCACCACACCTACCGCTAAGAAGCAGCTATCACACGAATGCCACACCGGCTGCACACATATCCGGTGCTCACACACACCTTTTGACTCTCTCTATTTCTCTCTACTGACTTGAACTTCGGTTCCCGAGGGCGTTCAACCTACCAGCGCCTTGAGACCATACCAATGGTACATAAGGTGCTATATAAATGCAAAGTAACATAACATAACTACTGGTCCAAACATATCACTAGAGCTGTGTGGGTAAAAGCATGAGCACATGGTCCTACGTGTCGGTTTCCTATTTGTTTTTGGGAGTATAATTGCTGCCTATTTTTAGGAACTATTTGCCTGTTTGTAGGGAGTAAAAGTGGCCGATATACCCCTTATCTATAGGGCTGCTTCTAACACCGCCCAAGTCCACAGAAGAACTAGCTATTCAGAGCACACTGACTGTGAAGAAGTTGATAGACAGTGGTTTGTCAGACTTTTTATAAGTCAGAATGGGTAAGAGAACTGTGTAAGGTGTCTTTAGTTGAGACGGTACTGTTGAAATAACAGAAAATAAGTCGAATACATGAGAAAATGTGTGGCAGTAGGTTTGCAACAACCTATGTTTCTCAAGATGAGACAGATATGGGGGCTGGGGTAATGATTGAGGATGGTGGAAGGTCACCAAATTATATTTTGCATCTGTATGTATTGTAGTCTATAGAAAAATGATTCAAAGATGAATAAACCAATCACAACAAAAGAGTATCAGAGAAGACTAAAGCATTCTAGCACGTGATTCTCCTACATATGTTAACTTGCGAAATTCAGCATATTTCTGAAAAACGGTTTGGCTGGATGGGTCCACCAGTGTTACTTACCTGTGTTATAGGAAGTGAGTTTCAAGTTTGGGGGATGAAATATCGCTGTGGTATATTTAGTGATGGTACATTTGGTGACCAAATCGGGTTTGAAGTTTATGCCGATGGTCCTACTCTAAAATAGGAGCAGGCCATCTTACACAGATAACACAAGTGCACATTTACATGAAGACATGTCTTTCTTTTACAGAGTGAAAGCGTACCGAAAAAATGTCTTGGCAAAGTGTGTAAGTATTTTCTTTTACCTTACTGTTTGAACTAATGTTATCCTAATTATAGTAAAAATAGGATGTCCTCGTAGGGGAACTTATCAACGTTTTTCTGTTAATGCATTTAAAAATATGTCGGGGTGGTTTTTGACACTCTCCAAAATTACATGATGAATTCAAAGCCAGATAGCATTGGACATGGTGACTGAGTATCGCAAGCTATACCAGTTAAGAGGAGTGTCCTCTTCAACAAGTCTCAAACCCAACCCAGTCATTCTTGTGGTTCTCTTTGAGAATCACCAGTAACCCCACTCATCACTCTCTGTGGTACAATATGCTAATAATCTGTTCCTTGACAGGCAAGGGCAGCCTGAGGATATCAATTAGTTAAATAAATTAAATGTTTGCCTAAACGATACATAATTTGTGTCAAACTGTCATATTTGAAAAAATCTACATATTCCTCCAATACCATGCCATTATATTCCCTGAAGGTATTATATTGCCTGGTAGAGCTCTGGGATCATGGGAAGACATCACTCAACCAAATGTAGGCAATCCATTTGACAGTTCCCTTAACTTTTTGACATATGCCCGATATAAGGTTGAATGCCATAAAGTGATTCATACTTGAATTCATATAAATCAATAAGCCTGGATTAAATGATATGTTTATGAAAAGAGTATTGAATAATGTTGTGTCATTCTGATGCTTCTTAATTTTGCAAACTACTACACGCAATCATTTATGATTCCTCCAAATGCACTTAAAATATGGAACAAAGAATTACTTGAGATGTCAGAACTAATGCTGGACAAATCACTTCAATTACAGAAAACATCTAGCTTTACAAGTGTAAAACGTGTATTCACAATATTGGATGCCAACTATATTGGTATGCAAGGCATTTTTGATAATTTCGTCAAACTCGATTAGACCAGTTATGCTATTTGCATATAATCCTTTTGGGAATTATTCCATATACATGATTAATATTCACGGATCAATTCATTTATGCATATGTTTTACAGATTAAACCAAAATTAATCACGATTTATCAGAATATAGATATATAAACTAAATGGGATTTAATAGCTTAATCACGTTCTTCCAAATTCATATATTTACAGACAATTCATATTTGGAAACAAATTCCATAAATATATTCCAAAAAAGACAGCATATTCAAGCAAGATACACCCATATCTCAAAATAAATCTTTTATCATCAGCTCACGGATATTCCATCCATATTGCGCCCTTCCTTTGTCTTGTCTCTCTCCCACTTCTTTCTTGGCATGACATGAAGCAATTGTTGCAGTTCTAATTGTCGCCATACAGAGAACAGTAAATAAGTATCTACATTCAGTCATGCACACACAACCTTTCACTTAGTAGTAAAATAACTGGGACATCCTCCTAGGCATAGTTCAATTAAAGAAATTCAGTTTCTCATGAACACCAGCTATCTTAGGAAATATTTTGCCACCTGGTGGATAGAGCTGCTCTGCATGGTGCCATTGCATGCCCCACTCCACACACGTCATGGCCAGTATATATGCAGCTGCTGCACTCTGACCTCATTTCATTTTTTCCCATGAGCTCAGTATGCTTCTAGAATGTCACTTCGCTTTAGCGAAAAGGCAAATGTGCATGTTGAATCCACACAGGACCTTCAAGGGGCCAGCAGCTTGGGCGCCTCCCCTGATCCAGATAGGTTTTTGTGCCAGGACTGGATAGGCCTCACGCTTCATTGCAAAAGATGATAGCAAAGGTGGAAGAACCATTGGAATTGTCTGCCCCTTCTAGGCCTAAGGTCCAGTACAACTTGACAGATATCATGGACGTGGATTTTCTGAGGGAGACTCTATTGCCTTTTAACCCAGTGGTTTCTGCTCCTGTGTGCTCAGCCTGGAAGTAACAGGACTCCACCAGTACAGTGGATTGGGACCTTGCAGAAATGCATTGCCTAGCTTCCTCAGATCTGGGTTTCCTGATTGTGCATCCGTCATTGGAGAACTTGGTGGTGCCGTGAGCTTTAAGTCCAAGTCCGTCCCTTCTTTGCCCCCCTGACAGGGAGAGCAAGAAGCAGAATGCCGTGGGGAACAAGATTGTGTGTTGGTTAGCCTGGCCCTACAAGCTGTTAATGCTCCTTGCTGTCAGGAATCCGCCTAAATGTGAGCCCAGGTTATCATGCACACTAACTGCCACTTCTCCATACATAGGGAACAGGTCGTTGTACATTGCTTCTCAGCCCCGTTCCTTTGCCAGGCGACCTACAAGTATACTACGGGCATGGCCCCTCCTGCCCTGGAGGTTGCCATGGCGATGTTGGAAGCCTCTGAATACACGACATGCAGACGTGCATACGGCGACCAATGGGAGGACCGGGCCTCGCGGTCACGTGACACGCTGTACATTGCGTGCATCACAGAATAAGTATTGCTTTTGCCGGTAGCCCGGTGCTCTGATTAGAGGTGTTCCTTGATTCTACGCACTCCTTGCTACCTTGTTGATTCTTCGTTGCCCACATGTTTCTCTGACCCGAACTCCGCCCCCCACTTCATCCCTGGAATCGATCAACCTCGACATTGTTGACCCAGACTGCTTACAGGTTGCTCCTCGCTGCCCACTCCACGCCGACAACCTGCTACGTCCCCAGATTGCATCACCTACCGCTTCTGCCTTATCTGCTGTCAGCCCGTTGACAACCGCTTCTGTGCCTCGGATTGTTGTGCTACTGTTCTCCTCAAGGTAACTCCTAAGAGACACTCTGCTAAAAACCACTTACCTGCCTTCTTGTCCTTTGGATTTCACTCCGCCGATGCCACTGACTGTGGATGGACTAGAGACATTTGTTCTGTGCTTGCACCATCCCGTGCGAATCAGATGTCCTTGTGCTGTCGGGACAGGTCCCACTAACCATTCCTTTCCCTTGTGTGCGTACCTTACTTGGATTATTTGGGATCTCTGCTTTTCAGCACTTCTCAGCTGAAATACTCCTGGTAAGACTACTACCTCTGTACTCATACTGTCTCCATCTTACCTTTATCCAGTCTTAAGTATCATACCTGTTTTTCTCAGATAATCTCTGCCGACTTCTGAACACAACGGACTCCTGCTCCACCACAACATACGCATTACTGCTCCACTCCGATGAGACAACTCCCACTTTGGAGGTTAGCACTAATTCATTCTGCTCTACTCTTATCAGAGAAAATCAGTCTATGTCGCTAATTGCTGTCTGTCCATATTACAGCTGGTGGTTTTGTGTTGCTTGTTTTCAGCATCTTTCAATTGATTAATTCCTCTGCTTGTTCCATAAGCACATCAGAGGGGTACATTGATAGAAAGAACTCGTCCTTGACTAGTGAAGTACGAACTGTCCAGCCCGACTTCGAATTTCCTGGAGTGTCTCAGATTCTTTGGAATCCCTAAGGCGGTGAGTCATAACACTTCCACCCTGGTCTTGTATACTGTTGGTCTGTGGATTGTCGTCTCCAGTGCTGCTGAGGGCCTACTACCAATGAGATGAGGGAGGGATTCAACACCCTTCTTAGTAATGGGAAGGATGCTGCCTGCCAGATATTGCAATCTGCCCAAGACCCAGCAGATTGTGTGGCTGTGGAGTACAGAGAAAGGGGTTTCCAACCTCATCTGTCCCCACAGCTACCCCAACTGCAAAGCTGTTGTGATGCTGGTGGACAGGAGGCTGTCCATGTTCGTCTGAGAGTGGCATTTTACCACCATGGTCCTTTGGGTCCTACAAGTCATAAATTGGTTTTACTGCCCCTGTTCAATGCCCAAACGACCACCCTCCTTCCAGTCCTTGCTCCCCTCCTGGCCCTCACTTTTTGGAGAAGGAGTGTTGGCTTCTGAGAAATGGCGCCATCAAGCTGATGCCTTGTTCGGAAGGAGGCGTGGTTGGTATTCTCTTTACTTTCTGGTTCCAAAGAAAGACGGAGGGCCTTTGCCCCATCAGACAGGTTGATGTTGCTGGATCTCTAAAATGCCTACGGTCATGTGCCAATCCATCCCAAGCACAGGAAGTATCTGCGATTCATGATTGGCGATGCCCACTACCAGTTCCAATTGGCATTTCCTCAGCACCCAGAGTCTTCACCAAACTGCCAACCATGGTTGTGGCTCATCTCAGGAGGGAGAGAATCCATTTCTTCCACATGTTGGACAATTTACTCATTTGAGCCTGCACAACGGGCCTGGTGTTGGAACATCCCAATTGAACATGCAGCCTATTGCACGTTTGGCTTCACCTTGAACGTCAAAGTCCCATGTCTCAGTGTCCCAGACCCTCCACTTCATCTGAGAGATATTGGGCACCCACCTGGGCAAGGGATTTGCTCCTGAGGATCTGGTTGCGAACATCCTGCAGATGGTGCTTATCTTCCCTGCCAGGGGTTTATCCCGGCCTCTGTGTTTCTGTGCTGTCTGAGACTTATGGCCCCCTGAATCCTGGTGGTTCCCTGGTTATGGTTGTGCATGGGTTCACGCCTATGGTTACTTCGATATCAGTTGTCTCAGCTTCAGGGCAACCTATCAGACGTTTTCAAGGGTGTCTCGAGATCTTGAGTGGTGGACCCTGTGAAGCAACTCATTGAGCGAGCCTCAACAGACTAGTCACGGAGGCGTCGCTTAAGGACTCGAGCGCACATCTGATCTGATCTAGATCTTACGTAAGGGGACTCTGGTCTCCGATGGAAGCACAGGAACACATCAGTTTTCTGGAGCTGCAGATGATCAGGCTCGCTTGGATTGCCTTCTTCCTCTCTGCGTGAGGAAAGAACATTCTGGTCTTGACAGACAACACAGTGGCCATGCACTTCCTCAATAAATGGGTTGGTGTGGGTTCATGGCCTCCGTACAGAGAGGCAATTGGACTATGTTCCTGGGCTCTGGAGAATGAGAGTGCCCATCTTGCCGTAATGGAGAAAGTTCTAGCGGATATTCTGAGTATACTGACATCGGCCTCCTGTAAGTGGGAGCTCTCCAAGGAAATTTTGGAGGAGATAATTGCCTTTTTGGAGTCACTGCAGGTGGACTTATTTGCATCTTTGTTCTGCTGCATAGAGTTTCCTCTGCAGGGAGCCTGGTGATGCATTGAAGTTCCAATGGAACGTTCATGTCCACTACATATTCCTGCTGATCCCTGTCATCCCTATAGTTCTCAGGATACTTTGGCAGTTTGGGTCCATGTTGATTCTTATCGTTCTGGTCTGGGCCCGGAGGAAATGCCCAGAGCTTCTGGATAGGTTTGTTTGTTTGTTTGTTTTATTCACTTCTAATGTGCACCAAACCCAAAGGTAACCGGGCGCAACAGTACAGAATATGCATGGCTTTAAGTTACATGGTTACAGATTATAAACAAAACGGAATATAAACATGGCAATAATAGGTCAAATAACTAGAGACAAATGGGAAAATGTACATAATGGGCAACTGGATGGGGAGTATGTACAAACAAGATGGGAGCAGGAGTCTTGTATAAACTAGTATGAAACTAGTTGTCCGATGACTTCAGCAGATTAATACAATTAGATCTGAATTTGAGATAAGGCTGCTCTTCCCGTAAAAGATGTGGCAAGGAGTTCCATAATTGTGTCGCTCGGACAAGGAAGTTGTCGCCCCCGGCATTAGCCTTCCTAAATCTCGGTATGATAAGGCTGTTGGCATTGGTTGTTCTTGACGGTTGGGTGGAGCGTCTCTTTAAGAATCTATCCGTAAGATAACTAGGTGCTGCATTGTTTAACGCTTTGGGAGTAAGGGATGCAACTTTTAAGTAAATTTTATTTTGGGTGGAAAGCCAATTATTTTGGCGCCTTAACTTGGATATGTGTGATCTTTTAGGCACGCCGAGAGCCGCTCTCAAGGCATTGTTTTTTAAGATTTGAATATTATGGGTGATAGATTTGTTAGCACCGATGTATAAGGCATTACAATAATCGAGACTGGATAGAATAAAGGCTCTAGCTAAAATAATGCAGTTGTCATCTCAGAGAAAGTGTTTACCTGATCTGATGAGTTTACATGTGTAAACTGTGACTGATGCCAGGGATTTCACCTGTTTGTAGAAGGAGGGTAGAGTCGAGGTAAAAGCCAAGTGTCTTCACCTCCTTAGCCACCTTGATGATATTGTCATCGATCTTAAAGGAGGTGTAGTCTTGGCCCAGTTTTTTAAGATTGGAGTGAGTGCCCAGGAATATTAGCTCTGTTTTTAATCATCATTCAGGCATAAACCGTGGGTTGGCATCCATGCCTGGATGATGAGGTACACCCTATTTACCAAGGCCAAATCCTTGTTGTAATCCCCAGAAAGTGGGAGGAGAATCTGAGTATCATCTGCATAATTAGTGTAGGTGATACCAAGAAGGTCCAGATCATCAAAAAGGGGCTTAGTGAATATGTTGTATAGGGTGGGGGAGACACAAGAACCCTGGGGTACTCCGCACATAATGGGGATAGGGTCTGATGCTGCAGAGGGGGAGAACACCCTCATGGTCCTATCGCTAAGTAAAGACTCAATCTAGGTTATAGCCTCTTTGGAAAAGTGTGCAGCTGAATCTAGGTGGCTGCAAAGGATCTTGTGGTCGACAAGGTCGAATGCAGCCGAGAGGTCAAGCAATAAGAGATAGGATGTTTTACCTTTGTCTCATAGCTCATCTATTTGTGCCTTCAAATCGATGAGGACCGGCTCAGTACCGTGTTGGGGTCTGAATCCTGATTGACGTGCGCCTAAGAGCTTATGTCGTTCAAGGAATTTTTGAATTTGGTTGTAGGCAATCTTGTCCAAGATTTTTAGCAAAAATGGGACTGTCGTGATAGGACGGTAGTTTGTAGGTATGAGTGGGCCTAGGGTTTGCTTTTTTAGCAGAGGCAACACCCAAGATTGTTTCAAGTTGGTGGGCACTGTCCCCGATGCAAATGATGCATTGATAAGTTTGGATACAAATGGGGAAAGATCTCTGGCCGCATCTTTTATAAGCGGGGCTGGGCAAAGGTCGCCCTGGCAATCGGATGGCTTGAGTGAGAGGATGACTTTCTCTACTTCAAGATGGAGGTTTTGGTGAACATGAATCGAGCAACTGAGTTATGTACCTTTGAGGGGGTGTCTGTATTAAAATTGTTAGACTGGGGTGGGTGAATGAGTGTGGCTTTTTTCTTAGCTATTTTATTTTGAAGCATAATTACTTTATTTGATAGTGCTTGTTGTATGTCTGAGCACCATGTTTTATCTTTGGAGCATGTGTCCGGAATAGGGATAGGGGACTCTAATTTCTTGAGGATGGTAAACAATTCCTCATGCTCGAGTTACCGTTAGATATGCGCTTATTGTATGGGTTGCGCTTTGCCAGGTGGATTTCCTTTTTGTAATGAGAAGAGATTCCCATTAGTTTATTTTTACAATCTTCTGAGGGGAATAGCCTCCAGGAGGTTTCACAACTCCTCTTAAATACTCTTAAATCCTTTCATTCGGGGGTGAACCATTTATTTAGATGGGATTTAGGTTTGCTCGGTCTAAGTTTCAGAGGTGCAATGTTGTCGAGTGTAGTTAACATAATGTTATTGTACTCCTCGACAAGCGTTTCCGGGTCTAGGTGATCAGCTAACTGGTTGAGAGTAGGTAGGATAGCAGGAATCACTTTGTCCATTGTGATACTCTTTTTGTTCCTAGTTAGACATGGCAGGGCCAAGGTAGGAACTAGAGCGAGTGGTCTAGATGTGGAGAGTTTGAAGGACAAGAGGAAATGGTCCGTCCAAAGTTGTGGGGAAATGGTTGTGATGTTGGCGGTGCAGTTGTAATCTGCCACCCAATCAAGAATTCTCCCTTTAATATGGGTGGGTTAAGTGATTTCTTGAGTTATGCCAAGTTCTGTGAGGGTATTGGCAATGGAGGTGGCATATTTGTCTAGAGGGTCATTGTATCCCAGATTAAAGTCCCAGAGGACAAGTAATTGGGTAGAGATTTTAAGATTATTGGAGAGTAAACTGTTAATATCCTCCTCAAATGTTCCAATAGGGCCAGGTGGTCTATAGATGAGGTGGATTGTCAGTGTCTGGGAGTTAAGTAATGGAAGTTTGATTGTGAGCACTTCACATGAATAAGTGACTGGGGTGGGTATGGTTCTCATACTTAGGCTGGATTTAGCGATAATGGCAATGCCGCTGCTTTGCATCTTATTTCTATCCTGTCTCAGTATGTTATAGCCATCCTGGATTGCTAATGAGAGTAGGGGTCCTGCTGCTTCGTGCAGCCAAGACTCTGTAATAGCAAGAAAGTCCAAATTGTTGGCCAATATCAGGTCCCAGATATCCGTGGCATGCACAGTCGGGGATCTGGCATTTATGAATGCTCCTGTAAGAGGGGGGGGGGCACTACAGTGGTTTGAGCAGGTTTTATTTTAGTGGTAGGGGTGTGAGGCTTCAGGATATTGAGGTTGGTGATATTTACCTTCTGGCTATTGGATCTTTTGTTGACTGTGGGTAAGGATCTGGTAAGAGGCTCAAAGAGTCTCATAAGTCTAGATCGGAGTCTAGAGTTTCTGTAGGGTTGGCAACATGTCCTTCTGCTCTTCAAGGTGCCTTACAGCGAGGGTGGAAGTGGGCAAGTCCTCCATCCTGAGCCTCAACAGCCAAAACCTTAATGCTTGTTCTACTGAGAGGTTGATGTTTAAGGATTGGGATTTGTCTGACGATGTCCTGGATGTACTCATTTCTGCACGGAGGGTGGCCATAAAGTCCATATAGGTCACCTGCATACATTTTTGGCTGGGAGAGAGGTCTAGACCCTTTCATGTATCCTGCCTTTGTACAGGATTTTCCTTGGGCCATGCGGGAGCATTGATTGACACTGTGAAGGGATGGGGGCCCCATTTGTCTTTAAAAGGACGCTGAAGAAGGCTCTATTTTCACAATCCCCAACATTATGCCATTTTTGCCAGTTTTGGGCAACTAGCTGGACTGAATCTGGTGTGGTCCATTTGTTACCAAGTCACTTGGGTTAGAGACATTGGGAAAGATGACCAGCTCTTTGTGGGTTTTTGCTGCTACACATGCTATCCAGTCGGATTCAAAACAGTGTCGGTGAAGATCGATCATCTGCATCTCAGAATGCAAGAATCTGGCCAAGAAGGATGTGCCTGCGTGCCTCAGATTGGATTCCACTAGTGCCCTAGTGTTGGGGAGAATTCTCCAGAATGACTAATTTCCCTGACCTACTGAGTCCCTCAGCACCTTTGCTGGATTTCTAGGATTTATTTTTTTCACCTGGTAAGAGTGTGAGCCTTTTTTCCCACTCTTACATGTGTTTTGCTGTGTGTTTTACATTTTGTGTTCATAGACTATGGAGCTTCACCTGCTCCATAAGCATCATCTTTTTACTTTGTGTTACACAGCACCTTCAGTGCAGTGACACAGGGTTGTCTTTTTCAGACTTCCCACTTTAAACTCCATTCTGACTACTGTCTCCCAGAACATGTAAAGTTGCCATTAACTTTATTAGTCTTTTTAAATTCACAGGCCCAGTACAAACTATCTCACAGTACTGGAAAGGGTTAATAGTTATCCCTTTGCGTCTGTCTCTCATTGAACATTATTTAGTTCCCCTTTCTTTAAGATTTGGCTGGTGGAAGTGGCATCTACCCTAATTTTCCTACCGCTGTCTATGAAAATAGCATTGGTACTGTTTTAGGCTAAGTTAATAGCCTCGAACTTAAACCCGCTGGACCCTTTATGTTTTATTTCGGTTCCGGCTGGGTTTATTCACCATTTCTTTTTGTAAAGGTCTTTCCCGTGTTTTACTCTGCGCGCCAAACCAGGTTTGGTTCCTTTGTTTGCCGTCCTTTGGCGGGCTTCTGCACAGAAGCCCTCCTTAGGCGTCTGAGGGGACAGTATGTGAGGGAGGGGTTTTAGGCCCCCTGCACAGGGTTCCCTTGGAAACCCAAGTCGTACTCTGGTTTGATTGGCTAGGTGACTGTCCTGCCAGGACAGCCACCCTGCTGTCTGATTGACAGCCAGGCTGTGTGAATAGGGGAAAACTGCATAAAAAGCAGGTCTCTGGGACTAGGAAGGCAGAGTCGCCACTGGATCCACAGAACCAAAGAGGACCACTACCACGACTGAACCTCCCGGTGAAGCCCTGCTGTGGGTCCGTATCTCCAAACTTCGACGACAGAGAAAATATGCAAGGAATCTTCTTCCCTTAAGCTGGTGGGACCAACCAGTTCGCCAAACACCAAGCAAGGTCTCCCTTCCTGGTCGAATTTGCTGTGCATCGCTGCAGTGAACCGGATAGCCAGGGGGCTCGGACCCTGTTTGGGTTTTAAGGAGCGCACCTTTTATTCGTTGCTTTGCTCTGCTGCTGGTTTCTTCCCTGAGCAGTGCAGGACCCTGCAGTCTTCCTACTGTGTGTCAGTCCGACAGTCGCTTCAGGAACCGTGAGCCTGCAGCACCTGCCAGGAACTTCTGCCTCAGCTACAGCCTTCTTCTTCATTTAAGGTACTGTTCTAACCCAGTTGTCCGTTCCTTCCGACCGCGGTGGAAGTGTTTGAAATCTTTCACCAATCCCAGAGGGCTTGTCCTTCTCTACTCTTTTAAATTACTTTTTCTTTGGCCAATTTCATTTCAAACTCTTGGCAAAGACTTAACCACGAACTACTCTGAACTGTGTGATCCTCTGCAAAGACTCTGTACCATTAAGATTGGCCCAGGCCTATTGATTTGAATCCTCATTGTAGCGCGACTTTTCTAGATTTCCCTGCCTACTTACTTGTTGGTGCTGCTTGATTTTGTATAGCCTTGTCTTTCCCTCCCTTTTAAATTGCTGGAGTGACATTTTGCTCACACTTCATTTTGAGCTTAACTTGTCCAGAATTCATTGGGTGTTGTGTAGTATATTAAGAGTGTGATTTTACTGCTGCTTTTACTTAGTGAACTGTTTTACAACTGATGTGTAAATAAATGTATAATCTTTTACTTAGAAACCTTGAGTCAGTGTTTGTTTGAACCATAGTAATTGCTGTCTTTTGTGTAACTATTGACACTGCTCACTTTACTCTTGAGATAAGTCTGGCTGCTCAGCCATCGCTACCACTTTACTGTGTAGTACAGGTTTGTACCAAAGGTGAATTTGTACTGTCACTTGTAGTCTTGATTGTGTGTGGTGTTCCCAAAGGGTACTGCATATGATTCTGCCTAACACCTAGATGTCCCCTCTGCACTACAGGTGGCATCTCTGCACATGTTTCCCATACATTAATGCCTGGATTCCATGTCCGGGCAGGACACTCTTAGGTCGATCAGTCCTCTAGAGTTATCTGATGTAGGTGGCGTCTGGCGTCCCTCCTCCCTTCTATAGATTTATGTTCTGCTAATGGAGTCTATCATAGATGCGGCATCTGTTGGAGGTAGGGAATCCATTAGAACAACAATTACTTACCTATTGATAATGTTCTTTCTGATGGCGGTTGTTAAGATAGATTTCTAGAATCTGGCCTGGTGGATGGATTTTGGGAGTACAGGTATATTCTCAGGACAGTGTGAATGGGGTCAGGAGTCCTCAATGAGTCCACACAGTATGGCACACAATATCTCAATTTAGACAGTAAATATAGAGCATAAAAGTATTTAGTATAGGCCCTTGGACTCACTGAAAAATGAATATAACAAGTGATATTGCACAGTACTCTTATACAAATACTAGCTGTCCCCAGCCGCGCGTTGCTGTGGCTCAGTCTGGTTAAGTAAGAAAGAAAAGAGAAAGCACCCGTTTCTAATATGTTTAATTTCACAATGCTTGTGGGTAGTTTTTAATGGCTCTGGCGGTTGTCCATGTTGGGGCAGTTTAATTTTCCCGGTGGCGCAACACATTCCTTTCATTTCTCCATTAAATTTCAGAGCCTTGCAATGAGGACACACTTAAGTCATGGTGCCGATGAGAACGTACCGGCTCAAACTAATCATCAGCTGGGTTGTACTGGAATGCAAGGCGATTGTAATCGCGTGATTGCTGAGCACATAGTCGTGTTTGACGCTGATCTGCTGTTCTCATTGACGTCTTTCAGCCACTCTCAGCCTGTCGCGTTCATTCTGTTGAGAACGAAGCAGATCTGAAGCTGCAGAATGCGATCGCCGTGCTTGCAACCGTGCATCCTGAAGTCTGGCTGCACATCGCTCTGCTGCTTCCTCTGCACGTATTTGAGCCATTCGAAATCGGAAACATTGAAATGGAATCGTAAAATAGTTAGTATAGCGTGTGTTGCTTTTACGTCCAACAGATGGCGCTGTTTTTCAGAAAAAGAATGTTTTTACCTGTCACAGGTGTGACATCTATGTATAGTAGGTATATAAAAACATGCACCTATTCGAATGCAACGTGGTGTCAAAATTTCAAAGCAATCTGTGAAGAACTTTCGGAGATTTAAGATTTTGAACAAACAAACATTTACATTTTTATTTACATAGACATTCACCATAGGTTCATAAATGCATAAAAAATGCACTTATTTAGCAAGGAGATAAATAGGTAAAATTCAATAAATGGCGGAACCAGGTCACAAGATAATTCCCTAACTTAAACAGTCCAACCCCTAAGAAGAATGGGGCTTTGTCTCCCAATGTCACAGGGGCCACAATGTTTTCCCCCCTGAAGTGAGTATCTCCAGGTAAGTTTGCAATTCACTTGTGTTGGTGATGGTTCAAAGAGGTCTTTCAACAATTTTACTAAGGTAAGTAAATGTGTTCTTATATTTCAGGTCACTTTACCCAAGTTCAACAACCAAAAAGTGGGTGGAATGGAATGCAGGAGACACATGGACTTGCTCCCAATGTTATCCTGTAGAGGCTAGGGTGTTGCAGGGGGCTGATACACTGTGTTTTACTTACCCCCTGACTCTGATTTTCCCAGATGTCATGGTGGATCATCTGGGGGTGACAGGGTGGTCAATCTTCCGTCGTTGTCTCCGGTGAGGGAGGCCCAGGAGGTGTGGGTTCGAGGATACTTCCAGTCGGGTGCAGCTTCAAGATGCGACCTCTGGCGATGAAGAAACACTGATGCAGACCTCATCAGGACACTACACAGGTTGGAAAAAGGTGCGTTCAAGTGACTCTCCGCACACAAGCGACAACAGGCATCCTTGCAGTCACTGTCACAGAAGCTACTCCAGGACTGGATACAGTGATGCTGAGTGCTGAAATTCCTGGAGAAGGCAACTTGTGGCACAAGCTGGCGACCACTGACATTCCGGACTTTAACATGGAACAGCAAAACGTCTGTTGAGATGTCCTGAGAGAGAGCTGGTCAGCCCACCGGGCCACTTCCAAAGGCTCAAAATGGCAGAAGGTGTTCAGATTAGTTGGTCCCTCTAGTCTAAGCACTTCAGCACCACTCAGGGTCTTCAGAGATCAGGTAGTCAAATGGCTTCACCGGGCTTGACACAGGAAGGGATACTGAACCTCTCCAGGAGTCATCTTCGGATCTTCAGCAAGCTGTGCTTCTTTGAGGGATTCTTGGCTCCAAGGTTGATCTCAACAAATGGCTGCAGATGTTCTCTAAATATACAAAATCTGAGCTGGAAGCAAGTCCATGCCCACCAATGGTAAGGATCTGCCCAATTCTAACAGCCACTAGTTGTCTAATCAGGGACAACTACTGGTTCCACATTGGTCCCAAACCTAGACTTTTTGGCACCATGGATGTGGACACCCTTTCTGGGACTCAAACATGCACGGGCGCGCACGCACACACTTTCCCGGGCAAATGCATGACCACAGAAGGAATTTCTTGATCCGGCAAGGCAGGAAAAAAGCCAAACAATATGGAAAAAGAAGCGAGCAAAAATATTGTTGCACCACCATTTTAGTGCACTAGCCACGTTTAGTAGGGTGTGCAGTCATAATGTCGAATTACAAAAAAGTCGAAAACGTAATGTCGAAAAACAAAAAATTCGAATGCTTTATTTTTTTATTTGGTTTTGTTTGGGTCCCACATGGGGAAAAAAAAAGATCAAAACTAAATAAAAATGTAAAAAGTGGGGGTTGGTGGGGAACCCCCCCATTTCGAATAAAAAACATTTGAATTTTTTTTTCGACATAATTTTTTCGACTTTATGACTTTCAACATTATTTAATTCGACTTTGACTATAAACCGTTTAGTAGCCGTATGTGGTAAATGCGAATGTGCACACAAAAAGTAATGCAAAAATGTATCTGCTGCTAGGCACATATATAAGTAAGCAAAAATCCCAAGTGTAAAAAGCTAGGGTGATACAAAAGTATCCTCATTGCATTGCACTGCACTGTAAAGTGCTGTGTTAATAAGTACACAAATTCAAAAGGGAAACATAATTTCAGTTTTCCCATAACAATGAGCAGAAGGCAAGGGAAGTGAAGCTGAAGACTTTACTTCCCTTCAGAAAGTCAGACCAGGTTAAAAAAACAAAGTAAACTTAAAGGAGTCCATAGAAACATTGGAGGCGAAAGCTGCAATAAGAGAAATCTTTCCTAACAGATATTACTCCAGCTCCCCACCCAACATACCCCTCTAGGTAGACATCTTTTCTGCAGCCCCTAAGCTGCTGAGGCCTAGGGGGAAAAGGGAGGAAACTAAGGTCATTGTGTGCAGTGTTTCTATATATAATGGCCTGACATCACATAACAGTGCCAAGGATAGCCATGCTGGGCCACCTCATGGTGAAAGTCTCTGGAGGCAGTTTGCACTGGAGATAGAATTCACAGATGAGGAATCTGTGAGAGGCATATCTGTCAAAAAGAACATTACTGAGATGTGGGTAATTTGATTTACTGAAGTAACCAGGATATTTCTGGGATAGTTCATTGATGCTTCTTCCATTGATCAGTTGGTCAAAATGCAAGTTTCTAATGGATTGTGTCCTCCCACGTATTCCACATCTTTGATATACGTTATGTAGTTTGAAAAAAAAAATGATAGCAGAGGGCTCTGTGCAGCGTCGAATCGATGTCCCTCAGTGGCTTCCATTCCCATGATGTCAACGGTGGTATAAATAGCACCTTGTGTCCGTTGTCTTTTTCCGCAAAATCTTGACCTGTCAGGCAAAACGCAAACAAAAAAATAGAGTACGCTGCGGGTCGTTTCAATATATAAGTATTAGGCCAATGTGAGCGCTAAATACCTGCATTGGTTTCTTGAGTGCAAGGCCACTTGATTTAGTGCTGATAGGGACACTGGTTTGTCCTTCTCTGTGCCTAATGGGTGGAAAAAGCATACAGATCTGCTTTTTATAGTCGCAAATGCGAGTTGCCAACGGTAAAAAACCCTCATGCTACATAAGAAACTACACGTAAGATGCGCTAACTCGGCGCGAGTCACAGGAACATTACGAATAGTGATGTAGCGAACCCAAGGATTGCCCACTAGCTGCACAGAAACCTACTAAAATGACAGAGGATAGAGTCCTAGCATATTCGTAATGTTCCTGTGACTCGCACAGTGTTAGCGTATCTTACGTGTAGTTTCTGTTGTAGCATGAGGGTTTTATACCCTTGGCAGCTTGCTTTTGGCATTTGGCACAGAGAAGGACAAACCAGTGTCCCCATCAGCATTAAATCAAGTGGCCTCACACTCAAGAATCCAATGCAGGTATTTAGCACCCACATTGGCCTAATACTTACATATTAAGTAACAATAGAGATAAAGGACCCACAGCTTACTATATTTTTTGTTTGTGTTTTGCCTGACAGGTTAATATTTTCGGTTAGAAAAATGACATATGGACTACCACAAACACCATCACACACTTGTGTGTTTTTAACTGCTGGGTTATCTACTCCTGATGAATGTTCCACATTTATGTTTCCATGAACTGAAACATGTTGAGAATGAATACTGTAACCTAATATACAGTCGTAAAATGATTGAAAAAGAGTAACAAAACTAATCTATGACTTCTCGGTTTCTCCACTCCAACTTTGGGATATGTTGTTACCCAGACCACTCTTGTGGAAATTGTAAATGTACAGGACTGATGAGTAGTTCCTGGTGTTTAGTTGTTTTTAGAAAACTATGTGTTAATTTTTGTATGAAATATTGTATCAATGATTAAAATGTTTTTAATGAAACTGAAAGATCCCTCTATATAAACCTGTCAGCATTCTAATCTGTCAGACAAGTCTCTATCACATTATTGTGAATAGATACCCCACCCGGAAATGCATAGAGACCGCACTCAGTTATTTGTTGGATGAGTGCTCCCTCCGGGGTTCCTCCTAAATCTTCCAGCATTTGTTTCAGAACCGTGCCACCTTACCAGCAGGTTCCTTCCTCCACCTCTTAGGTCTCGTGCCCTCCTGTATGTTTCTAGTGCCAGAGGCCAGACTGCGCATGAGATCCCTTCAGTGACTCCTGAGGGACCAGTGGTCTCAGTACCTGAGAGCGTTCACGAATCCTCTGCGGGTGTCCAACCAAGTGGTCCACAACCTCAACTGGTGGGACAGGCGCAACAATCTTATGGCGGGGGAACCCTTCTGGCCTCCTTGACCTCAGGCCTGAGTGGTCACAGATGTGTTTCTGAAGGGTTGGGGCGCCCAGTGCGAGGATTTTCAGGTGAGCGGCCTCTCGTCAGCAATAGAAGCCAGGTGGCATATGAGCAGGCTGGAGTTTTGGGCCATCAGGTTAGCCCTGAGGGCCTTTGGCCCATCTCTCAGAGGGAAGCATGTCCTCATCTTAACAGACAGCACAGTGACCATGCACTACCTCAACAAGCAGGGTGGTGTTTACTCCTGCCCCCTTTGCAGAGAGGCAATACGGCTGTGGTTCTGGTTACTGGAGAACCCAATCTCTGTCTCAGCAGTTCATCTTCCAGGGATGGAGAACACTTTGGTGGATGCTCTGAGCAGGCAGAGCACGGTCTCACACGAGTGGGAGATGTCCCAGAAAGTCCTAGAGGAGGTCTTCTCCCTCTGGGGTACCCCAGCAGTGGATCTGTTCTCACGAAGTCCAACAGGAAGGGTGAACAGTTTTGCTTGAGGGAATTCCCAGTGAAGGGCGCACTGGGGGACGCGTTTCTGGTGGACTGGACCTTCCCTCTCCACTACGCCTTCCCTCCGATTCCCGTCATTCCTTGGGTTCGGAGGTTGAAGAGATTTTGAGCAAGCGTGATCTTGATTGCCCCCGGCCTGGGCGAGGAGATCGTGGTACTCTGATCTCTTGGATCTGACCATCTGTCCGCCTCACCGGTTGCCTCGGAGTCCGGATCTCCTGACCCAGTAGGAAGGTTGAGTGCTTCACCCGACCCCGGACTCCCTCAACCTACATGCGTGGATCTTGAGAGGATGAGGTATGATGACTGGGACCTCTGTGAGAAGGTACTTGAGGTGTTTCTTGCTGCACGCAGACATTCCACAAGATCTCTGTATGTGTGCAAGTGGAGAAAATCTGAGCATGGTGCAGGGAACGCTAGATTGACCCATCTCTTGCCCCACCACTACAGTAATGGAGATCCTTTGGTCAATGGCCATAACAGGCCTTCAGGTTACCACAGTCAAAGGATATTTGGCGGCATTGTCTGTGTTCAAAAGATCCCGGAACCAAGGTTCTTTCTTCACTGTTCTGGTCATTGCCCAATTCCTGAAGGGCCTTCTCAATAATTTTCCACCAAAAACCCTTTTTGTCCCAGATTGGGATCTTAATCTGTTTTTGACCTACTTGATGGCAGCTCTGTTTGAGCCCCTGCATTCATGTTCCTTAAGGCTCTTATCCCTCAAAAAAGCCTTCTTGTTTGCAATTACGTAGGCCGGGGGAGTTAGTGAGTCGCAAGCATTGTGCTGCAAACTGCCGTTTCTATGGTTCTTTTGTGAGAAAGTGTCTGTCAAATTCAGACCTTGGTTCTGTAAGGAAGGCATGGTATCAAAAATAGACAGACAACAGTGATCGCGATTCAAGGGTGTTTATTTAAACTGTATGCATGTTGAAAAATGCCTAATCTAAACCTTAATCTAAAATGGGAGCAAGCTTCGACCATCAAATGAAAAACAAGGCAATCCTTGTAACGTCTTGTCAAAAAAAAAAGCCTATGCTAAGAAAACCTATTGCCAATCCTTACATTCATGAATCTTAATGTCTTTTTAAACCGTTCTCCATGGACCACCCTCTGCCGGGTTCACTTTTGTCAACACAGTTTCTTCGGACTTTATACTTCGCCCCTCTTTATTCATCCCTCCGACGGGTTCACTCTTTACCATTCCTTTTCCTTTATCTTGATGGGAGATTCACTTCCCTTGGGTTTCAATGATTTGTCGGTCAAAGACTTTCGACTATACAGGGATTTGGCTTGACCCCTGTATGACCAGTTTGACCTGTCTTGGCGGCTCTACTACAGCCTTCTGGTATTTGCAGTTTCAATCTACATGGGATCAACCAGCGTCTCTGGAGTGAGCAGCCACGTGGTGCCTCTCTCCTTTGCAGCTGGCCTTCCCTCACAATTCATAGTTCTTTGTATTTTGCCACTTTGCAACTTTCATTAAGCACAGTTCAGTTTCTTTATCGGTTCTCCCCTCGACTCACTGGCTTTGATGAACCGCTTGGCCTTCTTTGTATCTGGAGTCCAGGCCGGTACCATGGCAGCAGGAGTCTTCCTTGCTCCTGCTTATCAGCGTAGGCACGTTCCGTGTGCGGTTGACATCTGCTGCAAGACACTTGAGCTGTTGTTCGCAGTCTTAAGATTCCTTCTACGGCAGTCTCACGGGGCTGGCTTGGAAAGTGCAATTTGCTTCTCTCCTTTATCACCCGCTCAGTTCGCGCTGTCTTTCTCCTCCTCTTGAACTGCCATGTCTCGATAGCTGTCTCATTGTGCGGTCTGCGTTGCTCGTACTGTGCTCTCGTGCTCCACCTTTTATCCCTGTGGGGGAAGGGAAAGAGCCGTCGGATGTGTGTGGTTCTGGTCAGTTGCCTGACTTTGCCTGACCCTTGTATTGGGGCTTGTGAGGTGAGCGGCTGTGGTGTAGTGCATTGTCTTTCGTGTTGTGCAAAGTGTTTGTGTAGGAAAGGGGGACGGGGTGGTTTTGAATGTCCTACGTGGTAGGATGGGGAAAAGTGTGTTTGAAGAACTACTCTTCAAGAGAAAGAATAGGGTGGTCCAGGGGCGGGCTAACAATGTTGTGTGCCCTAGCTGCCAGATGAAGTAAAACCTGTCTATTAAAGGCGGCCAAGGCTCTTTGTAGTGCCTTTTTTTTTTGTTGTTTTACAGTTCAACAAATGTAACTTTTCAGTTACATAACATACACATATGTTATACTACAATAGAATTCAAACATTAAAGTAACATTTAATAGAGGTTCATTAAGAACAAGCCAAATTCAATCATATAGCTACTGATCAACTCTTAACAAGTCTCTGTAATACATTTATTACAAAACACTGATTCATTTACATAAGAAACATTTGCTGGAAACAACAATTTAAAACATGTAATCAAACTAATCTTCCAAGAAACTTGAGGGCCTTGTAATATTTTATGCCACAGATCCTCCATTGAGCAGGATCTAATTTTCCTGAAGTGTAATTGTTTGGTGTCCCTGAAGCTCGAACACTCAACAGCAAGATGTTGTAGCGTTTCAAGTTGAGTCTGGTCGTGACAAAAATTACAAGATCTTCTATTTCTCAGTGTTTTTCTGGCCCCCAAGATTTCGTTTGTGGGTAACACATTTTGTTGGCCTTTAAGAAAGCAAAGTCTCCAATGGGCATCTAGGAATTGTGTTAAGTACTCTGGAATCACGGCCATGGCTTTACCCTCTGATCTATTATGACAAAATATCTACTTTTTTAGATGCTTCAGTGGTTTGGATCTAGCCTAGTCTCCATAACCGGATTTTTATATCTATGGGATTAGAAGCAAGCATCTCTGGTGACACCTCGAGAAATTTCAAGGTGTCAATGTAAAAATCTACTTATTTATTCACCGTGGCTTCCCCCTTAAAAATTAACCACCTTGTTTAGTGAATTTAATAGAGATACCTCCTGGGATATATAGATTTTTTCTAAAAATGTATAGGATTTTCCAAATGACGATTGATCTAATAGGTAACAGACCCAGTTCAAATCGCAAAAGAGAGATCTGGTACCCATAGGGAGTAATAGGACTCTTTTCCAGAAAACTCCTTCAACGGAACGGTATTCGGGGATTGTCTCCATATCAAGAATAATGTCTGCTACATAAATTAGTATCGGAATGGCTTTAGCTTTGTAAAATTGAATTAAAAGGAGGCAAGAAAATCGACCATATCTCTTGTTAAAAAGCTTTGCCTAATGTGTCAATTTAACAGTTTTACGATTTAAAATTGTGACCAGGTCCTTAGAGGAAGGCACTCTCGATAGATTAAAACCCAAATATGTAAAGTCCCAAGCCACTTCCAACTTTTAATCACTCAGAAACCACCTGAAGATCAAGTGTGACCTTATTTTAACTGATCTCAAAATCGTAATCTTCATCTTATTTGTATTGACAATCGGGCCATTTGTGTTTGCATATTGTTGCAGAGCTTTTAAGTCTCCAGCATAGGGTCTTACATGGATGCACGTGCTCATGAATATTCCCTGTCATCAGGCTAGGAATCCTTGGTAATATTAAAACAGTTTTGCTTTAAAGCTAAAACTGCTGGTCTCTTCCATAGCCTATTGCTGTCACTTTGGGTCATACTGCCCCAGCCAATGACATTTGTCCTCCTAAGCTCCACCCCTCGTGGCCATCTTCAGATGTTTACTGCATGTTCTCGTGTTGGAAGTCCTTGTGTTTAGCTCCTCGAAATTCGCTAAATTTGCCTGTTTTTGTGAGAAATCGTCTTCATCTTCAAGTCACGTTGTGGCTACCGGCGGCAGGGACCCATTGCTGGACGAGATCTTTCCATCGTCGGATCTCTGGACCATGGCCATTGCAAGCCCAGGCTTGGGCCTTCTTTACACCATGGCGGATCCCACAAGCAAAAAAACCTCTTCAAAGCCTGTGAAAATTGTGGCCTGAAAAACATCTTCATCAGAGATGAATGTTCTATATGCCAGGCCTTCTCCTCCAAGAGTCGGAATGACCACCATAGAAGGTTAGTGGCGTGGATTGTACATGGGGGAAGACTTCTGATTTGGCCTCCGTGCACAGTTTAGCCTCTTCCAGGGTCGGCAGGCGCAAAGAGCGTGCTCCTTCTTACAAGAAGAGGTTGAGATACTTAGAGGACACTTCCCGGGGGAGGATACCAAAAAAAGGCTAAATCATCTCACGCTGGAATGACTTCTTCAGGGCCTAGTCGGAAAGACACCAGTTGTTGCATGCTCCCCATCAACGGCAAGTCTGCTGTCAAGTGAGGAGGTTCCAACTGCAAGAGAATCCATGATGCTATTGGCCAAGCGTAAGACCTTGTCGACATGCACGCCATCTAAGGACCCGTCAGCAGCCCTACCCTAGACGTCACGGACCTTGTCGACGGATCAGTTGTCAACCTCACCGATCAAGGCCGTTACCGCATAAACGACTTCTTCCATGAAGGCTGGTTTTCCGTCAACTTCAATTCTGTCGAGGGGCTTGTCCACTACAGTCACAGGTGTGACCACGATTACCACTCCCAGAGTGTCCTTGCTGCCTAGGCCTCCGTCAGCGATACCAACAATGGCCCCGTCAACAAGGACACCATTTCAGGCTCCACAGGCCCTGGTCATCGACTCTTTTCCGAGGGGCTTGAATTTGGAGAGAGGCATGCCTCCAGCTCTCGCATTTCTCCCTAGACCCACCAAGGCTTGACCACTTTTCATCCTTTGGGGCCTCCCAGGGTGTCATCCCCAGTTCCAGTAGTTCACTCCTCCAGTCCTTCTGAGGAGGACCTTCCAGGGGGTTTTTACTCTGACCAGGAAGGTGCTCAGAGGGGACCCTGATCCCATTTTGGCAGAGTCTCAGCAAGGGGCTCAACCATCTCGCCAGCCATCTTGGCCTCCTAGCCCTTCACCTCATGAGCCAGCATGGGCTCCTGCAGCACCAAGAGATATGTCTATGGACACTTTGAACACTCTCCATATGCTGGTGTCAGAAATCCAGCAGCATCTCCCGGCTGCTCCTAGGCCTACTCCATTAAGGAGCCATTCAATACATTGCCAAGCCCAACTGATGCGGTCTCATCCAGTCCCAGCTACCCCTCGACAATTGTCAGGTGCACCACCTCCTGTGGTGTAAGAGGCAGCCCAGACTGACACGAATGCCGATTATGTCACGACCCAGGATAAACAGGACAGATGAGTCTGATGACTACATTCCTGCAAAGGGGGATTCTCCTGACGTCGAGGTGCCCAACAGGGATTTTCCACCAGACAAGATCAGTTAGTTTCATTCAATGATCTCACGGGCATCAAAGCTGTTCAACCTCATGCCTGAGGAGGAAAAAAAGGAAGGTTTCCTTTTCGAGCGATGATGGATGACATGTGGGAGGATGGCCTGTTGGTTATGGAGACCCTTGGCACGGCCCCGGCAAAAAGGGATCATTTGGAGAAGAAATACTGGGTCATCGGACAAAGCCTCGAGTTCCTCGGATGTCAACCATTGCCGAACAGTGTCTCTGCCGCGGCTAGAAAAAAGCCTTTTAACCCATCCGCCTCTCCAATGGTTCCGTATGATCAGGAGGGTAAGAAGCTTGATGGACTGGGAAGCGCATCATCACGACAGCGGCGTCTACTATCGAATCCGCCAATACCTTAGCCATTCTCTCGAGGTATGACAAAGTGCTTGGGTATAAATTGGGACCAATCCTTGACTTATTACAGGAGAGAGATATAGCCTCCGACCATGCTATTACCATCGCCCTGGACATTGCAGATTCAGGATTTTGTAAGATGGTCAATGGAGTAGCCCTCCACAGCTAAGGTTGGCTCAAGGCCACCAACTTCTGCACAGATGTGCAGACAAAGGTGGTGGGCATGACATTCGATGTTGACAACCTTTTTGGGGAGGCAGGCGATAACACCCTTCAGGCCAGAAAAACGGACACCAAGACGGCATGATCATTGGACACTCTCAAGCAGAGGAGGCCATCCTTTCACTACTCTAAATGGAAAAGCTAAAAGGCCCCCAAAAGGTTCACCTTACCCTATCGCCAGCCCTCCCATTTGTCTGGATCGCCTTCTTGGGTTGCCCTCGTAGTGTAGACGAAGAATTCTACCCTACAATGTAACCCTGTGTCTGGATATAAAATAAACCAGCACCAGGGATCTATTGTTTGGAAGAATGGACCCAAATGGCGCGTGGCAGCAGATTCCCTCGTGTCTGACAGTTTACCAGTTGATTCCCTCGTGTCTGACAGTATACCAGCTGGCTACAGAACAGCCTTTTTGTGCCGATGTCACAAGGAACAGAAATAGCTGTTACAAAATATGAGAGAAAACAATCCTTAATACTTATACCAGGGACACCAAGAACAGAACATGAAAATAGGACAGACACTCTTACCATGGGGTTGTTGATAGGAATTCCACGGGCATCCAATGCTCCAGTAAGACCGCCAAGGTACAGGGATGTAGGACTATTCCCGCCGGCACGCGTACGCCTAAGGGTCGGCAGTACAATCCCCGACGAAACGAGGACGCTCCTACCTCCGCCCCTAATGGTACCAAGGCAGTCTCTAGTCCGTACCGGGGGATGGAGAGGAGTAAGTACCGGCAGTCTAGAAATAAGGAGCACTGGTCAGGTGGATCCAAAACGGGAGAATAATGTCCAGGTTGATCAAGTCGAGAGGCAGAGGCAATCCGTAAGGCAATCCAGGTCGATAGTAGACAAAAGTGCCGAAGGCAAAATCATGAGACAGGGGCAATCCTGGGCGAAGTCCGGTCCGGTAACAATTAGCAGAGAGGCAGAACGGGGTTTTCCGCAGGTGGGCTAGACAGAAGACGGGAGCGAGTAAGCAGAAAGCGTGGGGAAAATGTCCCGACAAGAGGTAACAGGGCTAGACAGGAAAACAAAGATACAAGTGCAGGAAGACAAGAATTTTCGCAAACACGTAGCAGACTCCAGGATTCAAAATCAGAAGCAATGAGTTTACTGCAGGCTAGTGTTTTATAAAATCGGGATCACATGACCTGTAAGTGCGGCCGCCGTGGTGCGGGTCGACGTCGCTGCCCTAATCTCCATGGTAACCGCCAACGCAAAACTCCTGAAGGACGAAATTGTAACCGGTTCTTGTGGCCGTGGATTAAACCTTTAATGCGAGGTAACCGAATGGATAGCGACCGCCAAAGCAATGTATCCTGATCCCGTTTACTGTGAGACTGCGGGGGCAGAGCTCGCCTATGACCCCTGTGGCTCCCGGGCCGATTCCTGACAGTACCCCACCTCAAAGAATGCTTCCCTCTACGGGAAGCCCAAAAATCCCGTAAACAGGCCGGAGCGTGTTTATTCTCCCAAGGTTCCCAAGTCCGATCTTCCGGACCATAACCCTTCCAATCAATAAGGAAGAGACGGACACCACGATGAACCTTGGAGTCCATTATCTGCTGAACCTCGTACTCGTCTGAACCAATAGCAGGCAGGGGACGCTTCGGGGCTAGTAGCCTTGAACCCCCTTGAACAGGTTTCAGGAGCGAAACGTGGAAGACGGGATGGATCTTCCAAGTGGGGGGGAAGCTGTAAACGGACAGCCACTGGGTTTATTACTCCAGAGACCATGAAAGGGCCTGAGAACCGAGGCATGAGGGAACTGCGACCAGGTAAGCGCAAATTCCGTGTGGATAACCAGACCTGCATACCTGGGGAGTAAGCTGGAGAGGCCGAACGATGAACATCCGCACGTTGTTTGCTAAGCCTTTGAGCCTCCAACGGATGTTGTCGCACTTGGGTATGCAGAACCGCAAGCGATCGGACACAGGAATTAGCAGCCGGGTTACTGGATCCAGTAGACAAAGGCAATGGCATGGTACGTGGATGATGTCCATAAAGAGCAAAATATGGAGTAACCCCTGTGGCAGTATGCAAAGAATTGTTATATGCGAATTCGGCCATGGCCAAACAAGATGTCCAAGAACCCTGATAATGGAGCAGAAGACAACGGAGGTATTGTTCTAAAGTTGTATTGGTTCTCTCTGTTTGCCCATCAGTCTGAGGGTGATATGCGCTGGAATACCTGCCGTCTATGCCCAAAGACGCAGTGATAGCCCTCCAAAAACGTGAAGTAAATTGCGACCCCCGATCCGTGACAATGATACTAGGAAGACTAAAACGTCGAAACACATGGGTAATGAACAAGTCAGCTAATGCTGGGGCAGAAGGCAATCCCGAACAGGGTATAAACAAGGCAGACTTCGTCAAATAATCGACAACAACCCAGATGGTATTTTGGCCATTAATTGGAGGCAACTCTACAATGAAATCCATAGATATCATAGTCCATGGTAACCTGGGAACGGGCAAAGGCTGCAATAACCCCATGGGTTTTGCGTGAGATGATTTGCCCTGAGCACAGACAGCGCAGGTCTTGATGTACTGGGCAGTGTCAGACCTCATGGTAGGCCACCATGCCCATCTCTCTAGTAATTCCACGGTTTTTCTAATCCCCGGATGAGCAGAAAACTTAGAATCATGGCACCAATTCAATGCCATGGAACCAGTTGTGTCGGTGGGGAGATACAGTTTTTCATGAAGATAGGGTAGCATATTCATGACGCTGATTTTCTCATCCCTAATGACCAGTGGATGTTGCTTAACCCAGTTCTCCAGGAGAGCTCTTAAAGTAGGATCAACCGTACAACCACAAACCACCTGACTAGGGAGTAATACTGGAGTAGGAATCGGTTTTGATACATCGATTCCCGGAATACGTGATAGGGCGTCTGCCTTGGTGTTACAGGAACCCGGGCGATAAGTAATCGTGAAATTGAAAGCAGAAAAGAACTCATGCCAGCGGGCTAGTCTGGCCGTGGTACATTTCACAGAGCGAATGGCAACTAGATTGTGATGATCAGTATACACCTGGACAGGAAGCTGGGTACCAAGTAAATGATGTCTCCAGACGGTGAACGCGTCTTTTACGGCCAAGAGTTCTCGCTCAGTGATAGTACAATTCCGTTCATGAACGGAGAGTTTCCTGGAGTGGTAGGCAACAGGATGTAAGGCCGTAGAGTCACGACACGCTTGTGATAGAACGGCTCCTACTGCCGTATCAGAAGCATCCGCCTCGACCACAAACTGCTGAAGTGGGTTAGGATGCTGGAGCACTGGGGCCGTAGTGAAAGCTAACTTGAGAGATTCAAACGCGTCTTGGGCGTTTTGATTCCAAGCGAAAACCTTCTTGTTGCTAGTCAAGGACGTCAAGGGAGCGACGATTTCAGAAAATGATCGGACAAAGCGCCGGTAAAAATTGGTAAAACCCAAGAACGATTGTAACGTTTTTAGATCTTTTGGAACCGGCCAATCCAAAACTGCCTTTACTTTGTTTCTACTCATCTGTATTCCCTGGTCTGTTATATCATACCCAAGGAACTCCACAGATTTCACATGGAATATGCATTTTTCTCGTTTAGCATATAGGGAATGCTCCCTTAAGCGTTGTAAAACTTGACGAACATGGTGTACATGGTTTTCATAGGAGTCTGAATATATGAGAATATCATCAAGATACAAAACAAGAAATCGATCAGTCATATCTCTGAATATATCGTTAACAAAATGTTGAAATGTAGCCGGGGCGTTACACAACCCAAAGGGCATCACGCAATATTCAAAAAGACCATACTTGGTCTTAAAAGCCGTTTTCCATTCGTCCCCTTCCCTTATTCTAACTAAATTGTAAGCCCCTCGTAGGTCGAGTTTGGTGAAGATCTTAGAAGAGCCGAGTTGATCAAGAAGGACAGATATGAGGGGGATCGGATATTGATTTCTGATGGTAATGGCGTTAAGAGCACGATAGTCTATACAGGGCCTAAGATCCCCTTCCTTTTTGGGTACAAAAAACATTGGAGAAGCAGCCGGTGAACGTGAGTGACGGATAAATCCTTTTTTCAGGGATTTATCGATATATTCCTTTAGAATGCCTTCCTCCTTTTGCGTCAATGAGTAAATACGACCTACAGGTATTTTAGCCCCAGGAATCAGATCGATAGGACAATCATATGGCCTATGAGGAGGAAGGATTTCTGCTCCTTTCGCATCAAATACATCCCCAAAGGCAGCATATTCTTCGGGTAATGTTGTAGTAACAATGGCTCCAATAGTGGAAATGCCATGCAACAATGGTCGACATGGATTTTTTGACTCGGAATTCGATGAAAAACATGAGGACTCACAATAGTCGGACACAAATTCCAGCTCCCCGGAGTTCCAATCTACCACCGGATTGTGACGCCTCAGCCAAGGTAGACCCAAGATTAGTCGATATTGTGGTGCAGCGATCAGATCGAAACTAATAGTCTCTTCATGACCTTGACAGGTGGTTAGCACCAAATCCACCGTTTGTTTCGTAACTAAGCCAGAAAGCAGTACCGAACCATCCACAGTATTAACCATTTCTGGTTGGGACTTGGTAACTACTGGAATGCCTAGTTTCTTAGCAAAGGCCTCATCAACATAATTACCGGTGGCTCCAGAATCCAACACCGCATTAATGAACCATTCTTGGTCCGAGTCAAGGGCGCAACGGATAGGAACAAGGAAAGGTCTCTTAGTCATGGAGTCAAGGAACGGTGAGCTCGGCAGAGTGACTCCCTCTACTGCCGGGCTTTGGCGTTTCCCTGACGCTTGGGCTTCTTAGTGCAGTTTTTCAACAGATGTTCTGATGAACCACAATAGAAGCATAGATTGTTCTTCTTTCGGATCTCCCTTTCTTCAGGAGTTAAAGGACCCCGGATAGCCCCAATCTGCATTGGTTCCGGTCCCCCCTGAACAAGAACCGGAGGTAACATAGCCAAGGGTGTAGAAGCCCTTTTCTCTCCTTTCCTTTCGGCTCTCCTTGCGTCAATCTGAAGAACCATATCTAGGAGTTCCGGAAAGGTAGTAGGTACGATAGGTACCGTGGACAAGGTATCTTTCAAGGAGTCGGATAATCCATGATAGAACATAGAGGCCTTCTTGTCCTCAGGCCACCCCGTTTCAGCCACAAGTTGATTAAACCGGGACAAGTATGCCAACAACGGGGTATCGCCTTGGTGTAGCTTCAACAGCTCAATATCCGTTGCTTGGGTCTTGTATCGGGTATCAAATACCCGACTCATTGCGGCAATCAACGCATCACAGTCGAACAACAATGGACTACCCTGTTCGAGTAAAGGGTTAGCCCATGATGCTGCAGTCCCTCCAAGATGAGACAAGAGAAAAGCCGCCTTGGTTTTGGAATCAGGAAACGAGGTAGGTCTACATAAAAAATGCAGCCGACACTGATTCAGGAAGGTACGATAAGTACGAGGGTCTCCAGTGAACCTTTCTGGTTGAGCTAGAGGAAAATGAGCTGTCATAAACACAGGACCTGATTCCTGTCCAGACCCAGCCATTCCTGAACCTGAGGGAACCATGGGGTCGACTACAGGAGGGGCGGTAGAAACCATTCCTGCCTGTATCTCATTGATGCGCTGTTGGGTAGCGGTATGAGCTGCAGTCATATCCGCCCGTAGATCAGTAACTATTTGCATAATCTGGGTCAGAGCTTCACTTGGGTCCATGAGGGTATTTAAGAGGCTTCTGATTATGTCAGGATCGCCTTCTTGGGTTGCCCTCGTAGTGTAGACGAATAATTCTACCCTACAATGTAACCCTGTGTCTGGATATAAAATAAACCAGCACCAGGAATCTATTGTTTGGAAGAATGGACCCAAATGGCGGGTGGCAGCAGATTCCCTCGTGTCTGACAGTTTACCAGTTGATTCCCTCGTGTCTGACAGTATACCAGCTGGCTACAGAACAGCCTTTTTGTGCCGATGTCACAAGGAACAGAAATAGCTGTTACAAAATATGAGGGAAAACAATCCTTAATACTTATACCAGGGACACCAAGAACAGAACATGAAAATAGGACAGACACTCTTACCATGGGGTTGTTGATAGGAATTCCACGGGCATCCAATGCTCCAGTAAGACCGCCAAGGTACAGGGATGTAGGACTATTCCCGCCGGCACGCGTACGCCTAAGGGTCGGCAGTACAATCCCCGACGAAACGAGGACGCTCCTACCTCCGCCCCTAATGGTACCAAGGCAGTCTCTAGTCCGTACCGGGGGATGGAGAGGAGTAAGTACTGGCAGTCTAGAAATAAGGAGCACTGGTCAGGTGGATCCAAAACGGGAGAATAATGTCCAGGTTGATCAAGTCGAGAGGCAGAGGCAATCCGTAAGGCAATCCAGGTCGATAGTAGACAAAAGTTCCAAAGGCAAAATCATGAGAGAGGGGAAATCCGTAAGGCAATCCAGGTCGATAGTAGACAAAAGTTCCGAAGGCAAAATCATGAGACAGGGGCAATCCTGGGCGAAGTCCGGTCCGGTAACAATTAGCAGAGAGGCAGAACGGGGTTTTCCGCAGGTGGGCTAGACAGAAGACAGGAGCGAGTAAGCAGAAAGCGTGGGGAAAATGTCCCGACAAGAGGTAACAGGGCTAGACAGGAAAACAAAGATACAAGTGCAGGAAGACAAGAATTTTCGCAAACGCGTAGCAGACTCCAGGATTCAAAATCAGAAGCAACGAGTTTACTGCAGGCTAGTGTTTTATAAAATCGTGATCACATGACCTGTACGTGCGGCCGCCGTGGTGCGGGTCGACGTCGCTGCCCTAATCTCCATGGTAACCGCCAACGCAAAACTCCTGAAGGACGAAATTGTAACCGGTTCTTGTGGCCGTGGATTAAACCTTTAATGCGAGGTAACCGAATGGATAGCGACCGCCGAAGCAATGTATCCTGATCCCGTTTACTGTGAGACTGCGGGGGCTTTCCTGACACCATTCAACCCCCCAGCAGGCATATAGAGGACATTCCCAGGCCTACAGAAGTGGCAACCAGCGTCGTCGAGCTCCAGCATCCATAACACAGATGCCAAAGCAGGCCTGACCCGACCCAGGTCCCGCTCCTTCACTTCGCACCCCAGTAGTAGGCCAGTTATCACAATTTGTGGACCCGTGGTTCAACATCTCAACAGACTAATGGGTGCTTGATATCCTTCATCATGTTCACTTTGGAATTCCAGGACAAATGCCCTCACATTCTTCCCATTCCGAGACGAGAACAGCACGTAGAGTGGCTACTAAAAAGGTTCATGCCATGCTAAACAAAGGGGCACTAGCACCAGTCCTTTAGCGCCTCTAGGGCTCCGGAGTGTACTCAGATACTTTCTGGTGCGAAAGAAGTCAGGAGGGAGGAGACCCATTCTAGACTTACGACTTTGCAACAAATTCCTCAAGTCCCAAACATTCAGAATAGTCACATTGTGGCACGTGCTTCACCAACTGTAGGAAGGAGATTTCCTGGCGACCCTCGACTTGGAGGATGCTTACTTCCATATGCCCATTCATCCCAAACGTTCCTGCGTTTTCTCATTCAGGGAAGACATTACCAGTTCAAAGCCCTGCCATTCGCCCTGAAATCGGCTCTGCAGGTGGTTCACCAAGTTCTTGTCTCTGGTGGCAGTACACCTACGTAGCAAGGGAATCCACGTCTATCCTTGCCTAGACGATTGGCTAATTTGATCCTCCTCTCACGCGCTGGCAATCAGACACACTGCCGAGAGCATCCAGAGAGCATCCAGACTCTAACTTCTCTGGGATTCGCGATAAATTATCAGAAATCCTGCGTAGCGCCATCTCAGGAAGCGCTATTCCTGGGTTACCACCTCAACACACTCTTGTGTCTTGCAACTCCATCAGAAGAGAGTGTGAAGGCCATCCTGCGAAAGGTCTAGCAGCTATCAAAAGCTTCTGTTGCAACAGTCTTATCCATTAAGTCCCTGCTGGGGATTATGTCCTCCTGCATTCATCTAGTTCTCTTTTGCAGACTACAGATGAGGACCCATTCAAGGGTTTCTGGATGCCAGATGACATCAAATCACTGGCGCATGGAATGAGAAGATCGCCCGCAATCGGGCTTTGCATCAGGCCCTGCAATGGTGGTAAATTCGCCCGCATCTTTCGCAGGGTGCTCCCTTTCAGATGCTCGTGTATAAGGCGACAGTCATGACTGACGCCTCTCTGGTTTCCGGAAGAGAAGGAGTTGCACATCAACGTCCTGGAACTGCAGGCAGTTTTCTGGGCTCTCAAGCCTTTTTGGCCTTGGCTCCAGGGAAGGTGGTGTGGATCTTCACAAACCACCATGTTTTACATTGGGAAACTGGGCAGGAGGCTCTCCCCTGCTCTCTCTGGAGCAGCAGAATCTGTGGCGCTGGGCCATTTCTCAACTGATGTTTCTTGTCCCATTGTCTAAATGGCCTCTTCTGAACATTCCCTGCGTGGGAGCTAAATGTGTTACTGTCGAAACTGATGGGGTCTCCGTTTGAACCTATGCATCTGGCCGCCTTGAAGTTTCTGTCATGGAAGACCGCCTTCTTGGTGGCAATCACTTGGCAGGGCGGGTTGGGGAAATATAGGCTCTCTCCTGTAAGCCTCCATATTTGTCATTCCATTCAGCTAAGGTGGTTCTGCAAACTCATCCTTCCTTCATGCCAATGGTTCCATCAGACTTTCATCTAAACAAGCCTTTGGTTCTACCAGTTTTTTTTGCAAACCTTTCTTCACCTGCTGAAAGATCTTTGCATTCACTGGACGTTGCACATGCCTTGAAGTTCTATGTTGCAAACTCAAAGGACTTTAGAAAGACTTCTCAGCTTTTTGTCAGTTTTGTACCTGGGGAACCTGGGAAGGCCCTGTCTAAGGCTGTTAGGGCAAATTCTCAGAAATGTGCCAATTCCCTTAGACATTGGAGACCCCCAGCTCTTTTGCTGGACTTTAGGACTTTTCATTTTTATCCTGGAGAGAGTGAGACCTTTTTCCCACTCTCTCATGCATTTGTCTTTGATTTGAACAGTGTGTTTCTTTTGGTTTTGAGTCTGACAAACTCCACAGGCTTCATCTTTTTACATTGTGAAACACAGCACCTTCAGTGCAGCAGCACAGGGAAGTCTTTCATATTTTCCAAAGGTTTAATTACCTTCTGTAGGATAAACTACTGTTTCCAAGAGCAGTAAAATTAAATTGACTTTACTTACCTTTTGTAAGTTTGTAGACCCAACACAAACTATCTTACAAAGAGTGCTGGAGGGGTTACTTAGTATCCACTTTGTCTACTTTCTCATGTAACATTTTATGTTACCTTTTCTACAATTAATGGCTGACGGCAGCGGTTTACTTTTTTCTACCATTGTGTGTTTTTACCGCCGGCTGCGTTCGCAGTTGCAGTATAGAACCCATGGGTGCCATTTCTTGTTGTAAAGGTCCTTCTTGAGATTTCCTCTGCACGCCAATCCAGGTCTGGTCCCTTTTGTTTGTTTTGTCTTTGGCAGGCTTCACTGGTGAAGCCCACCTCTGGCTCCAGCGTGTCTGGCAGGGCAGGAAGTGAGGGAGGTACCTAAAACTCCCTGTGCTTAGTCTCCTTGGTTACAGGAATGCACCCAAAGGTGATTGGCTGGCTGTCTGTCCTTGGAGGACAGCCACCCTGCTGTGTGAGTGACAGCTAGGCTGTGAATGAACGGGAGAGACTTGCATAAAAGGTGAGGTCTTTTGCTTGGAAGGCTGAGTCGACCATTGGACGAAGGAATCTGAAGAAGAACTTGGAAGAGCAGCTTTCTACAACTCCTGGACCGTTAGTTTGCCCGGTGAAGCCCTTCTGCAGTGCTGAAGCTCCGAATTCACCTCGACTAGAGAAGCCCTGCAAAGGACGACTTCTCCCCTTGTGTTGGTGGGACCAATCTACCCCAAGACGAACTCCTCCTGAAATCCTCTCGAAGCTGGCTGTACTTACATTGCTGCTGCAGGAACCAAGTGCCAGGGAGGTGAATACCAGAATGGAGTGCATCGTTTTTAAGCCAGACCCGAGCTCCAGGTAGATCCTCTGGACTCCCTAGAAGCAGGGCTGACCAAGCCTTAGCCACCTCAACAGGGTGCTGGACCCCGAGAAGCAAGGAAAATCCATAAGGTGTCCAAGAACCGCAGTGGTTCTATTCTCGAGATGCTGCTGATCTGAACTTTGCCCATTGCTGCCGCCGACCTTCAAACCATAGTGCAGGAGTCCCCAGACGTCCTCCCTCTTGTCCCCACAACTGAGGCCAAGGAACAACAGGATCTGCCATACTACAGCTGGAACCAATTTCTTCAGACCTAAGGTACTGTGAATTTAGGCATACTTACCTCTTGCTGTGTAGTTTGCTTGCTCTCAGTTGAGACTTGCATTTACTGCCTTTTGTAGAGTTGCTTGCAGCTTTGCCTTTCCCAAGCCTCCCAGCTTGTGGCCCAACAGTGATTTCTTTTTCAACAAAAAGTCTCTATAACATTGTGCAAGGCTTTTTACTTACCTTCAAGAAGTGCCTCAGCTCCCCTAGACTTTGCTCAAGTGACCGATGTCCTGGCTCCCTGAAGACTCTTCTATCCTCTGACTTTGTGTTTTGATCTATTCCTCCAAAAAGTCATACATTCTTTACTTGTATAGCTGGGAAAGGGTTAATCTACATTGCATTGGGGGTTCAAAAGTGCTTACCTGTTTAAGAAACTTGTTAACCATTGTTTCTTCCTCTAACCGTTTCCTTTTTGACACCAAACTCAGTATTGCTCTAAATGTACCAGTGATATATCAATGCCCACAGTGTCCTAGTGTTTGAAGTCACCTGAGGGTAGGAAGTGTCTGTGTGCCATCCCAAAGGGTTATCTACTTATTTATTGAAACGCAGAGAGTGTATTTTGAAATATATTTAAGTGTTACATATTTGATCCCTTCTAAAGAAGGCTTATTTAACTGACTGTTAAATTAATAAATAATTATTTTAATCGAGAAACCTTGAGTGTAAGTGTTGTTTGGATGTTTTTTACTGTAAAACTCTGTTATACCCCTACTGATCACATTGACCCCTCTTGAGATAAGCCTGGCTGCTCAGTCACTCTACCAACTTGTGTAGTACAGACTCATACCAAAGGTTAGGTTACCTATTGCCAGGATGACAAGGCTGGTGCAGTCTCCCACAGGGTTACTGCATACAATCTTGCCTAACAAAGGCTTCTCCAGGTGGCTCTCTGGCTGTATTATGCTTTGCCATTGTCTGGCCAACAGACTGCTACCCGGCTGGCCGAGAGCCCATTCCACCAGAGCCATCACAGCAACTACAGCGTTTCTCTCTGTTGTTTTCCCCCGGCTAGACATCTGTAGGGCTGCTACGTGGAGGTCTGCCCACACCTTCACAAGATTCTACTGTGTCGACAGGGGTTCCAGGGAAGAGTCCCGGGTCAGCCAAGCAGTGCTTCGTAACCTGTTTGCATGAGGTGCGTCTGTTCCAGGGGTACGTATATTGCTTGAGTGAGCCTTGCCACCTCCCGTGGTTGTGTACATTTTTTTTCTTTTTTTATTGGTCATTTAGCTAATAACATAACTTTTGACCACCAAGAAGAATGTCATTAAAAATGTCATTTGGCATATAAAAACTCTAAAAGTAATCCATTTAGCAACACCACTCAATCACATTCTAAGACCGTTTGCAAGTAGACAGGGTGGTAGGTGCTCATTTTGGTCTCGAAACGTGTCTCGACATAGTGCTGGTGGGAGGTCCGCTCTATGAAGTGTTTGAGGTGGTGGAGGGTGGCAGCACCCCTATGGGCTGTCGACTTGCAAACAGGCAAAACCGACCCAGCTTGATTCCCCCATTCTGCAACAGAGACAATTTATGGTCACAGACACCATCACCAAAGCTCAACAGCATGTTGGACCACACTAAACACCTGATGGTCCACAATTTCTTCATAGATCAGGGACCTTTCCAGGCCCTCATCCAGCCCCTGGGATCCTGAGACTAATCCAGCCATCAGGAACCCACGGCTTACTCAAGGTGCATTGGCACCGACAATCCAGCAACTAATCAAGGATTGTCCACGTACAGCATCACCACTGCCATCACAGCAGCAGGTAAGATGCACATTGATACACCATGTGATGTATCTTCATGGCACCACTCAGCAATTATTTATGAATCCTTAAATTACTAAACTATAGCCCGAGAGCCTGACAGGCCTTCTCTCACTGTGGAAACAGAGAAATTGACATGAGGCCGGGAAGCCCAAAAGGAAACACACCAACACAGGTTACAAAGGACATACAAAGCGCTTTATTTCAAAGTTACAAAGTTACCAAAGTCAATTGACATGCGAATAGCTATTCGGCTCTCTGACTAACACACGAACCTTCAACGTTAGGTTCGCACTGAAAGTGGGAGAGACCGATCATCGGGATGCTTGGGTTTTTATACATTTAGTACTGCATTGGCCAGCCCTCTTACAAGTTAACCATTTCTGGAACCATGGCTAGGGTTCGTAGCCAGGTCGAACACACAATTTCCATACATTAGATCAGTTCCGCTGATACGGTTACATATTTACACATAGGTTAAACAGAGGACAGGGTCTTAGTTCATGACCCTAACAAGTAGCCTGCGGACATATTATTCATACACGTGTGCGGAGGTCACCATGGCCGAAGTCTTACTCGAAATGTCATTCGGCCTCCATTTTGTGATTCAGGGTGACTTCCACACTGCAAGAGTACCTAAAATGGCGGCTAGATCCAAGATGGCGGCTTACACGATACATTAAGGTCAAGACCTTGCCGCGGAACCTATGTACATAGTATCCTTTAGACAGCTTGGCGTAGGCCAACATACATTTAAACGATGCGATTGGGGTTATAATATTATATCGATTTCCACAGACCCTCCTTTTGGCCTATGCCAAGTGCTAAAACATTATTTCCTAATACTTTTGAAAATACTTGAGGGCATTAGCATCCATAGGTTCCGCATCATTGTCTGAAATGTCAATAGCCATAAAGTTGTTCATAAGAACTTCTTGCAACATGAATTCTTTAGATGCTGTCTTCGGGGTATATATTCTACGCCCTATTGCGCTCATAACTTGGGCACAACATCCCCCTATCATTCCGCATATACTCGGGAGGCATTGAAAACAGCAGCAAAGGAATAACAGAGTCCCAAAAATACCTAAAATAACAGAAAGCACCTTCCACCCCCAAGATCGTAGAGAATCCCAAAACCAAGTACTAAGGCTCCAGTCTCCTACAGGGATATGGACTTCAGAACTAAGAGTGTGTAAATTCTGAATTGCTTTGAATATTTTTGGTGAAGAATCTGGTACGAAAACACAGCAAACGGACCCCACTAATTTACATACTCCACCTCGTTCAGCTAAAATGACATCTAATGCCATTCGATTTTGGAGTGCTACCAATCTTATCGCCTTTTGCTCTAAGGTCATATTGTAAAGTATGTCCGTGGTCCGGTTGATTGTTTTCTCCAACACCCTCGCTAATCCCCTGATGTTTTCTGAATTTGCTATTTGTCCCCAGAAGGGAACTACTGATTTGGCTATATCCCCGAACACTTGTCCAGGGGTATCTCCATCATTATCCCGTCGCGGGCGAGCCTTAGATATCTCTAAGGTACTGGCTATAAATACACCTGGTAACAATATCCCTAAATAACAAGTCCCCTGCCAATCCTTGGGCAACCAGGGAAAAGCTAAACTACCACACACAAAATAAACCGGTCCCCCTACATACAAAGGCCTATTTTCCCCAGTCAAATTTACAATATTTATACAAGGCTCGAAATCTCCCATTGGCCTAGTGCCGTTTCTTTGTACACAGAAAGGGACAGAATCAGGACTGTGATTTACAGAATAAGAAGGAGGCATGGCATCCTTATTGCCTATCGGAGCCATCTTGAAAGAAACTAGATTTTGAAAAGGAAAAGAAAGTTTATCAGACGGCCTAATAGAAACGATATTAGGTCTACTCCTATTTGCGAAAAGCGAGCATCCCAGGGGAGTCAATTCACGTTTTTCAAATTCATTCAAATTAGTCCCATCGAAGTTCCCTGAGATGCTATCATTCCATCGGCCAAAAAAGAGTGCTCTAAGAGAGGCATAGCAAGAGGTTGTTAGAGGTAAGGGATGTATATACCATCCCAGTCCCTTGTTCCCATGTTGTGGTAAGTGAGTGCAGACCCAACAATTACTCCTATTAAAAATAGCATGCGTAGCATTCATCACTATCATCAAAGTGTTATTATAATATTTCTGTCTATGCCGAGAGTCCCTAGGGGACAGAGTGTGAAGGTGTACAGAGGGAGTCAAAACAGTTGGTACAATTTTGGTCGGTAACAGAGGCTTCAAAGGATACATTTCTTCAAAGTACCAAAGTCCCACGGCAGCAGTTGCAAAACTAACAATAATCAAAACGAGAACACAACAGTACGTTTTCGGGGCCCAGGCACATTGTCCATTGTTCGAATTGGTCACCTCCTTATCTAATAGTTCAATACGAGGAGCAGTGGTGAAGGCGGCAGGCATCATGGTTATCCCGATCGACGGCCCCAATGTTCGTTGCTGGCGGCACTTCGGCCGCGCGACTTCTTAGTCCTTCCCAACCCTGGCCAACAGAACCCACCCTTTTCTTTGTTCCAACAAAAGGGAAGACAATAGTATTTCAATCACTCCTTTTTCTTCCAGATGCACGATACTCGTGCAGCGATTTTATTTGCGTGGTCGAAGGTTGTACCGGATGGTACCCAAGTTTGTTGAATCCAAAAGCAAAGTATCGTCGCTCCCTGAGGGGAGCGTCGTATCAGTAGCGACGGAAGTCGCAGGGCTCGAAACAAGGTTTTCCGGAAGTGATTGATCAAGGGAGTGCGGAGACAAAATGGACGGCTCCCCGAGCTCCTCAGGCTCAGAGAACTTCTCCGGCGCACTCACAACGCTGCCTGCTACTCCGAGATCAGAGAGTGTAGCACCAGCGAGGGGTTCTGTTTCTTCTGTAACGTGTGGCGTCGGGTGAGGGATCTTCTTGATATGTGTTGCATGCATCCAGTTCTTCTTTCCTGCCACCCGCACTGCCGTCCTGGTGACCAATAAAACCTGGTAGGGTCCCCGCCAGCGAGGCGCGAGACAGGAAGACCTTTCGTAGGCCTTTACCAGGACCCAGCTGCCGGGCAATATATCGTGTCCTGGGCCCGTAAACCGTACAGGTAAGGCAACATTCACCTGGTGGTAAATGAAATACAGATTTTTAGTCAATTGATTACAATAGTCTATGAGCAATACATTCTCCACATCCCTCAGGGCTTTAGGTTTAGGGAGACCCCAAATATTAGCAGGCCTTCCCATTACTACCTCGAATGGAGAGAGCCCAGTTCTAGTCTGGGGTGTGGTGCGCATAGCTAACAACACAATAGGTAAAGCATCTGGCCATTTTAATTTAGTGTCGGCACATGTTTTTGCAAGTTTGTTTTTCAAAATACCATTGTGTCTTTCTACCAACCCCGCACTTTGAGGGTGCCTAGCTGAATGAAAACGTTTCTCTATCCCTAAGGCAACACATATTTGCAACATTACGGCTGCGATGAAGTGGGGGCCGTTGTCCGACCAAATTATCCTCGGGAGCCCAAATCGAGGAAAATAGTCTTTTACCAAGATCTTTGCGGTGGTCATGGCGGTAGCATCTTTGACGGGGAAAGCCTCGACCCATTTGCTAAAAGCACAAATGATAACAAGAACATATTTCAAGTTATTACATCGCTCCATTTCAATAAAATCAAGGTGAATGGTTTCAAAGGGGACAGAGGGGGGCCCGAAACTTCCCCTTGGAGTCACTGTCCCTTTACCCACATTATGCTGCAGGCAAATCATGCAGTTCTGAACGAGTCTTTTTGCAGTTTCCAAAATTTTATCATTCACCCAAACCTGCTGTAATATCTTCGCAATTTGCTGGGCACACACATGTGTTGGACCGTGTGCCATCGTGACCATTGCTAATACATAAGAATCAGGAAGCAACCATTTCCCGTCAGATGCGTCCACCCAACACCCTTCGTCATCCAATTTCCCCATGCCTTCAGCCCATTTCCTAGATTCTTCAACAGAGGCATCAGTCTGGATATCTCGCACAGACCCAATGCCTTCATCTATTATACAACCATCTCTCACTTCCCCCGAGGTGTACATGTCTGTGCTAAGGTCTGTAGCTGTTTGTCTAGCTATCAAATCTGCAAAAGCATTTCCTCTTCCCACATTGTCTATGACCTTGCGATGTGCTGCACATTTCATGATTGCTAATTGTTCAGGGAGTGAGAGCGCTAAAAGTAGTTGTACTATTAAGGGACCATGCTGAATCTTGGTCCCGTGTGAGGTCAGAAACCCTCTTTCCGACCACAGTTTTCCGAAATTGTGAGCCACCCCAAAGGCGTACTGACTATCCGTATAAATGTTAACTCTATGCCCTTGGGAGAGCTCACAAGCGCAGGTCAACGCTATAATCTCTGCGGCCTGCGCGGAGTTATGCGGAATCCTTTTTGTTTCTACGATCTTGTTCAAGGTAGTAACTGCATAAGCAGCTGTAGACGTGCCATTCGGAAGTTTAAAACAGGAGCCATCACAAAACAGCTCCCCTTCCGCATTCTCCAAAGGAGTATCTGAGAGGTCTATTCTGCCCTTTGTTTCTTGTTCGGTGGCATACAGGCAGTCATGTGATCCGTCATCGCCGCAAGCAGTAGTTTGCGGGAGAGGCAAAAGTTCAGCCGGATTGAGAACACAACACCTTTTAATTTGGATATGAGGAGCAAATAGAACTAATTCGTACCTGGTCAACCGGGCAGAAGTAAGGTGTTGTGTTTGAGTTTTATTCAATAGAATATCGACAGAGTGAGGTACCATCAAAATTAAATCGTGGCCTAGGACCATCCCCTCACTCTGTTTTACAGACGCAGCGGCAGCAGCAACAGCGCGCAGACATCGCGGCAAAGCGCATGCAACAGGATCGAGGGCGGAGGAATAATAGCCACACGGCCTATTCTTCCCTCCATGTTCCTGTGTTAACACAGACAAAGCACATCCATTACATTCATGCACAAACAACACAAAGGCCTTATCGTAATTTGGTGTACCCAGAACCGGTGCTGAACACAGCGCGGCTTTGAGAAGCTCAAATGATCGTTGATGTTCCGATTCCCATGGCAATGGCAGAGAAATGCCCTTCTTCGTCAAAGCCAACATCGGTTTTACCACTAGGGCAAAGTTCGGGATCCACAGTCTACAGTAGGACGCCATCCCTATCAGGGCTCTGACTTCCTTCTGTGTTTTTGGGACAGACATGCCAGAAATGTGTTTTATTCGTTCAGGTGTCAATCTTCTCCCCTCCTTTGACAGGAGGTAGCCTAGATAGGCAACCTCCTGACAACAATATTGAAATTTCTTAAGTGAAGCTTTGTGACCATTTTCAGCTAAATGAACAAGCAACAATATAGTGCCTTCTTTACAAGCTTTCTCAGAGTCTGCAGCCAGGAGCAAATCGTCTACATATTGAAGCAGCGTGCAAGTAGATGGTAATTCAAGGGTGTCGAGCTGCTCTTTTAAGGCTCTACTATAGATACTAGGACTTTCAGTATACCCTTGAGGTGCCCTTGTGAATGTAAACGAGCGTCCCCCCAAGGTGAACGCAAACAAATACCTGCTCTCCTCATGTATCGGAATACTAAAGAAGGCGTTTTTGAAATCTACAACACTAAAGTGTGTAGCCGTAGCAGGGATCATTGTTAAGATCGTTGTTACATCAGGCACGATTGGAAATTGTGGGGCTACCACCCGGTTAATAGCACGAAGATCTATTATAAACCGGTACGGAATTGCATTGTCGCCTTTCTTATATACTGGCAAGATCGGGCTATTACATAAGCTACCTGTAATCTCTTCGATCACTCCACGATGTACAAAATCGGAGACAATGCATTTCAGAGCGCGCTCTCCTTCAATTGAAATTTTATATTGCGGAATGCGCGGTAGCTTAACCCCATGTTTCAATATTATCTTAACAGGATCGATGTGCAATATCCCGACATCATTATCGTCTATTGCCCACAAACATTCTGGGACAATGTCAAATTCGGGAGGTAGAGGTCGGGTCAAGTATTGGGAGTTAAAGGGTTGCTGTGGTGAAACTGTTAATCTTATTCCGTCAGGGGAACAATGAATCACTGCATTCAGTTTCTTCAACAAATTCAACCCCAGCAAATTTTCTCCACAGTTTGAAGTAAGAAGAAAAGGGCACTGGTCTGTAAAAGGACCCAAAGAAACGGATACCGGCGCAGAAACCGGACAAACAGTTGGTATGCCAGAGAACCCTATAGAGACGTTTGTTTGCCCTGACAGTGGGATGTTTGGAACCCTCGAATGGTCGATGGAGCACTTTTGTGCTCCAGTGTCGATCAAGAACTGATGTTTCCTATTCCCCACCAATAATTCAACATAGGGGCCCTTCTGAATAACGGGAATAGGTAAAGGTTCCAAACGCTGCTTCGGGCAATCCTAGTAAGGCAGAACTTCATCAAAGGGAAGTTCCTCAGAAAGATAGGCGGCGGAAGGGTGATCAAATATATTTCTCGAGTCCATACTCGGAGTCTGATTTTCCCGTGAAAAAGGTTGCTGGGGATCTTGTAGAAGCTGACCCCTATCAGGGCCTCCTGCTCCGGGGCGGCCCCTTGGTCGCCTACCCATACCTCCAAATGTGCCTCCTGACCTCTGACGAAGGGCAGGGCACTGTGCTCGCCAGTGACCTTCCTGGCGGCAATAAGCACACTGATTAATATTCATAGAATTTGGAGGAGTATTTCCTCTTGGAATGTACTGACCTCTAGTCTGTGTCGTACCTCCTCTGGGGTTTCTGACAATTTGTTGCAACAATACCTTAGTCTTTAGGTCACCCCTTCTTTTTTCGATTTTCTCTTTTTCGTTATTAACCCGATTCTCGTAATACTGAGCCATATGCAAGACCTCTGACTGAGATTTTGCCTGCCAGGCGCTCTCTGAGGACATAATTTGTGACTGGATGTCGGGCAACAATCCACGCACAAATTTGTCCACAAACAACCTCTTCCCCGACTCTGTACCTAAATCCTGTCCACTGAAGTCGGAGAACACCTGTTCGAATCTATTAAAGAATTCAGTAGTACCTTCAGTTTTCCCTTGGACGCAGGCCGTAAGCTTGTCCCAAATAATCCTTTTTTCTGGGATTATAGTTTTTAATTTGGCAACTATTCTATCAGGTAAAGTGAGTATTACCTGGGGTGGTTTCTCACCAGCTGGTCGTTCCCCATCTATTCTAGTTAAGTTTACCCATGTATCCCCTAACCCCGGCACATCATCTATTGTTCGTACCTGTTTCCATACATCAACAGGTAAAAGCACTGGAAACAATAAATCCATGTCACTTAAGGTGAACACAGAAGACTGCAAAACGGATTCTATTTCTTTGTAAAACCCTGTCGGGTTCTTCCTGATATCAGGGACTGAACAATCGTGTTCACTTCCTGTCGAGAGAACGGGACGTGAACAAACTGTGATACGTAATGTGCAGGGATATCCACCGCGGCAGCACCAGTCGCCGCGTTGGCGGGGATTTCTATTTTTGGGACAAAGGTCGGAGGGACCTCTCTCATAGGCAACTGAGATATAGGGACCTCCGACCGCTTACTGAGCAATAGGGCCAAATCGAGCGCTAAAGCAGCTGTAGAAGTGTCGGGCGAAAAAGCTCTTTTACAAATACCCAATAACACTATGGGGCAACCAACCTTCTTCCTTATACATTCCTCCTGTAAGTGCTGTACCATCACTTGGATTACCTTCCTTTGCATCTCTACCGTGTATTGACTATATGTGTCATACACCTCATCTGGCGGTATCGATGAATCCGAGATCCATCGAATCGCGTCTTTGGTACAAATTCGTACTTCCTCAGGTGCTGAAATTCGGCACGAAAGGAACCGTTTTTGTGCATACATCCTGTCGTCCTCATCATCCTCGTTTTGTAAACTTTCAAAATCCCTCCTAAACTCAAACAATCTGTCAACAAGTCCATATACTTTCTGCTCTGTATCCCTTGAAAGTGCCAAGGCATTCAGATCTCTCACCCCTTGTGGGAGATCCGAAGTCTGCAATCTACCCCACATTACACCTAAATGAATCCCCAGTCCTTCAATAAAAACGTTTTTCTCGGGAAAATCGTGCAAATTAGATAATGTTGAAAGTACATCAGTTTGATCACCTTTTTCCATGCAATGTTTAGCCCAAGCAAATAGTTCCTGTTTCCTGCCCGCAGGAACAGTACTACGAGTCACAATTTTCGACCCTGCACCGGGATCTGATTTAGTGAACACGGGACTCCCCAGAATCGGAGGTGTAGGTGAACCTAACAAGGGTGCAGGGGAAAGAGGTAATGTAATAGACGAAATAGACAGAGGAGCGACAACCAAAGAACTAGGGGCAGTAGGCTGCGCAGGAGGAGTAGGAATAACGATAGGAGCAATAGCAGGAACGGGCAAGGTGCCCACAACGGGAGCATACGGAGGTGGCGCTGAAGAATCAGGCCTCCGTTCGTTTAATATTTTCTCAATAAACTCCTCGGAAACATGAAAATCTTTAGAGGGGTAAATTTTCTGGACCCCGAGCGAGAAAGCTCTATCCATCTTCTGGGTTTCATCTAATCGTTTTTCCTTGTCATACAACAATGCCTTTTCGGCATTCGTTTTATGACGTCGTGCATGTTTATCCCTACTTTTAAGCTGCTGTAATGCTTCCTTTTTCCAATTTTGTAACACATCAAAGGCTGCTGGCCTAGCCTTCTTTTTAAGCAAGATCGACTCTAAGTATTCAATACGGGGGATCTCAAAGCTACCATTGATTGGCCACTGAAATTCGGAGGCATTTCTGGTCTGTCTGTGCCAAATGTCATTAAATACAATACTACCAATGCCATACTTACAGTACATAGTACACGCCGGCGACCCCTCCTGTGGTGCCGGACGGCTAAATTCCAAAGATTGTCGATCGCTGCGGAACAGAACCCTAAAGCAGCTAGACAATTTCCCAGGCATTTCTCAAAAAATTGGTGTTACCTGGTCCAATAATTGTGTCTGCAGATACAATACGCCAAATTCAAATTGTCAGGGTTAAATTAAGAGCCGGGTCACGACTGCACCTGACCAAACCTAAGGAGGACCGTACGGTTTACAAAGGACTTCAACTAACAAATTTTACCTGCGTTCGGTGGTTTCGGCAAATCTGCCCGCCTCGGAATTGGACCCTCGTCAAGATGCCGTGTCAGACCGCACGACTATCGCCCAAGGATCGGATCGTGCAGCGCTGCCGAGGTATCGCGTCTCGATCGGTCGGGCCCGCAGAATCACACCGTCCGATCCCGATTCGATAGTCTGCGTCAACCTTCAATGATCCGGCATCAATCTTGAGGGTCCCTATTCGGGCGCCAACTGTGGAAACAGAGAAATTGACATGAGGCCGGGAAGCCCAAAAGGAAACACACCAACACAGGTTACAAAGGACATACAAAGCGCTTTATTTCAAAGTTACAAAGTTACCAAAGTCAATTGACATGCGAATAGCTATTCGGCTCTCTGACTAACACACGAACCTTCAACGTTAGGTTCGCACTGAAAGTGGGAGAGACCGATCATCGGGATGCTTGGGTTTTTATACATTTAGTACTGCATTGGCCAGCCCTCTTACAAGTTAACCATTTCTGGAACCATGGCTAGGGTTCGTAGCCAGGTCGAACACACAATTTCCATACATTAGATCAGTTCCGCTGATACGGTTACATATTTACACATAGGTTAAACAGAGGACAGGGTCTTAGTTCATGACCCTAACAAGTAGCCTGCGGACATATTATTCATTCACGTGTGCGGAGGTCACCATGGCCGAAGTCTTACTCGAAATGTCATTCGGCCTCCATTTTGTGATTCAGGGTGACTTCCACACTGCAAGAGTACCTAAAATGGCGGCTAGATCCAAGATGGCGGCTTACACGATACATTAAGGTCAAGACCTTGCCGCGGAACCTATGTACATAGTATCCTTTAGACAGCTTGGCGTAGGCCAACATACATTTAAACGATGCGATTGGGGTTATAATATTATATCGATTTCCACATCACCCACAGATAATACGGACAACACCACATTCGGTGTCTATCCTGATGAAGGCCAACACTCAGACAGGTGTCAATCCAGCCTTCCATGGCCGAAACACTCCTGTGTCGATCCCCCATGACACAACTGTACAAACCCCCTTTTGTGTATGTTCTGTAGATATTGTTGTGAGCACCCCGTGTTAACCACACCCTGGACCATTTTCCGTCCTGGGTGCACTTTGTTCAACTATAGGTTTATCCTACTGTCATGTGTGACTGTGCTCGGATGTGGAGCTTTTACCTCAACATCACAGAGGTAGATACTTACCTTGTATTTCTACTGTTTATTACTACACCTGTCCCTTGTCATTCGCTTTCGTGCTTATCGAAAGTTGTGTAAAGTAATTGAGAACCCATCATCGGAGAAACCTGTGTATTTGAAATAAATGTATATGTTCAGAACCACATAGCTGCTTGTAGGATCTCTCATCCTGATTATTTGATATTTATATTTGTGAATATCTATACAGATATTGGGCAATCGCACCATTTTTCTTATGGTCCATGGTCAAATGTGCAATGGATTGATAAGAATGGAACTCCTCAATAGTTTGCACCCAATTGTTCATATACAACTTCTTTTTAACCCTCACTGTGTTACTTATAAGGTCTGTGTCTTTTAAACCAATTTTGGTGAGCAACCCGAAACAGAACAAACTTGTTTAAATAGTAACTGACTTTGCCAGATTCACATCTAAAAACAGGGTGTCTTTTGCGGGTACCAATCATTTTCTATAAAAGTATAAGTGTCTGCAGTGTGCTCTAACCTCTAGTGAGCACAAACCAAGTTCATAGCGTACGGCAGAAACGGGAGTAGATTATTTTAAACTCAACATGGCTTTCCAGATGAGTCCTTCCAAACTTTTTTTAAATCTATACAATCCACAAATAAAAAGTTTCAATTCCATAAAAAATTCTGGGTAAAAGCTTAACTTCATAAAATCTAACAATTCATCTCACTGAAAACGTACCAAATGTAGAGTCGACACGCTTCATTTCATTTACAATTGCTGTTGTGCGTGCTCTAACTTATTCCTGTACTTTAGAGATACTGGGTTTAGAATACACTGGGAAGCTTAGGTAAATCAAACTGTCTGCCTTTTCTAGTACCTCTGCTCCATATATGAAGATTCCTTAGTCTTGGTCGAACACTGCATTATTTTTGTTTTCTGTGGATATATAGCCAAGGAGGTTGCACTAGCATAGCTGTTAAATATGTCCAGTAAGTATTCTAAACCTTGTTCTGTACAATCAAACAGGAGTTGACTGAAACACCTAGGGTTTCATTGCAGACCTTGCGGTCCTGGTTGCATTCCTGCTGTTAGTGTACGATATGGTAACACTAAAGAACAGTATTCAGAGAAAAAGTATTTAAAGTAGAGGAAGAATTAGTACCAACCCTCTTCCTTATAACATGAAAAACGCACAGACTGTCCCTATATTGAAGAACACTCTGCCCCTAACCCAATGGATCTCTCCCTAGGGGTCGGATGGTGCACCGCCTAGCTAAAAGGGATAGCAAGAAGGATTCTCCCTATCCAACAAGTGTATATATATTCACCTATAAAAGTCAGCCACAAGTCATAGGAAACAAGTATAAGTCATTAAACATTAGATTATGCCTTTTTCGTGAGTGTCATGGAACATACTATTATCTGGAATTTACTCTGTTTTAATTACCAGTTCCTGTAGTGTTTCTGTCAGCTCAAATAACTTGTTCTGATCATGTAAAACCACTAATCTCCTTTTTCAAGGGAGCCGCAACTAGAGGCTGAAGGCTATCTAGCTATAGAACTCATGATTATGACTTATGAAAGTTTGTTAGATAGCACATCGTCATCTGCATGAGTGAGACTCGTGCACAGTGAGGTCAACCGGTTTCAATAACCACGGTAGCTGAGGTCATCTTCTTCAGGACCAGGCGCTCTAATCAGGGGTTCACTCCCTTTCTGGATCCTCAGTGTGATCCATGCAGCGCCTCCGTTTCCTAGAGGAAAACCTAAGGTAGAGAGACAGGGGGTGAGTCTACCCCATGTAGGGCACACATATTTGAAATATACTGTGTGCTCTTAGTGGGTATAATTTAGGTAACATTATACTTTTTAGGTGCCATAATTAAAGGATCTTAGTTTAGTTAGTTTAGTTTATTCATTTATATGATGCGCACCGGACCCTGGGGTGCAGGGCGCAAGCAGTACAGATAATGCAAAGCTTAGTTAACAGGTTACATGGTAATACACAGAGAGGATAATAATTAGATTGTAGTGCATAGAATAGGCATAACAGGGTACACAAGTGTGCTATACAAATAAAGAGAAATAGCAAATATACAAAAATAAACAGGGGTGTGTACTTAATCAGTTATCATTCGCTTTGAGCCAGTTAATGTAGCTGAGTCTAAATTTGGGGTAGGATTGATCCACCCTGATATGATGTGGTAAGGAGTTCCATAGTTGGGCAGCCTTGACCTGAACGCTGTTACCACCAATCTTGGTTAGTCTAAATCTTGGAATGACAATGTAGTTAGTGTTGGTGAGTCTTGTAGGTCTTGTGGAGGTTCTTCTTTGGACTCTGTTTACAAGGTAACTGGGGGCAGCATTGTTCAATGCCTTATGTATCAAGGAGGCTGTTTTTAAGTGGATTATGTTGAGAGTAGAGAGCCAATTGTTTTGGCGCCTTATTGCTCAGATTTGAGACCTTTTAGACACAACTAGAGCCGCTCTAAGGGCATTGTTTTGAAGGATCTGGATTTTTTGGGTGATCATTTGTTGGCGCCAATATATAGGCCATTGCAATAGTCGAGCCTAGATAAAATCAGGGCTCTAGCTAGGATAATGCAGTTATCATCTGATAAAAAGGGTTTGCCCGTTCTAATCAGATTGCATGTGTAGGCTGTGCTGAGGCCAAGGCGTTAACTTGTTTAGTTAGGAATAAGGTGGAGTCAAGGTAAAACTCAAGTGTTTTCACCTCTTTGGCTACCTTAATAAGATTACCATCGATGATGAATGATGAGTAATCCGGTCCTAATTATTTTATGTTGGCATGTGTGCCCAGTATGATGACATTCAGGCATAGACCATGAATAGCCATCCATGCCTGGATGATGAGATACACCCTATTCACCAAGGCCAAATCCTCTTCGTAATTCCCGGAAAGTGGGAGGAGAACCTGAGTAGCATCTGCATAGTTAGTGTAGGTGATACCAAGAAGATCCAGATCATCAAAGAGGGGCTTGGTAAATATGTTGTACAGGGTAGGGGAGACGCAGTATCCCTGTGGAATCTTGTATCTTGGTCCTCATGCAAACACCTTCTTAAAAACAGAGGGGGAAGCGGGTGGGGGATAGGGAACCAGTAGCCCACAGTGTTTGGCTTCTTGCATATTCATGGATAATATCAATCTTCTCTGTGTCATATATTCAAAGGGAGACACCACCGTGAATTGTAGGGGCCCTCAATTTGCTAATTTTCCCCAAAATTACCAAGACTGATTTTTCGTCAACTTCTAATTGCCAATCCACCAAATTCAGTTCAGGTTTGAAGTTGCTATTTAGATATTCAAGGAAAATATTTTCTCTAAATGGGCTACCCAAACCGGTTCTGCCAGTGCATTTAACTGCTTGCATGATTGTGAGGTTGTTACTCTATTCATAATGAGCCACAATATTGAAGCATTCTTACTGCCCAGCGCTCCCAGCATATACTCACTATCCTGTTGATATAGGCAGGCTCTTCTCCCCCCTGCCCAGTTCCTATTTCATAGGCAAACCTTCTTAATTTGTTTACTGCCTCCAATGAATCTTTCCCATGTGTAACCTTTACCAATTGAATTTCGGCCTGAGTCTTTTTTTATGAGTTGCTACATCATGTTCAAACCTGTGTACATATGGACTCTTGGGGTTTCTTAGTTTTGTGATGTCTAGGTCCAAAGACTTTGGATAAGATGTGACAGACAAATGGGTTAAACATTTCTGCTGATAAGACTTTCCAATCCCCAGCGGTCTCGCGCCTAGAAACACTTGTGTACATGCATGTTATAAATACTTATCATATCGTATCCAGCTCCACCATTCTTCAAGGGCAAGATTAACCTGGGTGACTTTGGTCTGGTTCCAAAAAACACAATTATTCAGACCCCTCACTTCAAGACCAAGTGGACCTGCCTCCAATTAATTTCCACCCCACTGCAAATGTATTTCTGTACTCAGCATAGAGTGGTCACTTAATGTTGTTTTTGTGATTAACAAAGGAGAGCAATGACTAAACAAGTCCTCCTCTATAAACCTGTTTTCCCTTTGCCATTATGCCAGGTATAATTAAAATTCCATATACAATTTAGTATTCTCAGGCCAAGACGCTCCAGACTGGCACACCATCGCCATCCAAATAAACTATTTATGGTTGGTGGACATCCTTTTACAGAACTGAGGGTACAGAAGTCCAAATAGGGTGAGTGTGTCTCCTACGTGAACCACCATATCCCCTGGATTTAGATCACGCCAGCCATCAACAGACACAGTAATGGCACCCAACATTGTTTCTAGGAGACAAATCCCCAAATGACAATAAACATTTAGCAGTAGGATGTTTACCATAGAACACCCAGTTTCCAGTTTAATATGCACACTTAATAAGCCTTTAAACAAACCATTTGAGGGAAGTATTGTCATGCCCTTATTGATTTTTAACAAAATAAGTAGACTGCCTGTTGCAGTTGGCTTTGCTATTTGTGAGACAGATGCGTAGCAATCTGTATGTAACTCCCTTGTTAGCCAGGTCTCCAGCAGGCGGATAAGTGTGTTTTCATAAGTAGTTCCCCAGGACCGGATCACCTAGTAATTTACAATGATCCCTAATATTTCACGAAAGAAGACTAACTGGAACTTCATTACTAGAGGGGACGCTTGCCCAGTAGTTCCTTTCTAGGTCCATCTAGGATCCCTCCCACCCAGGACCAATCGCATTCTGTTTGTTTGCTGTTGCTCATGTGACTAAGAGAGGTGACTAACCGGCCTCCATTGTTGTAGGCACTTGTTGAGACCAGAAGCTAATTTGGTCGGAAACTCATCAGTAAGTCACGACATTCCATTTTGTTATCATCTTGCGAAGATGATTGCAGGATTATGTCAAAACCTATCTAACGTTAGGGCCGGGGTTTCTCTTATTATTAAGTCAACAACCACTCTGGAATCGGTGAACGGCACGATCTGTGCGGTAAAGATCCTTAAAGTCTACTCTTGTTTTGTCCCTGGAAGCAATTGCACGCAGGCCAGGCACTGTGCTAAGACGTTTCAAGATGTTGGTTCTGTTTAGGGTCACCTCCCTGCATTCAGGTAGCAAGCACTCTACACCAAGTTGGAGCATTCCTACTAGAGATGCTTGCTGGGTTGTCTGTGTGTTAGAGACCTTGGCCCATCATCTGAATGGGTTACTACTGCCCTGGTCTCCAAGTGGGGATGATTTAAGCCTCTTCCTCCCCTGTAACTGGAGTGGACTTCCTTTTGCTCCCTGAAATAGCTCTACGAATGACTATGTATGGAGCTAAACAAGGAGGTTCCTTCACATTGCCCCATTAAATGTTTGGGGAGCCAAGAATGGAACTGAAAAAAGAGGTTCCTTCACATTGGTGCCATTAAAGAATTGGGGAGGGGCTAGGAAGGCTAACTGGGGCTGCTGCAAACCTCAAGAGAACACCTTTGAGTCGCTAGTGCAGTTCTCTAACCTTACATCTTGTACAGTGCCTATATTCGGTACAAAGGGATTCGCAGCGGGTCTAAGATTAAACAGGGGGCAGGTTCCCATGTGCACTAGGCTGCCTTGGGGATTTTCCCCCATCTTGTGTGGACCCCTGACCTTGCGGCCCTCTTCATGCGTCCCCCTACGCCACATAGATGGAATCATATTTGAAGTCTTGCAGTCTAAATGCTCCTCATTCCGCCCATCAACATTTAACAATGCATTCACAGGAGGCGTACTTTGCGCCCCTCTACTGGTCTGTTTCTAGTTCTTCCACTGTATTAGGCTCCAAAGCATCAACTACTTGTGTGCTCCTGTTGACCTTAGTTACAGTGAGAGTTGGCTAGTCTGTAGAGCCAGATAGAGCCAGACACTTGATAGGACCTTTTCAAGATCTGGTACGTGCCCTTGTTTGCTGATTTATAAGTACTGCCATAACTGAGGGCTGTTTAGATAATGTTTGTAGAAACTTTCTATAGGATTGTTTATTGATGTGTTTCCTCTTTGCTTCGACTTGGTCCTGTTTATTTTAGTCGTCTTTTGCCATGTCCAGTGCTTTCCTGTGTTTCCGTTTCTTTCTTGCTTTCCTGGGTTGAACATTTTTAATATGATATTGCCTGATGGCATTATGTTTTTGACATTTAGAGAGGCAACTATAGGCTGCATGAACTCTTCATGTGTGTCAACCTCCCGCTGTGCCTGTTGCACTACGTCTCCTGTGCTTTAGTCGGCTTTACATACTTGAGTTTGAGTGCTACTCAGGCCTCAAGATTTTTCAAGTTCCCACAGGCCTGGGACACCAACTGACTCCCAGGCAAATTTCCTGTAGTTTCCACTTCTCCGGAACCCCCGGTGCCCTTTTGAATGGTTTTGTTTTGGTCCAGAAAGTCTTTTATCTTTTGATTAATACTGTCAGAAATCTGAAGGTGTCTCCCTGGCTAAACCCCAGGGATCTGTCATCCAGGTGGCCAGGACACGCCCATCGCTATTGGATCTAGTTCCTGAGGGTGGAGCAGTGAGGGAGGATCATCTGGATGGGGGGTCTTCGGGGAGTGGGAGTGTGACACTGACGGGTGAGATGCGGTATCCCCCTTCCTTCAACACCGTTTCCCCATCCTCTCATGTTGGACATTCAAAACACTGCCCGCCCCCCTTTTCCTTGAACACTTTTGCACAACACACAAGAGAACAGACTAACACCGAGCTGTTTACCTGACATGTCATGTAATACTATTAAGGTATCTAACAGCACCAAAACTCTTGGTGTATACCTAGATTCTACGCTGTCTCTACCGAGACTAACTAATGCCATAATGTCCTCCACTGCCTACACTTGCAAACTCATCACAGCCTGCCAACCATTCCTCACCACAGCCAATTGTACTACCTTAGCCAGAACCCTCGTACTGTCGAAACTCGACTACTGTAACACGCTTTATCTAGGGACCAGCCAACGGAACCTAAACAAGTTACAAGTAATACAAAACAATGCCATTAGGACAGCTCTGAACATCCCCAGAAACCACCACATTTCGGATACCAGACGCAACCTACACTGGCTCTCTGTCTCCCAAAGAATCGTGTTTAAATCACTGTAATTTACGCACAAATGTCTTGCTAATCAGGCACCAAAATACCTGTCTAACCTATTCACACGTAACACATCAGATCGACCCCATAGAGCGGCCCAAGCTCACTGCCTCTCACTACTGCCACTGATAATTGATTTGAGCCTACCTGTCCTGCGCCACTGATAATCGATTTTATCCGACTTGTGCTGTGCCAATGATAATTGATTTTAGCCTATTTGTACTGTGCCAATGATAATTGATTTAAGCCTACTTGTGCTGCGCCACTAATAATTGATTTCAGCCTATTTGTGCTCCGCCATTAACTGTCAAACTTAGCCTTTACGTGCCCCACCACTGAAGGGGATTCTAGCCCACCTATACCTGTACCTGGCCACTGACTATCAAACTTAGCCTACATGTGTTTTGCCAATAGCTGGTAAACCCTGCCTTCTTGCGCTCTGACACCGGTAAACCTTGTCCTCATGCGCCTTGACACCGATTGATGAATCACGCTCATGGGTGCCCGCCCATCCATTGACTGTTGAACTCAGACTATACCTCCCTTACCTAATTAACCATCCGGGGCACTTAGCCCCCACCCTCGTACCAGTGCTGCCCACATATTAGAATATAACTCCCTATTTGGATACACCATGAGCATTATAACACTTTGCATCTGGTCTATTACCCTTTTAGCATTCCCAACCGGCCCAACAGTTGACAATAGCCAACACCACACTGTTAAGAATCACCAACCCAATCAATCCTGCATAGCTTTCACCTCTCTCATCACAATGGAGAAAGTCAACCCCTCCATGAGACCAGGGACTGAAGTGATTAGGGAACGACCATGCAACCCTTGTAGCCCACCTACCAGAAATTCCAGGCTCAGAGCAGATTATACAAGCCTCTCACCAGATCTCTCCCGGCTGCCAACAAAAGAACTACCACCCACCACGCTAGTATCACTAATAGCAAAACTAAGACAGCCCCTACCCCCCCCACACTAAAACTAAAACTACCACTGCAGCCCCACCTCTTAAAGGTGGACTAATAAATGCACGATCCCTAACAGCACATGGCACAGACATCTGCGAGATTATACTGTCCAGAAAATTGTACTTCCTTGCTGTCACAGAGACCTGGCTGCATGAGGCGGCAGGATCCTTATTATCTTTAGCAATCCCAGACGGTTACACCATTCTAAGACGAGACAGAAATAATATGCGAGGCGGCGGTGTAGCCATTATCGCAAAAATTAGCCTAAATATGAGAACCACTGTCATTCCAGACTCCAACTCCTGCGAAGTGTGCGCCATCAAGCTCCCGCTTCATAATTCACAGACCTTGACCATCTACATCATTTACAGGCCCCCGGGCCCGATGGGCACATTTGATGAAGATATCAATTGCCTATTATCCACCAACCTTAAAACTTCCACTCAATTACTTATTCTGGGAGACTTTAACCTAGGCTATAACGACCCCTTAGACAAACATGCCTCCAATGTGGCTAATACCCTCACGGAACTGGGACTAACCCAAAAAATTATGGAACCCACCCACAATAGAGGGAGAACCCTCGACTGGGTAGCAGACTATAAATGCTCTGCAAGCATAACCTCCATTTCCCCACTACTATGGACAGACCATTACCTGGTCACCTTTGACCTAGCCACCATCAGGCCACTTCTACATGTAGCCAATATGGCCCCCTCATGCCCGACCAGGAACAAAGAGTATCACTAAAGTCAAAGTGATCCCGGCCATTCTACCCACCCTGAACCAACTAGATGAGCACCTTAACCCAGAGCTACTTGTGGAAGAGTATAACAAAATTGTACGTTCCACACTTGACAACATAGCCCCCCTTAAACTCAGACCCAGTAAACCTAAAAACCACCTCAATAAATGGTTCACCCCTGAACTAAAACACCTCCGCCAACTCAAAAGAAGCGGCGAATCGTCCTGGAGAATCTCACCCACAGAAGAGCACAAAAACAAACTTACCGAAATCTCCTTACACTATAAAAAAGAAATTGTCCTGGCCAAACGGAATTCTTATAATAAGCACATAACAACGGCTAACTCAAGCATGAGGGAGTTGTTCTCAATTCTAAAAGAACTAAAGTCGCCCACTCCCATCCCTGATATATGTACAAAGGACAAAGCCTGGTGTACGGAGATACAACAAGCTCTGACCAACAAAGTCACCATGCTGCAAAAGAAAATTGCGGCTAAGAAAGCTACCCTCAACCCAAACATACTCAACACCAACCCATCTCCACTAGAACAAAATACAACTAACCAATTCAGATTTACTAAAACCTCCATCCTGGAAGTGGAAAAAACAATCCTCTCTCTCAAGCCCTCCAATTGTCAAGGCGACTTGTGCCCAGCACAACTCATAAAAGATGCTGCCAGAGAACTCTCGCCCTTCATATCCAAGCTCGTGAATTCCTCATTCACCACAGGCATAGTACCATCCAACCTGAAACAATCATGGGTACTGCCTCTATTAAAAAAACAATCCCTCGACCCCCTCATCCCCACCAACTACCGCCCCATAAAAACAGTCCCCTTTCTACTAAAAATCTTGGACAAGATAGCATACACCCAAATGCAAAAATTTCCAGAACACAAGCTCCTAGGAACAAGGCAGTCCGGCTTCCGCCCACAACATGGAACTGAGACTGCGCTCATCGACTTGAAGGCCCAAATTGATGAGCTAAGAGACAAAGGTCAAACAGCACTCCTTCTACTTTTGGATCTCTCGGCCGCCTTTGACCCTGTAGACAACAAAGTCCTCTGTAACCACCTTAACTCTGCAGCTCACTTCTCCAAAGAAGCTATACTATGGGTTGAATCTTTCCTGAATCAAAGGACCATGAGGGTGTTCTCCCCCTCAGATGCAGCTGACCCTATCCCCATCCTGTGCGGTGTTCCCCAGGGCTCCTGCATATCCCCAACATTATACAACATATTTACCAAGTCCCTTTTTGATGATCTGGACCTTCTTGGTATCACCTACACTAACTATGCAGACGATACCCAAATTCTCCTCCCACTTTCCGGGGATTACAACAAGGATTTGGCCTTGGTAAATAGGGTGTACCTCATCATCCAGGCATGGATGGCTACTCATGGTCTATGCCTGAATGATGATAAAACAGAGCTACTCATTCTAGGTACACTCCACCCTCAAAAAACTAGGCCAGAAATACCACGCCTTTGAAATCGATGGAAACACTATCAACGTTGCCAAGTGAAGACTCTTGGCTTCTACCTAGATGCCACCCTCTCCTTCAACAAACAGGTAAATTCTCTGGCCTCAGCCACAGCTTATACATATAAGCTTATCAGAGCTGGTAAACATTTCATCTCTGATGAGAACTGTCTGATCCTAGCGAGAGCCCTCATCTTATCCAGACTCGATTATTGTAATGCCCTATATATTGGGGTGAACAAATCCATCCCGCATAGAATACAAATTCTACAAAATAATGCCCTGAGAGCAGCTCTTGGCATCCCCAAACGAACCCACATCTCTAAGATAAGGCTAAATAACAAGTGGTTATCGACCCAAGACAAAATCTTACTGAAAGTGGCCTCCCTCACTCACAAAGCCCTGAACAACACGGCACCTCCCTGTCTCTCGGATAGATTCATAGAAAGACAATCATCCAGACCCTCCAGAAGCACCTATGCCAATACCATTATCATCCCAAGATTTAAATTGTCCAAGGCCGGAGGTGCTAGTTTCCCCGTCCGGGCAGCCCAAGTATGGAATTCACTGCCCCAAACTATACGTGCCGAGAAATCCTACCTTAAATTTAGAACTAACTACATCAATCACTTGAAGCAATCGATCAACTAATCAGCAACCCCCACCATCCTCTTGCCTCTATTAGAGATACAGATTTTTACTATAAATGGCCTTGTACTGCTCTGCCTGATGATATCCCACCGGCAAGCATTATTTAACGGCATATCCTGTATATAACTTATCGTATATTTCTATATAATACCTGAATATAATGTACTGTATTGCTGCCTATCTTGTCTATAGTATTTTCATTATGTAAAATGTATCTTGTAACCTTTGCAACCATTGTAAGCTTCGCATACCCTTATTGCTGCGCCCGTTTTGGAACTCTCTTCCTAGCCAACTTAGAACCGAACCCTCTTTCTATGCCTTCAGGAGTAAAGCAAAAACCTGGCTGGTAGCCCAGGACCAGCATGCACATGCCTAACTAACCTGTGCCTTACATCATGGTAATGGTACTGTTAATATTATCTGTATCTAATTGCCTCTTGTGACCTGTTATGCTCATGTAAAATGTATGTAATAACTATGCAACATTGTGTAATATATGTAAATGCTTTTGTCCGTGCAATACCAGCAATAATGTAATTGTATGTGATATATGTAAATGCTTTATCCATGCAATACCTGTAACATATGTAATTGTAATCTACGTAAGAAATGCGCCCAGATGCCCCCGGGCTAGGCGTGCTATACAAATAAAATACAAACATACAAATGTCCCAATACATGGGTTAGGCAGAGTCAGGCAATTGACCAAAATCACACTCACCTGACAGCCCTTCCCTTTCCACATAGGTATAAAAGGTGGGGCAAGAGAGCACAGTACGAGCAAGGCAGACCACACAACGAGACAGCTATCGAGGCACGGCAGTTCAAGAGGAGAAGAAAGGCGGCGAATATCAAGAGGCTAACGAGGAGAGACATGACCTTGCCCTTTTCAACTCAGATCCGCGAAACCTCTGCAGAAGGAATCGTAAAACAGAGCACAATAGCCCAAGTCTGTTGCAGTAGATGCCAACGGTACACAGAGCATGCCTACGCTGATGAGCAGGATTGAGGGAAACTCCTTCTACTGTGGTACCGGCCTTGACTCCAGATACAAGGAGAGCCAAGCGGTTCATCACAGCCGGTGAGTCACAGAGAAAGACGATAAGAATCGAACTATGTTATATGAAAGTTGCAAAGTGGCATATTGAACTATGAATTCAAAGAACTATAAAGTGTAAATGGAAGATCAGCTGCAGCGGTAACCGGCACCACGTGGGTGCTAACTCGAGAGGCTCTGGTCAATCCCATGTTGAGTGAAACTACTGATTCCAGAAGGCCATAGGAGAGCTGCCAAGACAGGTCAAAGTGGTCATAACGGAGGTCTAGCAAAATCCCTTTACAATCGAAAGCCTTTGACCTAAGAACTATAGAGAAAGCAAGGGAAGTGATTACCGCATGTTGAGAAAGCAAGGGAAGTGAATCCCACAATCCTTAAAAGCAAAAGGAACTGTGAAACGGCAGAGTGAACCCGATGGAGAGGAAGTGGACAGTTCATTGTGTAAAAAGACATTGAGACTTGTGAACCAAAGGTACAGGTTTATCTAAGAGAAGATAACAGTTGAGAAGGGTTCTGATCCCTAAAGAGGAGGAGTCTGATGGGTGAAAAACAGACCAACAACGAAGAGAAGTGGCAAGAGTGAACCCGGTAGAGGGATGCCAATAAAGAGGGGCGAAGTCTAAAGTCCCAGGAAACAGTGTGTAGACAAAAGTGAACCCGGCAGAGGGATGTCCACTTTTGTGCAAAGCCACAGTGAACCCGATGGAGGGAGGCTGAGAATTGAGACTGAGATTTGAGAAGGGTCAGTGTCCAGACGAGGGGGAGCCAGGGGTAAGGGATCCTCATCTAAGGAACTTAAAGAAACAAACTCTCATTTGTTAAACAAACTTTTATGTTATTGTGAATACATCAGGTCCTCGAAGTCAAGAGACTTTCAAGAGAAACAAGACTTTGCCATCGACGGCCCTGATAACTGGGAGCGGAACTATCATCTCGTGCTGGGGAAGCTCGAGAGTGTACTGTGTTCAAAGATCCCTCCTTACCCTGTGCTCAAAACATGCCGAAGGGAGACCCAGGCTACCGCATCCTGACATATTATTTGTGAACACATCTTCCTTTCTTCTGAATATTAACCCACACTCTTGTGGATTAGTTGTAAGGTTTGGCAATAGGTTTTCCTTTGTATAGGCCTTTTTATTTGACACAACGCCACTAGGACTGCCTTATTTTCATTTGATGGTTGATTCTTGCTCCCATCTTAGATTTAGGTTTAGATTAGGCATTTTTCCAACCTGCAGACAGTTTAATAACCACCCTGGAACTATGATCACTTGTGTCTGTCTTTACTGTTGCCACCATTAGTTCCTTACAATACCCACATTGTTAAATTTAAATACCGGTGATTCCAGTAGTGTGGTTTGCATTTTCTTCCACTTTTAAGCCTTCATACGGTGTAACCAGGATGCAAAGTACCGGATTGATTTCTTCGAGCACCGGATTCAGAGTCTTATACCCCTCCATGTTGACACACCAGTTGTGTTGTGCGTCCAAATTGATTTTCCTCTTGAAGGAGAGAAATCTGATGGCGAGTCGTTTATGGCGAGAGTCTGAATCGTATACCGAGATTTGAGTTCAATCCAGAGAGGCGTATACTTCACTCTGTTGCATCTGTTTCCCCAACGAGGCTCTCTATTTCGAACCCGTCACTCTCACTGTAGACAGCACTGTGTGGTGTCACAGGAACTTCGTGTCTTTCAGGTCTTGTTTGTTTCACTTGATTTTTGGAGAGATCTGTCGACTTTACCAGCACCATGTGAAAAAAGGCAGTGATCGTTCTGTCCCGCAGCACTGTTGTTGCACTCGCAGCCGCCACAACTCGCGGTTCTGTCTCCTCACACACTGCAGAATCAGTTAATGCTCCTGCCTCCTTGCTCTTCTCCCGGAGATAGGGGAATCGTGAGATTGATGGCCAATTGCATTAATTCCATGTCTGTCATGGTTTGTTCTGCCCCTTCCTGAGCCATAATTCGACTCAGCAGTTGACTTGTCTTGGCTCTGCTCCTAAGATCGTACATAGGACGGGGACTGCGCTGGGGACATACGAGAACGGTGGCAGTAAGGAGAAGGCAGGAAACTGATCTCACACACTATCTCAGGTCAGTAATAACAAGATTACAAAACTAATATAAAACTTGCATCAATGAGAGTGGCACTCACTGCATTTCAGTTGAGTAGTCTCTATAGTCCCAAGCTGTGCCCCCTGCCAAACTCTGCCAAACACACTGCACACACTGTGCGCACTCCGTGCTGTGTGTTATTATATGAAGGGGGTTCAGTCTCCACCTCCAGACCAGTAAATAGTGTTGAAAGACTCCAAAACTCCTGGGCTTGGAATGAGTAAAGTGTTGTCTCCTGCCAGGTACTGCCAAACACACTGCACACACCACTGTAGTTGTATATGTGTACTGCTGTGGAATCGTATTCATGTAAGACCCCATGCTGGAGAAAGGAACATGTGATTTACCTGTAACTCCTGTTCTCCAGCATGGGTCTTACATAGATTCATATGCAAACCCTCCCTCCTTCACCTCTCTGGTTCTTCTTGGTTCCTACTGCCACTTTACGTGCGTGACCAAATCTGAAGATGGCCACCAGGGGTGGAGCTTAGGAGGACGAATGTCATTGGCAGGCAGTATGAACGAAAGGGACAGCAATAGGCTATAGAAGCGACTAGCAGTTTCAGCTTTAAAGCGAAACTGCTTTAATATTGACGAGGATTCCCAGCCTGACGACAGGAAATATTCATGAGCATGTGAATCAATGTAAGACCCATGCTGGAGAACAGAAGTTACAGGTAAGTAACTTTTTCTTGCCTCTGCAACCCAGTAGAGTTTAAGGCCAGCAAGATTAAATCATCGGCTTACAATAGCCAATATATTGGGGGGTTGGTCCAACCTAGGAGGAAAGGAGTGCACTTTCCTAAGTGTAAGTCCATTATCTGCAATAAATAGGTTGAAAATAATCGAAGCCAGGATGCACCCCTGTTTTAGACCATGCTCTGTCTTAATAGCTGAACGTAATAAACCAACACTATGCAATCTGACTTTTATTGTTGTATCTGAGTAGGTTTTTAATTTTGGAAATTAAAAACGCTGGACAACCCTATTTCATCAGTTTAGACCACAGTAGTGAGCGAATGACGGTATTGAAGGCCATAGCAAAGTCAATAAATGCTATGTATATACATGATCCCTTGCTAATGGTCTTCTGTTTGAGTAAGTTTAAAAGGAAACCATCAATCGCGGTTCCCGTACCTTTCATGAAACCCGTTTCGAACACGTCAAGTATCCCAGCTTTGGGAAGCACAAGATCTCAGTTGTTGCTCAATTAAAGAACTGAAAACTTTGCTTTGAACGTCCAGCAAAGCAATCGGTTGATAATTAGAGGGGTTATGCCTATCTCCTTTTTTGTATATTGGTATAATATGAATATTTCCATGATAGTGGAATAGACTTTGTTCTCAAAATGTGACTACAAAGAATGCTTAGATTGGTAGCATACAATATGGGGTGGGCCTTTTATTGTCACTTTTGCAAGGCCATCAGAGCCAGGAGGTCTAGAATTTTGATTCTTAATAATATGTTTATATATTTCTTCAGTTAAAATGGGTAAAATCCCCAGTTTCTGAACCCCTTCATGGTCGGGTTCTGTAAGTTTGACACTGTCCGTTGCACGGTAGACATCTGGAGTAAAATATATGAAAGACTACAACTTTTGCACCCCTGCACCCATAAGTGCAGATGTGGGGGTTTAAAGACGTTGGCCCAACCCACGATGGTTGGATCAAAGAAACCTGGCCGCGAGCATGCATCCATCGCCTAGGAAACATGTACCCGTCAGGGGAGTTCGTCACCAGGGACCAATTTGTGGAAACGATGGGGAGGGGAGGCTTTCGCTATTTCTTTCAGTATTTTCGTTTGTGTGATGCATTCCCTAAGTGGAGCCCATCGTTTCCAGTAGAAGACCTTCCCACCACTTAAATACATTTGCAATTCAGTGGGGTGCAGGAAAGTGGTCTCCACATTTTATAAACTGATTCAAGATCAGTTCCCTCCATTATCCTCTTCTGTTAAACTAAAATAGCAAAGAGACATAGGGCATCCTATTGAAGGTTATGTGTGGCTTTACTCGTAGTGTATCGCTTAGCGCCAAACATAAACCGATTCTATATGAAGTCCTACACCAAGCGTACATGTCCCCAGCATGACAGCTTAAATGTGACCCTTCGATATCGGGTGAGTGTCCCAGATTTAAAATAATGAATGCCAATATTTTTCACCTAATGTGGGCCTGTCTGATTATTCAAACATTTTGGTCTCATATTCTGAAATGGATATACTAAGCCTAAGTGTACCCTGTGAACCCCTGGGCTGCCGATTGGGTAAACCTATTAATATCCCACTAATTTTTTTTTTTACTTTATTTTTTAGTTGATTCACGTCTCAGAAACATTTGACCATGCATTACAAAGTTGAGATTCATCACCTATGAGGCTTATGCAGCATACAAGCAGAGCAATGTTCAGGCTGGGCAATCGATTGAACACTTGAGTAAGATGGGAGCACACATTTCCAAACTGAACGACAAAGGTACCGCAGAGGACCAAAAAAGAAAAAGAAAACGTCTGAATGAGCAGAACCAAATACACTCTAGAGCCAACTCCAGGCCACCATCCAACCCTCGACACTGCCTACCTATTGGTTCGGGTCAGCATTCTGAGATAGCAAGTAGGTTGTGAAGGGGTTCCAAATATTCTTGGGTCTGTTCTGTAGCCCACAGAGATTACCATACTCGTTGTCCGTATCACTAAGCCAGGTTAAGTCTTTTAGCCAAGTACCCAACCCTGGAGGGGGATGAGCTCCTCCACTTCAACAATATGCAGTGTCTGGCTACAATCATACAAGTCGAAAACAATTTCCGTTCCTGTTTTGGTAGCCCCGGGAGCCATCCAAACATAGAGCACAGCAGATCACAAGGGATAGTCTGACCCAACATTTCAAAAATGGTTTCCACCACCCCTTCCCAAAATTGATGGTAATTTAATACATTCCCATATCATGTGCAGAAAGTCTGCTGAGTCGGAATTACATCTTGAGCAGCAAGCCTTTCTAGTGCTGTCAAACTGGTGTATGCAAGCAGGGGACAGATGCACTCTATTTAGTGTCTTAAGCTGGATCACCTGAAACCGGGTACTGAATGCCCCTCTGTGTGTACTGCCACAGAGCACCGCCCATTGTTTGTCCGTAAAGGGGGACCCAGCACCCTCCTCCCATTTCTGTTTACACTTTAGGGCTACCTGAGGGGAGTCTTGTACTAATTTATAGAGTGCAGACACAACTCCCTTACTCCCAGGGGAGCACCTAATAAACTTCAACAACGGAACGGAGTGGTCGGCGGACTCTCCGGGAACACAGGGAACCACTCCCTGAAAGCGGCTCTCATTCTGAAGTACTGTAACCTTCGCTGGAAACCCTTTCCCATCTTTTCAGCGAATACCTCTTGGGTAACAAATGACCCGTCTGGGTACAGGTCTTCCATGTGGCTAATCCCTGCCCCCGCCATTCCCGAATGATAGCTTCCTCACATGTTGGCGCAAGACTCCCTTTATTCCAAAGGGAAATACCCAGGTCAAAGGGGAAGTCTACCCTCAACCGCTTCAGGACTCGTTTCCATGCATGTAATGTGCATGCCACGGGATCAAATTTACACTTGTTCACCACCCCGCCGTAGATCAGGACCCCCTGCAAAGAGGACGGGCGCACCGTGCATTTTTCTATGTGCACATGAGGAGACGCCGGGAACCCCGGCATCCACAGAGATGCAAAATATAACTGAGATGCCAGAAAGTATAGCTCCACGTCCTGGCGCATGTCCCCCCTCCCTGTCCCAGGGGATTATTAGTGTGTCCCAGCTAATGCGAGGGCTCCGCGGATGCCAAGCCAGCTTAACCAGCCGGGCCTGCACATCTGCGAAGTAGCCGACCCCCGGCCACACCAAGATATTCTGAAAGATATATAGAAGCTTGGGGACCACCAACATCTTGGCGACCACTATCCTACCAAACAGTGAAAGGGGAAGTCTGCACCACCTCTCCACCCTCGCTTTCAAGGTATGCAGGTATTTAGCATGGTTGTCTACTAATAGTGTTTGGGCATCTCTACTTACATGCACCCCTAAGTATATCACTGCGTTCTGCTCCCACCTATATCCTTCAGTGTTTGAAGGTCTAATCGTGGCCTCGTTCAGTGGGAATAAAGTGGATTTAGCCCTGTTTATCCTAAGGCCCGAGGACTCACCAAACCGTTCAACTTCCTGCGACAGCGGGCCCAGATTGTTCACAGATCTTTAAGATACAGAATTGCATCATCCGCGTACAGCGATACCAACTCCCTAGCACCACCCAAGGCCAGGCCTCTAGTCCCATGGAATTTACGCACTCGGGCCGCCATTACCTCTATCGCTGCAGCGAAAAGCAAGGGTGATAGCGGGCAACCCTTCCTGGTTCCCTGTCCCAGATCAAAAGCTCGAGACCTTGTGCCACCGATCCCAATTCGGGCGCTCTACCCTGCGTACAGAAGCCACACCACTGAGAGATAATACTTTGGGGCCCCCAACTGACGCAATACCTTGAATAGGTAACTCCATTCCACAGAGTCAAATGCCTTTTCCATATCAAGCAAAGCCGCTGCAGCTTGCACTTTGGGATTGATCTGAGCCAGGATTGCGAACAGTCTGCGCAAATTTAACGATGTCGACCTCCCTGGTATGAAACACGACTGAACCACGTGTATAATGCGTGAGACATGCGGAAGCAGGCGGTCCGCCAACACATTGGTAAATATTTTTGTGTCGGGATTCAACGAGGATCGGGCAGTACGAGGAGCATTCAAGGGAGTCCTTCTCTGGTTTCAGGATTAGTGTGACAACCTCTTTGCGCATTGTCGGGGGGGAGGAGCCACCCCACCCTCATGCCCTCCTCCCACACCGATAGCATATGCTGAGCCACTTCGGGGCCCAACTGCTTGTAGAACTTGGCTGTTATCCCGTCCGTGCCCGGTGCTTTAGAAGAATGCAGGGCTCGCTTTGCTAGAAGGACATCAAGTGTGATGAGCGCGGCCTGTGCTTCCACCACCGCCTCACTCAGCACTGGTAGGGCTGCCTCTCTGATGTATTCCTCTAGCTCTGCCATGGGCAACGTCCCCCGAGATGCATATAGGCTCTCATAATAATTTCGAAAAGCGTCCACTATTGCCTCCGGCCTCACTACCACCTTCCCCTCCTGAGTCCTCACCGCCATTATTTCCATGTTCCCCTTTTCTTACCTAACCATTGCGGCTAGAGGTTTGCCCGGCCTACCCTCCCCGCCATACCTGCGGGCCATTTCCGGACACAACAAGTATTTCACCTGCTGCTCTGCACGGTCATTAAAGCGGTCCATTGCTTCCCTCAGTTTAGCCATAGATCCAGTACCACCTCCCTCATCTACCTCCCTTTTCGTATCTCTTGGCTTCCAGCTCATTTTCATTCAGCTGCCTGCGTATCAGTTTTAACATGCCCAGCTCCAGAGGGAGGCAATACCTCCTGGCCCCCGCAGCACCACCTTGAACACTTCCCACACCGAGCTCATCTCTGATATAGAGCCCAGATTCCCATGGAAGTAAGTCTTGACAAAGTCATGAACTTCGCTCTTAAGCACTATGTCCGACAGTGTCGCAGGCTTAAACCTCCAGAAGGGGCGAGATAGTACCTTCTGTTCCGGGCACACTGACTAAAGGACAGGCGAATGGTCAGAGAGCGTTCTAGGGAGAAGAATGCAATCAATTGTTCGGTGCACAAGGGGGGGCTAGCCAAAATGTAGTCCAACCGCAAGTAGGCACCATGTACCGTCGAGTGAGACGAATATTCACTCCCTTCTGGTCAGAGCAGCCTCCACACGTCACCCAACTCAAGCTCACACATGCCACTCAACGCTACCTCAGCTGCTCTAGAGCAATGTCGCTCCCCGCCAGCCAATCTATCTCTCCTCGGGTCAAGTGTGGCATTGAGATTCCCCAGCCCATATGAAACTAGTGTTAAGGAATGTGTGGCACCTACTCACTATAGACTCAAAGAACCCAGGGTAGTCCACATTGGGACCGTATATATTGACAAATGTGACCAATGTATTGCCCCAACACCCCGAGACAATATCTCCCTTGCGGGTCGACAACAGTGTCGGTTGTGCAGAAGCCCACCGATATGTGCACCAGTGTCATCACCCCTGCTGAGTATGACGAGTATGAGGTGTAGTGTTTACAGTTTCACCAGCTCCTGGCAACCCCCTCATTCCCCCTGCCCTCCAGATGAGTTTCCTGCAGCAAGACTACCTTAGCGCCATGCCTTTTACAGTACTGGACCACTTTGGGAGCCTTGCGCGGGTTGAGTCCCTGCACATTCCAGCTAATCACTCTACTCGCCATTTTTGGAATCTATTGAAGGGACCGTGCCATACCCACTTACTCTTCTGGTTCGTACGTCGGCTGCCGACCTGTCTCATGAGATGTGAATCTTTTTTAACTAACTTTCGCCAACTTCACAAAGAACTGCCCACCACCCCCCTCTAGCCAAACATTCCCCCATCCAGCCCACCCCCACCCACAGTGCCCGCCCCCAACTTGCAGTGGCTCGTGCCCCCCACCCATCTAACCACAACAACCAAATTACCATGGGCCACAGCCCAGGGGCGCCCGGACTCCGCCACCCAAGTGACCTCTCATCATCCCAGACCTCAAGGGGAGAATTTCCAAACATCACCTTATTATTCAGGACTGATTCATTACATTTTCAAGGAAATATATTGGATACCCATCGGGGAACACACTATAATAACAAACATTTAACCAGGGACCCACCAGGTCCAGCTCTTGAGTGGTGTGGGAACACCAACCCAGCTTCACTCTATCACCTGCCCCTTACTTAAGAGGCCCATTCAGTTTTTTTGGCAGGGATTCAAGATAATCATGCACCGCACCAGGGTCTGTAAAAAAAGTTAGCTTGGCCTCCATGCTGGGCACGTAGCTTGGACGATACAGCATGGCATACTGCATCCCATGATTCCAGAGCGCTCTTTTTGCTTCCAGGAAGGAGAGGCGGCTTTCTGGACGGACGGGGTGAAGTCCAGGTAGAATGATACCCTAGCATTCTTGTAGGTAAGATCCCCAAGTTCTCTTGCCTTGCGTAGTATTGCATCCCATTCTCGATAATTCAACAGTTGCGCAATTATCGGGTGAGGACTCTGACCGCAGCTCTCGAATCGCCTGTGTCACTTAGCTACTAGTGTCCTCCAACGGTCCCACCCTATGCTCAACCTCAGAAATTCTCCCACTCTCCTCCTTGATGCGTTCCTGCATCCTGTCAACTTTGTGCACCATCCCATCCAGCATTGTATTGATGGATGCAAAGCCTGACCTCCTCTCTGCCAGCACCAGGCAAAGTTCTGACGATGGGCGTTTCCTTTTGACCCTACGGGTGTCTTTGCTGGGCCCGGAAGGGGTGACTTATCAGAGATGTCCCGAGACACCATCATCTTCTCACTCTTTCTTCAGCCACTCCTTCTAGGTGAAAGTTGAGCAAGACTGCCTCTTGTTTCCCGTAGCCATATAGCTCTCTGTAGGATGCGCTGGAGGGCTCTTCCAATGTTGGTGCAACGTGGTGGGTGAAACAATCGGTGGTGACCTCTCTCAAGCCTGGCCCTCAGCCCCTGGGCAGACCCAGATCTTTCTTTCCAATGATTTCGAGTTGAGGCAGGGCTGCTTCCCCCCAACATGCACATGGGCTGAATCCCAAAGAGACTGTGGTACCCCAGCACCAGCAAAAATTCCAGGCGTACTCAACTGGGGCACGCGTCCTGCTGTTGAGATGAACCGCCCAGGACTCCCCCTCTCTTTTGGTTGTTACCAACACTGGTGGCTGCGCCTTGGTCCCAGCGCTATTGGGGCGTTATAGAACTTCATTGATGACCACAATCAAAGCTTGCCAGCACCAACAGAAGGCACCCTCCTGCTCCCTATGTGAGTTTCAGGGTTCCTGACGGGTAGCCAAGCGCATTGATGATCCAATAGCTGCCTCACTCTATGCCAGCTTCCCAGGCACCACTGCCCTCTCAAGTTTCCCCATGTGTGCAAGTCAGGATTGTGAACTTCTGCTCCCAGGTTAGATTTGTGTTTGCCTTGCCTTCAAGCACTTTGTTAATGTTTTGCTATGCAGCCTCTGGTGTGGCGGGGCCTGTGACCAAGGTCATCCCTCATTCAAAAAGCAAAATCAAGCAAGTGAGATCAATACTGACGGACCCACTTGTGCTCCAGCTTCCAAAATTATTCCGGCAGCAGCGTGCAGCAGCTACTGCAGGGAGAGGCACGCCAGCCACCCACGGCTCTCCCGACCTTCTGCTGTTGGCTCTGCACTCCCGAGGCTGGGCTGCCATGAGTCACCCGCAGCTGCTTCTTTCCGGGCTGTAGGGGGGGGGGGGTGCAGACCTAGCTGCATCAGTGCTCCCGGGAGTGGAAAGGGCCCCTGCCACCTCCCCAGCACCCACGGCCACGCTCCTCCTCAGGTCGCCTGCGGCTCCTCCAGGCCTCCTACGGTGTTCCGAGGGACGGCCCGCTGCACTCGCCCTGACGCAGCCGGACCGCCCCTTTCTCCCAACTGGGGGCTGTCGGCTCTCCCTCTGCTCCTTTGACAGGGCACTGCTCCGCCGGCTGATATCCTCTACAATCTGCAGTGCCTCCTGCAGCTCGCGACTCCTGGGGCCACCCGCCAACACCAGCTTGCTACACACGCCGGCCAGCACTCCCAGGCCGCTTCAACATGCAGCACCTCCGATTCAGTGCAGTGCTGCAAGGGCTTCACGGGCCTCCAGACTTGGGCCACCGGGCGGCGACCTCTTCAGCAGGGTCTCCCCAGCACGGGATCTAGCTCAGTCCCCAATGGATGTGGTGGCCCGCCTCCGGTCACCGGGGCGGGCCACAGGTCGTGTCGGGTCCACCCGACACGGTACAGACATGCAGCGTCCACGCAGCAGATATGTGGCAGGGTCACCCTGCAGGGTCACCCTGCAGCGGCAGCGTATGCACTGGTGTCACCCAGGCAGGGCCGCGCACCAGGCCACAACCATGCAGCAATTAGGCCCCCCAATAAGGCTACAGATACGAGTTGCTGCTTCCTGGGGCTCTGCTGCACTGCCCTCTGTGTGCCAGCAGAGACCCTTTTTATTAGAGAGGCGTCATGACGCTCTCTCGCATAGAAACACTAGACCAACACACAACATCCCCCCCTTATATAACAAAGACAAATTACCCCCCACTGCAAAACAGCGACCCTCTACGGGTCTAACTTGGTGCATTCTAGTCTGCCCCCTTCTTTGCTCGAGTGATCTGTGATGATCCGGCCACGCCACTTTCCCCGGTACGCTTCACTGGCCTCATTATCTGTGACCAAAGTTTTATTCGTCCTGCACAGATCGCCACTGATGCCGGAGCGTGTGAATGTAATTCTCCACCCGTCGCGCGGACATGGGCCTTCACAGGCTCGGCCCCTTTCCTTTGTCCTGGGGCGCACCCTGCCACGCGGTCCTGCCGGCGGTTCCTTCTTCTCGCGGCTGTTGCCACTGATGAAAAACACCCTTTTCAGAGGGTGGAGGCGACCAGCGCAGGCCCCAAACATCCGGTGCCACCGCCAAACGCCATGCGGCCGACGCCGGCGGATCTGTGGCTCTGCCCTCTTCAAGAGTCAAAGGAGCGCACCCTCACGGGAGCTCCACACACGGGCCTGTGATGGGGGGGGCAAGGCCTCCTCATCGCCAATGTAGTGGCCCACCTCCGGTCACCGGGGCGGGCCACAGACACGCGGCGTCCACGCAGCAGATATGTGGCAGGGTCACCCTGCTGTTCTCGAATCATCGGGTGGGTATTTCCAGGCTGGGGATCACCCCAGCAACGGCGGCATATGCACTGGGGTCACCCAGGCAGGGCCACGCTCCAGGCCGCGACCACGCGGCAATGAGGCCCCCCAATAAGGCTACAGACACGCGTTGCCGCTTCCTGGGGCTCAGCGTGCCAGCAGAGCCCCTTTTATTAGAGAGGCGTCATGACGCTCTCTCCCATAGAAACACTAGACCAACACACAGCAACTTCCCCTCGTTGCAGGTCCGGCGTGGAGAGTTCAGAGAGACGCAGCCATCTTGGGGTGCGGGCTCTCTAGCGCCCCCTCACCCCCAATATCCCACTTATTAATGTCCTGATGGAAGCTTCTATCAAGGGTTCTGCTCCTTGTGAAACGTAGGATTTTGATGTCCTGGAATAATGATAGAGCTCCCTCCAGAGATATGTGGCTGAAGGACGTATGGTGGTGCTAGGACACTGAGTGTAACTACATTAGTCTATATGCCCAAGAACTCAATGCCCCTGAGACATCTGGGTTCCTCTCAGACTTTTCCTCCAGACCTTAATTGTGTCCAAACCAGCCACCTAACACTCCAGGAAGGGAACAGGGTTAACACTTTTGGTGGGGGTTGTATGGCTTTTTAAAGACAGGCTGGAATTTTGGGTTCTGAGGATGGACAGGGGGAGGTGAAGGGGTAGCAGAAACAGATGCTGTTTGATATATTATTTTTTTCTTTTTTTTCCTGTTATGATTCATTGTAAAATTTGTTTTAACGTGGAGAGGATTATGACCATGCCTAAATTACACGATTATTCGGTGGCAATTGTGCTGAACTGTAACCACTCCTTTTTGTTCTTTGTTTTGTATGTTAATGTGTACAACTGGAAAACGTAAATAAAGTTTCAAAAACAAAAAAAGATTCAAATGGCTACATTCCCCAGGGTCATTTCTGAGACTCATGTTCGGAGATCTGAAAGGAGAATTGAAATCCTGCCTTACCAAAATGAGAGGGTGGGGGTGAACTATTCAGTGAGTCCCTATCCTCTCCAGGGCAAGTGGCGGTGTGGGCCAGACATTTTTGGCAGGCCTTGTCCAGAGCGGCTTCGGACAATGACATTTAACCGGTGACGAGCAAGATTTTATTAAGGTAACACAGGAAAGAGAAGATGTAGGGTTAGGATTAGCAAAATGGAAAACATAAGCAACGTGAGTGAACTCTGCTCTAGATACTTTACCAAGTGTGAACCCCTTGTTAGCTCGGCCCTATAGGTAGCAATTTTAATTTGAAATGGTCTGTCTGTTGTTCCTACATAAAATGCAACTCTAGTTTAACATTTTCTCGACTTGCTTGTACTTTTTTTAATGTCTCTGCAATCCGTCATCGTCATATCAAGATCAACAGCACTTTCTTTGTGATTGTAAGATTAAGAATGATTCTTTTTGTTTCCTTTAGTATGGTGGAGATATAACCAGAAAAATGAAGCTGTTAAAGAGGCAAGCAGAGGGGAAGAAAAAAATGCGAAGCATTGGCAATGTGGACGTGCCAAAGGATGCATTCATAAATGTGTTGAAAAGAACCCCTGACAAATGATCAGGATCAAAAAATATGAAACTCTTTCAATAAAAATGTTATTACGGATTTGCTTGCTGTAACCTTCATGTACTGTGCTCTGGTCGGGATATCCGTTACTAAAACGCCTACTCGTTCAACGCAGACACATGTGGCCAAAATAGTTGGTTTAGTCATAACAAAGTAGCCGCTCTAATGTATTTATTTTACATGGTTTTCTCCTGGGCTCTCTAAAATCTGAAATTTCTTTTGCGACAAATACTGAGAACCGCCATCGGGTTCGGGAATATTGATTTCTAGAAATATGGGCATGGCACTTGATATGATTCTTTTCTGAGGCAATCCCACGTAGTTAACAAACCGCACACCTATTGATGCAGACGCGTGTCTACTGGTCAGAGGGGAGTCTCAATGGCAGCACTCGGAACTGTAGTTCTGCTTTTCAATGCAGTTGCCTGTGATCACTAATTGCCAATAGCAAAGGAAAAGTGAGGACCAGCTCTAGCCTGGCAACATGCATCATTGTCATAACCTCGGTCATCAAAGAATCTTGATTTGCAATTAAAAACTGATAACCCCATGTTATGAAAACCTTTGCCAATCCCGTACTGTCTCGTTTTTTGAGTTTGACCTTCCCATGCTTACCAATCCCATATAAGATGGTGACTGGCACACTTGGGATTACATGGTGGCAAATTCCAAATAGTGTGACTGAGCGTGTATGTTCAGCAACTTTAACTGGTTTGTAAACTTCCTCCATTGTATGGGTTAAATGACAAACAGGACACGAGTAAAAAGATGTTTTTAGCAATTGCTCGAGTGCATCTTGTTAGGGAACATTTTCATTTCTGTGCTAATTCCCTTCAACCTTAGATACCCCCAGCTCCTTTGCTGGATTTACGGCTTGTGATCGTTTCCTCTTGAGCGAGTGGGACCTTTTCCTCACTCCATGTATTTGTCCTGACTGGGATTTTTGTGTTCTACTGTTTTATGGAGTCTGACCAACTCCATAGGCATCTGCTTTTTGTAAAGTGACACACAGCACCTTTGGTGCAGTGCCACTAAGAAGTCCCTTGGACTTCTCTAAATGTTTTAATACATTTTCTTGGGTGAACTACCGTTCCCAAGAGTAGTAAAATGATCCCTGACTTACTTACCTTTCTATTTGTGGGACTAGCACACGCCACCCTATGTGGCGTGTTGGGTGGGTTACTTAGTAATTCCTATCCCACTTCTCATGTAAAAAAATGTTGTTGCACTAACTTACTTTAAATGGCTGGTGGCAGTGGTTTACTTTTACTACCAGTGTGCATTTTTACCGCAAGCTGAACCCTCAGCTGCAGTACAGCACCCATGGGTGTCCATTTTCCCAAAATGGCCCGTCTTCTTTTTTCACCATTTTCTGTTTGTTAGTTTCTTCTGTGCTTGTACTCTGTTAGTTGAAACTGGTCTGAGCCCTTTGTGTGTTTCGCCTTTGGCGGCTTCAGCCCTGAAGCCCACCCAGGCAGGAAGTGAGTGAGGGTTCCGAATCTTCCCTGTCCTTTGTCTCTAGGTGTGCCTGAGTGAAACCAGTCCTGATTGGCCGGCTGGCTGAGCCACCCTGCTGTGATTGACAGCACAGGCGGTGAATGAATGGGAAATCGCATAACAAGCAATGTTTTGGGGACTTGAGGCAGAGTCGACCACTGGATAGGAACATCCGAAGAAGAAGCCGTGACGAGACGCCAGCAGTACTATCCTGGATCGCGAAGTGCCCGGTGAAGCCCTGTAGCTGTGCTGACCCTGTGTTCATATCGACTGGCTGTCCTAGCTCCGTAAAATCACTCCTCTGAACCTACTGGCTTTGGCAGTACTTGTTTTCTTATAGGTTATAATTGTGGATACTATTATTGCTGGGATAAAAGTTTACCTGCCTCACTTGTAATTGTTTTACAAACTGCTGAAAGTATGTTCTCAGTCTTATTCTAACCCTTCCTTCCTTAATAACTGAATTGGTAACTGAAAATGAGTGCAATACTGACCTTTAATGAAGACCCTCTCTGTGCTGCAAAATGTGTTAGCATAAGAAAAGTAATTACCAACTTGTATTTTCTTTTAAAAACTGAATCCAGGGATTCCAAGATGGCCGCCGACACAAGGTGACATGTCGACAGCTGTTCCTGAGCCCCAGAATGAACTACGGCGGTTCCCACCACCCCGATGGTTAATAGGCAGGGGAATCTGAAGCGCCCCCCTCCAACCTACCCCAGAGCAGAGAGTACCCCATTGGAAGGAGAAAGCACGGGGCAACATGACACCAAAGGTGTAAAGTGAAGAACAGCTACGGCAGACCGAGGGACAGGTCCCGCATTGGGTGGGGAATTGGAGACCGCCACCAACGTGAAATGGGGTAGTGAGGGAGGCCCCCCCTTCGCCACCCAGCCTGGGAAGAGAGCCGGATAGGGAGAGGAGTTAAGCACCCAGGCACCCCACTCCCGAGCGAGCATGGACGAGAGGAGACGCTGCACCGCGGCGGGTGCAGCGTAGGAAGGGAGGCACCACCCCACCGGAGAAGCAGAAACGGCAGCGCAGGAGGGATGTACTGCGAGGCACCACAGAGAAGGGCTTGAACACACAAACAAGGAGGCAGGCACAGGGACTGTAAGAGCGGGCATCTCTCCACGGGTGGCCCAGAAAGCAGAGGAAAGCCCTGTATACCCTGCAACATCCCAGCCAGGACGAAAGGAACTACGAACTGGGGCCTGAAAGGCAGTGATTGCTTTAAGATCAAGGGCAAACTAGCCCCAATAAAATGTGTGGCACTAGTGAGGGATACCAAGTGGTGGCAAGCCCACCAAGTTAGGACCCCAGGAAGAGGGCCTCCGGTGGAGCGTGGGGTAGGGCTAACCAGACAGAGGCCCTAAGCGGCAACCAGAAGGACCAGCAAACAAGCAAGTAAGAAAAGAGGGCGCAGCTCAGACCAAGGAGTCCAGCACCAGTAAACACCTGTCACATCAGGAAGGCAACCCCAGGACCCAGGGGGGGAAGTAACTCCACAATCTCCAAAAGGGAGGCAAGAACCAGCCAAAGAAGGGAAAACGCATAGCCTCCCTGCAGCAGGTGTTAAAGACTGGGGAGGGGGTGAGGCAGTCCACAGAGGTGCCACCGCACAACACACCAGGCAGGTGGGAGAGCAGGGAACCCAATGCTTCGGAGTACAAGCCAATGAGATGCAGCCAGGGGAGTTCCCAGGAGAGTGGGAGAAGCTACAGGTGATTGAGGAAGGTGAGAAGGACAGAGAAGGGCTGCACAGAGAAGGGGAAAGTGTTGGAGACCCTCATAGAGCAGAGGGGGGAGTGTTCCACAGGGCAGAAAAGGCTCTACTTGACCTTGAAACACCCAACCAGATAACGCACGACAAAGGAGACATCATCCACAGCCCTCAATGACTACCAAGGCGAAAGGCCGACCAGCGAAAACAGGCCCACCCGCAGGGGATACCCGGGGCACTCTCCTCACTATGTGGCCGGCGTTTGAGGCCAAAGAACAGGGCAAGGGGAGCATGGACCGCTCGAAGGACTGGATAGACTCGGAGGTGGAGGAAGGTAGTGCCCCAATGACAAAGCAAGGTTTCCGTGGTGAAATGCTCACTTCACGCTACCCTTGCCCAGACATTCCAGGATCAGTTCCATCTTATGAGAATGGACCACAACTCGGTGCAGGGAGAGATGAGGCATGAGATAGAACAATTAGGAGAACAAACGGACCTGCTTGAAAGGGTCCTACAGGAAGTTGACAAAGAGGCTACAGCAAACAGTGAGGCGATAGAGCGCCTGAACGTGGCAACTAAAAACCTGGAGTTACAGCTGGAGTACTTGGAGAATAGGTCACGGAAAGTCAACATAAGAATGAAGCGACTGCCGGAAACAATACTGGATAACGATCTGAAGGGGGAAACGCAGAAAATCTTCACTGACCTATTAGCGGGGGGCAGGACATGAAAACAGTGGAACTGGATCGGATACATAGGGTGGGATGGCTGAGTAAGGGCCCCAACGCCAGACCACGGGATGTCCTAGCGGCATTCGCCAGATTTGGACAAAAGAAGGGGTTCTCAGGGCAGCAAGGCAGCAAGATCCGGTGCTATACAGGGGACAGGAGATAGCATTAATCCAGGACCTGGCGAGCAGCACGCTAACCGAGAAAAGACACATGAGCCCTTTACTGAGAGAACTGTCCAAAAAGAACATCAAATACAAGTGGAACTTCCCATTTGGACTCTTGTTCGAGTGGGAGGGAGTCCAGAAACGGGTAACCTCCCCGCAAGAAGCAGCAGATATATTATCCATTTGGACATAGCCGAGGTCCCGGGCGAGAGAGGAGCCCCCAGCACTGGAGAACAAATCCAGACCCCAGGCCATGGGCATGGTCCCTAGCGGGGGAACGTCGCAGAAGGAGGGTGACACTGAGAGGCCCATGTCTGAGAGGGGGTGAGGTGGCAGAAGAAGCGAAGAGCAACAAGGGATAGCGGAATCACTACAACGCCCAAGTGGAGTCAAAAGGGGGTGGTGGACACTCTTGAGTATGAAAATGGCAATGGGAGCAGGGGGTATAAAACATGTTGAAACCAGTAAGGGTGGAGGCACCTGAGGGAAGGAGGTTAAGGGTAGGGAGGGGAGGTCTAGGCTCATTCCGAAGTAGGAGATGGGAATAAGGGGGGGATAGTGTGGGAGGGAGGCAGCAATCAGTCGGGAGAATCGGAGGGTAAGGAGGGAGTGGGGTTGGGAGGGGAGGAAAGACAGCAGCAAAGGACAGAGGAGAAGGGAACAGCCAGGGAGCAGGACAGGGGGACAGGGCGGCAGGGGCGGGAATCAAAACAGGAGCAAGGGAGAGAGATTCAAGGGGGGAGAAGAGAGGCTGAGGGCGAGACCAACTAAGTTCAAATGTATGACACATAATGTGAGAGGGCTCAATACGCCTCTCAAAAGGAAAAAAACTGGAGAGTTTTACAAAGACAACAGGGTCCTGGCCTTACAGGAGACCCACCTCCTGAAGTAGGATCAGGGACGTCTCAAACTTAGGGGTTTCTCCCAGGTGTTCCATGCATCGGGCCCCATCAAAGCAGGAGGGGTAGCATTGTCCTTTAGGAACAACATAGATTCTGGAGTATGGGATATTCTAAGGGACTCAGCGGGGAGATGCATACTTGTAAAAGGGAAACACAGGGGAACAGAGGACACCATAATATCAGCATATGTGCCCAATGCAGGCTGAGTGCTTCTTGGGGGATCTGCTGAGGATAGTGGAAGAATTTGGGAAGGGGCACGGGGGAATCTCAATTTGGCATGGAGTAAGAGGGAAGATGGGTCGATGAGGAAGGGCCATGGCGGGGGAGCAGCGGCATCCCCTCAAATGATAGAGAAATTTGAGAATATGGGGCTAAAAGACGTCTGGAGGGACAAAAGGAGGGACATACTTTCCTCTCAGGGGTACATGGCACGCAATCCAGGATCGATTACATTTGGGTCTCTGCGCGTCTAGCGGGGAGAATAGCGGGGGTAGAGGTCGGGCTGCAAAGCTCCAGGAAGCATGGTACAAACTTCTGTTCGGGTGGCACTACACACCGGCACGGCTCCATAGCATATACCCGGAGGTGTCCAAGGACTACTGGAGGGGTTGCGGGGAGGAGGGGACCACAGAGCACATTTAGTGGGAATGTCCCAAAATTAAGCCATTCTGGAAGGAGGTTCTACAGACTCGGGCACAGGCATTCGGGGAAGGGACCGTAAGGGACCCAAAACACGTCCTGCTGGGAATTAAGAGAATGGGGACTGTGGGGGGAGAGAAAAGTCAAGGGTGATATTAACTCTAGTGGCAATGATCCTCATAGCACAACAATTGAATGTTCTGATGGTCCTTACGGAACGGGAGTGGCTCAGAAAAGTATGGGTACTGGTAGCCCTAGAGTGGGCCACATACGCAATGAATAACAATTTGCAGAAATTTGCTTCGGAATAGGGGGGAACCACTGGCATTCCTAAAAGGAGACTTCAGAGCCCAATGGTGCCCTCAAAGACTGAAACTCCTGAACTAGCGACACCCCAGGGGGTGAACCAAATCGAAAACGGAGACTGCAAGCTGTCAAGTGGTGGGTGAGGGATTAGAGGAGGAGATGTTTAACTTGTTGTAAAACCAATAAAGAGATGTTTAAAAAAACAGAATCCAAACTTTGATTGAATGTTACTAGTAAATAAATCTTTTTATGGTGCATATTATAACTTTAAGGGCTACTTACTGATTTCAACTATACAGCTCTACAGCTCACATTACCCCTCTTAAGATAAGCTCAGTCACACTACCAACTTGTGTAGTACAGGCCTATATTAAAAGGTGGGTTACCTAATACCAAGCAGATAAGTCTTGTGTAGTCCTCACAAATTGGACTGCACTAATTCTTACCTAACAGATCTCGTAGCACTGTCAGTCAGCACTTGGTGTACGGCCAGGTCATGGGATAGCCTTATTTACCTCCATTTTTTATTGGTGGATCACTGTCACCCAAAGAGGGGTGATGCTTCCCTGACTCTGACAGATTAGATATTTACCCTACGGTAAGGGATGAGATAGCATTTGGGGAGCAGGACTGACATTTCAAACGGTATCTTGGCAGTCCATGTACACGTTTACGTTTCTTCTGATAGTATGACTATGAAATGTCTTTTCAGTTTTACAGACCTGAGGAAATCTGGGGAAAAGTGAGGTTAAGTTACTGTCGTTTTATTAAGCGCCTCTTTCGCCCAGAGCCATTTTGGCACAATCGATTAGGACACAAGCAGTACAGTGTTTATTATTTTCTCAATCACATAAGATTAAATTGGTATGTATTAAGATTTTTTCTAATGGTAGGAAGTTTATTTTCCTTGCATGAATATGATGGAAGTAGATTCCATTGTCTTGCTGCCAAAGCCGAAAAGAGTGACCTCGTAATATCCTCTTTTTAGGACGGCCCAGTGATGAGCCTTTCAGAGTTTGATCTGAGAGACCGCTTTGGGGCATGGAACTGGAATTTGGTAGAAAAGGGTATGGCATCAGATGTCTTAGAGATTTAAACACTGAAAAACAGCACAAAAGTTACAGGCTTCCGCTCCATCTCAATATATTCTTTGGCAACCTGATAAAATAGTTCAGGTGGACTTCAGTCACCGCGAAAACGGGTCTTCATCAATGTCAAGGTTAAAAACGCAATTTATTTTCATTATAACTACACAGATAGTTAAAACAAGTCAAACACAATTAGAACGGATCATCATCTGCCACTATTTTTTGCAAAACATGCTAACAAAAGAAAGTGCATAAAAATGCTCAGTAAAGTGCCTTTTGGGGTTAGTAAAGTGCTTGACTTCAAACAAATATTCAAATACATTGCCTTGAGGATCGGTCTGCACTCCTGATTCATACCTCTCAATGAGGATGCAGTTTCTGTGAGATTTAAACACTGGACACGGGCTTTAAAAAAAATGTGTTCTGACGGGAAACAAGTGAAGGCAGTGCACGCCAGGGAAGTATGTTCACATTTCTTCAGCCTGATTAAAGTTGTTACCGCAGCCGCAAGATGAGAGAGCGTTGCAGTCCTAGGTAAATGCTATTGTTAAGGCCTAGGCAAGAGGAAATGACAGTATTTCTAACTGTAACCTGTTGCAGGAAGGGTATTAATGGAAGAAGGCGTTTATTACGCCTAGGATTAACGAAAAGTAGTTCAATACCATGGCAATCTGGTTCTTCAAAATCAGGAGAGTCCAAAATGATGCCCACATTTCTGACAGCATCTTTTGATTCAGGGCATGGGCCGAACAAGCTGGGACATAATATAAAGTTCCATGGATTCAGGGCGTCGTTCGCCGCTAGCACCTCAGTTTTGTGCAGGTTTATTTTTTAGTAGTTTATGCCCATCCAATAATTTATGAATCGTAGGCGCTCATAGATTAGCCAATATTTGCGTTTCATCTGTGGGATTGAAAAAGAGACTTCATAGTGTTGGATAATATCCATCAAAAGACGCGTATCATTATTAAATTAATAGTTGATAATGAAGAGCTTTGTGGTACACCATATTTAAGTGGAATAGAGTTTGAGGAGAAGGCACTTAAGTAATATTCACATTCTATTTAATGAACTAAGTGGAAGGAATTCTAATATCAGTGTTGAGATTTTTTTATTTTATCCGAATGGGCTCCACACCCCGTGGACATGAATGGAGGACTCTGGTTCCTCTGATCTGCGCATAACAGAACTGTTCCAGTCGGCGCGAAGCAAGGAGCCGAGGCCTGCTTGCAGAGTCCTTTGGAGTGGCAGATTCGCTGAAAAAGCTAGTAAATCTTTATTTGTTGTACATGTCTATGCATGCCTGCATGCAAGTGTGTGTATATGTATATTATGTAATGTGTGTGAATGAGTGAGTGTAAGTGGGGTTTGGGTGTACATATGTGTGAGTGTATGGTGAATGGTTGCACGTGTAGATGAGTAAGTGAATACTCTGTGAATGTGTGTGTGCTTGTGTTTAATGCTGGGCTGAGGTGAGGGGCTGATTTTTGGGAGATGGGAGGGAGAGGTGACGTGTGGGGGGCATATGTATATTTCATGTGTGGAAATGAGTGAGTATGATGTATGGGTGGCTGGGTGTGAGTGTATGGTGACTGCGTGCATGTGTAAATGAGCAAGTGAATGTGTGTGTTTTTTTAATGCTGGGCTAAGGAGCTGATTTTGGGGGAGTTGGGTGGGAGGGAGAGGGGATGTTTGGTTGGGCATATGTACACTATGATGTGTGCGTGTCTGTGAGTGTATGGTGATTGTGTACTTGTGTTTAATGCAGGGCTGAGAAGCTGATTTTGGGAGTTGGTAGAGGCGGTTGGAAGGAGAGGGGGATGTGTGCGGTGGCTATGGTGGGATGCACGAAAATGTAATTTTAATGGGCATCCGTGATAATGATGGCATGATATGTGGTATTTGTGACGAATCAACTTGCGGGGCACCAGTGGTCCAGAGATGAATATTGGTTTCTAAACCATCAATCGGCCCCACAACCAGAAGGGATCCAAACAGATTGGAAACACAAGCAAATTATAAACCTCCTTGTCCAATTTTGGTAACGTGGACGGAACAGCAGGCTTATCTCCAAAAGGTCGTGGATAGTTAGTTAGTTGCAACACAGTGAAAATACAATTATTACCCAATGATACCGGACTGTCCATTCAAGGTTGTATAAAATGATCTACTTTATTATTATCACAACAGACAGTTCTAGCACACTACGAAATACAACCCACCCCTTAAAGGAATGGTTCGCCCAAAAAAATGTATTGGCCAAAAAGATGGGCAATAAAAAAAAAATGCCACTTTTTTTTTTTAAGTTCCTATGTATAATTTTGACCAATTGAAACTCAAAATTTACAAAAGCAAGCACATGGGGGCATCCATTTTGTGAAATGGATGCCCGCCTGTTCTCGCTTTTGCTTTTGGGGCACTAATGAAGGAAAAGCCAGCAAGCTGTAGTAAACAAAAGCTACCACTGGGTGGCTTTTCCTTCATTGGTGCCGGGACTCGCAGACTGGAGACTACAGGCAGAAAAGCTGCAGCTGCATCTCGTTAAGTGCTATTTTTTTTTTTAAAAGTACTAGCTGCGTTTTTTTTCTAAGTTTTCCAGGCTGGAGGAGCACGGAAAACTTAGAAATAAAACCGCAGCTTTAAAAACGTTGTATTTATGTTTGCGGTAGCTTTTGAAGAGTACCGCAAACATAAATACGTGATCCCAGTGGGGAGCCCGAGAACCCCAAATGGGAAAGCAGCTGCAGGCAGAAACACAGCGCGGTTGTTTTCAGAAATGCTGCAGTGTTTCTGCCTGCCTTGGCTTTCCCATTTGGGGCTCTCGGGCTCCGGAGCCCGAGAGCCCCAAATGGGAAAGCCAAGGCAGGCAGAAATCTTTCTAAGTTTCTCAGGCTCCTCTGGCTCAGAGGAGCCTGAGAAACTTAGAAAGAAAAACCAATGAAGGAAAAGCCACCCAGTGGTAGCTTTTGTTTACTACAACTGGCTGGCTTTTCCTTCATTAGTGCCGCAAAAGCGAGCACAGGCGGGCATCCATTTCACAAAATGGATGCCCCCATGTGCTTGCTTTTGTAAATTTTGAGCTTCAATTGCTCAAAATTTTACATAGGAACATTAAAAAAAAAAAGTGCCAGTATATTCTTTTTATTATTGCCTATCTTTTTGGCTAATAACATTTTTTGGGCTAACCATTCCTTTAAGGGAATACAGAGGTCAGACCGTTTCAAAGAAGTAAAAGGTATGCACTCTGGATACTGACAGGATGGTAGATGGTATAGTAAATAATCCGAACAGTTCAAGGATACTTGTTTAAACACAAAGGGAGCAATGGGTTGTAAAATGTCACTAGGGGCCTACGGAGAAGGACCAGGGGGACAGAATCATAATGTACTTTGTGCTGTAGATGTTCTTGGTGCTCGACAGGGTCGAGTCGCTCTCAGGGCGCTTTGCAGCTTCTGCGACAGAGTTCAAGATGGGAGACGGCTGCGGGTATCGGACGGCAGGCAGTTTGGCAAGCAAAGCTGGACGGACTGCTGCAGACTGGCCTACACAGGAGCTCGGGTCAGGAATTGTTGTCTCAGTGCTGGTTGTTGTTTCTGAGGCACTGGTCGAGGCATCTCGCTCGGATGGTTTTAGCAACTGCACCGTAACAAGTCAGTAGAGCAGTCAGTTGCAGCTCGATTGGCTCGAAAATGTCCTTTAAGGCTGGTGTCAGTAGATGCTTGTCAATGCACTCCTCCTAGCTTTTTCACTGGGCTTGTGTCACCCTTTAAGGTGGACGGCCCAAAGCTGAGGAGAGCGTTGCAGGTTTGGTTTGGTTCAGAGACTCTCTAACACTTCCCACCTAGGAAGCTTGCTGCAGAGCCTAGCGGGGCACGCTGTGTGCTGGGGGGGTACTGGTTCTGGGCCTGCAGATGGTCCTATTTGGTATCGTCCTCTGTTCCCTGGGAGATGTTTAGGGGAGGGATCTTGATTCCCTCTTTGGAGGTCCTGGCCTTCCTTCACTGGCTGAAGATGTAAGGCAGACTGTACCTTCCACCGGTATCCAGTTATATTTTCGAATGTAATAATTTCGAAAGTCAAAATGTCGAATATTATTTCAAAAATAATGTCTAATAAACAATAAATCGATTTTTTTCAAATTAATTCGAAATATAAGGTAAGTGCTATAGTAAATAATTAATTAAATTTTAATAAATAGTAACAGTGGTAAATAATGTTCTGCGGGGGGTTGGAGGGGGGTTGGGGGGGACCACCCCATCACAACATTAACTTTTTTAAGACAAGTGCCATTGGTATTTTGGCATAGGGTCGGCGATTTTTTTTTGGGAATTTATTATTTTTTTTTTTTTAAGAAAATATGACCATGGCCATTGTAAGTATGCAGTTTTGACATATTTTCATTAGACATATTTTTTAAACTTTTTTGTATTTCGAAATTATTTTTTCGAAATTATCACTATAAACCCCTTACACCAAGGTCCAATGAGGAGTTCTTATTGATGTTCCTTTCAAGGTCTTTAAATGATCTGCCAAAGGAGGGTTTTAGCCCTCTTTTGAAGCCAAATGGGCCACAGTAATTTGTGTAGGCTAAACCTACCTTAATGAACCAATCCTGGGTCCCCACCAAGTATCTCCTGGATGTGTGAGGTCATAACCAGAGTGCTTTGCAACAGAAAAGGTAAAGGGGTGAAAACATGTAACAATAAGTACCACCCATCTTCTTGTCTGTTGTTTATGAAAGGGTCTATCTGTTTAATGGAGCTCTCTGTGGTTCCTGATTAAAGCAACAAGTCTCCCTTGAAGCTGCGGCGAGACCAGACTTTGTCTCAGTCAAACCACATACTGCTACCTTCTGAATGGGGTCACCCTGCGGGAACGATTACTGTAAACACGCAGTCCCAGACATGACATTTCTCTGTCAATCTATACTGACGGTGGGAGCTGGCATCAGGTTGACACAGTGCCTATGAAATGGTGTTGGGGTATCCTATCTTCTTTGTTAGCCTCTGCAGCCATGCCCATGTGTGCCTGTCTGAATTAAACTCTGATTAGTATGTGAATGCTGCCACCAGCTACAGGGCACAACAAAAGGACATGGCAGAGCCTTTGTTAGTTACTTAGGCTGGCCGTGGCAGGGGTAAGGTTTGGATCTCCCCCTTCTGAGATGATATGCTGTGCTCCAGACTGCCATAACCTGACTAAATATGACCAGGGGACTGTGCCTGTAGGCTGTGTCCACCCAAAGTACACCAGTCTATGCATATGTTGTGCAGTGAGCATAAGAAAATGTAGACAGATTAGCCCCACACATTTTCCAGAGGTTGATCTACCATCATTCAATTTCATTTAAAATTTCAAAAAAGCCCAGGCCAGCGCACACCCACTGTGCGGATGGTTGAATTCCTCACAGTATTAGTGGCTCGACTGGCATTTTAGTGCAGCCAATCGAGTCATTGCACACTGTGGCATGACATTTGTTTATTGCCCATCTATGATAAAAAAAACAGTCTGTGTTATTACTGGGCTAGACTGGCATTTTGATGCAGCCAGTTTGGACATGTTTTCTTATTGTGGCATGGCATTTTAAATGGCAAAGCTAACCAGCGTTATGTCCTTGCATGGGGGTACTGCCATAGATTGGCAAAGTCAGCCTGGACATGTTTTCTTATAGTATAATTACTGGCATTCTGCACAAAGCACACATGAGTTTGTTCTTAAATTGGAATACTGGCCAATGGGTGAGTGGCTGGTGGGTTAATGGGTATGAATGTATGCATGCAGGGCTGGAGCCCAGTCAAGGGGCATTGGGGCATGGGCGTGTTCTTACATGTTTTACTGGTATTGTTGGGCAAAGCAAACTTGATGAATGTTAAAACATGGAGGGAGGCATGGGTGGTGGTTTATAGCACAACGGCGCAGCAGACTGGAACATTTTCTTTCGGTGGCATTTAATTTTTTTACTCCCATAAGGAGCAGGGCCAATATGATGTGTGTTCCTACATTGGGAGGGAATGGGCACTTGTTCAGTCAGAAAGTAATGTTTTCTTTCGGTGGAGTTGCAAGTTTTACTGGTGTTAAAGGCAAAGTCAACATGATGAGTTTTCTTGCATGTTGGGTGCCGGTATATATGCAGCCAAACAAGGAAATGGTTCCTTACTGTAGCATTTCATGTTTTACTGGCATTGAGGGAAAAGTCAACATTAGTATTCTTATATGGTGGTGTGCGGGTCGGGCAAGCATTTGTGCATCAGCAATAACATGTTTTATTCTTGTGGCAGGAGATTCGGATTAGAATTAAGGGCAACGCCAACAAGCGAGTGTTTGTACATGGAGATACTGGCAGAGCATGAACATGCTTTCCTATGGTATCATTACTGTGCATAATATTGCTGCATAATATCACTTGGCACGCAGATAGTTGGCTGGTACATTTGGGTGTCAAGAACCAGGTGCTATGCACAGCCCCCGTGTTTAAATGATGGGTGAAAGATTTAAGGTTTGATTAAAATGCATACTTTGTTGTGCTTGCTTGGTAATCTAGGCCTGTCCGGAGTGTTGGCGGCCAGTGCATTGTTGCTGGGTTTGGGGGAGGAGGGTGGGGGCTTCAACATGACTCGCTGGGGCACCCTTACATTTTGTGTTATGTCACAGATCTAGTCACATGATATTCTCAAAAGCGCCTTGTATTCCCAGTAAATCACGTTCAAACTAGAAACTCCTGCCTGCTCACATCCTGCTATATCATGTTCTAAACTTTTCTTATGCTTTCAGAAGCAGACCCTCACTCTGGCGGTGTGCAGCTTGTCGAATCACACAGCCTTTGATTCGTGGTGCCAACCAATGATGGGGCTTTGTGGCCTTGCCACCTATGAAGTTACATCAATACATGGCTACAGATGTTCGTTCTTAATACCAAACATGGCATTCAGTGAATATTACTTTATTTCGGCTTAAATACCATGAAATCATGCAGCAAGATACAATTGCATAACACATAGTAAAAAATTGATACAAATAGATAAAATCGCAATTAAAATGGGTAATAAATGTACAGTTCAATTGTGCTGACTCAGCATACCCATAACATCTCCATTAAGAATCTCAGAACAAGAACTCATTTTTGAGACCTCTACACTGACCATTTTATACCTCCTCAGCCAGGCTCTATGAATTTATTTGAAAACTGTAATAACCACGTGAGTCCGCCGAGAATCCAGGCAGTACGCCAGAGCCCGAACAGTCTGACAAATGCCTGCTGCCTTTAACAGTGTGATGAATTATTTTCTCCTAAAATCGTCATAGCCCCTGCAAATAAAGAGGAAGTGCATGATTGAAGCAGGTATTGTGTTCTCAGTAGATGAAATAAAAAAGGCTATTGGTGCCTGCGATGTAACCGAGCTGCGGGCCCGGATAATATTCCGGCTGATTTGTTATGGCGCCGGATATCTGGGCACCAGTACTCATACAAGGGTTCAACGCAAAATATGCAGGCGTGGCTATCCCACCTTCATGGTCTATGGCAGTTATCCAACCTATACATAAGAAAAGGATCCTGGGCTTCCCCTGCTTCGTACAGACGCATGTCACTCCTGGATTCTCTGTTCAAAATATTGGGTCATGCCATCCTGGCCCGACTTGAGGACTGGGTAGTGAGTAGTGGAGTTCTTTCCTCGGTCCAGCTAGGATTAAGGCCAGGCCTGGGCCCATCTGTGCAGGTACTTAAGCTTTATTTGGTAAATGGCACATTCACTTTACCTGAAGGAGGAGCCCATCTATTTGGCATTCATCGATCTGAGCACAGCATTTGACAAAGCCAACCGTGCCAAGTTGCAGGATATGCTCAGGTCCATGAATTGCTCGGGGCCGTGGTGAACCTTTTGGCCAGGCTGCGTAGCACCACGCAAGCATATGTGAGGAGTGGGACCAACGGGCATTGTACAAGTTATTTCCAAGTCAAACTGGGGGTACGCCAGGGATGTTTGTTGTTGACCCTACTTTTTTACTTATATATTAATGGTCTTTACAAGCACCTTCTAAAATCTTCTCCTGACATCTCAAAAATGGATGGTCGGCCCCTACCGGTCCTAGTATATGCAGATGATTCAATCTTTGATGGCCCGCACCCCGACGGCTTTGCAGGCCCTTATTTCGGAATATGCTGCTTTCATGGAGGGGATGGACCTGGTGGAAAATGCAGCAAAGTCGGCGGTGATGGCCTGTTGGAAAGGGAGACGGAGGATCAATTTCAGGGCCGTGCACTGTAGGAATAATGTTATCCCCAGGGTTGACTTTTTCGACTATGAGGGGGTCAGATTTTCTGCCAATGTTGGTGCCATGGCCCATGTAACCAAACAGTCCCTGCAGTTCAAGCAGGCTTTGGGTGGGGTTTCCAGGGCCATGTTCATGTTCAAAGCAAAGCCAATTGCCCCTTTGCTGCGGTTGTATAAGGAAAAAGCGGCCTTGGTCGCCAAATTCGGGATGGAGCTGTGGGGGCCACTCTAATTTTAATGTGATCCAGACCCTGGAGATCCAATTCCTGAAGAATCTGCTGTGGTTGCCAGCTTCGGCTCCAAATTTCGGAGTATGCATGGAACTGGGATGTACACCAATTAGCGATATGATCTCATTGCAACCAGTATTGCATTGACTCAGGTTATGGGATAATGACAGGGCATCACCCATGAATTGTTCACCTTCCTGATAGACAAGGATCCGGGAAACAAGATTCCATGGCTGGCTCAATATTAAGAAACAGCTGAGGGTGATCCATAGCACACATTTGTACCCACCCAGCAGTATCCTTTCTCGGAGAGAAATAAATCGATGGACTGCATGTTTCTATGTGTCTGTGTACATGGACAGAGAAAGTATAGAAATCATGAAGCCAAAAAACTGTTGCTGATGACAATTATGTCCCCGGGTGTTCAATGTTATTTACTATGGGCGGAATCCCCCACGGATGCTGTCCTTGTATACAGGGCAAGGTTTAACTGTATCCACCTAAGGGCTGTGGTGGCAGCATGGTCAGGAGGGAATGCAGATCGATCTTGCCTGGCTTGCAAAGCTCCATACGACGACCTAGCACACTTGATTTCCTTCTGCCCTGCGTATGCATAGGTGAGAACACAGCTTTTTCGACCCTTACTGAAGGAATTGGGCTTTGCACAATATAGACCTGCTTTAACATATTTGCTGTGGTCAAATTCACCGTGTGTGGGCTGGTCATTACTCTCGTATCTGAAAATTGTACTTTACCATAGGAAACGGCTGTTAAGTATACTGCCTTGACAATGAGTTTCGACACACTACTCAATGCATTGTACTCGCAATCCTTTTTAGCTGCTATCTTTTAGTGAGGTCTTATGATTGTGTGATTTTACTGTTATAATTGATATATATTTTTGTATTTTGTAATGTTTTTATGGATTGTTTTTTTATGCAAATCCGAAATAAACTTGATGATGATGATTCATCCGGGTTCTTGCACATTGGACAAGATGACTTTGCTTCCTCCAGCCAATCCTTGGTGAGAGACCCCAGTTTTAGATTATGAATTCGAAATTCTACGTACAGGCGGTGTGCAAAGCACAGGCCCACACCATTCAGATAGGATTTAAAGCCAAAAGCTGACTTAAATCTAAGATATATAGTTCCAGTTGAGATCTTTCCACATGTTGCCACCACAGAGAGCCTAGAGTACTCAGCGCCTGCTTTTTTAGTTATCCCCCTACCCCTGCTGCTCGTAGCTTCTAGTTCTACCCAGAATACTTGGGTTTAACTTTGGCAGCCATGTTTTAACGTGCTTCATCCAAGGTCAGCATGTGTTTCACAACCTCTGTATAGCAACCCAAACCCACGGAAGACCAAAGTCTTGCCCAAAACAATACTGGCTTCAATTTGGTGTAGACCTCTACCAACAGGAGATCACACTCCCATCGTAGACTAGCTCCTGGCATGCTTATGGGCAATGATAACAATCGCTTTAGGAATTTTGTTTCGGAAACTCCCCGAGCTTCATCGTTGGCACAGTTCCATATCTCTGCCCTGTACAATGCCGAAGCAAGAGCCTGTGGTCGATATAGCTGGATGGCTGAGCTAATGGGACCACTGGCCTGGGTATAATGGAAACGTAATATAACCCTTATGTACTTCTCAAGGGTCATAGCAGCCTTTTCTACCTGATTGGTCCATAGTCTGTTTTCTGAGAACCTATTTCCCAGATAATCATAGGTAGAAATTTGCTCCAGGACAGTGCCATCAACAGACATTGCAAGATTCACCTTTCTGGCCAATCTATGTCGGAACACCATAGTTTTGTTGTTCTTATTTAATAGTCTTAGTTCCTTACACTTATTTAGGAATATTCCCTGTGTGAATTTGAGCCCCATCAGTGATGCTGCCAACAAAACGGCCTTCATATACTCAGAATGGAATCCCATTAAAATCTGTTTTCACACTGTCTTAAATTCCCTCAGGGTTTATTCTACCCTCTGGTTCACATTCTCATCACCTTTTTTGTTTAGGGCATCATCACCTCTTAGGTCCTCACGTCTTCATGGCCACGGTTTGTCACCATTTGGATCAAGATCTGGTCACCTCGTAGGTTGCCTCAGGGTTTCCTCACTCCTCTGGCTCACCGTCTTGTCACCCTCATGGTTCAACACCTTTTGTCTAGGCGCTCTCAGGATTTCAGCAACCCTCATAATCTGGGTTTGACCACCTTGTGTATCAGGGTGTTCTGGCGTCCCCATCGCTCTGGTTTAAGGTCTTAATGGCACTTGTATTCAAGTGTGTTCTACATACAGCCACTTTCACGGTCAGAGTATGCCATCTCAGACTCTGCTCTTACCTCTCTCAACAAATCTCTGGACATCGCATCCCTCACTTTCTCAGTGTTTCCACCTTTGTTAGTGGTCTGTCCCTCCCTCACAACATATGTCTCATTTTCAACCCTCTGTAGCAGGGGTGCACAACTGATTTTGATAGAGGGCAGAAATTACCTTACATGATGGCTATAGTGGGCCGAAAAGTAAATGTCGGTGGGGTGGTGGGGCGTGGCATGGCAGGAGGCTTTTTCAACCCCCAATTTTTATTAAACACTTGGAAAAAGAATACGTTTTTGAGGTGTAATGATTTTTATTTGTATTTCAAACTTACATTTTGTACTACACATTTTCCATTGTTATCATTAATTTCTATTTAGTTATTGCATCTCATCTGTTTCATTAAATTATATATATTTTATTGACACTTGATTGGACATTATTTTGGACTGATATACTTTGCTGTTTGGATTGCCCAAGAGGAATATGGCCTTCGTTGAGTCAGGTTTCCACAAAAAGCAAAGGATGTACATCTCCTAACTGTGCCTGTGTTAGCTTTATTTTTGGGTTCACTCTTGGAGTGCGACACTATGCCCCATAGCTCCCACCCCTCAACCAGACACTATGCCCCATGGCTCCCACCCCTCAACCAGACACTATGCCCCAAGACACCCACCCCTCATGCAAACATTATGCCCCAAGACACCCACCCCTCATGCAAACACTATGCCCCAAGACACCCACCCCTCAAGCAAACAGTATGCCCCAAGACACCCACCCCTCAAGAAAACACTATGCCCCATGGCCCCCACTCCCCAGCCAAACACTATGCCCCATGGCCCCCACCCTCAACCAAACACTATGCCCCATAGCCCCCACCCCCAAACAAACACTATGCCCCACGACACCCACCCCCAACCAATCACTATGCCCCTCGACGCCCACCCCTCATCAAACACTATGCCCCATAGCCCCCACCCATCAACCAAACACTATGCCCCATGGCCCCCACCCCTCAACCAAACACTATGCCCCATGACACCCACCCCTCATACAAACACTATGCCCCAAGACACCCACCCCTCATGCAAACACTATGCCCCAAGACACCCACCCCTAATGCAAACACTATGCCCCAAGGCCCCCACCCCTCGAGCAAACACTATGCCCCATGGCCCCACCCCCAACCAAACACTATGCCCCATGGCCCCCACTCCCAACCACACACTATGCCCCATGCCACCAAGCATGCACCATACATACTTACTCATACAGACCCCAGACCCCCACCCCTGCATACAAACTAACAAGTATACACCATGCCCACATACAGACCCAACCCCCCACCCCCAACTCAGCACACAAACTCACAAGCATTCACCAATACACTATGCACCCATACAGACCCGAACCCCCACCCCCCAACTCAACACACAAACCCACAAGCATACACTATGCACCCATACAGACCCGAACCCCCACCCCAGCACACAAACTCGCAAACATACACCATGCACCCATACAGACCCGAACCCCCGACCCCCAACTCAGCACACAAACTCACAAGCATACACCATGCACCCATACAAACCCGAACCCCCCCACTCCCAACTCAGCACACAAACTCACAAGCAATACACCATGCACCCATACAGACACAAACCCACCAACCCCCAACTCAGCACGCAAACTCACAAGCATGCACCATGCATCCATACAGACCTGAACCCCCCCAACCCCACCAACGCACCAAACAAACTCACAAGCATGCACGCATACAGACCCGGACCCCCCACCCCCGCATCTCAACATACACTGAACGTGCATACAACAACAACAAACATTCAGGCAGACCCGACCCCCCCCCCGACCCTCAGCATCTCAACATACACTGCACTTGCACACAAACACATTCAGGCAGACCCGACACTCCCCCACCCCCGCATCTCAACATACACTGAACTTGCACACAAAAACAAACATTCAGGCAGACCCGACACACACCCCACCCCCGCATCTCAACATACACTGAACTTGCACACAAACACATTCTGGCAGACCCGACACACACCCCCCCTTCCGCATCTCAACACACACTGCACTTGCACACAAACACATTCAGGCAGACCCGACATACACCCCATCCCCGCATCTCAACATACACTGAACTTGCACACAAACACATTCAGGCAGACCTGACACACACCCCCCTGCCATGAATGGGAGCTTCCGGAAATTGAGTCTTCCTCAGATTGACCTCTTCGTGACAGCTGCCAACTCAAATGTCAGACGTTTGCCAGAAGATATCCTCAGCTGAGGAGCGTGGAGGATGGCTTCTCATTCCCCTGTGAGGGTCTCTTCCTGTATGCTTTGCCTCCAATTCTGCTGCTACTACATGTGACCAACACACTCGGACGTTGCCACTGCAGGATGGTCCTCATTGCATCGGCATGGCCAAGGCAAAGCTGGAACTCAGGCCTTCTCAATCTTCAGTGGTTGCGGCCATCCAACTGCCTCCACTTCCCAACCCCCCTGCAGAGAAGGAGGTACAATCCTGACCCACGGCCCAGCGTCACTGAGCCTTGAGGCCCGGCTCCTACAGCCTTAGAATGTGGACATTATATGCAAGAAGATCCTGGCTAAGGCCAGGGCTCCCTCTACGTTGACTTGCTACAAGCCCAAATGGAAGCACTATATGATGTGGTGCCAGGCGTGGAATTTTTCAGCGCTGCACGTGACTGCCCCGGAGCACCTCCCATACTTGCTCTCACTGACTAAGGCTGTCCATGCGTCTATCAAGGTATACCTGGCAGCCATATCCCTGTGCACACGGACTCCAGGCAAGCTCTCGCTCTGGTCACACAGGTTCGTTAAGGAGTTCCTCAAGGGTCTCTTCATTCCTGCTGGTAAAAGCTCCTGCACCGGCATTGGAACTGGACGTAGTACTGTCTAAACTGATGGGGCCTTGGTTCAAACCCATGCATTGTGCCCCTTTGAGGTTTCTGTCATGGAAAACTGCCTTTTGGTTACCCTCACCTCAGCCAAGTGGATAGAAGGAGATATAGGCCCTTTCCTGTAAGCCTACGTATTTGTCCTTCTATGCCACTAAGGTAGTTCTGCAAACTCATCCTTCCTTCATGCTGACGGTTCCGTCGAAATTTCATCTCAACAAGCTGTGCTCTAGCACCTTGAAGCATCTCTTGTGCTAGATGGGATTACCAATAAAGATCTGAGATCAAATAACCGGACAGACTCTACGAATGTAGCAAAATACGACTTTATTCTCAGTTCAATAAAGCAGGGCAAACTGGCAAACATCAGATTGATGCTCGCACACTCACAGACAAACTTGATCATACAGAGGTCTTATACCCCAGTAGGCGTCCTCTATGATGTTATCTATGATGTCGTCCTACTTGACAAACTGCAAAACCTGCTGAAGGGAGAGATTGGTTAGGGGAACATATGTACCTATGGAATGGAAAATACATAAGGGTTAGTGCATCATTGGCTGCCTTTTATCTGTAAGGCCATGCCTTGAACTATCTCTACGTATAATACTGATTATAGCCGAGAAAATGGCAGCGGATTGGTCTATGCAACGTTGTATAGCAGGTTACCCCATAGACCCTCCGATTGGTTGGCATTCTCACCAAACTAATATAATGACCAGATTGAAATAGCAGGAAATTAAATGTCTCTTTAGGTCATGGGAAAAACCAGAAGTATTAAATCATACTATTACACCTACTCAAGAGGACTGTACTAGAACACAGAAGGCCTTTTCTAACAAATTGTTATGTGCCCAAAACAAAATTAGAAAAGAACTACAGAATCAAAACCTAGATATAGATCCTCCCATTTCTAGGAGTGCCGAAATTAGTCATTTGACTAATCATACACCATCTAGGAATAAAGATCAGGCATCAACCTCTACAGGATTTAAATTTCCAGAGATTTCAGTTTCTGAAATTGTGGGTATTATGAAAGCTATGAACCTGACTAGCTGTCCTGGGGATCTTATTCCTTCTAAAATAATCTTAGACCACTTGGACATTTTTGCACCATTTTTGTGCAGATTTGTCAACGCTTCATTTAAGTATAGTACTGTTCCACAAGCTATTAAAGCAGTGGCAGTCACACCCTTACTAAAAAAGGTAGGTTTGTATCCTAAGGCTGCTGCAAATTTTCGGCCTATCACGAACACCTTGTTCTTCCTCAAGTTGATTGAAAAGGTGGCGACAATCCATCTTCAACTTTACATTGAAAAAATGCAGATATGGGCTGTTGATATTATTGGATCTCAGCGTGGCTTTTGATCTACTAGATCACAAGGTTTTACTAAAGCGGCTGCAAGATACAGGTGGACTTGCCGGCGAGACGATAAATTGGGTCAGATCTTTTTTAGAGGGCAGAAAATCCAGGGTATACTGGGGAGACTCCTCCTCCGAGGTGGAGACCATTGTGTGCAGTGTCCCCCAGGGGGCATGCCTGTCTCCTTTGTTCTTCAACATTTATATAGTACCCCTATGTAGAGAACTGGAAAGACTGGGCTTTTTCTTCACAAATTATGCCGACGACTTCCAGTTGTCAATGGAGTTATCAGGAGACTATCTGCAAGATCCGTCCAAACTAATTTAGGTTTACTGAGTCATAAAAAACCAGATGACCACAAACTGGTTGTGCTTAAATGCCGGTAAAACTGAACTTATGATATATGGGTCCAAGAAGTCCAGAGAGACCTTAGCCTTCACCTTTTCCAGTTTCCTGGTTGAAGGACAGCCATATAGTAGTGGTTAATAAGGTAAAGACTCTGGGTTCATACTTGGAAGCATCCTTGGATGCGGGGGCCGTAGTAGATGCCATCGAAAATAACAATATTATTTGAGAGTATTGAGACAGGTGGCTCCGTTAATCTCCAAAAATAACCGAGCCAAATTAGTGAGGGCCATTATCCTCCCATGTTTGGATTACTGCAATGCCCTGCTCGGCATCTCAACACACACTGCACTTGCACACAAACACATTCAGGCAGACCCGACCCACACCCCCCCTCCGCATCTCAACATACACTGAACTTGCACACAAACACATTCAGGCAGACCCGACACACACCCCACACCCGCATCTCAACATACAAGCAGCACAAAGATCCGACACACACATAAACACACAAAAGCATCCCCCCTCCCAAAACAAATCTGTGCTTACCGGACGATGTGCTGGAATGCAGGCTAGCTGTAACGCTGGTGAGGTCCCGTACTACGGCTGGTGTGGCAAGGCTGAAATGCATTCCGGCATCAAGCCTTACTGGCCACGCCAGCCGTAGTGCTGGCCCTCCACTGGTGCAGCACACATGCACTAACTGGCTTGTAGGAGCTACGTGGTTTGTGTGCCCTGAGCCAATGAGGGCCAGTGTTTTGTCCGGCCCGGAAGACAACAAAGACTTTTCCAAACGGAAGGCGGCCGATGCTGCTTGCGCGCCGCCCTCCATTAGGAAAGTCTTTGTTGGTGGCGGGGCGGACAAAACGGCATGGCGGGCTGCAATTGGCCCGCGGGCTGTATGTTGTGCACCTATGCTCTATAGTATTTCACAAGCCAGTTTCACAGAAACCGGTCCTGCCTCCAAATGGAAGGTAGTCATCTGCAGGAAGTTCTAAAAAGGCCTGCCGCCATTTTGGAATCAGAATAAGCCTCCAAAAGTGGCGGTTCTGTGTCCTCCTTCCACTGTACCCCATGATTACAGATAGCAGCACTCAAGCCTTCCAGAACCCCTCTGTGTATCCCCTCATTGCTCCAGTCGGCAGCTGATATTCGGGGAAATCTCTTGCTTCAGCCACCAATTTGGTGCATCAGTCTCTCAAGCAAAATTCGTAGAAGATGGAACAAGGTTCATGCCCAGTCCCATATAATCACATTGGCCTATTGTTGCATGTTGATGAATTTCGTTGTTGCTCCACACAGAGCATAGAAATGTACTGAGAAACTACAACTGCCAGCCTGTGACAACAGCAAACAGACTATACTACAACAAGGAGAACATTTAAAAATACAGTGGCTCCGTTCACCAATTCCAAATTTGGGGAAGATTGGTCATGGCCAATAGCTGCAATCACTAAGAATACTATTTCAAAGGAATCCAATGAGTTGTCTTTAACAAAGGTTCTGTTAAAATCCTTTCCTGGAATAGGTGTGGCTTTCTGAATATTATTAAGGTGCCTAATTTTAAATAGATTTTTAATTGTCATGATATTCTTTTTATACAGGAGACTATGTTGATGACTACACTTATTCTCCAGCATGGGGTCTTGCATGGATTTGCATGCTCATGAATATTCCCCGTCATCAGGCTGGGAATCCTTGGTAAAAAAGAGAGCAGTTTAGCTTGAATCTAAAACTGCTTGTCTCCTGCATAGTTTATCCGTTTCCTTTGGGCCATACTGCCCTCAGCCAATAACACCCGTCCTCCTAAGTTCCACCCCTGGTGGCCATCCTCAGATTTTACCACAAGTTTGTAGTGTTGGGGGTCCTCATGCTTCACTCCTCAAAAACCGTTACTTTTTTGCAGTTTTTTGAAGAAATCTTCCATCTCTTCATCGTCAACCGTCAAGCTGAGACTACCTGCAGCAGGGACCTATTGTCAGCGAAGATCTTCAATCCACCGTCTTCTTAAATCCACTGTCGCATCTTCAGCCAGTGGCACCCCAGGCTTGGGCCTCCACCTCAAAACCTCGACCATAGCGGATGCCACGAAGAAAAGCCTCTTCAGATCCTGTGAAAATGCAGCCTGAAGAATATCTTCGAGGATTGGCACCTCAAGTGCATTTACTGTCTTCATCCCTACCACGATACGAATGGATGATCAATCTGTCAATCCTTTTCACTGAAGACTTGGAATGACCACCATCGGAGGTTGGTGGCATGGATTGAGGAAAGTAAGGCCTCTGATGCGGCCTTGTGGCGTAGTTGTGCCAGAGCTAGCAGGTCCACTGAGCCTACTCCCTCTGGTAAGAAGAGGTTGAGGACCCTGTTACCCCTCGGCCTGCACCAAAGGCTCTGCCTACCATGGTGGAGGAGCCAATACAAACTGACGCAGACACTGACACCACCGGTGCTCATACAAATGAGTTTGACAACTATGTTCCCGTGAATGGGGAACCTCCAGACGTCGATGAGCCCACCCGGGCTTCTTCCCCCATTCAAAATTGGCTCTTTCCTCTCCATTTCAACAGCTGGCAAACTCTTCAACCTGATGCCAGAAGAGATGAAAAAGGAGGGTTTCCTCTTTGAGTGCCGGGAGTCCTCCAAGAAGACCATTGTATTGGTCCCTTTGTTCGATGACATAAGGGAGGATGGCTTGGCGGTCAGGCATACTATGCCTACTAAGCATGACCGGTTGGGGAAGAAATACCTAGTTCCAGACTCGCCCCCTAGGTGCCTCAGCCTGCTGCATACTCTGTGGTATCAGCAGCCGCCAGAAAGAGATCCTCCAACCCCTTTTAATCGTCCGTGGTGCCTTCAGACCAAGAGGGAAAGAAACTTGATGCTGCAGGAAGTGCATCATCACTACGGCAGCTTCCACCATCAAGGCCGCCAACACCCTCGACATCCTGTCAAGGTACAACAGGGAGCTGTAGTACAAGCTAGTGCCCAGTCTCGACTTCCTTCCTGACGATAAAAAGGCTGAAGCCTTGGCCCTGTTCCAGGAAGGGAAAGTGGCTTCTGACCATGCAATCACTATCTGCCAGATGAGGAATGGTGTGGCTCTCCAACACCAAGGTTGGATAAAAGCTAAGAATTTCTGCATGTATGTGCAGACCAAAGTCCTCAACATGCCGTTCGATTGGGACAACCTATTTGGAAAATCAGTCGATGACACTCTCCAGGCCATCAAGACCGACACAGAGCCAGCATGCTCTCTGGGGACACTGCAGCAGAGGAGGCAGTCCTTTCGTTCCCTAAAGGTGAGAGTCTCCATTTCTTCCAACGGTTACTTATCGCCAGCCCTCCTGCTCCACCATTCAGGAGTCATATAGGGGTCACTCCCAGGCCTTCGTCAGAGGCACCCAGCATCATTGTCGCCCCCATCCAGGACACAGATGCTGAGGCAGGCATGAACTGGCCCAGGACCTGCGCCGCCACTTATGCATTCCAGTGGGAGGACGACTATCAAACTTTGTCAATCAATGGCAAAAGTGCTCCACAGACAAATAGGTGCTGGATGTTCTGCAGCAGGGGCACATTTTGGAATTTCAAGACGGGTTCCCCTGTATGCCTCCCGTCATGCATCAAGAGCTGCACATGGCGCAGCTGCTGCAGGAGGTCCAAGCCATGCTTCGCAAAGTGGCAATAGAACCCGTCCTTCAGCACTTTTGGGGCTACGGAGTGTATTCCAGATACTTTCTGGTAAAGAAGAAGTCGGGAGGATGGCGGCCAATCGTAGACTTGTGGCGCTTCAACAAGTTCCTTCAATCCCAAAAGTTGAGGATGGTCACGTTGCAGCACGGAAGGGGATTTCTGGCAACTCTCAACTGGGAGGACGCATACTTCCCCATCTCCATTCATTGCAAGCACCGGAAATTCCTGCGTGTTGTCATCTAGGGAAGGCGTTAGTGAAATCAGCTCCAAAGGTGTTCACCAAATGCTTTGCCCCAGTGGCAGCGCATCTACACCACAAGGGAATCCGCAACTACCCTTATCTGGATGATTGGCTCATTCTGTCCCGTGCCCACGCTCTGGCAACCCAGCAGACAGCGGAGACCATCCAAGTTTTGACGTCTCTGGGCTTCTCTATCAACTTTCCAAAGTCCTGCGTACAGTACAGCCATCTTTCAATGCTCTGTGCTTGGGCGTCCAACTCAACATAGTCTTGTGTTTGGCGACTCCCTCAGAAGAGAGGGTGAAGGCAAGGCCATCCAGGGAAAGGTCCAATGGCTGTCAGCAGTGGCCGTTGCAACAGTATGGTCAATCGAGCCCCTAGCGGGTATGATGTCTTCCTGCATCTATCTGATCCCCTTTAGCAGGCTAAACCCTTTAAGAATTTCTGGATGCCAGATGGCAGCAAGTCACGGGCATGTGGACAGACAAGATCGCCCTCAATCGGGCATTCCATCAAACCCAGCACTGGTGGTCAGTTTGTCCACACCTTACTCGGGGAGCTCCCTTTCAGATCCCTCTGTACCAGGCTACAGTCATGATCGACGCCTCTCTGCAAGGTTGGGGAGCCCACACCAGACATTCTCGCTCAAGAGGCCTCTGCCTCCCAGAAGAAAAGGAATTAAACATAAACGACCTGGAACTACGGCCGGTCTTCTGGGCCTTCAAGTCTTTCCAGCCTTAGCTCTAGGGAAAGGTGGTGTGGGTCTTCACAGACAACAGCACCACCATATTTTACGTCGGGAAACAGGACGGGATGGATTCCCCCGCTCTCCCTGGAAGCCCAGTCTCCATGACATTGAGCTATTCTTCAGCGCATGTTTCTCGTCCCTTTTCACCTGGCAGGCATGAAGAACACCACTACGGACTCTCTCCTCAGGGAGCTGCTGTCCTTCCATGAATAGGAGCTTCCGGAAATGGGGTCTTCCTCAGATTGACCTCCTTCGCGACAGCTGCCAGCTCAAATGTCAGACGTTTGCCAGCAGATATCCTCAACTGAGGAGTGTGGAGGATGCCTTTTCATTCCCCTGTGAGGGTCTCTTCCTGTATGCGTTGCCTTCAATTCTGCTGCTACTACATGTGATCAACACACTCGGACGTTGCCACTGCAGAATGGTCCTCATTGCACCGGCATGGCCAAGGCAAATCTGGAACTCAGGCCTTCTTAATCTTCAGTGGTTGCGGCCATCCAACTGCCTCCACTTCCCAACTCCTCTGCAGAGAAGGAGGTACAATCCTGACCCACGGCCCAGCGTCGTTTAGCCTTGTGGCCTGGCTCGTGCAGCCTTAGAATGTGGACATTATATGCAAGAAGATCCTGGCTACGGCCAGGGCTCCCTCTACGTTGACTTGCTACAAGCCCAAATGGAAGCACTTCATGATGTGGTGCCAGGCGTGGAAGATTTCAGCGCTGCACGTGACTGCCCCGGAGTGCCTACCGTACTTGCTCTCACTGGCTAAGGCTGACCATGGCCATGCGTCTATCAACGTATACCTGGCAGCCATATCCCTGTGCACACAGACTCCAGGCAAGCTCTCGCTGTGGTTACACAGGTTTGTTAAGGAGTTCCTCAAGGGTCTCTTCATTCCTGCTGGTAAAAGCTCCTGCACCGGCATTGGAACTGGACGTAGTACTGTCTAAACTGATGGGGCCTTGGTTCGAACCCATGCATTGTGCCCTTTTGAGGTTTCTGTCATGGAAAACTGCCTTTTGGTGGCGCTCACCTCAGCCAGGTGGATAGGAGATATAGGCCCTTTCCTGTAAGTCTACGTATTTGTCCTTCTATGCCACTAAGGTACTTCTGCAAACTCATCCTTCCTTCATGCTGAAGTTTCCGTCCAACTTTCATCTCAACAAGCTGTGCTCTAGCACCTTGAAGCGTCTCTTGTGCTAGATGGGATTACCAATAAAGATCTGAGATAAAATAACCGGACAGACTCTAAGAATGTGGCAAAATATGACTTTATTCTAAGTTCAATAAAGCACGGCAAACTGGCAAACATCAGACTGATGCTCGCACACTCACACACAAACTTGATCATACAGAGATCTTATACCCCAGTATGCGTCATCTATGATGTTCTCTATGATGTCGTCCTACGTGACAAACTGTAAAACCTGTTGAAGGGAGAGATTGGTGAGGGGAACATATGTACCTATGGAATGGAAAATACATAAGGATTAGTGCATCATTGGCTGCCTTTTATCTGTAAGGCCATGCCTCGAACTATCTCTACGTATAATACTGATTATAGCCGAGAAAATGGCAGTGAATTGGTCTATGCAACTTTGTATAGCAGGTCACCCCATAGACCCTCTGATTGGTTGGCATTCTCACCAAACTAATATTATAATGACCAGATCGAAATAGCAGGAAATTAAATGTCTCTTTAGGTCATGGGAAAAACCAGAAGTATTAAATCATACTATTACACCTACTCAAGAGGACTGTACTAGAATACAGAAGGCCTTTTCTAATAAATTGTTATCTGCCCAAAACAAAATTAGAAAAGAACTACATAATCAAAACCTAGATACAGATCCTCCCATTTCTGGGAGTGTCGAAATTAGTCATTTGACTAATCATACGCTATCTAGGAATAAAGATCAGGCATCAACCTCTACAGGATTTAAATTTCCAGAGATTTCAGTTTCTGAAATTGTGGGTATTATGAAAGCTATGAACCTGACTAGCTGTCCTGTGGATCTTATTCCTTCTAAAATAATCTTAGACCACTTGGACATCTTTGCACCGTTTTTGTGCAGATTTGTCAACGCTTCATTTAAGTATAGTACTGTTCCACAAGCTATTAAAGCAGTGGCAGTCACACCCTTACTAAAAAAAGTTAGGTTTAGATCCTAAGGCTGCTGCAAATTTTCGGCCTATCATGAACACCTTGTTCTTCCTCAAGTTGGTTGACAAGGTGGCGACAATCCATCTTCAACTTTACATTGAAAACACTGGTCTGTTACATGAAAGACAATCGGGCTTTCATAGCATGGAAAGTGCCAGTGCTTTAAGTGGGCCGGGGCCTGCCAGGGCCGGGCCCCGGCAGTCTCCAGAAAGTGGGGCTGAGCCGGGGCCCAGCCGGGGCCCCCCGTCCCACACAACATTGGCGGGATGCATTATCCCGCCGCGGCCGCAGCCGCGACGGGAGATGCGCCCGTCATTATGTCGGCCAAGCTGACAGAAGTGCCAGCCAGCCACAGCGACGCTGAGGCTGGCAGCACTTCTATCAGTTAGTGTAACTCCCTCTGATCAGAACCCTCATCAGGGTCATCAGAGGAAGTTACTGTCCCTTTGTTTTCCCTCCCCAGGTCACTGACCCCCGCGGGCTCTGTGATCTAATATGCAGATTAAATCACGGAGCCTGCGGGTTCGCAGAGGGTGAAAGGCGCCTCGGGCTCAGTGATCTATCTGCTCATAGCAGAAAGATCACTGAGCCCGAGGTGCCTTTCTCCGTCGGCAAAGCTTTATAAAAGATGCCTTGAACTGTGTACGTTTCAAGCCATCTTTTATAAAGGTAGAAATATTTCTATGTTTATAAAAGACGGCTTGAAACGTGCACAAGTCAAGGCATCTTTTATAAAGCTTTGTCGACGGACAAAGCCACCTTGCGGTTTGTTTTATCCGTCATCAACGCTTTATAAAAGATGCCTTGATTTGTTTACGTGTCAAGCCATCTTTTAGAAACATAGAAACATGTTACAAATATCTATGTTTATAAAAGGTGGCTTGAAAAGTACACAATCCATAGTAAGTTAAGCACACAAGTGTGCGTAACTTACTATGGTTTGTGCACTTTTCAAGCCACCTTTTATAATCATAGAAATATGTAACATTGCTATGTTTATAAAATATGGCTTGAAAAGTACACACACCATAGTAGTACGCATGCTCACATACATTTATATATTTGTTTGCGCACCTTACTATGATTTGTGCACTTTTAGGCCACACCCACAATGAAAGCCACGCCCCCAAACGAGGGCCCCCCCTCAATTTCTTACCCCACTTAAAGCACTGGAAAGTGCCTTTGTTGTCCTCCAGACTTACATGTTGACATTAGTGGAAAAAAGCAGATCCAGGCTGTTGATATTATTGGATCTCAGCGTGGCTTTTGATCTACTAGATCACAAGATTTTTCTGAAGCGGCTGCAAGATACAGGTGGACTTGCCGGCGACACGATAAATTGGGTCATATCTTTTTTAGAGGGCAGAAAATCCAGGGTATACTGGGGAGACTCCTCATCCGAGGTGGATACCATTGTGTGCAGTGTCCCCCAGGGGGCATGCCTGTCCCCTTTGTTCTTCAACATTTATATAGTACCCCTATGTAGAGAACTGGAAAGACTGGGTTTTTTCTTCACGAATTATGCCGACGACTTCCAGTTGTCAATGGAGTTATCAGGAGACTATCTGCAAGATCAGTCCAAACTAATTGAGGTTTACTGAGTCATAAAAAACTAGATGACCACAAACTGGTTGTGCTTAAATGCCGGAAAACTGAACTTATGATATATGGGTCCAAGAAGTCCAGAGAGACCTTAGCCTTCACCTTTTCCAGTTTCCTGGTGAAGGACAGCCATATCGTAGTGGGTAATAAGGTAAAGACACTGGGTGCATACTTGGTAGGAAACTGGGGTGTGTGGGCCGTAGTAGATGCAATCGAAAGAACACTATTATTTGAGAGTATTGAGACAGGTGGCTCCGTTAATCTCCAAAAATAACCGAGCCAAATTAGTGAGTGCCGTTATCCTCCCATGTTTGGATTACTGCAGTGCCCTGCTGGGTGGGGTCAGCAGGAAAGACATTCTTTCCAGACCATTCTGGATTGCAAAAAATCCAGAATGGTCTGTTCGTATTATTTACGGTATGAACGGTATGAACCAACTACTCCCGCTAGAAAGGAGTTACATTGGCTGCCTATATCAGCCAGGATCTCCTTTAAAATGCTGACTCTCTGTCATAAGTGCATTTATGGGACAGCTCCCAATTATTTAAAGGAAAGAATTTACATATACCGGCCCACTAAAAATCTTCGATCAACCTCTATCCAGCTCCTAAAAGTGGCAAGGACGTTACTTTCCAGTGCTTGTGTCAAAGGCCTGGAACAATCTACCTCTGGTGCTCAGAGAAGAAACCAATCCTTTGGTTTTTAGAAAGTCCTTGAAAACGATACTGTTTATTTAATCATCAGCCATCCTCACTGTCCTTTTTCTGCTTGTTAGTGAGTGCCTAGATGCCTTAGGGCTTTGGAGCTACATAAATGGTATAACATATAACAAACCTTGGACTTTCGGCTCGGTTAGTACCACGTAAGCATAAAGACACCCCGGTGTTTGCGTGACGTCAGATTACTCCCCACTTTCCCAATTAGTTCATCATCTCTCATCAGTCCGGCCATGAGCCAAAGTTTCCCATCTCTAGTTCACCTTGTAGCCTGCTCTTTTCTGGGACATTCAAGGGAGTTTTAGCACATCACTATCTTCATCCACAGCTTAATGAATAGCCCTTGTTTCTGACTTCTGTATCACGTATAAAGAGACTGCAAATTTGTCAATTTCAACTTATCTACCGCTATTTGATTTAATTATACTGAGTGTTCTTGCTCCTCTTCGCCTTTAGAGACTTGCTCACTCCATTTTCTACAGCCTTTATACACTTTTAATAGTCCAATACTTGGCTCTTGTAGATGTTTTCTTTCATCTAAGAGAAAAATGTCTTACCCACTAGTCCCCAGGGATCTGTCATCCAGGTGGCCAGGACACGGCCATCACTTTTGGATCCAGTTCCTGGGGGTGGACCAGTGCAGAAGGATCACCTGGGTGAGGGGTCTTCGGGAACTGGGAGTGGGAAACAGGATGGTGAGATGCAGTATCCCCTATCCTGCAACACCTTTACCCCATCCTATCAGGTAGGATATTTAGGAACTCAGCCCCTCCCCTTTTACAATACAAACCCTTTCTCATGGACAGCCCGCTATGAGAGAAAACGTACTAACACCCGAGCCGTATACCTGACGTGTCCCATTACAATGGTCAGGCAATTACTATCACACACATCTGACTTCCATTACACTTCCCCACATGGATAAAAGGCGGAGCACAAGAGCACACTCTGAGCGAGGCAAAGCACATTAGGAAACAGCAGTTCTAAGATGGCAGTTTAACAAGAGGGGAAACACGGCAAAACAGAAGGGGATTGCAAGAAGGAAAGTTCCCTTGGCCTTTTTAACAAGGAACAGTTACTTTTATGAAACCTTGAGAAAAGAAAACGTAAGACCAGGAAACCCAGCTGGAGAATCCTGTATTGTGTGTCAGAGGTACCTGAGGCTCTCCCGCATCGATAATCAAGGCGGGGAGAATCGCCTGCTGCGTTGTACTTTTCTTGCCTCCAACAACAAAGCAGCGTCAGTAAAATCAACACAGCCGGTTAGTTGGGAAGATCAATATAGGACCAGTCTGTGTTGAAGCCAAGGTTGCAAGCGGCAACATTGTACGGCGAGCGCTGAAATGAACATTGTTTAAACACGCTTGTGATAACCAACACGAGTGAAGTTGAACGGCAGATGAGTGATTGAAATATTAAACCAAGATACAATACTGTAGCATCCTTCATTGGTGGAATGCACACATGGAACTTAGAATTAACTTGTAATGAATGTGGGCAAACACTTGAAAACTCCAGAGCTCCTGGTCCGTTAGAAGGAGTGTTTGACAAGCCCGGTGGGGTGTACTTATATTCCTCAATTGGAATAATAAAGAAGGTATCCGACGAGGATACTCCACAGCGGCCCCACCGAGTAGCTGCAGTACCGGATCCAATGACTGTCAACCAGGTCTGAGCAGCTGTCACACCGGATCCAATAGCTGCAACCAGATTAGAGCTTGTGAGCGTGTTCCCCGCTATTGCGCAAGAACAATTGATATCTCTGTGTTTGAACTACTCAGAAGTAGCAGAGATTCCTATCCGAATTAAGCAGGCCCAGAAACCTCTACCCAGAGCACAGCGCGAGCGGTGGGAAACGGATCAGGGAGGGCCTTGTGCGCACTGCAGCCTTAGCCCAGCAACCTCTTTACAAAGAGGGACAGCACTTGCGAATAAGGCAGGCGGGTGCACAATGGAAAGCACCTGGGAGCTTCGTATTACGTGGCGCCATATTGGTTACCAAGGCAACCTACAGCAACAAACAGTAACCGCGCATGTGCTCCTCACACCATATGATCTCTTCATTTGCGGAATGAATATTGGGAAATGGTTTAAAGATATGGAAATGCTTTAAAGAGCTCTACAAGTAAACGCATACAGTTTACCTCCATTAACATTAGACACATTACAACCATATAATAAAAGGATGGCAATTGGTGGCACACAACGCGACACTGCATACAACCAGAGCACTCGCTGCGCTTTTAAGAAATATACTCGCATGCATGCATAGCAGTGTCAACACAATGATCAAGGCAGAACATATTGATACATCCACCTGACTGCATTACAGTTGCAAAGCAAAGCACAGCACATTACAAGTGCACACCAACGTGTCACAATGGCTAAACAGAATGAAGTAACACTTAAATCAAAGTGCAATAAAATCAAAGTGCAACACAAGTGTAAGGAATAACCGCACTGCACATGACAGGTGTGGATGAGTACCCGAAAACTGACAGACGTTTTCTAGTGTACAAATACAAAAAATAATTGTGCCAAGTGTGTCATTTCCACCATATCAACTCATCATAAATAATGCAATAAAGACTTCCTCGACACAATTGCTAATGGCTATACAAGGAGTACCACCTCCAGATTACTTTTTGGAAGTGCAGGGAGAACCAAGCATTCCCTGAAGAGGTGCAAATGATTTGCTATGCATGGAGTACGTTTTTCGACAGAGAGGAAGAAATGCTTACTTATGCACTGTCATGGCAATTACAGACAGGAGCAATTTGAAAATCTACTGCTGTTATCTGAAGAAGAATCTACAGATCTATCAGAGTTTGAGAAATGCATTAAGATGTTGGATAAGCATTACGAAAAGTGCATTAGCATCATCTTGGAGAGATATGACTTTGGAAAAAGGAAACAATCAAAAGATGAATCTGTAGAATAGTTAATCAAGATTTTGAGAGGACTAGCATCTAGAGGCTACAAGATCAATGTATGCTTAAGTGCAGCAATTAAAAAGTAAGAGAAGCATTATGGGCTAGAAGCATTTCCACTGTTGTTGAAGTCATAAGAGTAGCAAAGGAGGTGGTACATAAGCCCAATGGTAAACTCGGATTGTGTATCGATTTTAAGATCTGTCATTCGGTGTGTAATACCAGATGGACAACCTTTACCCAATATTACGGAGAGGTTAGGTACCATCAAGGAAGCTAAAATAATGAGTACTTTAGATTTAAAATCTGCTTATCACCAGATTGTACTTCATTCATCTTTGATAAATATAACAGCGTTCATTACACGAGAAGGACTGTTTCAATGCAATTGCATGCCTTTTGGTCTAATATCAGCTGCTGCAGTTTTCCAACGCATCATGTATCAACATTTTCATGACATGGAGGGTGAATTGGGCTTCCAAGATGATGTGCTAGTATATGAGAGAGATCATGAAGAATATAAGAGATTGAGAGAAGTACTGAACATGTTCATGAAAGCAGGCTTAACTTTGAGTAAAGACAAATGTAAATTCAGTAAAACCTCCATCCAATATTTGGGCCACACCATATCAGAACAGGGTATTGAGCCAAAAGCCGAATTAGTCAACAATATTGTGAGTTTACTAGTCCCTCAGACAAAGAGAAAATAGTATCTTTCCCAGGTATGGCCGAATACTATCCAAATGTGTGCCAGGTCTAGCAAGCAAATCCATTCACATGATAAACCTGGTGAATAAAGGAGTGAGATTCCATTGGAGTGAACAGTGTGAGGAGGAATTCCAAGAGATTAAATCAGCCTTGACAAAAGCTCCCGCATTAACTAATTTTGACCCTGGGGGGCGTGGCTAGAGAGCCATGGAATATGACGTTTCCTGACGAGCTCATGCGAGCCTCACATGCAGTAATCCCGAAAATGAGGTTTTGCGAGAACGCATAATGAAGAAAAAAGAAGCACTGTGGTTGTGAACTGAGTGTGGCCTGAGAGAACGGTGGGTACTGCTGGCAGAGGAGTTGGTGCAGACCCAGGCTCCGAAGAGATAGTCGGGAGCGGCTGTCTGCTCCGGGCTGTAGGTGTCGGAACGCAATACAGAAGCAGCGGTGCCCAGATAATTGAAGGAAACACACTGCAGTGCAGAACGACCACGAACGGACAGAAGCTGTACACAAAGGTGTGCACACCGTGGACACTGTTGCTAGCATGGAGGGCTACACAGCGACGAGACTGCCCGTCATCAGTCAGTGGAAGCAGCGCCTGTGGTCCGAAGATCGGGGGACGGCAGCAGTAATAAGACGGATCACAGAAACACGTGGAGTTGCATACACTAAGAGGGCTGCCGTAACGAGATAAAGGATGAGTGAAGGAACAAGTCCCCCGCACTGAGCACAGGCTCGGGAGCAAGGGCGTGAACATCCACACAGTCACAACACCAGCGTACTACACAATACGGCCCAACCAGGGTGCTTGCAGAAATAAATCTCTCAATAGAAGCAGACAGGCCTGGATACAAGGACACCGTGCGAAGTGCGTAATAGGACCCGTGGAAGCACACAACATGGCACAACTCCAAAGGAATACTATCAGTGATCCGGGCAGCCAAACACTAGGCTTACCGTGGTTGGGTTGCAGGAGGTGGTGCATCGAGGAGCTGAGGCACTGTATACAAGTGTCTGCACAGGGAGTGTAGTGAGCGGATCTACTGGCTGGCGCAACTGGGGATAACACATCAAAGGAGCCCGAATAAGGGACAGGCCAGGTACCTGAGGACCCACAGTAAGCTGGCTGAATGCCCAAAGTGACAAAAGCATAATAACGAGCCGCGAACTGAGTGCCCTGGTTGGAAGCCACAGCAATATGAGTGAGAATGCACTAGATGGAATGTCAGACATGACACACAGATCACAGTCACGGTAAGGGCTCGTATATATGCCCCCTGGGCCGGAACCATATGGCACTCCCAAGAAGTGACTCCAAAAGGGCACACTGATCCCCCTGCTGGATCTCCAGATTAGTGTATGGCAACATAAGTACTTACTGTTGCGAGGGCGCACCTAATGCTTCAGCTGCAGTACAAAGACCTGCGAGCAGTCAGCAAAGATCGCTGGTGGAGATCGCAGTGCCAAGAGGTCCACGACGCACGCCAAGCTTCTGGACTGGGTGAAGACACAACGGCAGGACTCGGCTGTGGAACTGAAAGACAGTCGGAACTCTGGACGCAGGACAAGTTAGTCGCGTTCTGGTGATGTGACAGACATTCCAGTACTAAGAAAGGAGAACAGAGCCTTGGTTGCTGGCATAGGAAGAGTAGCAAGCAGCAGAACTGGCACGTTGGACCAAATAGACTCTGTTGCAGGTGCTGTGACAAGAAGTGGCCAGTAGTTATGGCGGCCAAACTTCAGAAGAGTAAAGGGAAATAAGTTCCCTGGAAGCATGCACCAAGCCTACGCCCTCCAAGGAAGTAGCAGATGCTCGTGTAGGGAGACTAGCAGATCCTTGCGGCCATAGCATCGCTGAAAGAGTGCCTGGAAGCAAAGATAGACGCCATTAGCATTGACGTGTCCCTGCTAAGGCAAGATGTACGGGCCCTAACGGAATGTACAGAAACGCTTGAAAACGCTTGAAAAGTCAATGCCGGAGAACACAAGTAGCCTTAAAGACACCGCAGAAGAAGTAAGGGTACTGCCCCGACAAGTGCGTAATCTAGAAGACAGGGCGGAAGACACAGAGGGTAGGGCCAGATGCAACAACATACGTATTACCGGGTTCCCGGAAGGAGAAGAGGGGGAAAACCCAACTGAGTATATTGAAACCCTGCTGCAGCAAGAAATTGGACCAGGGGCACTTAGCCAAGGCTTCACGGTGGAAAGGGCTCACAAGGCACTGAAACGGAGGACACCGCCAGTGACCCAGCCGAGACCATTAATAGCCAACATCCTGAACTATCGGGATAGGGAGAGGATCCTTGAGCACTTCCGAAAAGGAGGTACAATAAAAACGAAGTCAACCACAATAACGGCGTACCCAGACAACACCCTGCAGGATCAGAAGCAGCAAATGAGCTACGTAGCGGTTAAGAGGAGACTAAGGGAGGCTAACCAGAAATATATGCTGTTTTATCCGGCCAGACTAAAGGTGATCCATAAAGGGCGAGTGACCATCCAGAGGATGTACATCAATGGATGGACAAGCAGAATTTGCCGACAGAGAAGGAAGCAGAACCAGACGGACAGGAGTAACGGGGAAAAGAGTAGGAACCAGCATGAACTGGAGAGTCTTCATGACATGCATTTTATCGTGAGGAGATGGACGAAAGTTGCTAGAATCGGGAGCCAAGAGTGTGGCATTTCCCAAGCCGCACTACGTAGGAATGTACTATACCCCAAGTTGCATTGCATTGCAAGGATACTAGCTGTTATGTAACCGCCCATGGCACCTGACGTTCCAGGACAGGATCCAGGGACGCCAGCGAGAAGTGGGAGATCCTGAGCACGTGGAATCGAGCTGAGCAGTTATTTGGGGGGGGAGTTGGTGATGTTAAGGGGAGGGGGAGCCTACAACTGTATTACTGGGGGTTATGGGAGACATAACATATGGAGAACACTTGGCAGGTTGCATCTTGAAGCGAAATGGGGGAACTTAAAGTAGTATTCTGTAATGTCAGGGACTTGAATAGTTATATTAAATGCAACAGAGTTATGGCTTACATGAAGCGCCAGAAGATAGATATTACCCTACTACAAGAGACGCACCTCACTAAGGAAAAGTTGAATACCTTGACCCTCAAGTGGAGTGAGAGGACAGTGGGCTCGTCATACTTGGCATATGCCAGAGGGGTTATAATTTGGGTGGAACCGAGGGTCCCGTTTAGAGCTCTTCAAACCACATTAGACGAGAAGGGTAGATTGGTCTTGTTACAGGGGATGGCGGAGAATAGAGAGATTTGCGTCATTAACTTCCGGGCAGTTGGCATCTGGCAGATGGGGAGCAGGTGCAAGTGGATCTAGATCACCTGGCCTAAGCCCCGCCCACCTGGTGCCTTCCTGCCTGCCACTCTTTTTCACCACTTAGCAAGCCCCACCCACCTGGTGTCTTCCTGTTTGCTGCTCTATTTCACTACTTAGCAAGTCCCGCCCACCTGGTGCCTTCCTGCTTGCTTCTCTTTTTTCCCTACTTAAGGAGCCCTCCAGCCTCTTTTCCTTTGCAGATGGGGAGCAGGTGCAAATGGATCTAGGTCCTCTGGCCTAAGCCCCGCCCACCTTGTGCCTTCTTGCCTGCCGCCCTTTTTCACCACCACCACTTAGCAAGCCCCACCCACCTGGTGCCTTCCTGCTTGCTGCTCTTTTTTACCACTTAGTAAGCCCCGCCCACCTGGTGCCTTCCTGCTTGCTGCTCTTTTTTACCACTTAGTAAGCCCCGCCCACCTAGTGCCTTCCTGCTTGCCGCTCTTTTTCCCCTACTTAAGGAGCCCTCCAGCCTCTTTACCTTTGCAGATTGGGAGTAGGTGCAAGTGGATCTAGGTCACCTGGCCTAAGCACCACCCACCTTCTTAGCCCTGCCTCTGCCTTCCTGCTCTTAACTATTAGATCACGGGTGTCTCTCGCCCGGGCGTCCTAACCGAAGGGCAATTTCTGTTTGGACCTGTTCGGACCAGGAGGACCCAGGGCCCGACCCCCTGCTCAGACAGCAGGTAAGCATGCACCAATATGTGTTACTCCCTCTGTCCCCACAGGCCATCCCCACCCCCTCTGGTCCCCCCGTGATGTTCCCTTGTGCCCCCACCATGTGGTGCCTGTTTTTCTTGATTCTACTACCCTGCTCAAGCCTACTTCTGCAGGAGTCTGTCCTGATAATTTTTGGTTTCACCATCACTGTCTTGTGATCAATGCTGGATTTGACTTTTATGAACTTCATTCATTCACCCTTTCTCAACTCTCATGCTGGACTTCCTTTGCATGTTGTACTCATGGTGGCCCTGAATCATGCTGTTCCCTTCTTCATCTTGTATCCTGGCTGCAACATTGTGTGTTACTACTGACTTCTGCCATTGTATTCACTCTTGCTTCTCCACTCTTTTGACTGCCAACTCTCTGTTCCCTTCTCCCTTTTCCTATCTCCTCCCCTTATTTTCTTCTATGCACTTACTCTATCAGAATTGTCCCTGGACCTAGTATGATAGCAACCTCGTCTGTCTCCTCCTCCCTCCCCTTACTGGTTTTTTCTTCCCCACAACCCCTCCAGAACTATCTGAAATGTCGTCAGGCCTAGTATGATAGTTGCTTGTTTTGTTCCTCCCCTACCTTTCTGCACCCCTCTCCCTCACCTCTTGTTTTTCTCCGGCTCTACCAGAAATATCATCAGGCCTAGTACGTTAGTCGCCTGTCTGTTTCCATTTCCTTCCCACTCTCCCCCTCCCTTCCTTATCTATATCTTAGCTCTTGCACTATCTGAAATGTCATCAGGCCGAGTACAATAGTTAATTTCACATCCTTACTGTTAATGCCTGTAAGAATTTCATTGTATTTTCCCTTGTTCCCTCCCTTGCCTTGAAGCGCTTTGAAACACATTGTGTATAGGCGCTATATAAATGAACTATCATATCAACACTTATGCGCCAAATCAGGTTACAGCGGCATACTACCGATCATTGTATTCCAGGATCTGCCCCTATAGAGATGGCACATTAATATGGGGAGGGGACTTCAACTGTACACCCAACCCGATGATAGAGAGGTCGGATGATAAATACACTCACCCAGTTCCGGCGGCCAAAGCCTTGAAGTCGCTATTGGAGGCATTTAAGCTAGTAGATGTGTGGAGGACAATGCATCCACAGGAGAGAATATATTCCTACTATACTTCCCCCGCAAATCTCTACACAAGGTTAGATTATGTGTTTACCGGAGAGGAGATACTAGGACAGTTCACAAAGGCAGAATACAAGGTGAGAGTGCTTTCAGATCATGCACCCTTTGTGGTTATATGGCAGCTTCTGCCCCCCCCCCTCGGGCTAGGATCCCTACATGGAGGCTAAGGGTGGAGGCGCTCAAGGATACAGGATTTCGCGAGGCCCTAAGCGAGGAGGTGAAGGAATATTTTATACACAACAAGGGGAGTGTGGAGTCGGCTAGGACGCTGTGGCAGGCCTTCAAAGTTTTTGGTGTGTGGAGTGGCAATGGCTAAATCGAAAGGGATGCAAGATGTAATAGAGAGAGACCTGGGCAACACAGAGGCTGAATTAGAAGCCGCTGAGACTGCAGGAGACAGTACCCAGGAGAGTGCACAGGGGGTAGCCTGTCTGCAGAAAGAATGTTTGGTACACTAGGACAGGCTGGGTAAGCTGACCTATAGGAAAAATATAGAATGTCAACATGCAGAAGGAGACAAGCCCGGGTGCCTTTTGGCCTGGTTGTACAAGATCGAGGCTGCGAGGGAAACAATAAGGGCACTAGAGGGAAGTGATGGGACATTGTGCGAGACTCAGGAAGGGGTGAATCATTGCTTTTACAAATTTTATAAGCAGTTATACGAGGTAACCTCAGAGTGCCCGAGGTCCGAAATTGAGGAGGCGTTGTCAGAGAGTAATCTTCCAAAATTATATGTAGAAGTAGCAAACAAATTAGAGGCCCTCATAACCGCAGAGGGGCTGGAACAGGTGATACGAGATCTACCGACAGGTTAAGTCCCTGGAGCAGATGGCCTGCCCAGCGAATTCTACAAGGAATATAGAGCGATGGTAGTTGCCACAATGTTAGCGATGTTCAACGAAGCATTGAGCACAGGCAGCTCTGCCTAGGTCGCTCAGAGAGCCAATAATTATTCCCCTCTTGAAACCTGACAAGCAAGCTACGGACTGTGGCTCATATAGACCCCTGTCGCTGCTGAATCAGGATGGTAAGATCCTCACAGCTTTATTGGCTAACAGGCTCAAACCAGTTATTGACAACTTAATACACCTGGACCAGACGGGATATATCTCGCATAGACAAATCACCAGTAATCTGAGAAGACTACACCACATAATACATTACACCCGGAATAGTACACAGCATTTGCCAGTGGCCTCGCTAGACACGGTCAAGGCGTTTGACTCGGTCAAATGTGCCTGGCTGATAGCAGTTTTGGAAAGGTTTGGTATGAGCCCAACGTATGCGAGGTGGGTGCAGCTGCTCTATAGCGAGCTGATAGCGAGAGTTAAGATGGGCATGATTATATCGGAACAGTGGCAGTTGAGGAAAGGCACTAGGCAAGGCTGCCCATGGTCCCTGATGCTCTGCATCCTGGCGTTGAAGCCATTGGCGGTCTATCTCCAGAAAGAATATATAGACAGGGATCCCTACACCGGAGGTATGCATCTGCTCTCCTTGTACGCAGACAACATTCTGCTGTACTTGCAGCACCCGGAGGATAACCTGCAGTATATCATAGATGTGCTATAACGCTATGCAGCCTTGTCGGGTATCACAATTAATGCGCAGAAGTCTAGCCTGTTCCCCTTGGGCGGATATGTGAGATACATTGTCAGTGCTGCCGATAAGATGGAAGATTGATACATTCAGGTACTTGGAGGTGGAAATATACCATGACCCGAAGACAGAGCACATGCAGAATACACAGAAAGTTGTGGACAAAATAGAGAATTCCATGGCTTTTTGGGCGAAGCTGCCAATGTCGATGCGGAGAGCGCCCTGCTAAAAATGGTAGCGCTACCAAGGCTATTGCCTTTTATCTCGCCTTTTTTTGCAACCTCTGTACTTTCATTCTTTGTGCTTCTAGCACCTCGTTTCTTCTCTTCTAACCTCTCCTTTTCTTTCCTTGCCTCATACCTTCTTCATTCTTCCCTTTGCTTGCTTTCTCTTTCCTCGCTTTCTCTTTCCTTCTCTTCCTTATATTCTCGCTCTTCTCCCTTTTCTTTCTTTTCCCGCTCTTCTCTTTCTCAAACCCCATCAATGCCATTATCGTCCAGCTTAAACAATATTGGTCCTTCCATCCATTCTGTGCTATTTTTCCCTTAGCTTTGTCCTTTATTTCTTTCTGTTTCCTTGCCTCTTCCTCTATCTCCATCTTGCCTATCCTCCCTCTCATCACGCCGTTTACTTTCATCATGTGTCGAGATATATTTACGCTCTCTGCTTTTCCTCTCTTTCATATTGTCCTCACTGTTATAAGTGGGGGCTCATATGTCGGATTAATATCCCCCGCCGCTGCTTTTAGTTTCTTTATGGTATAAAAATCACTTCTCTGTATCTATCCTCCTATTTTCAGAAGGGGAAAGGGGAGCCAAAGGTGTTACATCTTCCCCTTTATGTTGACTAAGCATCCACTCCTTCTCAGCTGGATCTTCTTTCTCACTCTGATACATCTTCCATAACCCTAAAACAACCAACTTTTTCTGTAACTTCTTTCCCTTAAATGTAGAATGTAAATACATTGTCATAAACCACAATACTGTCTTTGGCATGAGTGTCTTATTGGTTGTGTGTTGAACCCACTCCGAATGATACTTCCTTATGTTAGCTGTATATCTTGCCAATGTCCTGCATAAGTGTAGAAGGAGTGTCCCCCATAGTGGCAAGTTGATCTCAAATGTCTATACTTACCCAACCTGTTCTTCTTTTCATCAAATATACCAAACTGATCAATTTGAGCAGGCACCATCAATCGCCACTTATTTATCAGAAAATGAAATATTTCTTAACTACTTTTAAAATCTATGTAACGATGTTCATTTTGTTCCTTCGTTTACACTTTGTATCAATTTCTAGTATCTAATTTTTACCATTGATATTTTAAGAGTTGCGTCTTTATTTATTAGTTTCCTTTAATTTTTAACCTCCTGATTAGTGTCAATCTCTTGATTAAAAATCTAATAATCACTTAATGTTTTACTATTGTTTTATATTTTAGTCTAAACACAACCAATGTTTTATATTGACATATTGTAACCCCATACACATGTGCACTTCACTTAATTTTTCTGCATACGCCTTTCTTTACTACATTTAGGAAATGTATCTCATCTCATGTTTTACTCCATCTTGCAGCTTGATAGGCACTCTTTTTGTTGGCCTTGCCTCAGGAATCCTCAACACCCCTATTTGGAGTCTTCTCAGTGCATGCCCTTCCGCCCCTCTTGGAACTACAAATCGAGGTATCTATGGCTTTTCCTTTTTGTGACACTTTCAATGTTCTACTTACATCATTGGCTCAGCTTCAGTCCCTCTGCATCGACTCTTCCCCAACCGACCAGTTTGCCTTCCGTCCGTGGGACACCTGCGCGGGACCGGACAGGAATTTCATTGCAGGGGCACCTGTCAACTGTATCATCTTACACGTATTTACTTACATGCCGTTCTCTACAGGAAGCTGTGCGGTCTTCTGGCTAATGGCGGAAGCAGTCGAACGTCCGGAGGTCTGGATCTGGGCCTAGGTCAATTAGAACTAAACCATCCGCACCACTACCAAAATGTACTCTAGCAACTTGAAGCATCTCTTGTGCTAGATGGGATTACCAATACAGATCTCAGACCAAATAACCGGAAATACTCAAAATACTACTTTAATCTCAGTTCAATAAAGCAGGGCAAACTGGCAAACATTAGACTGATGCTCAAACACAAACTTGATTATGCAGAGGACTTATACCCCAATATGTGTCATCTATGATGTCATTCTACGTGGCAAACTGTAAAGCCTATTGAAGGGAGGGATTGGTTAGGGGAACATATGTACCTATGGTATACATAAGGGTTAGTGCATCATTGGCTGACACTTATCTGTAAGGCATGCCGCAAACTACCTCTAAATATGTATAATACTGATAGAAGCTGAGAAAATGGCAGTGGATTGGTATTTGCAACATTGTATAGCAGGTTACCCCATAGACCATTCTCAACCAAATTGGACTTTGGTCTTGGTTAGCAGGAAGTAAGCAAAATGGAACCCAGGTGTTTGAGTCACATCAGATTTCTTTCCCAATTAGCATTTGTATGTTGCTGCCGCCCTGCAACATGGGGTGAGGCACCATATATCTGCGCATCTGAACTCTCTTCTGCACTTTGCGTATGATGTATTACATCTGTACGCTCCTCTTTGATGTAATCACCTCTCATCAGTCTGGCCATGAGCCAAAGTTTCTCATCTGTAGTTGAGCTTGTAGCCTGCTCTCTGTTCTGGGACATTCAAAGGGAGTGTTAGCACATCACTATCTTCATCCGCAGCTTAATGAATAGGCAGGATCCACGTTGCCCTGCGTAGGGGTAGCACAGGCCTCTCGCCCCCAGAACGGTGTTGGGACCTTCGGTTGTAACAAAACACAGGCCTCCACAACCTCCGCGGGGAAGGAGGGTTAGAGTTTTGTTGGATGGGTGGGGGAGTTAGGACAACCAGGTAGAGGGTTAGGGAGAGGTTATGGATAGGCAGGGGGATTTTAGGGTGGGTACTGCTCCTCAGCTCTGCATTCCTTGTTGAGGCGATTGCCTCTCTTCTTCCCACACACTGCACACACCCACCATACACTTAGCACCTGTTGCCTCACAGGCCATCTTCTGTATTCCCCTATGCCCCAGCAACACCTTTGGTTGTGACACTATGCAATATTGGCACCTTTAAATGAAAAGGACAAAGAACATGACAAAAGTATGCAAGAAAGAAGAATACCTAGCTTCATGGAATGGCCTTGGTTGTCTCAAGGCACTGTTTTTGGGACCCCAAGGTGCTAGGTTGCTGCATCAAAAGGAGTCATGCGTGAGTAAATGCACACGAAACCGCACCAGATAATGCACAAATATCCGCTCAAACGCTATTCACTGATTTGCAGGTTAGTTAGTGTAACGCTTTTGGCACAAGCTGCAAGTGAACCGACGAAACATTCATGCGGCACGGTTCCTAGGCGGTGCTCATAGTGCTTATGATAGTGCTATTGTCTCTATCCATGCAATGATCGAAGCGCGGGATTAGTCAGGGTATGTTAGCATGCAGGAGAAAAGCAGCCACACTTATCTTCATTCAGAGCAGGGGCTGGTATTATCCGGTGGGGGGGGCCTTGGCCCCTGCTCATGTTCTGAAGTGTTGTGCTGCGTTTGCACGACTTATCTTCATGCAGGGAAGGGGACGGAAGCATCTGGTGGGGGCTTGAACCCTGCTTGTGATTCCCACTCTGGTGCTCGTGGTGGCCTAGGGGCACACTGCTTCCCTTTCCCCCTGCTTCCCGCACTTATCTTTAATGCGGCGAGGGCCTGGTAATCTGTTCCGGTGAAGCGTGGCCCCTCGCACATGCTCCTTTCCCCAGAGCTCTGTATAGTATGTCTTGCCTGGAAGGATTCCCGAGTGCAAGCCCCGGCTGGGTCTGCGCGTGTCCTTTTTTTTTTGGACATGCCCAAAATGGCCACCAGTTTGTAGTTCTCGTGCTCATGGGATTTGTTGGCCAGTGTGCAGTTCTGCGTTTTCCCCAGTATTTATGCCTGCAAGAAAGGCAAAGCAACAGTTTGTAGGGATGCATCAGGCCACAAGCTTCATGCTGTTGCTGCAATGTGCTTGCCACTTGCTTTACACCCCCTCTTTGCTGTCTAGGTGATCTGGTTGGCCTTTGTGGGTGTAGTGATTGTCTTCACTGTGCCAGGTTCCTGACAATAGCCCTTCTTTTCGACTTCTGGATACATGTGAAGAGACCTCAAATATGTCCATTTCGACCTCTTCTTTACTGCTATTTGATTTAATTATACTGAGTGTTCTTGCTACTCTTGGCCTCTAGAGACTTGCTCACTCCATTTTGTATAGACTTAATACATTTTTAATTGTCCAATACTTGGCCCTTGCAGATGTTTTTTTCATTAATCTAAGAGAAATATGTCTTGCGTATGTGACTTATCCGTCTGCCTGACATGACCACACGGGACACACCCTCAGGATGCCGGGACACACCCTAAGGATGCAGCAGTCACAAGAGTAGGGACATAGGGGGAATGCTGGACTACCTTAGTTGCTGGCTGATGTGAGCGCTTCATGGCCGGCGTAGGTGCACCATGCAAACATGAGTCCAACCCCCTCCACGATGGCCACCAGGGATGCATGCAACATGGCCCCAGGCACCCCCATTGCCTCCATCAGGCTATGCAGTCTAGACACAAAAGGAGTGGCCTGGGACTATAAAGACCACGGCCAGAGCCGCACCCGGTGCTTCGTGTTGGTTCTGCTGATAGTAAGCAGCAGATTAACGCTTACTGCTCTTGCTTGTCCTGTATCGCTGCGCCGCCTGCACCGGGTCTCCAGATCCTCGTTGTCATCTGGCTCCTGTTCTGCAGACCTGCAAGAGAAAGCACGAGTAAGGTGACCGCTCAACCCTGATGCGCCGTGTGCAGGAAACCGTCCATTCCAAGTGCACTCCCAGTATGCCGGACATTTCCCTGCCACGTCTTCACTCATCCTAAGCTGCTCCGTGATTTGGGAACTCCCTGCTGGCCCAAGCTTCTCATCACCAGGCTGTACACCACTCGCTGGCCCACCAGCCCACAGCGCCTGTAAGGGGAGAAAGGAAAGAGACATTAGGAAAGACATTATCTGTGCTGCTGCGCACCTCAGTAGCACCGCACAGTGCAGCAAGACTGAAACCCTTGAAAAGCAGACCACTACAGTTTGGACCTTGAACCCCTGAACTCAAGGTATAACAATCTCCACATTGCCCCACAAAGACCAGAGGGCTCCCTTCCCCTGGCACCTCCGGCATCGCAGCTGGAATGGACCACATATCGCCAGTGAAGGAACTGGTCCTAGGTGCCTTTCCATTTGCACGAGTATGTGCACATCAACAAACCAAGAGGTAAGCCCAGCCTTCCCTCTAGTCTGGTGGAGCTAGGGTGGAGTGGAGGAGTGGAGGTGTTAGCATATAGTGATTTGCACCTTGCCTTTCTCTTAGGTTCCACAACACAGCCCATCCATGCATCACTGGGGACCAACATTTCAGCTCTTCCTGCCACACAGTACACAGGGTTTATTCACACCACGCTGTGTTACTTTGGGGAAGGAGTGGTTTGGAGCACACAGCCGTCCATCAGAAGGTCCCATGCTCCCGGAGGGCACCAGGTAAGCGTTACACCTTCTCCCTTTGTGCCTTGCAGCTATTCTTTAAAATAGTATCCTTGATCCCAGGCCAACATAGACTCCTCTTTAGTTTGCACACAAAACTGTTTCTCCAACATCTCCTGACTCTGCAACCCTGGTCTCTCTCTGAGGTAGCTGGATTAAGTCTTACACGAGCCGGCGTCCATCATCCCATTATGGCCGTCCTAGCCACATTGCATTTTCTTCTATAGCAAGCTTCTATATGTCCCATCTATCTTGCGTTACTGTGTATTTAAACTTATTAGTCAGCAGATTACTTTGTCTTCTTCGCATATATGATTACTTTATTATTTAATACATTTTTCTCTTGTTGCTTCACTTACATCATCACTCTTAAGTATGTTCATATCGTTTCAGTATGTCTTCGTATATTTGCTTCATGACATCACTCTGCCCTCATCAGATTTCACTCAGCGCTCCATAATGTCCACATCTTTCCACTCTTTCAGTACGAGTGTACATTTGGTATGGCTGTCTGAGTGCATATTGTCTCTCGTACACTCGATGCAGTATAGGGACAACACATGGGGTCCCATATAAGGCTCTTCTTCTGCTGTTCCAATATGACAGCGGTGAGGGCGTGAGAGATAGGGAAAACACATCCACCTACTTCTCTACAGAGCCTTTGGTTCTGCCAGTTTTCTTTGCAAAGCCTTCTTTGCCAGGTAAATGGACTTTGCATTTGCTGGACATTGTGCATGCCCTGAAGTTTTGCGTGGCATGCATGAAGGACTTTCCGGCTGTATCATGAATTGCCAACGTCTGGCCAACAGACCACTTCCAGGCCGGCCAAGAGCCCACTCCGCCTGAGCCCTCACAGCGACGACTGCTTTTCCCTCTGGTGTTCCCCTGCTCGACCTCTGCAGGGCTGCTACGTGGAGGTCTACCCACACCTTCACAAGATTCTACTGTGTCTACTGTGTCCAAGCAGTGCTACAGAACCTGATTGAGGCGAGTCTGTTCCAGGGGTATGTTTATTGCTTCTGTGAGGCTTGCCACCTCCCGTGGTTGTGTGCGTTTGTTTGTTTGTTTATTTGTAATGCGCACCAGACCTGAAGGTATCAGGGCGCGAGAACAAGAATACTTTAAGCTTACAAGTTACAGTTACAGGGTTACATAATCAGATAGTACAAGTTAAAGTGAATACAGCAAGAAGTACATATATATTTACAAGTAAGGGTATACAGTAGAAAAACAGTGTCTAGCTTGGTTGTGAATCAAATGACTGATATAGCTGGAACTTATCAGTCGTTTTCTTTGAGCCACTTGATAATGTTTACTCTAAAGTGTGGGTAAGACTGGTCAGTCCTTAGAGTAGTCGGGAGGGAGTTCTACAGTTGGACCGCTTTGACAGGGAAACTGTTCCCTCCGGTTGTAGTCATTTTGAAAGGGGGGACTGATAGGCAGTTTGTTTAGGCTTCTCTGGTGGGTCTAGATGTGACTCTTCTTTTGAACCTTTCTGTCAGGTAGCTTGGTGCTAGGTTATTGAGGCATTTGAATGTTAAGGAAGCCGTTTTAAGCTTGATTTTGTCAGCAGTGGAAAGCCAGTTGGATTGTCTTCTAATCGTTGATATGTGTTCTCTTTTAGGGATTCCTAAGGCTGTTCTAAGGGCATTGGTTTGCAATATTTGGATTTTCTGAATAATGTGTTTGTTGGATCCCAAATAAAGAGCATTGCAGTAATCCAGTTTGGATAGCACAAGTGCTCTTGCCAGTGTGATGCAGCTAATAGTGGAGAGATATGGTTTAGCTGATCTGATCAACTTGCAAGCGTAGGAGGTGGCAGATGCCATAGTGTTCACTTGCTTTGCCAAGGTGAGGCAAGAGTCAAGGTAAAAACCTATTGTTTTTACCTCGTTGGCCACTTTAATTGTATGGCCGTCTATGATAAAGGATGACTAGTCTTGCTTCAGTTTCTTAATGTTCGGTGCAGTCTCTAGTATGATGAGCTCTGTTTTGTCATCATTCAGGCATAGAGCGTGTTGTGCCATCCATGCCTGGATGATGAGGTATATCCTATTCACCAAGGCCAAATCCTGCTTATAATCCCCAGAAAGTGGGATGAGAATCTGGGTGTCATCTGCGTAGTTGGTGTAGGTGACACCTAGAAGGTCCAGATCATCAAACAGGGGCTTAGTAAAGATGTTATACATGGTAGGGGAGACGCATGATCCCTGGGGTACATCACAAGTAATGGGAACGGGGTCTGCGGCTGCTGAAGTAGAGAAGACCCTCATAGTTCTTTTACTTAAGAATGATTTAATCTAGGTTATAGCATGTGAGGAGAAATGCACTGCTGAATCTAAGCACTTGTACAAAGTACTTTGTGATCCACCAGGTCAAACGCTGCTGAGAGATCCAGGAGGAGAAGCAAGGCAGTTTTTCCCTGCTCTCTAAGCTCGTCGACCTGGGTTTTGAGATCAATAAGTGCTGTTTCGGTACTGTGCTGTGGTCTAAAACCTGATTGCCGGGTGCCTAGGATTTGGTGCAGCTCCAAGAATTTTTGGCTCTGTAGATAGGCCACTCTTATCTAAAATTTTTATTAAGAATGGCACTGTGGTGATCGGCCTGTAGTTTGTGGGTATGGCCGGGTCCAGTGGTTGCTTCTTAAGGAGAGGGAGGACGCAAGATTCCTTGAGATTACTTGGTATCATGCCTGAGGAGAATGAGGCGTTGATAAGTTTGGAGATGAATGGGGATAAATCTCTTGCAGCGTCTTTTATTATTTGTGCTGGGCAGTTAACACCTCGACAGTTTGAAGGTTTTAGCGTATTATTTTCTCAACCTCTAGTATGGAGACTTTTGTAAAGTTAAATGTTTGCTCAGGTTTAGTCTACACATTGGGTAGTAGCGCGAGGTATGTTTAGTTTTTTCTTGTCGATTTTAAGTTGGAGGGTAGCAATTTTATCATTGAGGGCCTTCTGAATGTTGGAACACCAGGTTTTATTTACAGTTATATTACAGTTATCAGGCACCGGGATAGGGTTCTCTAGTTCCTTTAGTATTGTGAATAGCTCCTTAGTACCTGATTTAGCTTGCATTATTCTATTGTCAAAACTTTCTTTTTTGGCTCTCCGTATTTCAGTTTTGTATTTTGTAGAGGCGTTAATAAGGGCTGCTTTATTTGTCTCTGATGGTGCTAATCTCCAAGCGGATTCACACCTGAGTTTTTCTTTCCTTAGTAATTTAAGGTGTGGGGTGAACCAGACATTTAGATGTGCTCTAGGCTTGCTGTTTCTCATTTTCAAAGGGGCAGTAGTATCCAGGAGTTGAATTCGTTAACTAGAGATGTAGTATCTAGTGTTTCAGTTAGCGAGTTTAAAGTGGGGCGGATCAGTGGTACTAGCCTGTCTGTGGTTATATTTTTTTGTTCCTTGTTGCCATGGGAGGTGTTAATGTATTATCTTGAGGTTGGATAGTTTTAGCTTCTATAGAGAAGGTTATAAGGGCATGATCTGTCCACACTTGTGGGCTGATAGAAGTAATGTTATGTTACATTTGTGGTCAGATACCCAGTTAAGTGTTAACCTTTCTCGTGGGTGGGCTGTGACACTTTTTGGGTAAAACCAAGCTCTGAGAGGACATTGGCTATGTTAGTCGCTTGCACATCTTTGTGATCATTAAAGCCTGAGTTCATATCTCCTAGTAGGAGGACTTGTGAAGATAATTTTAGGTTATCTAAGAGGATCGTAGAGATGTCCTCTTCAAAGGATCCAATGGGGCCTGGTGGCCTATAGATAAGGTGTATGTTAATAGTTTGTGAGTTAGATGTTAGGAGTTTGTCAGTTAAGGACTCACAAGATTTGGTGTGCAGGGGTGTTTCTGCTTTTATTGTTAGGTTCGTTTTTGCAATAATGGCTATGCCTCCTCCTGGAGTTATTTCTATCTTCTCTAAAGATAGTGTAATTGGGGGCATAGCGAGCATCAGGGCCGGGCCAGCCGCTTGGTTTAGCCAGGTTTCGGTAATAGCTAAGAATTCATAGTTACCTGTTTGTATAATATCTGCAATTTCTGTGGCATGGGCTATTAATGATCTAGCATTAATAAGTGCTCCTTTAACGAGAGTGTTCGGTATTGGTGATGAGGGACAGGCTGGTATGTTGTTTTGGCCTAGGCTAGTTCGTGGTTTGCAATATTTGTCTGTGTTGAGGTTGAGGTTGGTCTTGGCACTAGTTAAGGAATGGTTTTGTTTAGTAGCATCCTTATGACAGTTTCTACTGTTTGCATATGCAGTATGGTACCTAGCAGAGGGTTCATATATTTTAGGTAGTCTTGAGCGTAATTTGGCAAATAGAGGAGGATGATAAGCATTCTAACCTAGGATCGTGTGGCTGTTTCTGGAAGCGAGCTGCAATGCTAAATATATAGGTCCCTAGGCAAGTCTAACAAAGATTTCAGCATTGTAACAATAGGCAATGCTTTGGCTAGCTGTAGTTCAGTTAGAAAAATCTCTAAGTTGGCAGGGAAAGGTTAGCTTTGGGTTTATTCTATAACAGTACTGGCCCCTATGTAGGAACAATGGGCTGGTGGTGTTACAGACATGCCTTAGCAGATATTGATTAGTATGTGATATGCAATTTTACTGAGCATGGTGTACATATATGCAGATTGGCAGACATTCCTATTCTGGTCAACATGTAATAGATTATTTCTGTATAGCTTAGGGTAATTATATTTGTCTCTGTTAGTCAGCGAGTACTCTCCTATCTCAATTGTATATAATAGCAGCGAAAATAATTTAAAATGTACTCAGTCAGGCATGCAGAAAGCAGTTTGTTATCAGTGACATTAATGGTTACTTTAGAATGTTTAACTACAAGGCAGGGTACACTGATTGATGATAGTTGCAGTGTGTGTGTATATGTATATATGTATATATATATATATTGTATAAACAGATACAGTAGGCATAGAGGGCTTGTGTGATATTTTTTTGTTAAAAGTCTGCGCGGTGCGGAATGGACTCAAGTGTCCAAGATGGCGAGTGTGAAAGAGGGCAGCCTGCTGGCGCCTAGCGCCTGTGGTGCTCTGTCAGCTCCGTCAGCAGGGAGCCTTCTTTCTAGGGCCTTTCTTCGTAGGCCGGATCTCGCCTGCCGGCGAAACGTGATTGGGTTAGGTAGGATTCAGCCACCAATCAGCAGTTTGTTGCAGGCCAAAGGAAGTCAGGCAAATGATGGGTACAAGGTCAGGCGCAGGGTGCACTTGAGGTGGCGGCCATCTTAAGGCAATGCATCCCGTGGATTTTCAATGGGATGTGATCTGATGGCATCATAAATATAAGGCATACGATCAGCTGGTGTACATAAAGCTGAACTAAGTGAAATTAAGAGCAAAAAGCTCATTATAGCCGGATTTCGAGGTCACGGGACGGCAGAACTTGGAGGGGCTTGTAGGCAGCTGGTAATATGCCCATAGCTTACCTCATCATCACAGCACAATTGCAGGTGGGGGTGCCGCTCCTGCATCAGCACGCGGCTTACGTTGGGGAGCTCCAGCTCCAGAGGGAAGGCTCAGATGGACTCTGTATATGTACTGCTGTGTAATCATATTCATGAGTATGTGAATCCAAGTTAATTACGGCATGAGGATACAATGTAACTTGGAGGGGGATTTATCCCGTGAATTTTATGGTTTCTTCAGACGGAATCAATCTATTTGGAACATAGCTATCCGCCCTGATTTGAAAAAGACACTGGTGTGTCGAAACACGTGTCATCTTGAAAGGGCATCGTTTATCAATTTATGTTAGTGAATCTAACTACATAAATACAAATAACCAGTTACCTAATACAAGTGTGGCACATTTTTTCAAGTGTGTGGCGAATATTTCTTCACTGTTTTACCAAGGGGTTAGGGTCTTGCCCCTTTATGCCACACAAAACTGCGACACGCTTTCTTGAATTACGAACAGCTACTTGGCGCATGGGTATAAGTTAAGTTGGCACCACAAAACCTAAACAACCAAGCCAAGTTAACTACCTGTAACTCTTATTCTCCAGCATGGACTTGTATGGATTCACATGTGAACCCTCCCTCCTTCCCTTCCTTTCCCTTCCCTTCCCTTCCCTGGCTCGTCTTGGTTCATGCTGCCACTTTATTTGCGCTACCAAATCTGAAGATGGCCTCCAGGGATGAAGTTTAGGAGGACGAGTGTCATTGGCTGGGTACAGTATGACCCAAAGGACACTGATGGGCTATAGAGGAGACAAGCAGCCGCTAAACTGCTTTCTTTTTTACCGAGGATTCCCAGCCTGACTACTGGGAATATTCATGTGCATGTAAATCCATGCAAGACACAGGCTGGAGAACAGGAGTTACAGGTAAATAACTTGTACCTTATGGATGCCTATGCGGGAAGCCATTGAAGGCATTAGTAGTAGGCCATGTGGTGGCTTGGTTATCGCTGTAGACTTAAAATTGAAACTAAGGGCCTATCCTTTAGAAACTAATAATGAAGGAATTTTTGCCATTGGGTTGGAGTCTGTCTCCAGTGATATTGAAATGCTTTTAATTCATCTATACTGGAATCCCGATAAATGCTAACTTTGTGATATTCAGACTGCCATTGAGAATACTATGGGTGTATGGTTGGGTAATGGTCATGAAAGCAATATTGCCATCTGTGGTGATTTTAACTCTGCTTGTGCTGATGACTTCATCAATGATGAGGAGTTTCCTACAGTCTATCAGTCTGTCTTGCAGAGGTAAATTATGGAGGAGCTTCTTGGAATCCTGTAATCTCCTACTTCTTAATCTGAAAGGAGTGGATTTCTTGAATAATACTTATTTGTGAAATAGAGGCTTTTCATGGATTGATCATATATTTGTATTGAATAATTTAATGCTATATTGCGCTGAATTACTAATTGAGAAGGTTGATCTAAGTGACCATTCGTTGCTTAATTTGAAATTAGTTTAACTATACAAAAACAGACCCTCTCCGGCTTTAGCATTGTTAGAGCAACATAGAGGAGGCAAAGTAGTTACATGGAATGACTCTGTACTGAGGACATTTTCTAGGGCATTGAATAACCTATTTTTTTTTTACAAATTACCCTGATAACCATCTCGAGCTTTTCAAGACCAACAACTTCAATAACACTATTACTAATTGTTTGCAACACATTATTGGAAAAGGTACTTGTTTCATACCTAGAACTTTGTCACATTCTTTCAACATAAGGATTGCTGACGCTAAGTGAGACAAGAGCGCTACACTTAGAAATCTTCGATGTCAGCTTTTCGATCCAGATAAATATATTGCAGCGATAGAAAATATCTCCCAATATTACAAGAAGTAACTAGAAGACTAAAGATACAATTATGTATAAGTGACAGTCAGAAAGCTATTACTTATTTGCACCTGGGGAAGGGCCCTCAGCCAATCGGGTGGGTGGAACAGCAGCCGAGAATACACAATCCCTGCCTGCTGCTCAAGCCAACCGACGCCATTCCCCGGGTGATGCTTTTTAGTTATTTTTTCTTTCTAACGTGGGGAGGCAACAGGGAGGCTCTCACTGTTGCCTTCCCATATTAGAAAAATCCAATTCCCACTTCCCCACCCCAACTTACCTGCAGGACCGTAGCCTTGCGCTCTGGTCCCTGATGCTCCTCCCAACTAGGCCCAATTTTGGATGACGGCAGCCATTTTGGAACCTGTTTTCCATGGCTGCTGTCATCCGTAAAGGGAACTAGTCCCTTTTCTATGTTAATGGCGGACATTTATTTTGTCATTTATTTTGAAATTTGTTTTTTTTCTCCCAACGGAAGATCGGCTCGCACTGAACTTCTGAAAATCTCCCATTAAAAAAAACATTTAAAACTATCCGCAATCCAGGAAATCCTGGGGTGCAAATAGATTTCACACACCATGTCCGCCCCCTAGGCAGGGGCGTGAAAGCTACATTTGGGCAATGTGAAATCTTCTCAATTCTGGGACTTGAGAAACACAATAACAAAGGCTAATCCTTTGGTCGATTTGTGTGTCATTGATGAGAATGTCTGGGTGATGCACTATGAAAATAATTGATGCCAAATTGAGTGAGGATATGATTGTAAATGTTACCAACACATCATCCACAGCACAAGTAAATCATCCCTTGAACATCGAAGCCATTTGTGATACTGTTTCCAAAAGCAAGTCATCTAGGGCTGCTGGTCCCTATGATTTGGCACCTATTACCATTAAGTGTGATCCAGATCTTTGGTCGGAAATCCTTCTGAGCCCATTTAGGGAAGTTTGAAGAGAGAATATGTCCCCTCCCACTTGGAGCCTGTTTTATACCCATTTTCAAAAAGGGCGAAGGGATGAATTCTGCCAACCATCGACCAATAGCTATTCTGGACGCCAGATGTAAGATTGTTGCCTCTTTATTATTGAAGGAGTTACAAGAATGGGTGAACAAATTAGAAACCTCGAGCAGGTTCCAAGTGGGTTTTTGCAAAAAGGTAGGCACCTCACTTAATGGTATCACTCTGGCTCACATTCAAATCTCAGTTGCTAAAGGCATTAATGGTACAGTTTACATGGCATCTATGGTAATGTCTAGTGCCTTCGATCGTGTAAATCGATCGAGTTTATGGTCTAAACTACTTAAGTTGGATTTCCCCGAAACTTTGGTAAAGCTCACATCTTTGTTACCTTACAATGCGCCCATAAAAAATATATTAAAAGGGATGGAGCACTATCTAAATCCGTACAAACCTATGTTGGGCTTAGGCAGTGCTTTGTCCTCGCTCTCCTTCTTTTTAATTTGTAAGTTTCGGACATTGATAATTCATGGGCTTCTGTTAATGCCTACCCAATGAAACTAGGGATAGCAAGTCTTTGCGGATGATTTGTTATTCTTTGACTTAACTCTCACTGGTCTTCAAAGCAAAATAATCGTGTTTTCTGCTTCTGCTGATGTTTACAACTTGGTGGTGAATGGGAGCAAGTCCAAGATGATCATATTAATAACGAAAAGGAAGCCAATAATTATGAGCTGGTCGGTTAAGCATTCCCAGTTGGAAAGAGTCTGTTCTGTTATATATCTGCGTTTTAATGTTTCTAACAACTCAATGTCCAGAATTAGGGAGAGTTTGAGAAGCAAGACGCAGCCACTTATAGCCCAACTGAAAAGGGTCTACATGAGATTAAGTACGTTTTCGTTGATCCCGGTTTTGAGATCCTACTTGACCAAAATAGTACCATCTATAATTTATGGCCTGGATGTTATACTGGCAGATTTAGAAATGTACTTTAACTCTTTAAAAGTTACTACATGGAAGTGAGTTCTAGGCCTTATTCCTCTTTCCTGAATTGCGTCATTGGCAATGAGTTTTGGCTCATTTCATTAGACTTTATTGTACTCTGGAAGAAACTGAGTCTATATTTTAAAATTCTTGTCCCCGCTGCTAAATCACTGTTTGTAAATTTTAAGGTAGCACCAACAGGTAGAAGAACCATTGCATCTCTTGATACTTTTATTGCGAGCATGTCTGCTCCCTTCAGTGAGATAGGATCTGATCATGAAGAATTGGTAAATAATCCATCCAAAGTAAAGAAAAGACTTTACGATTTTGATTGGACAATCACAGTTGATCAGTTTGGGGCTTACTCTATGTATTTCGGAGTATACAAAGTGTATTAGAAGAAGAACAAGAACACCAAGATATATCCACCTGTTTCCATGTAATATGGTCTGCAATATCTATATATGGTTCCGGTTGAACCAGCTCCCTGCCCTTGATTGTGTCGGTCCTAGACTTGGAATAGTTTGAGCTGCTAGACTATGCAGACTTTGTAAGTAACCAGACCTTGGAGACAATTAAACATTTGTTTCTCTTTTGTGAAGCAACTGGGAATACCAAACAACTGCACTTTAGTCATCTTGTTTTGACCTGGAAGCTCGAATGTTTGATAGTATTAATATTTTTCAGATTTATTGTTTGAGATCAATTGAAACATGTTTGCTCCTGTATTTTGAAAGGATACGTTTTAAAATAATTCTTTAATATGCTGTTTTTAGATAGAATATATAAGCCAGTAGGCTATAATCGCTATTTCATTATGAAAGTCTATATTGTACATTATGAAAGTCTATATTGTACATGTTAGAATTGTATCAACTCCAGTCCATGTGTATTTCAATTTTATTTTCCTATCAACTTTAAATTGTGTGATTTTGTGTAAGTTTTGATTTTGAAAACCAATCACAAATAACGATAACAGAAATAAACTGCTGCATACCTTAAATCTGAATTTAAAATTCCTGGTAGATGCTGATCTTCAGTCCGATCAGAGATTGCAGTTTGTTCTTTCAGCAGCTGCACCACTGAGGGTAACAATGATAATGGTGCATGTTTATAAAGTGCTTCATGTTGATTCACCTTGCTTCAAAGCACCTTGGAACATTATGTAATCGCCATAAGAAGGGTGAAGGACTGAATCGGCCTTGCCTAGGATTGAAACTTGTGTTGTACAGGAAAAACACAGATGTCTGAAGGGAACAATTACCTTTCTAAGGTATATTTCTAATTAAGTAAGAAGTGAGTCTGAGTATTGGAAGATGGGACATGATCATCTCTCTCTACCCCTCTGGCCAAGCATAGCCCCACACTGCCAACCCACATTCTCAGTCATCCGACCCATGAAGCGTGTGTCAGTTGAGGCTTTTTCCACCGCTTTCTCTCCCCCTCCTGCTCCTCTGGCTGACTCACACCCTGACGCAGCCCTTTCCATGCTCCACTCTGATATCTCTGATACTCTTGATATACTTGCCCATGTCATGAGGATCCGCTTGAAGGCCAAAGCCAAGTGCAACTCTTGGTACGACTCAGACCGTGTCACCCTTAAACGCAAGTGTAGGGTGGCTGAGAGGAAATGGTGTGCATCATGTGCATCCTCTGACAAACCACCTGCTCCAAAGGCAATACTGACTCTCTGTCCTCACTAAGAAGAGAGCTCACATCCAATCCCGCATCTCTGCGGCATCAAACAACTCAGCCAAACTTTTTAAAATCTACAAGGAGCTGGCCAATCCTGCTGCAGTCTCTACCTCTCCTGTCCCCTCCCAGGCCCTCTGGATGGCCCTGGCTTCCCACTTCATCTAAAAAACCCAGGACATCGTGCCCACACTCTCGTCCTCTCCTCATTCTCCCTCTACTCTCTCCTCTACCGCTGGCCTCCCTGCGGCCACCTCTCCTCCTCCCTTCTCTGCCTTTCCTTTGTTCACCCCTGACGAGGTTCCTAGACAAGTCCGATCTATGAAAGTCTTGTCAAAACAGCTTCTTCCCCGTTCTTCAAAAACCATTAAGGACCACATTGACACCCTCACTCCTGCCTTGGCCGACTTCTGCAATCACTCTTTCACCACTGGAACCTTCCCTTCCCCTCTGAAGCACTCCCTTGTGCACCCTTTTCTCAAGAACCCCTGAGCTGACCCCTCTTGCCCGGCTAACTATCACCTGATCTCCATCACTCCTTTGCTGGGCAAACTCTTGGAAAAGCTGGCCATCTCCCAGCTTAATCTTCTGCTGGTTGTCTCCATGACCATCCGTCTGGCTTCAGAGCAGCCAGAAACATGGAAACTGCTCTGCTGAACATCCGTGAATACCTGCTCTCTAACCATGATGCTAATCACCCCTCTGTCCTCCTCCTACTTGATTTCTCTTCTGCCTTTGGCACGGTCAACCATGCCATCCTGCTGAACTGGCTCTGTGATAACCTGGGTATCACTGATCAGGGTCTGGCCTGGCTGACCTTTTTCCTCTTGGACTGAACCTCCCAGGTCCATCTTGGGTCCTTCCTTTCCTCTATCTCACTCTCTACGTGTGGTGTTACCCAGGGGTCTAACCTTTCTCCCTGGATGTTTAACCAATATCTGGCATCTCTCGCCCACTGCATTTCTACTCTCTGCTCCAACTTTCAGTGCTATGCGGATGACACTCAGCTTGCTTTCAGGTTCTCCTCTGCTCCTCTTCTCCCTCTCTCATCCCGCATTGTCTTTCTGCAATCCAGGAGTGGTGTGCCGCCAACAATCTCTGCCTTAATGCCAGTAAGACAGAGATCCTCCTCATTTACACACCTGCACCTTACCTGCACCTTCCTTTCACTCTCTGGATGGCCTCCCTTGGCCCTCTTCCTGCTCCCACCTGTGAGGCTAAGAAGCTCTGGGTCATCTTTGACTCCACACTCTGCTTCTCTCCTCACATCTCTGACGTCTCTAAGAAGTATAACTACCAGCTGCACCTCCTCAGAGGTATTCTTCCATTCCTCTCTTTCCCCAAGAAGCCCATTGTCTCCAGAGCTCTGGTTCTCTCTAGGCTTGACTCCTGTAACAGCCTCTTTTTAAATCTGCATGCCTCTTCTCTCCATCCTCTACAACTCATCCAGAACAGGACTGTGAGACTTGTCCTTGGCCTCAAGCCCAGGGATCGTATCTCTCCAGCCCTGAAATCTCTCCATTGGGTTCCAGTGGCTGCAAGGATCAAGTTCAAGACCCTCTGCAATGTCCACAAGTCTTTCTGGGGCATGGGACCACAATACCTCCAACTCTCTCTTCGGAAATATCTTCCTACTTGAGCTCTTTGCTCATTCACCTCCAACTCTTTGAGGGCCACTTGCTTCTTTAAGCAACGAGTTGGGGGCAGATCTCTTTCTTCCACCTCCCTCTGGAACAGCCTCCCTTCCTCTCTGACACTTGAGCAGAACCATCTCTGGTTCCGGAAGCACCTCAAGACCTTCATCTTTGATTCTGCCTTCTCTCTTCCTCTCCCATGCTGATCTCTCCCATGCTGATCTGTCTGATACTGCACTGGTCACCTGGCCACCCTCTGAATTCAGACCCAGTTCCCTGCCCATCCAGCTGCAAACCAGCACTGCCTCTTGGCACCCCCTGCTACTTTGGTCTGCATCTGTAACCCTACCGTCCCCTCTCCTGCACTAACTAGACACTTGTTGTTTGCACTTCTGTACACCCGTTCTTGCCCCCGGTTGGCTGCACTACTTGTTGTTTCCAGTTCCCTAGTCCTACACTTGTCCAACCAAACACACCCCCCATCACTTTTCCCCCCGTTCCCAGGCACTTGCGCAATCTGAATGTCACTAGGCCTGGTAAGATGGTTGTTTTGTTGTCCTCCCTCTGTTCCCCACTTGCCTTGTCGCATCTTGAAAGACTATAGTTGCGTTATAAATGCCATATTATATCATTGTGCGGTGTGCAGTGTGTTTGTATGTGGGACAGTCTATTGTCATTGTGTGTGAGGGGCAGTGTGTGAAGAAGTTTAATTCCAATATTATTTACATGAGTAATAACCTACTTCTTGTGTTGTATTTGTAAAACAAATACAAAAAATATACAACACTTTAAAACTACTTTGAGATCGATACATGAAGGTTGTATAAGCCATTCCATCTAAGTCGCCCGTGCCATAACACCAAGTAGTCATCACTGGAAGTTCACATCCAGTTCAGAGGCACGTGAGCAATGAACTGTGGGTATGAAAGTTAGCTCAAGTGATCCATGAAAAAAATGCACTGTTTATATATGTTTCTTGTTATTTACTTTGGTGTCTTGAAGGGAGATACTACGTGTGAGTACCAGATTACCTGCTTTGGGATATTTGCTTGCTGATGGGCCTGTGGGGCATGCAGTTGCTTGACAAAATAGGCAAAAAGTCTGCAGTGTAAGGAAGGCATGTTATCAAACAGTATGACGGACACAAGTGATCACATTTCAAGGATGTTCATTGAACTTCAATTGGGTTTGAAAATGCCTTTCTTATCCTAAATCTAAAGATGGGAGCAAGCTACGAACATTAAATAATTACGCAGTCCTAGTGGTGTCTTGTCAAAATAAAAGGGCCTATACTAATAGACCTATTGCCAGTCATTACTTCTAAATACAAACAGTGTAAGAAACAATGTTATGCAAAACAAAAGTGTTCAAGAAATGGTACGACAGGATATTCAAGCTGTTGGCTTCCCTTCCCCATGTTTTCAGCATGGGACAAGGTGGCACACTCGAGCTTAGCACAGTCTCTGGCGTCTCTAGCACGAGGGTGCAGGACCAGCTTTATCAACTTTGAAACAAATGTTTTTTACTGTGTCAACATTGAAGACTTTCAATTGTGCGTGGGGTTTTGCTTTCTTGACCCGTCCCAGTTTGATTCACAATTCTCTACAACTCTTTCAGTTGAATACCGTACAGAGACCTTCGATTTAGCACCCATGTGGTGCTGGACTACTCTGTCAAATGTATCGTATCCTCGTTTTAAAGTTCATTCACTCATCAGTAGTTCAACTTTAGTTGCATATTTTATCACACGCATTTCAAACAATGTTCGTTCCAGCGCTTACCATACAATGTTGCTGCTTGCAACCTTGGCTTCAACACATACCGGTCTTGTATCGATCTCCCCAACTCACCGGCTGTGTTGATTTCACTGACGCTGGTTTGTTCTTGGAGCCGAGGACAGTACCATGGTGGCTGAGAATTCTCCCTTCCTTGATTCTTGAAGCGGGAGGATTCCGGGTATCTTTGACACGCAATGCAGGATTCTTCAGCCTGTTTTCCTGGTCTTACGCTTTCCAATCTCGAAGGGCTCATGAAAGCAACGGTTCCTTGTCGAAAAGGTCAGGGGAACTTCCCTCCTTGCAATCCCCTTCTTTTTCGCCATCTTTCTACTCTTGTCAAACTGTCATCTTGGAACTGCTGCTTCCTCGTGTGCTTTGCCTCGCTCAGAGTGTGCTCTTGTGCTCCGCCTTTTATCTGTGTGGGGAAGCTTAATGCTGTCTAATAAGTGCAGGTAAGGGGACTGTAGGACTTCAGATACAGACACAGACACAAGTGCAGGGGTTGCCAGGAGTCAGTGCAGGTGTGCAACTGGGTGGGCAGGGACCTGGGCCCGAATTCAGAGGGTAACCAGGTGACCAGTGCAGTATCAGATGCGGAATCAGCAAGGGAGAGGAAGAGGGAAGACAGAAGCAAAGAGGAAGGTCTTGAGGTGCTTCCGGTACCTGAGATGATTCTGCTCAAGATTCAGAGAGGCAGGGAGGCTGTTCCCGAGGGAGGCACCAGCCGAAGAAAGAGATCTGCCCCCAACTCGTTGCATGGAGAAGCGACTGACCCTCAAGTAGTTGGAGGTGGAGGAGCGAAGAGCTTGAGTGGAAGATATTTCTGAAGAGAAAGTTGGAGGTAGTGCGGTCCCAGACCCCAGAAGGCCTTGTGGACAATGTAGAGGGTGTTGAACTTGATCCTTGCAGCCTCTGGGAGCCAATGGAGAGAGTTCTTGGCTGGAGAGATACGATCCCTGGCCTTGAGGGCAAGAATACGTCTCAGACTGGTTCTGGATGAGTTGTAGAGGACGGAGAGTAGAGGCAGGTAGATTTAAAAAGAGGCTGTTGCAGTAGTCCAGCCTAGAGCGAACCAGAGCTCTGGAGACCGTGACCGTCACCAACAGTGCAAGTCTATCAACTAAGATGTAAAATGCGCAGTTAATGAAGGTTGTAGTTTGTAAAGGAATAGATCAAACTGTTCATGAATCGGAAGGGATGTTAACGTACATTTTAATGCAACGTACACTTCAATACTGTGCTGATTTGTTTACAAAGTGGGCAGTCTATAAAAAAAAGGGCACATTTGAAATACTTCGAACATTTGTTACTACATTTCAGGAAGGTTACAAGCAGGCATTGCCAGATTGCAATAACAGTCAAACATTTGCCCACGAGTCCAGATGTAATTACCACTTAATACATTTTGTAATAACTGTGTTGTACAAACACATGAGGAACACTACAAAAGTCACATACAAAATGTGGGCTCTGGTAAAGTAATTACCCATCTAGGACAAAATAGCAATAAGTGGATATTATGTAACAATGAGTACATTAATGAGAAGTCTAACCATAAAAGAAGATTGCCTAGAAATAATTAACAGGTTGCTTCAAAATGCTAAATAAAGGTTCTATTTTTATGTTTTTGTTATTTTGTCCCTTCCACCTTTATCTTCTCTGTTTTTGAACTGTTCTGCCAATTGTTGAGTTCATGGCCATGGTTTTGTATGCAGCAATTTGAATTGAACAGATCTGATGCATTATTCGGCCTAGATAAAGCCTTACAGGCGAAACACATAGCATGTGCACCAGTGTCTGCTACTATACCATACAAGACGGAGATGCTACTGTGCAAGATGAAGGAACTGGTTAAGATCGACAAAGGGACCTCCCATCTCTTTATTGAATTAGTAATAACCTGTAACATCAAGTCTTGCAATACTGCACCAGAGTGTTATTAAATTGTGTAAATATCAGGTCTGAAACATAACTGCATTAGATTGTCACCCAATATATGTACCCCAATATAGCTATATACCTGGTCTAGCGCGATATAACCACGTGGAATTTCTTGGAAAGTATTGCATAAGAAATGTCAACTTGTTGATTATTAAACATTTGCTCTCATTAAAATGTACACACCTTGCCCGCAGCTACACACAAAAGAATTGTGTTCTGCGTTTTACAGCCCCTTCCCAGACACAGAGAATAGCTTGCTTATCATTTCTCAAACCCTTGGCAGGCAGGTGGAATGTTTAAGCAACGGTTTCCAAGCAATGATCATCATTTCTTGCCTAAAAGCAGTTCATATTCTTTAAGCATTGAGTAAGCTGAGCATTGAGTAAGATGAACATACAATGTCATTCATTAACATTTAATAAACAGTTGCTTTCCAGCGGCCCAATTGAAGAGAGTTGGAACTGGGTCGCTGGAGCTCTAAATAGTAAAAAAAACAGTTAATATGAAGCCGTAGAGCCTTCTCTCACCTAACCCTCAAATTAAATGAATCTCTGGAGCCATTGGATATCATTTGCCTTCAAGAAACCAGGCTTATTGAGCCCCCTCTCGTAGAAGGATTCGATGTAGCTTTTAATCCTGCAAAATGCCAACAGAGAGGTTGTCCGATGTCGGGTCTTCTCACTATGGTAAAGCGAGAAAGTGGCTTACGGATTGGTCAGTCGAGAAATCCTTCCTCATATGTTCAGGTGACCACCATCCTAAATCTGGGTACTGGGGAAGTGGAACCGCCTATGATTTATGTTATAAATATCTACTGGCAACATAAAGCTACAGGAGGAATGATATTCTTTGATCAGCTATGTGATATCACCGACAGCATAACTGACAAAGAGGGGAGTGCAGTCATAATATGTGGAGATTTTAATTTGGACCTCCTAACGACAGGCAAGTGTGCACGGAATGGAAAAGGAAATGATACTGTAATAAAAACCATCTGGGAGGAATTTCATATTAGAAGTATGGACATCCTCAACAGTAAAGTTCCAGGCGATATTCCACCTAAAATGAAATGGGAAAGAGACAACCAGAAATCCATCTTAGACTATTTTGTGGTCTCAAAAAGCTTGATAACCAATCTCTGTGAGATGAATGTCATTAAAACAGATGCAAGTGACCACAATTTAGTAACCATCTTGTTTGATACGGAACCAACAAAAAGAACCCATAGGTGGAAACAAAAGATTGAAGTAGAATATGGAGGAAATCGCCTAAAAATGAATAGTGCCAAAATAAAGAATCTGACAGACTCTTTGGTTCTCAAAGCTGCCCGGAGTGATGAAACAATGATTGAATATGACATCTTACTGCATATTTATAAAACCCAGACTAATCCTAAAATGAAAACTGTGATGAAGAAACATGTGTATGACCATGAAGTCGCGAAGAAAAAAAGGGAGTTAAGAAAACAAATCTGAATCCTAGAAGCTTCATCAAGAACAAGAGCTGAGAAAGATGAAGGAAAAAGGAGAGCAAAAATGCGATATAAAAATTGGCTGAAATGGTATAGATCGGTTTTTGAACAGCACGATGCCGAAGCAATGATGATGTGGTTAATACAGAGAAACCCAAGGGACTTTTGGGCTGCAATTAACAATCTAGATAAACTGCAGGATGCAAGTTTATGCAATATGGTTCTAGAGGAACAATGGATAGCCCATTTTACTAGACTGTTTGATAAAACAAGATATGATATGCCTAATGACATATCCTGCCAATCGCCCTGGAAGCTGATTATGGAGAAGGAAGACATTATCGCCAGTATAAAGAAATTAAGCACTTCACGTGCACCTGGACCGGATGGCTTGACTAATTACAACAAAACTCTGAAGAATGGGCCGATTTCCGCTACATGCTTTTTAAGATGGTACTAAGTGAGGGAAGAATCCCAAAAACATGGAAAAAGCTATAATTGTTCCCATCTTCAAGAAGGGGTCTAGACTAGAACCAAACAATTATAGACCCATCGCACTCCTAGACGTGGTGGGGAAGGTATTTGCCACTCTTTTGCTGAACCAATTAACATCTTGGATCAAAACGTCGGGAGTGACGGATGCAAGGGAGTAGGCTCAGCCTTAATCTGTTTATCTTGAATACACTGAAAATGGAAGCCATTAGGAAAAAAATACCGATTTACATCGCATTCTTCGATTTGGCTCATGCCTTCAATGGAGTTGACAGAGAGATGCTGTGGAGGAAAATGGCAGCAAAAGGATGTCCATTTAGCTTAATTCTATCAATAAAGGCCCTTTATACGTGGTCTTCTGTCCAGGTCTGTTTAGATCAAAAAGGGCACTTAACGGCTCCTATATACACTACACGTGGGGTCAATCAAGGCTGTCCCCTGGGAGCTACACTCTTCAACTGTTTTATTTCTGATGTTGGAGAAGCTATGGATAATGTTAGTTAATTCCCTCCCAAGATCAATGGAGAACATATCAACATAATACTCTATGCAGATGACATTGCTATTTTAGATTTGATACCGGTAGGTCTGCAAAGGAAGTTTACTGCCCTGATGACATACATCTATGATAACAAACTTGAGATTAACATCCAGAAAACTGAGATTCTCATATTAAAGAACTTGCAAGGCTCTCGTAAACAAACCAGATGCCAAAAATTCAACTGGAAGTTGGGAAATGAAATTCTTAAGGTAGTCCCAGAAGCTAAATATTTGGGTATTACAATAAGTGCAAGCATCTGCGATGTGCCAATGGCGAAAGGGCTGGTTTCTAAATGTAATCAACTTGCTGCACAAGCTTCTAAACTGCAAACAAAGTACGGCAAATTCTCTATGCTCTCAGCCATACGCTTTTATAGGCATAAAATCATTCCTGCTCTCACATATGGCGCAGAGATGCTGTTTGGAATCAAACATTAATTTTTGACCAGATGCGAAAATGTAATATTGCGAAGGCTGTTACAACTACCAAAGGATTTTCCAACTGCCTGTATGAGGTAAGAGCTAAAACTATCATTGCTGAATGCAATTGTTCTATGGAACTCGTTAACCTTATACAGGCAAATTGAAGGAGTGGTCGATATTGAACAATTTTGCATTCTAACAAAAACTAAAGATTGTTCAAGTGAAGATCTCCTTAGCCATTGGAGAGCAGCCTGTGAAATCATTCTTGCTCAGTTAAGTACTGATAAGGATACTCTCCTGCAGAATCCAAATGCAGTGAAAAAAAAGTTACTCGAACAGGATTGGATCGATAAATATGATAAATGAATGACACATACACATATGAAAAATGTCCCTATAGAAGCAAAGAAACTGAACGAGCTCCCCAAGTACTTAATTAGATTCCTGTGCAAGAGGAGGAGACAACTCTTTCTCTACTTTAGATTAAATGCTTGGGAAACTAAAGAGACATTATATCGAGTCGATGGGAGCAGTGGGAAAGATTACTCGTGTCGCTTCTGCAATAGCGCTAATCAATCACTGAAACCCTTAGTCCTATTATGCTCTAAGATGAACAGTTCAAGACTGCATGGATGAGGAGATGGATAAATACACCACATGGATGATTGAAGTGTGGTGGATCTTGATGCACAATGTTGCAAATAATAAATTAATATTTGCACTGACTGCGTTTTTAGACAATATAGTCAAAAGCTTGGAAAATGTGAACAATATTTTGGAGAAGGAATGTGAATACCCACATTTGGACAATATGGCAGTGGTAAAGGAGTGATCAGACGCAAAGTGTTGCAGCCAACCAGTCCGCAGGATTGAACTTGATGATTTGTTTGTTTGTTTCTTTGTTTGCTTTTTAAAAAAAAAATATGCAATACCTTTTTTTTATATGATATGAAGGAGGTTGTTCACGCTGATTTTCTCTGTTGTTAAAAGTTTGTAGTAAACTAAAAATAAAAAAATAAACAGTTGCTAAAATGTTTTACATTCTAGAATTATATGGTCGTCATAAACGTTTACTTGCATAGCACTTGCTAAAAAAAAGCAGTTTATAGGCTGCTTTAGTATTTGCGTGACATTTTCAAATCTGCATACAAGCATTGTCGAATTAAAATTTTTCATGCCCTATGCATCCCTGGAGACCGATTACTAAATGCTTAATGAAGCATTATCTAAACGGTTTGCTTGCTTAGTCCATGCTCAAGAAAGCTTTCCATTTTTATCAGGGCCCCTGCCTAAATCCCCTTGTGTTATAAACAGCTAATTACGCCATCTGGGTGCTCAAAAATGGCCAACTGGTTTCCTAGAGAGGTGGAAGTTGCCTAGTGAATGCTGTACTGTGCAACCCCCCACCTGTTTGGTAGGGGAAGTACCCCACGGTATGCTGTGGAGTGAGAACCTGCACTGGCAGAGAGAAAAGGATACATTCTGGGGGTTGCTGCCGCGTGATATTCCCCCATCTCCTTGGAGAAATGGAAGCACCCCAGGGGTTGCTTTGGGGTGAGACCCTCACTTACTTACAGAAAAGGAAGCACCCTAGGGGTTGCTGCAGAGTGGGAGATTCCCACCTGCTTAGAAAAAAGGAAGCACCCCAGTGGTTGCTGCAGATTGAGGGACCCCATCTGCCTAGAGAAAAGGAAGCATCTCAGGGGTTCCTGCTGAGAGACCCCCCCACCTGCATAGAGAAAAGGAAGCACCCCAGGGGTTACTGCAGAGTAAGAGACCCCCATCCGCCTATAGAAAAGGCTGTGTCCCAGGGGTTGCCTATTGAAAAGGAAGTACTTCACGGGTTGCTGCGGTGTGAGAGACCCCCCTTCCTAGAGAAAAGGTGAGTCCTAGGGGTTGCAGCGGAGTGAGAGACCCCCACCTGCCGAGAGAAAAGGAAGCACCCCAGGGTGTTGCTGCGGATGAGAAACCCCCAACCTGCCCAGATAAAAGGATGTGTCCCAGGGTTTGTTTTTCAGAGTAAGAGACCCCACCCTCCTAGACCAAAGGATGCATCTAAGGGGTTGCTGTGGAGTAAGAGATCCCAACCTGCCTAGAGAAAAGGATGCATCCCATGGGTTGCTGCAAAGTAAGAGACACCCACCTTCCTATAGAAAAGGATACTTCCCAGGGGTTGCTGCGGAGTGAGACCTCCCACCTGCCTAGAGTAAAAGGAAGTATTCCGCGGGTTGTTGTGGATGAGATACCCTGTGAGCTGCCCAGAGGAAAGAATACATCCCAGGAGTTGCTGCAGATTAAGGCCTAAAGAAAAGGATGCATTCCACAGATTGCTGCGGAGCAAGAGACCCCTACCTGCTGTTAAGTGACTTCAATTCAGCACTCCAACTAAGTCAATGCCTAGTCTGGGATGCCCAAGGGAAGCCCTTATTTATATATTTTTATGACAAGTTCATAGATCTGGATGATAAACCCTTGTATAATGCCCCTCTCTTTGAATCCCCCTGACCTCACTGAGCCAAGAAGTAGGTTTTTTTGCAAATTAAAAGATTTATTTGAAAATTAAACAATATATATATATATTACACGTTTATGAATAAATTAATATTTGATAGCACACTTATGAATATAATGTTGATCAACAATGGGTAATGTTACAATTGCACACTCTTTTTCAATCAGTGAGGAGTTAGTATAGAAAGGATAAGGTAGCAGCGAATCCTCTTATGGTTTCAAGGAAAAGCAATGATGGAAAGAATGCACCACAGAAATAAACTGATATGGTTTCAACAAGAGATAATATGATCACTTTTCCTTGTGACAATTCACTCCCCCCTATGCAATATAATGAGATGGAAGGAGAGCACACAGTTTTCAGGAATACAATCAAATGCAATACAAATTCCAGTTCCCGCCGAGCAAGCTTAGAGCAACCGGGATGCTTTAAAACGGGCAGAAATACTTTTAATTGTGATTTGCAATAAAGTGAAAAATATGCTAAAAATGATTTTAATTCCCTATGGGAGATTCAGGGTAGGTGACAGCTACTTTGAATTAGTTCAGGTCAACACTAGCAATTAATCAGGAATGATTATCAGATTGAAAACGAATTTCAGCTTTTGCAAGCAAAAGACAGCGATTTTTGACAGGTGGAGAAATTGAGTCAAATTGCAATTCGCGGCACTTTTTACGAGTGCGTCGATCGCGATTACGGAAAAACTATAAGGAGTAGAAAGTTTTGGGCTCGTTGGAAAGCTTAGGTACTTAGCTTTAAAATGAAAGTTAAATTCCGCTCCTAGGATGATTTAGTGGAGGTAGATTCTCAGAAATAAAGTAAGAATCAAATGACAAATGACACTTTCACAGGTTTGAAATCACAGAATGGACACACGATTTCTATGATGCAGTTTGGACAGGTTAAAATAGTTTGAATAGGATTATTTTAAACTAAGAGATTGGTTTTGCACAGCTCTGGCTGGATACTCACTCCTAATTTTGGAAGGAATGGGCCCCGTCACAGATCTGGTCAACAGGTTTAGCTGCGGTTCTCTCTGCTCTGCTGGTCTGGATCTCTGGTTCTGGCAAAGGTTCTTGGCACTGCACAGTGGTCTGGTCTCTGGTTTGCGGTTCTGGATACAGCACTGCTCTCTGGGTCTGCTACTGGATACGGCTCTGCTTTCTGGGTCTGGTTCTGGATACAGTTCTAGCCAGAAGCAAACAGCACAGCCAGGTTGTTGAGAGTCAGGTTGCAAAAGATTTTGAGGCCTGCTGAAAATGGATTCAGCTTGTGGTTCAGGCCCCTCTGCTTTAACTTCTGGAATCTGGAGTCTTCTGGCAAAGCACTTTGCAAGAAATCTGTTTGAAGTGGAAAGTGAATGTCCCTACCTGGGCTTCAATGGTTCTTTTTATGTCTTTTGAAAGTGGGTGGGAAGGCTGACTTTCTATGCCCAACCCTCTGAGGATCCTGATAGGCTAGAGGATTCTCTGTCGCCTGACTGGGGAACTGAGTTGTGAGTCATCCGGCATCATTTTTATGGCGTACAGAAAGAACACTCCCCTTGTCACTTTGCACACAAATCTATTTTTGACTTCCAATGCATATTTATCCATGTACAATTTTTCTAATATTATATGTCCAGTTAACATATTTTCTGTAGCGCCAAACCATCCGATCCCTTTCTTTGTAAGATGTTGTGTTCACTTCTGACAGAATTCTGCCCTTTTCATCCAGAACACAATCTCTAGACTTTTCCAGAATTTACACAAATGTGCGCAAGGAATATGGGCATCAGCTGAAGAAGTGTCAGATTTTTAACATACAGACATTTGGAGTAATACCCTATTTTCTGCTCCTACCCCCCAGAACATACCACAGAGTCCTAACACCTCTTAAAATGTGCACAGAAAAATCACAGGAATAATGATATTATTGATGTACTTTTGACAATTTTGTACTATGAATTATCCATCTTCTTAAAATTATGCTCTGGCCCAGAGGGGTGTGGTTTCCCAAAGCACATGAAGGGATTTCTGGTTTGTCCACTTCCTCCAAGCTCAGCTGGCTCACAGAGGCAGTGCCCCTCCCATTTCCTTCCAAGAGGAAGCCATTTACGACCCCCTGATTTAGTAATTGCTTGGAGCAAAGGGAAGTTCCTTGTTCTGTTTCCCTGCTCCCAGGTACCCCTCCCCTGATTCAATCAGAGAGGTGTGATCTCCTTTTGGTGGGGCAGCAGAAGGCAGGCCAGGCCTGTGAATACAGTTGCTGGGCAAGTTTCAACTCCTGTCGGGGGTAGTTGCGGGGCAGAATTCAGTCCCTTTAAGCCAGGCTTCAGCCAAAGGTCACTTTTGTTCCCACTTTTCTTCATTCAAATCAAACTTACAATTTTGACACATGCAGCTACAACGCTGATTCTAAGTTCAAAACTATGACATTTAAACAGTTGCAACCTATGTGACACTCAAAAGTAGGTCACTCATTTATTTTAAACATTAAGATTTTAGTGGCTTTAAATCCCATTTCACTTAAGCCGCTGACATCCACATCTCAGCCAGTTTTGTTATGAACATTATTTTAGGCTCTTCATCTTTCCAGATTCGGTATGCACACACGACTTCATTCTACCAGACGTCTGCTGGTGTTCAGTAAGATTTTTGAATATCTTGCAATGTTTGAAATGGGCATTTTGAGCTTGTATTCAGAGAAACAAAGGTGATTTCAAAGCACTTTTTGAGCTAACAGGCACTTCTGTTTTTCCTTTAGCACCATGTTTCACTCATGGCGCTTCTGGCCCATCACACTCGCACTGGTGGGTGGTGGGTCAGGTGACCATTTTGGTGTGCGCAAAAACTGCGCGATTTTCCTGGATTCTGGTGCAAATGTGGGATTTTCGGCCATCTTGGATTTTCTAGCCCACAGCACCAAATGTTGCAGCATAATAACTTAAACGTGGGTCGATAAACCTAACAAGCCCCCTCGCCCGACTGCGCTTTGATTTTGAGTCGAGGGGGAGTCGGGTGCAAAGGAAGTTTTAATCCACGCGCTGGGATGTCCGCACCATCTTCTTCTGATTACGCAGATGGCACAGTTCAGCATCTTTTCCTCCATCAGGGTGGATCGGTCGGTTCTCCTCGCCGGTCCTGATGGGAGTTTCGGGCAGTACTTCGGGCCCCTCGGATCTTTGCTCCTGGTCCCCGGGTCGTCCTCCTTGGTCAATCTCCATGGTTTATCTCTCCTAGGATGACAAAGCAAAGAGGCAGAAACATATTTGTAGACATTTCCCCAGCACTATCAATGGTGGGGCGAACATATACATTTTATACATCAGGAGACATTTGCATTCAAGAATCATAGAATTTTATAGGCTATATGTGGAATATTTTAGGGTTGGACTTGTATTAATCTGGAGCGGCCCCCTCTGGGATTGCAGAGGACCCCTCCAGTTGCTGCAGTGTGTGCCTGGGATGGCAACACTTTAGCTGATTTATATGGACCCACTTGTCTTCCCCTTCCACCAAACTGCCTTTGGGGATGCGGATCTTGTAGGTGACTGGGGAGATCTTGTCTACAATTTCAAAAGGTCCCTTCCATGTAGGCGGAAATTTCCGCTATTTGGCCTGGTTCCTTTGGAAATTGTATAGATAGACCCGGTCTCCCACATTGTATTCTTTCCTAGTAGTCTTCAAATCATAATGAGGCTTCATGCTATCGGCTGATCTTTCTAGGTTTTGCTGAGCATAGGCAAAAGCATGTTGAAGGTGTTTCCTTAAATTTTCAACATACTCGTGAGTTGTGGAGGCATTGATCAATGTTTGCTCCTGGGTCCTGTAAAGCAAATGCTGGGGAAGCACCATCCTGCATCCAGTCATCAGCTCAAACAGTGACATTTTAGTTGCAGATGAAGTGGTAGATCTGATGGCCATTAGGACCAGAGGTAATCGGATATCCCAACTTGGCCCAGAATCTCCCACAAACTTTTTTTAAGATGCTCACAATGGTTCGGTTGTAACGTTCTACTGCACCAGAAGAGGCTGGCCGGTAAGCAATATGTAGCTTCCTTTTAACCCCAAGTATCTCCCACATCTTTGTCATTACTTCACTGATGAAATGGCTACCTCTGTCTGACTCAATCCTTTGGGGTAGACCAAAACGCGAAAAGATGTGGTTGATCATCAGGGCAGCTGCTGTTTCTGCCTTGCAGTTTGGGGCCGGGAGACTTTCCACCCATTTAGTAAATAAGCATGTCACTGTCAACATGTACTTATTCCCCCTAGAGGAGCGAATCACAGGCCCTATGTAGTCACTTGCAAATCTGACCATGGCAGTGTCATCCCCCTCTTTTGGAGAGGCGCACGGTGTGTGAGTGATGGTGGCTGAAATTGTGCACACACAAGACACCCCTTCAAGTATTGGTCGAGGTCCTGCCCCATGTGTGGCCAGTATGCAACCTCTCTTAAGATCTCAAGTGTTGTATGAAACCCCCTATGACCGGCGGTGGCTGCATCATGGGCGTGACTTAACATCAGGCTTCGGAATGAGGTATGAACCACCCACTGATCATGGCCAGCTTGGGATTTCCTTACCAACAACCCATCTTGGATTCGGAACATTTTTGGACATTTCATCAACACTCTAAGGTCCTCTTTCCCAATGTAATCGCTATCCGTCAGGGGAAAGCTCTCAGGGTCCTCAATGTGTTGGTAAAACTTACCAATTATTGGATCCCCCTTCTGAGCCATAATCAAATCAGCATCTGGGGTCTCCTTACTCCATTGTGCAGTTGAAAGATCATTGTGAGCATTTGTCTGGGACCTAGCGATAGCAGTGACCTGGATTTCCCCCAAAAGGGACTCGATCTCTATTAGATCCCTTGGATGGCCCCGGTTTTGGCCAGCTGATCAGCTAAGTCATTTCCAGTTTTGTCTGGTCCCTCTACTTTGGAATGACCCTTGATCTTTTTCCAGTAGATGGTCATCCCGTTCGAGGTGACCAGATCATCAATATTTTGGATTAACTTCCCATGTTTCAAGGGTTTGTTATTAGCACATAACATGCCTCTGGTTTTCCAATTAAACAGGTGCTCCACGAACCAGTTCCGTACATAATCCGAATCTGTGATTATGACCAGTTTGTGGAGTTGATGTTGGACAGCAGTGAGGATGGCTTGATGCACATCCATCAACTCTGCCACCTGACTACTTCGAGGACCAATCTTGTACCCAGTGGAGGGTTCTGGGGACTCATTCACCCATGCATTCCCTATGCCGGCCACCAGTTCTTTCTCTCTGTTGTTGTCAACATGGTATGAGCACCCATCAACATAGACAGTGGGCATTCCCTCACACTTGTCTTCTTCAAAGACTTTGTGTGGGGAATTAAGGTATGCCTCCATGTTGTCCTTGATTTTTAGACTTTCGTGCTCGGGACAGTTTTCTCTGGCACAATCATGCAAGTCAGCCAGACCTTGCGCGAGGGGACTCTTCTTGTTTTGGCTATATCTGACCTCCACAGGAAAGCCTTGCATTGACAGAATCCAGGAAGTAATTCGGGAATTATTCACATTTCCAGCTCGGATTCTGTCACTTTGGAGGTATTGCAGAGGCTGGTGTGGAGTCTCCACTATGATGTGTTCCCCCTGGATAAACGGGTGGTAATTCTTCAATGCCCACACCGTTGCCAGGAGTGCCTTCTCACAATTGTTGAATTTTTCCTCCACAGAGGATAAAGTTTTGCTCGCATAGGAGATTACTTTATTGACCTTGTCATGCTTTTGATATAACACTGCAGTCAAGCATGTATTAGAGAACCCTGTCTCCAAGAAAAACTCCTTGTTTCTGACAGGGTAAGCTAGGCAAGGCGCTTGTGAGAGGCTTCTTTTGAGCTGTCTTACTGCCTCAGATTGTTCTGGACCCCATTCCCACTTGACCACCCCTTCAAGAGATGAATCAGGGGTCTAGTGATCTCTGCGTAGCCCTCAATGAACTTTCTGGTGTAATTAGTCAGTCCAAGGAGGCTCCTTAGTTCCCGCAGAGTTGTGGGGTCTATCAGTTTCTGAAGTGCTTCCACTTTCTTTTCCTGGGGACAGAGACCCTGAGGAGTAATCTCATGCCCCAAGAAATTAACACGGGTCCTACACCACTGTGCTTTCTGAAAGGACAGTTTTGCTCCGGCGGCCCTCAACTGGGTCAGAACATAACAGATCTCCGCTATGTGTTCCTCCACAGATGAACTTTTGATGAGGACATCATCTACATAAGCCAGGTTACCCCTCGCAACCAGGTCGGGCATGACCTTATGTAGGAAAATGTGGAATTCATTGCCGGAGTTGAGGTATCTGAAGGGAGTCCGGGTCCATGTGTACTGCTGGCCCCCAAAGGTAAAAGGCAGCTTGTATTGGTCCTCCCTACTGACAGGCACAGTCCAGTACCCATTGGTCAGGTCTATTGCAGTGAATACATGTGACCCCTGGATCTGGGCCAGCCCTTGGTCAATGTAGGGAAGAGGCCATCGGGAAGTATGGACCCGTTTGTTGAGCTCCCTAAGGTCGGCGCAGAGTCTCCACTGGCCGTTTGGCTTCAGTATTCCCAGCACCGGATTATTGAAGGTGCTGTGTACTGGACAGAATATTCCCCGGGACTCAAAGTTCTTAATTATTTCAGTAAGGGACTCCATGGATGCGAGAGGCAAGCGATATTGCTTCACAAACACTGGAGTCATGCCAGGGTCCGTGGGAATTGTTGTTGTGTGAATGTCGGTGCGACCACAGTCATATGAGTCCACCGCAAAGAGATCTTGGAAATCCAAGAAAACTTCTTTCAACTTTTGCTTCTGCTCCAGAGTCACACAGACATCAGCTAGGTTGACTCTCTCTTCAACCATCTGCCTGAAGCCTGGAAAGACTTCTGGTTTTGCTATCTCAGCGGCCTCCTCCAGCTGGGTGGAGAAGTCCCTGGTCAGAGTGCTGATTTGGACTGGAGGCTTCAGGTGGGAAAGGCAGCCCTCATGGACCTGGAAAATCACCTCATCCCTTCTGAAGTCACAAGTCACATCTTCCTTACCATAAGGGCAGGAAGTGTACACCAGGAAGTTCCCCCCATGCCGGGTAAAGATCCTGTCTGGTGTTGTGTTGTCATTACTGTCACTGTCAAAACAGTCCTTGGGGATTGGTCCTAACAGTTCATTTCCTAAATCAATGGAAGAATGTCGGTCATCAACCGCCATTCCAATAATGGTGCCTGCGGCTAGAGTAATACTCTTTAAGTCGCTGTTATCCACCTCTATTGGAATGGTGTTGTGTTCTATATTGACTTATGGTGTTGGGTTTACCCCCAACCCTTGCTGTTGGAGAGAAGCATTTAGATGAATATAAGCATCAGGGTTTTTCAATGTTTGTCCTCTTTCAACTTTCACTTCCAGGGAGAATTGTCGGGTCTTTTCTGGGATGGTGACTTCCTCTTTAATCTGAATTTCAACTGCATGAGGTAGCAATTGAGCTGACCTAAATGCTTTTTCTGGATCATCAAAGCCCATGGGATTATCCGCTAATCGGGACCAATTAGTAAAGAATTTCAGAGTGTTTCCTTCCAGTGTGGAATACCACCTTAAACTGGAAGGAAGGTTGATTTTCAGAAATAGAGAGGACCCCCCGTCACCAGTCTGATGTCCTACTGCTATTACTGTCATGTCTGGAATTTGGTTGTTCTGGAAGTGAAATTCTACTTGGTCAGATTTTTGTTCAGCCATGTGGCATGTGCCGTTTAAACTAACATGGTTGACACTCTCAATCTTACGCAATCTATTAGGGGTGACCACCTTCTCAGGAGGTAATTCCCTAGTAAACAAGGGATGCCCTCTGGAGTCACTACTATGACCGGGTGTTTCACCTTGTGTCGCCCAATTTTAATGTCCAGATCCGCAGTCCCCTCAACGGGAATTTCCTTCCTGTCAAAGTTCTGAAGTTGTCTAGGAAGAGAGGTGAGAGGAATACGGTAATTCTCCCCCTTCCTGCATTTAGTTAATCAAAGGCCCTTTTGCACAAAAGGGTAGCTTGGGATCCAGTGTCCACCAGTGCCAAAATTGTACCCTTCCACTGTACTTGTACCGGGGCATAGTATCTTCCCTCCTTCTCCTCAAGGGGGCACAGATGATGCACATTTTTGGACAACTTGTGGGCTAATTTTTAGTTTTGGACATTGCTAGAGAAGAGGTTTGGGCAGAATTCTGTGGAGAGTCATGGGAATCTGCAAGAAAAAGTTGGCAACTGGAAATCAGAGCTGTTGTTGGTTCCCCTGGTTCCGGTTCTGGGCCGCCTCCCCCCTTTTTGGAGGCAGTCACCAGAATGGGTTTGAACCAAGGGATTTTGATGCTGTTGGTTCTGGGATGAGATGATGGGCGGCGCTAGCTCAGTCCCCACATCTACCCAGTCTGGATTTGGATCCCTTGGGACCCATTTTTCTTTGGGAGGAGTTCCCCCATCTCTGAAGGAGAAGATCCCTTTACCAGGATCCACTGAGGATCCCTCTCCCTCAAATTGGAAGATATGTACCTTCTCCACCAAATGGGTCTGTTTGGGTCCTTTGTTTCTCCTACCTCCTCTCTGCTCCTTGGGTGGCAGACTTTCAGGGGTAGGAGACTTTGTTTCCAGTTCCTGGGTTTCCAGGGCCTGTTTACAAGTGGGGAAGGAAGCTTCCTCCCAGGCTTTGCACCCCCCTACCGCTTGTGCCTCATCCCTGGGAACCAGTGGGTTATCGGGGTGCTGCCCCGTCATTGTTCTGGAGCACCAGGCCCAGACTTTGGGGCATTCTGCACCGGCATGCTCATCTGAGGGTTCTGTTGAGCCCTCAGCATGTGACCCAGATCCCGTGCCATATTTTGGACCTGGCACTCTAACTGTGAAACCCGCTCAGGCTGATACAGGGTTCGGTTTTCTCCCCTGGGCAGATCCCGGGAAGGGTAGCTATTCCTTCTCTGGTAGTACCCCGGGTTGGGAATATTTTGGTACCCCTCCACCCTTGGCCTCCCTTCTCCCGGATTAAGTGGTCTGGGCTCAGGGAATTGGGTCAAGAAGGATGGATGATTTTGGGGTTGGAAATTGGGTGGATACCTGGGAAAAAAGTTCTGCTCAGGATTTGGGGAATTTCTGCCCTCCTGTGGGAAGTTAGGGTTAGGTGCTTGGCTGAATCCCCCCCCCCTTGGGCCGGGGGAGTCCACACATAACCCAGGATGGGTCGGTTTCCCTTGTAACAGGGACTTACATAATCAGGGGAATGAGGGATCCCATTTGTGGGACTACCTCCTTGACTCCCTGTTTGTGACTGGCCTGAGGGCCTTCTGGGCTTAGAGTTATTCTGTGCAGGCAAGTTTTTAGGCCCCCCCATCTCCAAATCTAAAATGGGGGCAACCTTTACCTCTGCCGCCTTAGCAGCAGCAGGGGTGCTGGTTGATTTGGGGCTTTTTTGGGCGTTATTTTTATTTTCTATGGGCTTCTGCACCTCATAGATCCGGGTAGCCTGTTCAATGACCCAGCCTACTGACCTTTTCTCATGAAAATCTCTCACTAGCTGGGTCATTATGTATTTGGGTAAGGCATGGAAAAACGTATTTACAAACTCTTTACTGTCCGTGCGCACCCTTTTGGTAGTCTGCGCAAAGGCACGCTTCAATTCCTGCACAAATTCTTGTGGGGCCTGATCCTCCCCACATTGCAAATTGTAGGCTGCCTTGCGAGCCTCTTGGGGATTTCGGTGAACAGAAAAATGTTTCAAGATGGCCACCCTATATGTAGACCATCTTGAATGATTTTGGTCTTCCAGCCCCGCAAAGAAACTGGAGTATTCTGGGGAGAATGTCCATTTTACATACTGAATGCAGCTACTGCTGTCTTTCAAATGGAAAGTCTCCATCATTTGCTCGTAAAGCTCCAAGTGTTCCCAAACAGAATACTTGGCGTTCTTGTGATAAGGGGTGATGACACTCCTTATTGCCTTAATCTGTTTTAAGGGGTCCTTAAGCAAGGCCCTTTTTGCCTTATTGGCCTTTTTGGTTCGGGTAACCCTGGTCCATTCATCCTCTGACTTAGAAGCACTGCTCCCAGAGGTGCCCGTCTGATCTTCCAGGTTTTCCCGGATTCTGCGAGCCTGGGAATGGCTGGCGGAATGTGGGGACCTGGTCTCCTGTGTCCTGTGATGTTCAGAGGAGTCTTCAGATTCCTCCTTGCTGCCAGGATTTGATGAGTACCCCCCTCACTGACCTAACTGGGCAGAGGTTTTTAGGATGCCCTTAGTGGGCCTACTCTCCTGGTGTTCCCCACTAAATTGCACTGTACTTGGGTGCCCATACCCGGATGCCCACCCATCCATTCCTGGGTGGTACTGGCCTATGAGCCCCATACTTTTGGCTAGATAGTAATCTGCCATCCCTGTGCTCATGTGCACTAGAGGACATGGGGGTGGCAGAGCCCAGGGACTGGGAGAGATGAAGGCCTCTGGTACTAGGGCTCCTGAGGTTATGCTCAGGTTTTTCCCTTTCCCAGCGAACCTCATCTCTATCAGCCCCTGCTCCCTGTTGCCATACAAGAGCCTGTGCTTTCAGTTCCTCAGTCAAGGCCTTACTAGAGTCTATCAATCTCTCCTGCATGGCTACATGTTGCTGGAGCCTATCATTGTGCTGGCAGAGAGCCTCATTCTCTCTCTGTGCTTCCTGATTTGTCCTGGAATACTGGGCCAGTCTTTGCTGCAGGAGGGTTACCTCCTGAGTCCCATCCCTACTGGCCTGCTCTTTTCTTGCCAGAGCATCTTCCACCCTCCTGGTATGCTCCAACAAGTTTTGATGCTCTTTTTGGAGGTCACCCAGTCCCTGGAGGGACAGGTGATGTTCTTCCATTTTTCTTTTTAAGTGGCAGACGTCCTGGCCTAAGGTGTCCCTTTCCTGACTAAGAGCCTGCCTCTTTGCCGCCAGGTCGTCCATCTGCCTTTGAAGGGCACCAGCTTTCTGGCGCTCTTCCTCAAATTCTGTCTGGGTATCCAGGTCTTTCAGAATCAGTTTGTTGCTCTCTGCCTTCTCCCTATCTAGGTGGCTTTGCAGGGTGACTACCTGCTCTGCGCATGCCCTATTGAAGTACAGTTGTTGCTCCAGCTTTTTCTGGCTCTGCAGTAGAGAGTCCAAACCTTCTTGGTACTCCTTCTGCAAGGCCAGAAATCTGGTATCCTGGTCAGACTATTCCTGTTGCAGGATACTCATATCCTCTTTGATTTTAATGAGATACTGTCTACTCTCATTTTCTGACTCCTGGCTCCTCTGCAGCCTATGCTCAGAAGAGACCAGGTCAGATTGTGCCTTCTCTAATGCCATCTGTTGCCTATTTGCCAGATTTTGGCCTTCAGCACATTTGTCCTGCACGGCTCCCATATATAGATACAAATATGCTGCTATCCTGACAATCTTGTCATGCTCATTTTTGGCTTTAGGGGCCATATATAGTTCACTCAGGGCCACATGTAATGGACCCTGATCTCTCCATGTGTCTGACACTGTTGCAGTGATCTGGGGTGCGATTGCCTGCAACCACACCGTCTGGTCCTGTTCCGTCCATTCGCCTCTCACAAATAGCTTTTGTAAGAGGTGCTCTCTGGCTATTTTGATATCTACCAAGGTTGTCATTCTGGAAATTGATTTCCTTCCTGTCTTACAAAAGTTTGTATTTTATTTTGCAAAACAGACCGTCTCCTTAGAGCGTCCTTCTTTTGAGGGGTGCTTTTACAGTGTAACACAGTGTGATGATCCAACAGGGTTTATGTATCCTGTCAGTTAGCACACTGTATTAAGCTGCACAAGTGGTAGATCTAATCCAGACGTCCCTGCTCGAGCCCCCACTCTGTTAAGTGATTTCAATTCAGCACTCCAACTAAGTCAATGCCTAGTCTGGGATGCCCAAGGGAAGCCTTTATTTATATATTTTTATGACAAGTTCATAGATCTGGATGATAGATCATAGATCTGGATGATAGATCTGGAATTTCTCGTTTGTCCACTTCCTCCAAGCTCAACTGGCTCACAGAGGCAGTGCCCCTCCCATTTCCTTCCAAGAGGAAGCCATTTACGACCCCCTGATTTAGCAATTGCTTGGAGCAAAGGGAAGTTCATTGTTCTGTTTCCCTGCTCCCATGTACCCCTCCCCTGATTCAATCAGAGAGGTGTGATCTCCTTTTGGTGGGGCAGCAGAAGGCAGGCCAGGCCTGTGAATACAGTTGCTGGGCAAGTTTCAACTCCTGTCGCGGGTAGTTGCCGGGCAGAATTCAGTCCCTTTAAGCCAGGCTTCAGCCAAAGGTCACTTTTGTTCCCACTTTTCTTCATTCAAATCAAACTTACAATTTTGACACATGCAGCTAGAACGCTGATTTAAAGTTCAAAACTATGACATTTAAACAGTTGCAACCTATGTGACACTCAAAAGTAGGTCACTCATTTATTTTAAACATTACGATTTTAGTGGCTTTAAATCCCATTTCACTTAAGCTGCTGACATCCACAGCTCAGCCAGTTTTGTTATGAACATTATTTTAGGCTCTTCATCTTTCCAGATTTGATATGCACACAAGACTTAATTCTACCAGACGTCTGCTGGTGTTCAGTGAGATTTTTGAATATCTTGCAATGTTTGAAATAGGCATTTTGAGCTTGCATTCAGATAAACAAAGGTGATTTCAAAGCGGTTTTTGAGCTAACAGGCACTTCTGTTTTTCTTTTGGCACCACGTTTCACTCATGGTGCTTCTGGCCCATCACACTCGCACTGGTGGGTGGCGGGTCAGGCAACCATTTTGGTGTGTGCAAAAACTGCATGGTTTTCCTGGATTCTCGCGCAAATGTGGGCTTTTCAGCCATCTTGGATTTTGTAGCCCACAGCACCAAATGTTGCAGCATACTAACTTGAACGTGGGTCAATACACCAAACACTGCCTAGAACAAAGGATGAGTAAGTAGGAAAGGGGTTGCTGTCGAGTAAGATACCCCCACCTTCCTAGAGCAAAGGATGATTTATAGTTAAGCTTACAGTTCCACCTTATAGCCAAAACTAAAAAGAGATGGGTGTGTTTTAGCACTTGCTCGCTGTGGTATATTTTTTTCGTCTTTTTTCTTTGGGTCAGTGCCTCATGTCCTGAACTTAGGATTAAATCAGGAAAATCAACTACTGTTGCGCATGGGGTTGGTACAATTGGGTTAACTTGTTTTGAACTAACTCCTTAGACCAACCTTCCTAAACACCAAAGGTGTTTACACAGATTATTCATATATTTGAAAGAAAGGAAACACCAATGAACCAAAACCTTTGCATCTAATATGTATTGAATTTAAACATACAAATATAAAAAAGCAAATACATGGGACAACAATAGATCAATATGTACAGATACAAAATAAGATTTTTGAAACAAGTTACTGAAATCATCTATATAAATATATATTGTGAGTTCATGCAAAAGCAAAAGGAAGCATTGAAGAAATAAAAGTAAAGCGTGTAAGAAGGAAAGAAAATGCAGGAAACTTTCAACTTTCAATTCAATAAAGAGCCTACACAATTAGGAACGTAAAATCAAAACAAAGAGCAGTTTGCATGACTGTTAGTGTAGTTATAACCTATGAGCACATCCGGGTTATCATTTTTGGTCCTTGTTGTGGATATCAGTTTAAACATAAAAGGTCAAAAATCAAATCAAAGTCCTTTTTATTGTGCAGGAAGACATTCATTTTGCACAGATCAAATCCGCCTCGAAATGGACTTTGTCTTCTGGGGTCGGATCTGCCAATGCAGTGGGTGAAAGGTAGCAGCAGAAAGATTTTGTATGTTAATTTGAGGGCTATATTCAAAATCCAGGAAATACAGTCTTAGTCTATAAAAACCTTTCAGGCCCCTCTCATATATTGCGTTTCAGCGGGAAGGTCAAATTAAGAAAATTCGAATGTTCCGCCTTCATTAGGGCATTAATCAAAGGACCTTAGTAATGGATTGAAGGACATTCAGTGGATCCACCACTTCATCTCGCAATGGATCTGTCATACTGGCGAGTGTCGTCATCGCCAAAGTAGCACTTAAGATTTACATTGCTAGCGCTCTTGGCAGCAAGTCTTTTCGGACGCCCACCTCGTGATGAAATTCCTACTGGACAGCAGAAGTATAGAGATGAGGAGTGGTTTCTAAATTCCTACCCAGCCCCACATTAGTACTAAACCAGCAGTGAATCATAAAGGTGAATCGGGCAGAACATGAATGTTAAACCTCTTTTTGAATCTTTAAGGAAGCATGGACGGAAGGCAGGCTTTACTCTTCAAGGGGGTGTGAGCTATCCTGGAAGATTCAAACAATAATAGTGCAGTAAATACCAAAATAAAAGAAATGTCCAATCAAGGTTCCGTAAAAATAAAACTTTCATTAAACTGAAGGGACAGACCAGTTATTAAAAAACACTAACAAACCCACCCAGTGTAATGAAATACACAGCAAAAAAGCGCTCTCTGTGAATGAAGAACAAGGATCTGGATACAATCATTTTGCAGAAAACAAGATCAAGAATAGCTTTTAGGGTATAAAGTGGGTTCTTTTATGTCACTGGAGCCCATAAAACATGGCCAAGGGGACAGAACCACTACTATACCTTAATGTCTTTCTGAGGAACTTGAAATTGTTGAGCCAGGTTTCTGGGTGCTTTTTGGTGCGCTGAATCTGATTTTAAGTCAGCAAGGGTGCAATTTAACAAGCAGCAATGGCTCAAAGAAGCTTGTGACAAACAGTGATGTTCCACGTGGATAGTGTGTTTGACTGGATCTTGAAGTGTGAAAGATTGATTCGACTTCAGCTGTGATCTGGCTTGACTGAGTCCAAAGTAATAATGTGGTTTGTTAAGTGGCAATTGCTTGTGGCAAGAAGCAGGTTTGGGTGAGCAGGTATTGTTCCGTTTGATGTGGTTTGAAGTGTAGCATGTCACATTTCAGAGTACCTGCCCTTGTTTGAATTGGCTCGAAAAGTCAGAGAGAGGCAAAGGCAACTTTGTTTGGTTCAGAAGTGGCTGTGAGACCTTTCACTGGGTCTCCGAGGAAAGGTGAGCCCATCTTCTGCCCCTCCCAGCTAGAAAGGTTGCCTGGGACACTTGCAGGGCTTGTCGCGTCAGCAGATGGAGTCCTGACTTCCAGTGTCCAGTTGCAGTCAGGCCTCATCAGAAGCATGTCCCATCAAATGTTTCACTTAAGCAGTTAGGAAAAAGGTGTGTACCTTCTTTGGAGTCCTTATCTACATGCCAACAGATAGGGGCTTTGGGCTATCTTTACCCCTACAAGGTTCCAGGGAGATCTTAAATTGAATCAAAGACAATTCAAAGATGATTCAATTAAGGGTGGTCTGGAAGTCTCACCTCCTCATGTTGTCAGTTTGCCACAGCAGAGTGGTCCAATCCAAGCCTTCTGTAAGGGGACAATCCTTGCTGCTGTAACAAGGGTTTTGTTTTCTAATATCAGCTCCTAACATGCCTTGTTGCCATGAGAAATGAAATCTGCACCACTGGTATGCCCTGCGCATTTCACCACGGCGATGGCCAATGGGAGTTTGGAGTGCATCTATGAGGCTGTCCAATAATGGCACAAGCTGCACTGGAATGCCGTCTGCCTGTAAAAGGCCACGCCTCTTCCAACATGACAGTCCTGCGTGTACTGTTGAAGTCACGTAGGCAGAGTCAGAACACTCTGTGTGAAGGCATCATGAAGCCAGACACAGATAACAGATTCAAAGTTCAAACAAAAGTGTTTTATTTAACTTAAATGTCAGGATGGATGAAGGCCTAAATTGCCCTATACTAAGGTGAGATTTCCCTACCAAAAGAAACTAAGGAAAGCCTGAGTCAAGGAGTTCAACTTAAGCCTGCCTGTGTCCAAAACATATGCTTGACGTCACAACTAAGTATAAACAATGTGTAGGGATATCAGTAATAAAATAAATAATGTTCCAAACAAAGTTCCTGGCTTAGTATTCAGCTCCACTTTGTGAAGCTTCAAGAAAGTTCCACACAACCTCAGTTTTGCCTTCCCGAAGTTCAAGACAGTTCCACAAAAGCCTTGGGGTTCCCTTCCCCAAATTCAAGACAGTTCCACAAAACCTCAGGGTTCCCTTCCCCAAGTTTAAAACAGCCTGCTAATACGTATTCACAACAGTTCCAGATCAACTGTATCCTTCTTCAGGTTTCTTAATGACTTTCTCTTACTTTGCTTCAGCAACTTCTTTAGCTTCCACAATAAGGGTTCCCTTGTCTAGGCGCAGTTGTCAGACCACACGGTACACCCACTTCAGGTTGCACATCCAGGATCCCTAGGCTTTCCAGCCCACACAGGTTCTTCCATATCTGTACCTGAGTGAAGGTTCACATTCGCCTCTTGGCTTTGCCACTATGTGTCACCTTGCCACACTGTATTTATGTGTCTAGTTCACTTCACGGTGGCTTTGTTTCCCCACCACTTTGCTTTCAGGTTCACACTTTCCTATACTTTCAGAGTTCTGGATTTCATAAAGCTTTCATTAGACTCTGTATTAAATATGTTATCTTTTACTTTGTGGCTTGCACGTTATATTTTCTGTAACTTCCTCCCAACCCATAGCTTCTTTTTCTCCCTACGGATGCTGTCGGGTGTTTGGCTTCTCTCTACCGCTCCTGCTGTTCAGCTCCAGCCACTGGCAGCTCTGCTTTCTCTCCACAGACGCTGGCAGGTGTTTTGGCTTTTCTCTTCTCTGTCCACTGCTCCTGGTGCGCAATTCTGACCATCGAGGCTCCCCCCCTTATGTCCATTTTGTAGCCCCCTCGCCCTAGAGCTGGGGTCATCTGCTGGCATCCCGGCTCTCCTGCAGAACCCACCACAGCTGCCTCCTCACATTCCGGATTCCCTCCTGATACCTTTGCTGTTGGTCTCCTCCCTTATTATACACCTGCAACCACTTGGCAGGTTGCAAGTGAGTCCCAAATTCTAATTGCCTGGTGGTAATTGGTAAAGTAGTTGGGACATGCCTGACCTTTACAATACTCTATGGGCCACTTCCTTGTCCCAGTACTAGAGTGGTGAAATGACCTGCTAGTTTTCACTACTTTTGGTTGCCTCTTCCTCGTCCCAGTACCATAGTGGGTTGAATGATGCAAAATGTGGGGAGATGTATTACAATAGCCCATAAAGGCCGGGGGAGGGTTGGTCTTCATAAGGAAAAGGGGGATACCATGTCTCACCTGAGGATATTCTCTCCCCAATCCCCAGGAACCCTCCACCCAGGTGATCCTCCCTTTCTTCTCCACCCCCAGGGTCCGGATCCAAAAGCGATGGCTTTTCCCTGGCCACCTGAGAAGAGGATCCAAGGGGAGTAGGTGTGATGATACCCTTAGGTTTCTCACAACCGTTAACACCTCTTCATGAGTTTCAAGTGCCAAATTCAGCACTACCAAATCTACTGCTTGTGCCGATGGCAATCTCACACTTGTCACTGTCTCAAAGCTATCATCTAGTTTTGCTTTTATTACTGCTGTCCCGCTGTGCCTTTCACCCAGGTTCTGATTGATTGATGAGGCCCCGTCAATGAAAAGGATTGTTCCCCCTCCTAGGGCATTTTCTTTAACATGTGGTATCTCATAATATTCAATGTACTTAGTGCAGTCATGCACATACTCTCCCCCCTCCACTGGCTTTGCTTTGTATCTAGCCGGATTCACCATTGGACACTTGACAATTTTGATCGATGGGCTGGATATGACTACTTCATACCCGGAGGCTCTCTGTATGGTCAATGTGCCTTTGGGCCTTTCAAGGATGGCACATGGGGATGCTCAACTTATAATGTGACTGTGCACTCCATAGTTATGCTGGAAGATTTTTCAATCACAAAGGCCGCTGCCGCCAATGCTTGTTCGCAGGGGTAATGTCCTCTCATTACTGGGTCTAAAATCCTGCTGTAGAATGCTAATGGTTTGTGTCCCATGGTAGTTTTCTGTGCAAGGACAGCTGTCATCACTACTCTGGTTGAATGGGAAAATAAAAATAATTTTGCATTGTAATCAGGGGTCCTTAACATGGGAGATTGCCATCTTCAATTCATCAAAGGCATCTATCATCTCACCTTTGCAGGCTATATCCCTGTTTTCTCTCTATGCTTCCTTGAGTCCTTTTAGGGAGGGAACTAGGTAGCAGCGTGTTATGATTTAAGGTGGCATCTAAAAAACAATATTTGTTTTCTACAGATAACGCATGGACCAGCATCTAATAAAAACTTTCCATGCAACACCTGGCTACCCCCAAAAAACCACCAGAGGTAATATTCACCACTAGATGGTCAAAGGATTCAATTCATATCCCTCACATTTAATCTAACCCAAATAGTTATTTTGTTTTGTTCTTGAACAGCCATCAATGTGGTAGCAGTCACCTGTACCTATGGAATACCAATTTGGAAGCTGATTCACTAGAGACCTGAGAGGTTCTTAAGCTGAGTGCCCTGCATTACGAGTGACTCTAACTGCAGTGCTCCTGATGAATGTTCACCATGAATTGGAATTTGAACAGAAACATGTTGAGATAATGCCAAAGCCTAAAAGTGGAGGCAATTTGTGTTTAAAGCTTAAATAAACAGAGTTACTAATATCTCTAGGAGACTGTAAACAACATACCCCCATCAACCCTAATTGATTCTATTTACTCTACTTTAATCATTTATAATGTGTACCACATGACCCGGAGGCTTAAGGGCGCAACATAAGAACATACGCATATCAGAAGGGACAAAAGTACCGTAGTTCCCGGGCCGGCAAACTACGAGTTGTGCTCACGGGTGTATTTCTGCCTGCCAGGTCGGACTTGGTGGGCAGACCGACAATCGCGAGCATAGCATGTCGGATGCACCGGCACCGTTATAAACGGTGCCGGTGCATCCGACCTCCCCATTCCCATTCGCCCCTATTGGGCCGAAATGGAATGGGGAGCATCTTTTTTCCGGCACCCACGAATGGGCAAATACCGGGTACGGCCGGGCGGAATGCCCTGGTAATTGCCCATTCACGCATGCCAGAACTTATCTGAAGTCCCGCCAAACTTATAATGAGGCCCAATGTCTTCATCCTTTTCCTGAAAATGGTCATAGATTTAGTTTCTCTAAGATCCGGCGGGATAGCGTTCCAAACCCTGGGAATCACCACCGAAAAAGCACATCTCGTGACTTGAGTCATATTACATATGGCACAGTAATCTGGTTAGAATTGTTAGACCTCAGTGTCCTAGCATTAGTCTTCTTAGGCTTAGAGTTCCACAACCGAGATAGGTTAATTGTCACTATTCTATATCTAGCATATTACCTGTACACTGCACATCATGGTGTCCCATCTCTCAACTCTGAGAGTCTGTAATTGTATACATGTATTTTGTCTATTGAGTCTATGTGTGCATTTAATTTGACCTTTTTTAACTTCTTTACAATAAAGTTTATTTTTTGCTATTTCTGCTCAATGATTTACTGCACCACATTATGGCCAGTCTCTATGTTTAATGTGCTGTATTCTTGGAAGCCATGCTAAGAATATTTGAACTCCATAAAGGAATTATTCTGGAGTGTTACGCTCACCTGATATCGCCGGGGGCGTCTGGAAGGCTCTGAGATCTGGAACCCTGGATGCGTAGTTGCCCAGTGCTGAATAATGAATCTGCAATTACAGAAGGGAGGATTTGTAATAACTGCCTCTAATGGGTGAATCTCCCACCTCCCTCTGACCGATTCCCTTCCCACTGGGTTCTTTTCTCACCTTAGTTATTTGTAGGGTGAGCTATCTGTCCTGGGTTTCTTGTGCAGGGGCGCTTGACGTTTGTTGGCAAGCTGCCTGAGTTGCTTCACTGGTGCAGTATGCCTTCCTTGGGCCCAGGCCTGCTGTGACCCCGAGTCTGCTGGTAGGCAGGTAGGTTTATTAATTGTGTCTTTATCTCCTTCTTTTCATGTGCGAAGGTCTTGATGCTGGTGTGCCGAACGTTTCTAGGTAAGAGAAAGCGCACAACGCCTTTATTGTCTTTTAAAGCTAACCTGTGTTTTCTTCTTCTTCTCCTCACAGGCCGCTGTGGTGCTGCGAGTGGATGAGAGTGCGATGAAAAACAGGCCCCCGGAATCCGTTAAGGTAAGTACAGTGCTGTGCGGTTGTTTAATATTGAAAGCGAACCTGAATATGTCTCTTTTCCTTTGCAGATGTTGCTGTGGTGCTCCGGATGGAAGCATGGCATAGCGCGATTGAATTCAGGCAAGACTGATGGAATTCGATGTTTTGGAAGCGCGCGTTCTAATATTGTTTTTCCCTTTCTCGTTATTGCAGGTCGCAATGTTCGAACAGCAGTTGTGGTAGCGGTTCGCCGGAAGTCCTCAAGCTAGTACCCCTTTGTGCTTCTTGGCCATAAAGTGCTGTTATGAACTCTTGTGCATTCACATAATGGATCCCTGGGGTAGAACATATTATCCCCTGGTCAGTAAATGATATTTTCATGTTTAATATACTGATCAAGTCTCTCCCCAATATCTTAACCAGTGTTTTGCGTGAATAAAATGATGGCATGGACAAGGCGTGTTTTCCGATAGTGATAGCATAGTCTGTCAAAGGAACCATAATTGTCGCCCGAGATAATCATTGTGCATTCATGGCAATTCTTGACATTGGGACTTCACTTCTTTAACACAGGATCGTGCCACCCCCATATCTACTAAGAAGAAAAATGCTTTGTGACCTAAGGTCAACCCGATCCTCTGTTTCGCTTGTGGGTCTGGTGTGATCAATAGGATGTGACACAGGAAGTCTTTATGTGGGCTATCCTATTGTGGGTACATGTCCAGTCCTGTGCCAGTAAAAGGCTTCCCTACCACTATTGTCACACCCCCTACTCTGGGTGTGGGTGCCTGCAGCAATATGTGTGCATTCCATGGTGTACAAGCATTTTGTTGTGCTTGTACTTGTATTGGTGCAGTACAGCATTATTTCTTCGACAGGTGTAATTTCGATGTTTTTTTACAAGTTTATTTTACCGAAAAAACTCATTGAAATATGTAGGGGGTGGTGGGATTGGAAAAGTGTATATAAGGGGAGGGTGAGGGTCGGAAATAGGTTAAAAAAAATAGGGGATGGGGAGGTGGGGGGGTTCATTGATTCGTTTTTTTGGTAGAAAATACTTGTTAAAAAACACATCAAAATGACACCCATTGATGAAATGACATAGAACCATTGGTGCTTGCTGTGTCTGCATTGGGGCCTGATGTGTTTGGGATGGTATCCCTTGCTGCATCGGCTGTATTGCTGCTGCTTTTGTCTGATACTGCATGTGATCTTGGCCATAATAGTCAGGTGGGCTGTGCTATATGGTGAGGATATGCTTTCCCTCCACTTGGATCAGCAACTTGCCAGCTCTGTTGCATCCCTCCCCTGCTTCTGCATTGCGTGAAATGTGTCCCATCTTTCCGCATGTCCAACGTTGCTGTGTATGTCCCCCAAATCTAGGTTGTCTCCCATTAAACCCTACTCCTTGTGAAGCTTGAAATCCAAACCCTCAGCCATTGGAGGCGAACCCTCGTCCTCATGGGGAATAATTATACTCTCCCCTTCCTGCAAAATTCCCATTCACTGTTGGCTGTACCTGCTGTGTCCCTTGTGTGTTGAAAATTTCTCACCCACTTGTCAATACTGCCCCTTCCACTGAGAATTTCAACAGTTTTTTCTGAACCAGTCTTGCTTACTCAATCTTCCTGTCTTCAATTTTCTTTCTGGCTTTCTCTTGTTTTAACCGGCAATGGTGAACAATCGTCAACTGAATTTCCGCCCACGGCACGCTTCCATTCCCACAATATTTCTCAATTGTCTTTGCACTTCCTCAGGAAGTCCCTGGCATACAATGTGATAAAAAATGGTTATATTTTATCTTGAATATACATTGTCGGATCTTCATCCGCCCTCATTTTACGAGTCGTAATAATGCTCATGTCTGATGAGTCTGCATACTGAACCCTAAGTGCCATCTGACCGATCTCCAAATATGGCAGCAAGTAAGCTTTTTATGTTACCTACTACTAAGGTCATCTCAGCTGTCATTCTCTCTAATTCATGAATCTCTTTACCTTCCCCTGATGTTAGTGTTGGCAATTTACAAACCAAATTATTTTCTCTATTTGTGGCCACGGAATATATTGCAGTAGTCTTCCCCCTTTCTTTAATAAGGGGAATTGTGTAAGTTCAACGCCCTGTCCGAGTGCTGCTGCCCCCTTTTTCATCACTGCATCTGTCATACTGATCCTCCTCCGTCCTGGTGAATCCCTTAGTCTATTTACATACAGTTTTGTTTTTATTTTAAATTATTTTATCGCCTCTTTGGGCATCTGGGATATTGAATAGGTTCTGGCTCCTTACTGGTTCGTCCAAACCTAGCAATGCTATCACCATCCTTGTAGACTGGGCTCATGCGGCCTCCTTCTCTCCACATTCCTCTCTTCATCTTTAAGCATAGTGTTGTCACTTTCACCCCCTTCTCTGTCTTCAAGGTCTAGCCTCCCAAGAGTACTCATCCTATAGGTTCACTCACCTCTTCCCCTAATACATTCCTCCCACTAACTTGGAGAGACCCCCTTCTACTCCCTATCCTGCTGCTGGTATCATACCTCCTGCTCCTATACAGGTTACCAATCCTCCTTCGTATGGCACCTACCTCTCCTTCATCTAGAAGAGTATGCTTCTTAAGAATCTCATCTGCTTCCTTGTGGCATCTTTCTAAGTTCCCGTCTCTGGTCCCTCTCTGCCTGGGAACATATGCCCCCTAATAATATCAACTTCTGTTCTTCGCCTTCCCCTGCTTCTTTCCTTCTCTCGTTGTCTTTCCCTGTCCCTCTCTTCCTCTTTTTGTCTTTCCTTTTCCCTTTCTGTATCTTCCCTTTTATGCCTCTCTTCTTTTCTCATTCTTCGTTCCTTCTTTCTCTCTCTCTCCTCTCTTTTCTGCCCTTTCTGTCTCCTCCTGTTCCTTTTCCTCTTTTTTCTTTCTCCAGCCTTTCTCTAACTTCCATTTCTCTTTCTTTAAAATCGTCCATGCCCTTTCTGTCTAATTGGAGTATTATTTGTACTCCTACCAGTTCCAGTTCATTCGGCACACGTGCTGTCTCATTGTTTTTGCCCTGCCTTCCTCTCTCTTGCAGTACTGCCTTCGAATGAGTGCCCTCCTGCAGCCAAAGCACATAAGTTTTACCTGCAGTGTCACTGAGTGTGGCATTTAAGGACTTTACCTCAATTCTCACTCACTCTCAATAGTTTTCGTGCACCTAATACTTTTGTGTCTCTCGTGAAGACCGCACCTCCTATGTAAACCAATGTTTCAGAGTGACACCATAAACGCCACTCACCCCGAACAGCCCCACCACGCTGTTCCCTCCAAACCTTCTGAGTTATACGACAACTACCACTCATCCTGAGCAGCCTCACCTTGCTGCTCCCACACCAGACCACACTCCCCGGTCTACACCACAGCTTCACAATGTACACAAATATGCACAAAAACTTCACTTTCCACAAAAACCTAAGCTGCTTTACAACACAAGGCTGATGCCAGTAACTACTGCACAATAAAATACATGACGCCTTCTTCTCAACTCCTGGTGAGGTTATCCTACTCATTATTACCCGTAACGAGGTGTACTCTGTGATATTTCCTGGGCCTGACCAGAAGCGATCTTTTCATCTTCAATCTTTTCACTTCATCACACTTGCCCAATATTATCAACATTCTACCTAAATGTTCTACCTGTGGCGTCCCCCAGGGCTCTATCCTATCACCTTGGCTCTTCAATATCCATCTCGCCCCTCTGGCTTACCTGATCTCCTCCCTCTCTCCTCATTCCCAGTGCTTTGCTGATGATGCATAGCTTTCCTTCTAACTTCCCTCTACTACCTCCTCTCTCATCCCTGATTGTCTATCTGCCATTCAGGCATGGTGTGCAGCTAACAATATCAGTCTTAATGCCAGTAAGACAGAGATCTTCTTATTGGGACACCTGTGCCCTCCTTTCCTCCTACTCTCTGGCCACCCTCTCTGGGCCCTCTACCCCCACCATCCTCTGAGGCCACAAACCTCGGGGTAATCTTCGACTGCGCTCTCTTCTTCACCCCTCACATCCTGGACCTTACCAAGAAGGCCCACTTCCAGCTCCACCTCCTCCGAAGCATTCTCCCTTTCCTCACATTCCCCCAGAAGCTCAATACCTCCAGAGCTCTGGTCCTCTCTAGTCTGGACTACTGGAACAGCCTCTTTTTCAATATCCCTCTTTCCTCCCAATGCCCCCTCCAGCTAATCCAGAATAGGGTTGCAAGACTTATCCTTGGCCTCAAGCCCAGGGACTGTATCTCTCCAGCCATAACAACTCTCCACTGGCTCCAAGTATCAAATTCAAGACCCAATGTATCATCCACAAGGCTTTCTGGGGCACAGGGACCACGCTATCTCTAACTTTCCCTCCCAAAATACTCCCCTGCTGGAGCCCTCCACGCCTCTAACACTCTGTTAAATGCTTCTCCAAGCAGAGAGTGGGGGGCAGGTCTCTCTCCTAGGCTGGTGCATCCCTTTGAAAAGCCTCCCTGCCCTTCTCAGACTCGAGCTTGACCGCCTTAAGTTCCAAAAACTGCACAAAACTATGCTTTTCTCTACGTCTTTCCCTTCCCTTCTAATCACCCCACTGTCGCTGAGACTGGTGGGCTGGTCCTCATGAATCTCACAGGATACCATGCCCTTCTACCCAGTTGTTAGGGAGAATTCTCATTTCTGTGCTAATTCTCTTCAACCTTAGAGACCCCCAACTCTTCCTGGACGTTAGGACTTTTTAAGTTTAACCCTGGAGTGAGTGAGACCTTTTTCTCACTGCCTCATGTGTTTTTACCCTATTTGGATTTTGTGTTTCCTTTGTTTTTGGAGTCTGAGAAACGCCATGGGCATCTACTTTTTGTATGGTGAAACACAGCATCTTCAGTGCAGTGTCACAGAAAAATCATTTAGATTTCTCATAAGATTTAAATACCTTTTCTTGTGTGAACTACTGTTCCCAAGAATAATAAAGTTAAATTGACTTTAATTATCTTTTCTCTTTGTGGGTCCAGCACACACCATCTTATGTGGAGAGCTGGGGGGGTTACCTAGTAGTCCCTTATACCACATTCTCGTTTAACATTTTTTATGTTACCCACACTACTTTAAATGGCTGGTGGTAGTGGTTTTATTTTCCTACCATTGTGCCTTTCTACCGCAGGCTAAATTTTCAGCTGCGGTATAGCATCATGGGTGACCATTTTGTAAATATGGCCCTGGTTGTCTTTTGTTCACCATTTTCTGTTAGTGAGATCTTTCTGAGGATTTACTATGCGCGCTAAGCCAGGTTTGAACCCTTTGTTCCTTTTGCCTTTGGTGGCTTTACTCCTGAAACCGGCCTCTGGATACAGTGTGTCTGGAAATACAGGGTGTGAGGGAGGTTCCCCGAAATTACCCTGTCCTTTGTCTCTAGGAGTGCATGAATCCAACTGGTCCTGATTGGCTGGCTGGCTGTACTTTCAGGACCGCCACCCTGCTGTTTGAGTGACAACCTGGGCTGTGCATGAATGGGAGAAACCTGCTTAAAAGGTGAGGGTTTTGGGACTAGAGTCAGAGTCGACCACTGGGAGAAACACCTGACAAAGAAAGTGTGAACGAAGCTTGCTGCACCCTCCTGGATCTTTCAATTGCCTGGTGAAGCTATGGTGCTGTGCTAAAACTCCTTTTTGTGATCGACAAGAGAAGCTCTAGACAGGATGACTTTTTCCTTTGGGTTAGAGGGACCAACTAACTCCGAGACGAACTCCACTGAAACATCTTCCCTAATTGGCTGTAGTTCTTCCCTGCTGCAAGAACCGAGTACCAGCGGTCGACCAATCTGTAGCCGAGTGAAATGTTTGCAATCCGGCCAGAAGCTCCAGGAGTCTCCTAAGGACCCCCCAGAAGCAGGACGACCAGAGATTGAGTCCCCTCACCGGAGGGCAGGACTCAAGGAGTGAAGGAAGCCCAACCAGTATCTGAGATCCGTGGTGGTGCTGTTAACCACGCGCTGAAACCGTAAAGTGTCACTGATCCGAAAGAGCCCGTAGCAGCGTAGAGACCTGGCAGGGACATATGGAACAAGCTTCTCCTGGAGAAAGCTAGCACCGACCCCATGGTAAGCATGAGGAACCAGGCATAGTGCCTTAAAAATAATCCTTTTCTCCACGGGAAGCCAGTCAAGAGTTCTAAGAACTGGGCTAATGTGGGAACCATAAGGGGTAGCTGTAGCGACTCTACCTGCTATATTCTGCAGCATCTAGAGCTGATAAATAAGACCCTTAGGCTGTGCAAGATAGAGCGCATTGCAATAGTCGAGTCGACTAGTGACCAAGGAAGACACAACTATGGGATGAAGGTGAGCTGGAAGAAATGGAAGGATGTTTCATAGCACCTTCAAAGCAAAGTGACTGGGTTTGCTGACAACGCTGACCTTTGGAGCCATAGACAAAGAAGAATAGGGATAGACGCCTAAGTTCTTCACAACTGTCACAGGGACAGGAACAGTGCCAAATGAAGGAGGCGAGAAGGAAGAAGACCAAAGAGCAGTATCATGAGAAGAAGATGCAGCGCCCACTACAATGATCTCGGTCTTGTCCCCATTTAATTTAAGTCAATTTTGGCCCATCCATTCTCTCACGGCACCCATGCAATCTCTCAGATAGGATGACACCCAGACTGGTCATGATTTAAACGGACCAGAATCTGCATGTCGTCCGCGTAGGAGTAGCATCTGAACCCGTGGAGTGAATAAGACCAACAAATGGCTGGATATAGATATTAAATAATAGAGGGAACAAGGCCGAACCCTGATGAAGGCTGCATGGCAGAGCGGGAAAAGAGGCAGAGCGGAAAGGAGGTAAGGAAAGAGTTTGACCCCCTATTTGCCAGGAAAGATGTAAACCAGGAGCACTGCTGAGCAGCAAGAGTAATGGATGCCTGAGTGAGAGCTCCGACCCCGGTATTATCCTGTTGGTGCCAGAGTTGATGTGGTTGCAAGACTCACGAAGGAAGCTAAAGGTGTGAAGCGAGCTCTGTCTAAATCTGGTCCCGATCCATTGAGCAGAGACGGAGGATCGAGCTTTGGCGGAATCTGGAGGAGTGGCTGCCTGACTCGATCTGGCAAAGACCTTCACGAAACTTGGAGGTGCAACCACTTTAACCTGCAGTGCAGCTGGCCCGGCTGGGGGGAAGGGCTGAAGGATCCTGCCCTGTGCTATCCCTAAGTCGCTAGTGCCGCTAAAGTAAACTTTAATAAGGGCACGCGTTGGAGGAGGGGAGCTAGCCCCGGGTGCAGACGACTGCAGGGAACAGAGCCGAATTTGGCGTGCTGGTAGCTGACTGCCAGAGCTTGCCCGAGACCCCGGAGAATCATTATTGTGCTGGCCAATCTCCCTCCACAGTGCTGCTCTGCGACCTGCGGCGCCCATCGCAGCAACAACCCTGTGCCCTGGCCGGGAGCCGTGCTGGGGAGTGGCTGGGACCGCTGCGGGTGACTGCTGAGTTGTGTGGCGTCTGGCTGGAGTGCCGGGTCGATGCTGCTGGAGCCAATATAGGAGAGAAGAAGGGCACCTCCCAGGCAAGAAGGAGCAGGTGTATAGGCTGTGAGTAAAATATTGATAAGAGCAGGTTGCTGAAGCAGCATAGGGGCCTGCAAATCACTCAACATATGAGCTGCTGGCAGAACTCCCTAAGCAGGTGTGTGCACCTAGAAAGTAGGAGAAACGGGTGAGTCCCCACATACCTAGTAAAAGAGGACTGCCGGTCTGAACAGCACTTTTTAGCACAAAAGGCAGCTGTGGGCATTTGTGGACAGAACTGGGAGCCAGGAACTGACGTCTAGCAAAATCATAATTAAACCATTCAACTTGACCTTGGTGCTGCCTACAACTTGGCACCATGGACCCTTATACTACATTCTCATTTAACATTTATTATGTTACCCTCACTACTTTAAATGGCTGGTGGTAGTGGTTTTATTTTCCTACCATTGTGCCTTTCTACCACAGGCTGAATTTTCAGCTGCAGTATAGCACCATGGGTGACCATTTTGTAAATATGGCCCTCGTCGTCTTTTGTTCACCATTTCCTGTTAGTGAGGTCTTTCTGAGGATTTACTATGCGCGCCAAGCCATAGCCCTCATTGGGCTGATGAAGGGTACCCCGAGCCTGGGAGCTGGGACTGGTTGCTGGGACTGATGACAGGTGGGATGCTACAAGACAATTGGTGAAGTGACTTTGTGAGATGTACCTAGACACTGATTCTCTAAAATCCTGGAGGCACTGAAGGTCAGGAGTACATCGGTGGTGCCTGCCAAGACCCCGAAAGCGGCGCTACTGGGTCCATATGCAGTGGAAGGCTGCACTGTGAGTGGGACAGGAGCTTTGTGACTCCTGCTCCCCTCAGTGGTGGAACAGCTGCCTCCTCAATATATTTGGTTGCACTGGACATCCCCTGTGAGATATCCTTATTTGGTTTGGGCGGCTGTGGTTGGCGAGAAAGGGTGGTGTTGAATGTGACACTAACAGATGAAGAGGTGCTTTCGTCAACAGGTCTCTGGGTGTGATATCCGACTTGAGCTCAGGGGTGCTGCGTAGTGGTACATTGCCATACAAGAAGAAGTAGAGAATGTTCAAGAACAGCTTAGCAACATGACGAAAGGTGCCGGGAAAAAGCGTGGCACAATGGATTTGTTTACTAGCACCCAGGCAACGGCTCCAGGGCCTGTGGATCCGGAACAGGGAGGAGGCCCAAGCACAATGCCCGGTGATGCCTGCAAAGACCAGCTGGGTCACTGAAATCTAAACTTGAAAAAGAGAATGGCTGCATCAATGAAGCAGAGACTAGGATTGGAGAAGTGGCGGACAAGGTGGGCCGACATGACCGGGACATTGCAGAGCTAAGGGCTGAATCACTAAAGTATGTGGTAAATGTGACAATGTTGAGTCACGCTGAAGGCGAAACAATGTGCGCATTGTCAGAGCGCCCGAACACAGCATTCAAAGGGCCCATGGAAATGTTCATTGAAGACCCCCTAAAAAACATGTTCGGAGCAGCTACATTTTCCACACATTTCCTGGTTGAGCGTACACATCGTGCCCTAGCCCAAGTGCCTAGGCCTGGGCCCCCCACCCCCACGCACTATTATAGCGAAAATGCTTGATTACAGGTACAGAGATCTTCCTGAAGCTATCCAGAGAACAAGGAACACTCTGTTACAAAGGCAACAATATTCAAATCTACCTGGATTTTATGCGGCAGGGGACCAGGTCCTGGGAACGTCGTATGACCCAGTGAAAACACTTTGAGGGCCAGACACGTCCCATATGCCCTTATGTTTCCTGCAAAGCTGCATATTCAACACGGAGGCAGGGGGCATTTTGTCAAAAATCCTGCGGATGCCATAGCTTATTTGGAGGTGTTAATTCCGCTTCCAGTCAATCATGACCCCAGAGCAGAGGCTGGGGTGGAATGACATGGCTGATTGAACGGGAAGCCCCTACACTGACAACTTAATAATCTGACACAAGAAACCGTTAAATGAAAGCTGGGGCATGCGGTCGCCAGGCTGGCCGTTGTAAGCGGTGACTGCTCTCAGCATACCCCAGGAAACTTCCACGGTTACACAAGGGTTGCATCATCAAGTTGGGGTAGATGGAGAGGGCGGGGAGATAAAGTGGGAGTGCACAAAGGCCCCCAAGGGGCAGTTATGGGAAGGGGGTTGGGAGGCTGGAAAAATAGGGTGTTTGGTTCAAAAATAGTTGGTGGGCAGGTTGGCAGACTGGCGCTGTGTCACATGTTGATAGCTTATTTCTGGGGATGCATGCAAGCACAATGTACCAGTGGTTAGATTGCAAATGGATGAACCAATAGTATTAAAGTCATGGAATGTATGGGGCCTTAATAACCTCATCGAGGCCAGGAAGATTTTAGCGTATCTTGACCGCCATTCTCCCAAGATAATAATGCTGCAGGAAACACACGCCATGGGGTCACTACATGATATATTTGTGCCCAAATGGGGATGACAGAGACACTATGCCTCCTCCTCATCGCAAGCAAGGGGAGTGCTAATTTTGGTGCACCGATCATTACCCTTGCAAGCCAAAGAGGTTCCAGCAGACCTGAGGGAAGATACATGATAGTCCGAGGGGAACTATCAGGCAAAAAAGTAATATTAGTGAACACGTATTGGCCAAACATAGACAACCCAAGCTATTACAGTCATATATTCGAGACATTGGTGGCGATGGCGGACATCCCCATTATGTGGGCTGGGGACTTTAGCACGGTCCTGGATGTGATCAGAGATAGGTCGAGCACTACGCAGGTCAAACCAACCGCTGTGTATCAGACAATTAGGCAGATTATGGATCAGCTGGGGTTGATTGATGTATGGAAAAATGAGCATTCAAGGACAGCTGAATATGCATATCACTCGAAGGTCCATGACACAATGTCCTGGATCAATCTATCGTTGCTCTCAGCAGTATGGGCGTCAAGGCTGCAGGGCAGCAAGAAATTGCCACGCACCCTCTCAGACCACTCACCAGTAGTGATGACCCTATTATTGAATGAAATGCAGAGACCCCACCCCATATGGATGATGACACAGGCGGCGCTACTAGATGATGCACTGGTATCATCATTACAAGAGAAAATTAAAGGGTTCTTTGAGGTGCACGAGGGAATGGTGCCACAATATGCCACAGTATGGGAAACATTCAAAGTATGGCTGTGTGGCAACTTGTTCTTTTTCACTACAGGGGTACTGAAAGACACCAGGCGGGAACTATGGGAAGTGGAATGGGATTTACATAATCTGGAAAATCAGTACGGCACAACTAAAGACAAAGATCTTTTGTGGATCATCAAAGGGGATATATAGCTAAACCAACCCAAGCTTGTACATATGGCGAGGGAGACCGACCTGGGTGATAACTGGCAGGAATGGTGAGGGGCGAGAGAGGGGCACAGATCATCACCGGGATTGAGGGAGCTGCGGGTCAGATTCTGACGGCAGCCAAGGCAATAAATGAAGAATTCCAGAATTATTATATGGCGATATATGTAAATGCAAACGCCAGCACAGACGAGGAGATAGATCAGTATCTAGGAGAGAGTACCTTCCAGAGTCTCCCGGCAGAGGCCAGAGAGGAGCTCAATAAACCAGTGCAGGCAGAAGAAATAGAAGAAGCAATCACCTAACTGGCCTCAGGCAAAGACCTGGGCCCGACGGACTGGGGGTTGAGCTCTATAAAACATACAGGGGGGTCCTGGCCCCACGACTGCTCAAGCTTTGGGAGGAATCATTTGAGGATGGACGATTTCCACCCTCGCTTTCAGAAGCCGTGATCTCTGTGCTACTGAAGCCAGGAAGACCACCAGGTGAGGTAGCCTCTTACCGCCCATTGTCTTTGATCAACGCAGATGGCAAGGTTTTTGCCAAGGTGTTAGCAAATAGGCTTCTTCCATATATGCCCCAGCTTGTGCGCCCAGCTCAATCTGGCTTTATTCCCACTCGATCAACAGCTTTAAACTTGCAATGCCTCTTCGGTATTATTTCACAAATTGATCCCCAAGCTTAGGCAGCAGCAGCCTCTCTAGAAGCTGAAAAAGCCTTTGATTCTGTATCATGGAAATGTTCATTTGGGGTACTTAAACATTATGGGCTCCAAGATGATTTTATTGGGTATATTAGGCTATTATATACTAATCCAACTGCTAGGGTCTGAACCAATGGAGTAATAAACCAGGCTTTCGCACTAGCTTGAGGTACATGACAAGAGTTGCTCCTTTCCCCCTTACTGTTTGTGCTCACTATAGAACCCTTGGCCCGACGGATGCGGGAATTGCACGGACATAGGGGAATACACATAGCGGGACCCCCTCAGATTTTTTCTTTATACGCAGATGATACATTGTTGTATTTACGAAACCCTGAGCTAAATCTTAAACCGGTAATGGGGGAGGTTGTCGAGTTCACGACACACTTGGCATATAGGATAAACAATTCAAAATCCAAGCTATTCCTGTTAACTGAGGGTACTACCAAACCTATTGACCTTATGGGATTTAAATGGGCCACAACAAGCCTTAAATACCTGGGTGTGATGGTGTCCCGCAAGCAGCAGACATGATATGAAGTAAATCATGAAACATACCTCAACGCATTGGCGGTCAAATTGAAGCTATGGGCCAGACTTCCCATGTCCTTATACGACAGGTTGTCTCTGCTGAAGATGATAGTGGTCCCCAAGCTACTGTATTATTTTAATGCAATCCCGATATGGTTAGGATGTAGTTTTTCTGTTAAACTCCGGTCCATGGCAGTACACTTTGTGTGGGAGGGTGGAGTGCCCCATATGATTTGGGAAGGACTGGCAGAACCTTATGACCGAGGGGGATTGGCCGCCCCAGACTTCGAGTTATATTACTTGGTGGCACAGGCACAATATGCAGGACATTGGTGCAAGCCGCTCCAGGGCTGAAATTCACTTAGCATTGGAGCGGTATGGGGCAGCACCAACCTTTCTCAAGGCAGTCATCCTGGAAGACTGAGACATAAATTCATGTGTATTTGACCCGGTACGCACAACAGTCAATGCATGGGCGCGGATGTTTAAATGCCTGGAATAACATAACAACTCCTTATAGTGGCAAGATTACACAGTGGAATTGCCCAGGGCTTCCCCCAACGTATGATCCAGATATACAGAGATCCTGGGATCTAGAGGAGTTTGGGAGATGTATTCCTGGGGGGGGAGGTTCGTAAACCTAGAGGAGTTTACATCAAAACTGGGTCAGCCCCGTTAAATTATTGCGATATTTTCAGATGAGGGCAGCACCACACTGGAAATGGCCATCGTTTTCCGTATACCTGTGAACGTGTAGATGCCATATCAGAAGAAGAATGAAGGAGACCGGTATCAAGGCTGTATCAGATAGTACAGACTGGCCAGGCGCAACAGAATAAGGTGAGGTCCAAATGGGAGAGAGATCTGGAAGTGAGCGTTAATGAGACTAAATGTAGAGATACTGCCTTTTATTGACGGAAGTCTCACTCAATGCACGTCTATGGCTTATTCAGTTTAAAGTGTTGAACCGGCTACACTACGCACGGCAAGGGTTTCATGATTTTTTCCTGGTACAGCAGACAAATGTATGAAATGTGGAGGCGACCGAGCAGACTCGATCGATATGTTTTGGAATTTTCCAGTGATAGCACAGTTCTGGCAGGAGTTGGCAGAGGTGTTATATGAAATTATTGAAATTCCACACATGCTCCTACCCTTGAAATTTCTACTGGGTGACATAGGCAAAGTTTCTACAAGGGTATGTAGATTGTTTAATATGGGCTGTATTATTGCTAAAAAATGTATCTCGATGAAATGGAAATCCAGAACGACAGCATCATGTGACGAATGGTTAAGAAATATGACTTATGTAAATGAAAGGGAGGGGGGATCTCTCTGGACAATTAATGCAACAAGGAGACCAAAGGACATATGGGGCCCATTCCAGGACTATCTTACCAATAGACAGATGGGAAACGTATGAATAAATAACTGTGAAGAAGAATGTTAACTTGCAGTGCGAACCCAAGTGTGTAACTTTCATTGAATAGAAGTATGTGATACACAGCGTCGGGAGTAACCTGTCTGCCTGTTACTTAAATAAAGTTTTTTTTTATTAAAAGGAAAGATAAGATGTAAACCAGTCCAGCACGCGCCCAGAGAGGCCTGCCAGAGACACAGCGAGCAAGGAGGATGGCATGGTCTACGGTGTCAGACGCTGCTGACAAGTCCAGCAGGATTAAGGACCCAGTGCCACCACCATCAGCTAGCCTGGCAAGTTCATCCAGTACAGATACTAGAACACTCTCAGTACCCATGCCTGGCCGAGGATTCAACAACGGAAGAGGAGAGACTAGTTACTCCAGAAGCTTCATAGGAAAAAGAAGCAGAGATTGGGTGAAAATTAGGCAGGTCACATTCATCTAAGGTAGTTTTTTTCAAAAGCGGGATCACCATGGCCTGCTTCAGCACATCAGGGATAACCCCTAATTGACAAGACACGTTTACAGCTTGAGTGATAATAGAATCAAATCAGGTAAAATATTTTTAAAAATGCTGAGGGGAATAGCATCAGAGGGGGACGCAGACTTCAGCTGTAAGGTGGTTGAAAGAACAGCGTCTTCTGGAAAAATGGGACTTTAGACCAGTCAGTACTAGACATAGGGCCTAATTCACAGAACGTTTTCCTATGGGGTTTTGCCATTATAAAACGCTTCTGTGAATTAGGCCCATAGTGTCAACCTGCCACACTGTTGCAGGAGTGACACTCTGACCCACCAGAACTTTTTGACGAATAGTTTGAATCTTTGCAAGAAAAAAAAAAAATTAGCCATAGCATCGGAGCATAGCTGGGAGGATGGAACAGTAGGAAGAAAACATGATGAGGAAGAGAAGGATTTAACTACTGAGAAAACTCTTTAGCACTATTCAGAGCTGAGGATACTTTGAGCGTAAATAAATTCTGCTTAGCCAGTCTAATGGTTGCATAGTATTTTTTAGATAGGGCAACAAATCGCACCTCCAGAACAGAATCATAGGTTTTACGCCATTTCCGCTCCTCCTAGCGTAGTTCAAGTTTCAGAGTTCTCAAGTCCTTGGATAACCACCGACCTTCCAAGAAAATGTTTTAAATAAAGATCGAAATGGTGAATTTTACAGCACACATTCTGTGAAGATTTGTGTAAAAGGCTGGAGTTTTCAATCTGTTTCGTAGGGTAAGCCATGAAAAGAATCCATTGGTGCCAAGTCAGCAACAGTGCACAGGAGCATTATCCAAAGCATTTTCATGATGTCTTTGCCCACTACATGCCATTAGTCTACCAATGTAAAACATTATTTGGTGCCCATACATGCCCATGCTAGCTTCACTATTATATGTGTGAGAAACCTGAAGATGTCTTGCGGACTAGTCCCCGGGTATCTGTCATCCATGTGGCCAGAGCACGGCCATCGCTATTGGATCCAGTTCCTGGAGGTGGACCGGTGTGGGAGGTGGAAGTGGGACAACGACGGGTGAGACGGGGTATTCCCCTTCTTATAACACCTTTTCCCCATCCTACCATTTAGGATACTCAGAAACTCTACCCCCGCCCCCTTTCCCGACACAAACACTTTCTCACGACACGAAAGACAACAAACACCAGAGCCGTTTACCTGACATGTCCCAACACAAGGGTCAGGCAAAGTCAGGCAATTGACCAGGATCGCACACACCTGACGGCCCTTTCCCTTCCCCACAGGGATAAAAGGTGGAGCAGGAGAGCACACTATGAGCAAGGCAGACAGCACAATGAGACAGCTAAACCAGTTCGGCAGTTCAAGAGGAGGAGAAAGGCGGCGAGAACTGAGGGGGCGACAAGAAGAGAATCGAACTTGCCTTTTCCGACCCAGACCCACGAAGCCTCCATGAAAGGAATTGGGCGACCGCAAACAATAGCCAGCGTTTGTTGCAGCAGAGGTCAACGGTACACAGAGCCCTCCTACACTGATAACCAGGACACGGAGAGACGCTTGCTACTGGGGTACCGTCCTTAACTCCATCAATCGGGTTATTACAGCTGGTGAGTGGAAAGAAGACCCTTTAAGAAACCGCATTGTGTTGAACGTCAAAGAACTGTTAACACCTCAGGGGAAAACCAGCTGGAGAAGGGCCGGCACCACGTGGGTGCTCACTCGAGAGACTCTGGTTGATTCCCCTACTGGTGAAACTACCGATACCAGAAGGCCTTAATAGAGCCAGAAAAAAAAGGTCAAAGTGGTCATAGAGGGGTCTAGCAAAACCCCCTGTACAGTTGAAAGTCTTTGACTGACAAGTAATTGGAAGATGAAGGGAAGTGAATGCAGCATATAGTGAAAGTAGAAGGAACTGTGAGGATGGCAGACATGTACCCAACTGAGGGATGCCTGCATAATGGGGTGGAGCATGATTCCTCAAGGAACATTATGTTGACAGGAGTAAATGAGACAGAGGGATGTCCACAGTGGATTATCTGAAAAGCCTTGTGAATGCAACAGGTAAAATTGTGTAGGAAAAAGCCGCAGTGAACCCGACAGAGGGAGGATAACATTCGAGAATGGTCTGAACCCAGAAGAGGAGGATCCAGGGCTGAAAATTCATCACCCAACGTAGATACAGAAAGGAACTTTTTGTTTGGTTATTTGAACACATCAGGTCCTCGAAGGCAAGAGACTTTTTTTTGTATAAAAGAGCGGTAACCCCCAGAGAGCCTGATAACGGAACTGTAGTCTCATGCTGGGAAAGCTCGAGAGTGTGCTGCGCTCCGGAGTCCTGTCTTGTCCCATGCTCAAAACGTGGGGAAGGGAGACCCCCGGCTACCACATCCTGACTTATCATTTTGTGAACACTTCTTTCTTTCTTATGAACCCTATCCCCTATAGGTTTTTCTTAGTATAGGCCCTTTTATTTGACAAGACGCCACTAGGACTGCCTTATTATTATGTAATGTTCGTAGCTTGCTCCCATTTTAGGTTTAGATTAGGCGTTTTTCCAACCTACCTATACCGTTTAATAAACACCCTTGAACTGTGATCACTTGTGTCTGTCTTTACTGTTGCCACCATGCGTTTCTTACATTTGGGCACAGAAGTGGGATGTGACTCAATTGAAACTAATTGGGGAACGCTACAATTTCAAAAACTTAATCAGAGACCTTCTAACCCTTCAATCACCACCACGGAATCAATAGGGTTAGATATCTGTAGTAATAGGGAAGCTATTATCCTCCCTGGAAAAATAGGAATGATTCCTACAGACTTAGTTTTGATACCCCCTCCTGGGTGCTACATAAGATTGGCCCTGAAATCTGGCCTACCGTGGCAGTTCAGGATAGACGCCTTAGCAGGCATTATTGATCCCGACTTCCGGGGAGATGTGAAGATTCTCTTAAAGAATCATGGTGGGATCTATTTTGAGGTACGTTGTGGAGATCAAATTGCCCAGGGAATTTTGGAAAGAGCTCTATTTCCTCAGTTTAAAGAAACTGAACCAGATAAAACAGAAAGAGGTAACTTAGGCTTTGGGGAAGCTGATAACCCTCTGAACATCGAAGAAACTAAGAGAAAAGAACCTACCATCTATCCCGGCCTAGCCTTCGTCCAGCGAAATGATCCAGCTCTCGCTGAAGCTTTTCTACAAGCAATTCCGGAAGGAGAAGGCATAGTTAAGGGAAGTCCCTTTTTCTTCTTAAAACAAGAATTGCTTTATTGAAGAGAGACATCCACGGAAGGTTTAGTAAAAACACAGTTGGAAATACCCAAGAGCCACCGAAAGGTTGTGCTGGAGATCGCGCATTCCCATCTTACCGGAGGGCATTTAGGACAATCAAAAACCTATGCGCATAATAGTGGGAAGTTTTACTGGCCAGGTATCCATGCTGATGCAAAAATCTTCATCCAGACGTGCAAAATATGTCAAAAGACCAGCAAGCACATCCCATTACCTGCCCCTCTGAACCCGTTGCCTATCATAGAAGGTCCCCTTTTTAAGAATCGGTATGGACATAATTGGACTACTAGAGACATCCAGATATGCAATAAATATGTCCTTTTAATTGTGGATTATACGACCCGATATCCCAAAGCATTTCCAATGTGAAATATTACCCCACAGCAGATCCTTAAACACCTTCTACCGTATTTCTCCAGGGTAGGCTTTCCCAAGGAATTACTAACAGACCAAGGTTCGAATTTTATGAGTAAGCTTATGGCAGAAGTCAAAGAGCTACTCCACATTACCACATTGCAAACTTCTTTGTACCATCCCCAAACTGATGGCCTGGTAGAAATACTCAATAAAACCCTGAAGATAATTTTGCAAAAGTTGACAGATAAGGACGGGAAAGACTGGGACCGAATAATCCCATGGACATTATTTGCAGTAAGGAAAACCCCTTAGGCTTCCACATGTTTCTCTTCTTTCGAACTGCTATATGCTAGAGAGCTCAGAGATGTCCTGGACATGTTCTGGGAAACCTTGGAAGAACGAGAGGAGGCCCCCATTCTGATCTCGCAGAGAGGACCATCTCTTCTACCTTTATACCACCATGAAAGTCCTTAGAAGCGCTGGCCTAACTGCTAATATACTTAAGTGCAGATTGGCCCAGTCAGCCGTAAAATACCTTGGCATTTTCATAGGGAATGGGAATGTACAGCCTCATGATGAGAAGGTAAAAGCAGACTTGGATACAGCAACCACCAAGACCAAAAGAGGTCTTACAGCTTTTCTCAGGTTAATAGGATATTACCGTAGGTTTATTCCCAACATTTTAGGACAAAACCACCTGGCTAACAGATGAACTTAAAAATGCCGAACCCCAGAAACTCCATTGGAATGACAAGGATGAGATATGTTATAACATCTTGAAACAGACTCTGTGCCAGAACCCAATCCTAAAGGTAGTCAACTTCTCTGAAGAGTTTGTATTACAGACGGATGCCTCCCTTACAGGGCTAGGAGCCGTTCTGTCCCAGGTTTACAATGGATTGGAACACCCCATATTATTTACTAGTTGCAAGCTGTTCCCACATGAAAATAATTACTCTGTGTTAGAGATGGAGGCCCTGGCCAACAAGTGGGCCATTGACCAGCTTAAATACTACCTATTGGGACAACAATTTACACTTGTTACAGATCACTCACCCCTAGTTTGGATTAGCCAGTGCAAAGACTTCAACCCTTGGGTCATGCAATGGTTTCTAGACTTACAACCCTATTGTTTCACTGTGGAGCACCAAAAAGGAAAAGACGAGGGAAATATAATTTTCTTTCTCAGTTCCCCTGTGAAACAAATCTGGCTACATTGCATGGAGGAAGGGTATGTGAGAAACCTGAAGGTGTCTCCTTGACTAGTCCACAGGGATCTGTCATCCAGGTAGCCAGGACACAGCCATCACTATTGGATCCAGTTCCTGGGGTGGACCAGTGTGGGAGGATCACCTGAATGGGGGTCCTCAGTCAGTGAAAGTGGGACCCCGACAGGTGAGATGCGGTATTCCCCTTCTTATAACACCTTTTCCCCATCCTACCACATAGGATACTCAGAAACTCTAGCCCCCCCTTCTCCCGACACAAACACTTTCTCACGAAACGAAAGACAACGGACTAACACCAGAGCCGTTTACCTGACATGTCCCACTACAAGGGCCAGGCAAAGACAGACAAATAACCAGAATTACACACACCTGACTGCCCTTTCCCTTCCCCACAGGGATAAAAGGTGGAGCACGAGAGCACACTATGAGCAAGGCAGACCGCACAATGAGACGGCTATCCCAGTTCGGCAGTTCAAGAGGAGGAGAAAGGCAGTGAGAACCGAGGGGGCGACAAGGAGAGAAGCGACCTTTCCCTTTGCGACCCAGACCCACAAAGCCTCCATGAAAGGAATCGTAAGACCGCAAACAATAGCCAGTGTGTGTTGCAGCAGATGTGAACAGTACATGGAGCCCTCCTACAGTGATAACCAGGACAGGCAGAGACGCTTCCTACCGTGGTACAGTCCTTGACTTCAAAGGCAAGGAAAGCTAAGCGGTTCATCACAGCCGGCAAGTCGAAGGAAGACCCGATAAGAAAACCGCAATGTGTTGAACAAAAGTTGCGAATGGCAAATTAAGGGTAATCAAAGAACTGGTAACACCTCAGAGGGAAACCAGCTGCATACGGGTCCAGCACCACGTGGGTGCTCACTTGAGAGACTCTGGTTGATTCCCTTACTGTTCAAACTACCGATACCAGAAGGCTTTAGGAGAGCCAGAAGAAAAGGTCAAAGTGGTCATACAGGGGTCTAGCAAAAGCCCCTGTTCAGTCGAAAGTCTTTGACCGACAAGTAATTGGAAGACAAAGGGAAGTGAATCCCACATAGTGTGAAAGTAGAAGGAACTGTGAGGCTGGCAAACGTGAACCCGATGGAGAGATGCCTGCAGAACGGGGCAAAGCATGATGCCCCATAAACATTGTGTCAACAAGAGTGAACTCGACAGAGGGCTGTCCACAGTGGATTGTCTAGAAAGACTTGTGAATGCAACAGGTGAAATTGTGCATGTGAAAGCCATAGTGAACTCGACAGAGGGAGGCTAACATTCGAGAAGGGTCTGAACCCGGAAGAGGTGTATCCAGGGGTGACAAGTCATCACCCAATGTACATACAGATGTTTGAACACATCAGGTCCTCGAAGGCAAAAGACTTTTTTTTTTTATAAAAGAGACTTAACCCCTGAACAACCTGATACTGGAACTGTAGTCTCGTGCTGGGAAAGCTCGAGAGTGTCCCGTGCTCAAAATGTGGGGAAGGGAGACCACTGGCTACCACATCCTGACTTATAATTTCTTTCTTTCTTATGAACCCTATCCCACACTCTTTTTGTATTAGTTGAAAGGATTGGCAATAGGTTTTTCTTAGTATAAGCCCTTTTATTTGACAAGACGCCACTAGGGCTGCCTTATTATTATTTGATGGTGATAGCTTGCTCCCATCCTGGATTTGGTTTTAGATTAGGCATTTTTCCAACCTATCTATACAGTTTAATAAACACCTTTGAACTGTGATCACTTGTGTCTATCTTTACTGTTGCCACCATGAGTTCCTTACGTATGCCAGTATTCCCACATATTAAAATACTCATGTTGGCTTTGTGAGTAATGATACTTTAAGAAAACATGTCCGTGCTGGCCCTGCCTACATATGCCATTGTCCCCTCATACATGAAACATTGAACAAGTCTTTGCTTTTCACTTAACATGTAATGTGAAAAGCCAGGACTGGCCCAAGGCGTCACGTGTGACGTGTAACTATTTGGAAACTATGAAATATCGACACAATGCAGGTAACGGCAAACATAATTTAAAATAGACTAAATTTTGGGGTTATGCAATTTGATTTTTATTATTTAATTGCTAGTAGCGCAAATCTAACTCAAGAGCAGTGGAAGGATTTACAACAGGAGGGTGCACATTGTGTTTGACATGTAATACAGTAGCCCAGTACTGTTGGTGGAAGGAGAGAAGGATTTTTATTTGTCCACACGTATTGTTGAACAAGCCATGTTTCTAGAGTTTAGCAGAACTGGAGGATGGCGAGAACAATTCAAGCTACTGCCAGGACCAAGTTCCAGATCTGGCTATGTGCTGAAGAAAGGCTACTGTCAACAATGTGGCCCAGATTTGGCTAGTTTGACAGTTGAGGGGTGCATACTTCCAGGCACATGTCATTCAGATATTGTATTCAAGCAGATGAGGAGCAGGTGCAAGTGGATCTAGGTCACCTGGCCTAGGCCCCGTCCACCTGGTGCCTTCCTGGTTGCTGCTCTCTTTTTCCCCAGTTAGGAAGCTCAGCCCAACTGGTGCCTTCCTGGTTGCTGCTCTTTTCCCCTACTTAAGGAGCCCTACAGCCTCTTTTCCTTTGCAGGTGGGGAGCAGGTTCAAGTGGATCTAGGTCACCTGGCCTAAGCCCCACCCACCTGATGCCTTCCTCATTGCCGCTCTTTTTCCCCACTTAGCAAGCCCCGCCCACATGGTGCTTCCTGGTTGCCGGTCTTTTTCCTCTACTTAAGGAGCCTCTTTTCCTTAGCAGATCGGGAGCAGGTGCAAGTGGATCTTGGTCACCTGGCCTTAGCACCAGCCACCTGGTGCCTTCCTGGTTGCCGCTCTTTTTCCCCACTTAGCAAACCCCACCCACCTGGTGCCTTCCTGGTTGCCACTCTTTTTCCCTACTTATTGAGCCCTGCAGCCTCTTTTCCTTTGCAGATGGGGAGCAGGTGCAAGTGGATCTTGGTCACCTGTCCTAAGCATCGACCACCTGGTGCCTTCCTCATTGCCGCTCTTTTTCCCCACTTAGCAAACGCTGCCCACCTGCCTTCGGTGCCTTCCTTTTTGCTGCTCTTTCTCCCTACTTAAGGAGCCCTCCAGCCTCTTTCCCTTTGCAGATGGGGAGCAGGTGCAAGTGGATCTAGGTCACATGGCCTAAGCCCTTCCCACCTTCTTAGCCTTGCCTCTTGCTCCCTGCTCTTAACTCTTAGATCAAGGGCGCCTTTTGCCCAGGGGTCTGACGTAAAGGCCATACAAAGAAAAGGGCAATTTCTGTTTGGACCATTTCGAACCAGGAGGATCCAGGGCCTGAACCCCTGCTCAGACAGCATGTAAGCATGCACCAACATGTGTTTACTCCCTCTGTCCCCACAGGCCATCCCCACCCCTCTGGTCCCCCCGTGATGTTCCGTTGTGCCCCTCCATCTGTCGCACACAGGTTTTGCCTGTTTTGCTTGATTCTTCTACCTTGCTCTCCCTCCCACCCGCCAAGCCTACTTCTGCAGGAGTCTGTCCTAATACATTCTGGTTTCACCATCACCGTCTTGTGGCCAATGCTGGATTTGACTTTTATGGACTTCATTGATTCACAGTGTCTCACCCTTTCTCATGGAGGCCCTGAATCATGCTCTTCCCATCTTCATCTTGTATCCAGGCTTGCAACATTATGTGTCACTACTGACTTCTGCAATTGTATTCTCTCTACCCTCTTGCTTCGATACTCTTCAGAATTGTCCCTGGACCTAGTCTGTCCCCCCACCCCCCTAGCACTATCTGAAATGTCAGGCCTAGTACGATAGTCGCTTGTTTTGTTCCACCCCTCCCTTTCTGCACCTCTCTGCCTCACCTTTTGTTTTCTCCGGCTCTACCAGAAATGTTGTCAGGCCTAGCACGGTAGTCCCTTGTCTTTTTCCATTTCCTTCCCACTCCCTTCCTTATCTATGTCTTAGCTCTTGCATGTCGTCAGGCCGTGTACAATAGTTCATTTCAGATCCTTACTGTTCATGGCCTGTAAGAATGTCATTGTATTTTCCCTTTTTCCCTCCCTTGCCTTGAAGCACATTGAAATACCTTGTGTATAGGCACTATATAAATAAACTATCATATCATATGCAATTGTTGCAGGTCTTGTTTGGTTGTGGGACCGATTAAGACACATTCAATATTGGTGGCGTTCAGTTTGAGGTAGACGTTAGACATCCATATTGAGATGGTAGCCAGGCATTCACACGGTGAGTGATATAATGGGTGCCACTGATGTTAATGTTAAAGGATATTTGTACCATGCACTATCACAACCGGAGTGGTCCCCTGGCACTCTGGCGGCTCTGAAAAAGGGAGGGGTGGGGTGTGAGTTAGTGGGAATAAGCTGGAAAAGTGCAAGAGAGCAGTGATGTGCTGTTGGCGGCCTTGGCCCGGAAGTCCGTTGCCTGGGCTTGGGGTGTTTTACGGTCAGTATCCATCGTGTGCTGTTGTGTGGGTCTATGTGTGGTTTGTTTTGTTGTTGCAGTGTAGTGAAGTTTGTGCGGATTGTTGTGTTGTAGGTTTATGGTTTTGTTTGGTTAGAGTTTGAGAGGTGTATGCAGAGGGGTGAAATTGTTAGTAGGTTGATCAATTGGCCTGGAAGCGAGGTGCTAAAACCTCCATATTTTCTTTAGGTGGGGTGTGTGAGCATCTCCGCGTCTCCGTCGAGATCTGGGGCTTTCCAACACTCCCATTTCCTTTCCCACATGGCATCCACTCACACTCATAACCTTGCCCAAGTTATGGCACTGATCCTAAGGTACAGCTGAGAGTCAACAGCACACTGATGGATGGCTATGTTGGGGTCATTTAGGGGAGGTCCATGGACAGATTGAAGAAAGATGGGGAGAGGATGGAATCTTGGGGGGACCCCACACATGACTGGGAGTTGTTTGGAACTGAATGAACCCATCTGTACGGTCTGGTGTCGGCTGGATAGGTAGGAAGCAAACCTTTTTAGGATGGTTAAAGAGAAGCCACTGAGGAGGGTGTGGACTGCTAAGTTGTCAACTGTGTTGAAGGCAGCTGAGAAGTCAAGAGGACTATGAGGCACAAGCCCGGTGTCAGTGATTTGCAGCGCATTGTCCACCACTTGAACGGATTCAGTCTCAGTGCTGCATTTCGGACTGGTAATCACGGAGGGGGCAAAGCTGGCTGATTTTTGGGATGCAACTAATTTCTCAATACACTTTCGATGAATGGAAGACTCATGATGGGTCTGTAGTTGGCTAGGTGCTTTAGGTCAAGCAAAGCAAGGTTTTGTTTTAGAAAGGGTTGTGTGAGACCTGTCTTCAATGTGTCTGGGAGGCAGAGGAATGCAACGCTGGGCTAATGAGTTGTTTAATGAGAGAGGTCGGTGGGAAGTTGTCTGTGTAAGCTACAGGTATAAGGGATGCAAGTGTGTTTGAGAGATCCTTGGGCGAGAGGAGTGTGAAGATGTTCCAGGAGTGCACTTACTCGTGGGAATGTATTGCTGGGCTCTGTCTGGTTTGAAGCATCAATGAGACATCTGATCTTATTAATGAAGAATGTGTTGATTCCATAGCATTTTCCTTGTGCATCCGGCACCTTGGGGACATGTGTAGGCTTGGCGTAGTAGCTAACTACTTCGAATACGTGTTTGCCCCTGTTAGAGGCTTCCTCAATGGTGGAGGTCTAGTAAGCACACTTATACTTAGAGATCTTGGGCCTCATCACGACTTTGGCGGTAACCCTTAAATCCGGGGGTCGCGCTATTACCGACGCATTTAAGGGTCCGCCAAATCAGGACTTCGGCGGATTTCGCCCCAGCTCTTGGCTGGGGGGAAATCTGCCGAAAATTCCTACTATTACCGCTGGCAGGAAATCCGCCGGCGGTAAGAGCGCAAATTTTCCCCATTGAGCCCAGTGGGGAATGGGGCATTCCCAAATGCGCTCAATGGGGAATGAGGAATTACATTACCGCCGAACTCGTGATCCGGCGCTATTAGCGCCGAGGAATTTGGTGTTAGGGCTAATGCCGCCGGCAGTAATTCCGCCAGCGTTACCGCCAAAGTCGTGGTCAGGCCCCTTGTGTCTTCGTTGGGTGCTGAGGGATGACAGATCCTCTGGGCTGCGGTCCTTACGCCACTGCTTTTTAAGGGCTTTGGATAGAGCATTTGTTGGTGGTGATCTCGGGTGTGTACCAGGTTCGGACGTTTTGACTTTGGTGCAGATAGACTTCAAAGGCATGTGGGCATCCACTTGGTCTTTGGAAAAGTGGTTAAATGTACCAGACGGACAGAGGCATTCCCTGTGGTAGGCAAATGTTGTGAACGCTGCCTCCAGTGTAACTAGTGGGAAATTTTTGAAGAGGAGGCACTCAACCACATGGCATTTAGCCTGGCCTTTGTGGGACAAGCTTTTGTGTCACAGGAGAAGGTTGATTATGGCGTGGTAATTTCAGTCGAGAGGCGAGGGGGTTCGAGCATGAGAGGAGTGGAGAGGAGGTGAAGAAGAGGTTGAGAATGTGGCCTTTGACATGTGTAAGGAAGAGTATTATCTATTTACGGTCCAAGGAGTCAGTCAGAGACAATAGGGTGTCATGTAGGTGTTTTGCTAGTTGGAAATCTGGGACATTGAAGTCTCTGAGGGTCACATTTTTGGAGTAGGTGACAGTTGCTGAGTTGAGGAAGTTGGAATGATCATTGATATAGTTATGACTCCCTTAGGGTGGCCTGTAAATAAGGTGGAATGCAACTGCGTCTACTCGAGATGTGGAATCGGCATGAGTGGGATCCGAAGAGGTTGTGTGCTGGGGTTGAGAATACCATGCAGGTCCAGTCAATCTTATGGATGACTGCCACCCCACCTCCAGTTTTTCCCATGTGGTCAGTTTGTTGGATATTTTATCCGTGGGTTAGCAAGACATCAAGGATGTAGAGGTAAGAGGGTGTAAACCATGTGTTGGTAATGAAAAGGGCATAGAGATTGTTGTTTGTTATGAGATAGGTCATGGCGGCACTGTGTGCGACCGCTGAGCTGGCCTTAAACCATCATAACTGGGTAGATGCCAATAGTAGGCGCATGTTGCACAGGGACGATCGCCAGGGTAGTTATCTGGGGTTGCTTTTCTGCTTTTAGCCTTGGTTGTGCGATCACATGAATGGGTTGTGATGAGAGAAGGCACATGGCAATGTCCACCTGGCGTAATATGATTGCCCTTTTTTCATCTGCCCTTTGCTTTCAACGCCCAGAAAGCGACGCCCGTATCTAACAGTTAAGAAAGGAATGGTCAGGGCTAGGTGGTTGGTTGGGGCGTAGTTCACGTGACCACGATCCACTTGCACCGGTTTACCAACTGAAAACGAAAAAAGACTCGAAGGCTGCTTGGGTAGGCAAAACAAAAACTTCCCCAAAATATTAGCAGCTATTGGCAGGTGAGTGGGGCCTAGGTCATGTGACTCATAACATTACAGCAATTTTGACAAACTTCAAAAGAGTTCACACGTATGCCCAGTATTTAAACGGATTGGTTAGAGGCAGTGAAACTCTATGAAGAATGTGCACACATTAAATGATGGGTGGTGTAATGTAACGTGCACCACTTGTCTGCTCTACTGATGCTTTAAAGTTATGAGTGACAGTTTGAGAGCGAAACATCAACAAGAAAAGAAGCTGGGTGCACAAGGGCCACTGACAGTTAAACGGTGCTTATCAGAACGATTGTATTGATCCTGCAAAATGAAAAAAATGCTTTCCTGTCGCACACGTTATTTCATTTTCCAGCCGGCAGCTGGATGTAATCACCTGCACAACCCTTCTGTTGGGGAACATTCAAAACCACTCCCACTTAGCAACCTGTGATGACATGATCATTATCACCCTGACAGCCTGAAAAGCTAACCCTCATGTCCATGCCAGAGAAGGATTTGAGTGTCAATGTTGCTCCAATATTAACATCTTGAAGGGTGAGCTAAAAAAATAATGCTTTCTTTGTTGTGGAACCAGTGACTACCTACAGATACACGATCAAGATAATATACATCAAACAGAAATCAGAGACACACCCACACATATGCAGATACACTATGTCACTCAGATGCAAGCACACCTTTCAATTAAACTCTCACACACATTGCATTGAATCACATAAATACAAGCACGTATACATTACGCATACTCTTCCCCAACCCCTGGGTAAATCTGCTTTGACTACTCTCCAAACTCCCATTGGGAATAATATATTGACAACTGGGACAAGGAAGAGGCAGGGGTGGCCATTCAAGAGATGGTCCCGTAACAACTGACACACAGAAGAACAACAGTAATTAATTAAGATTACTAGAACCGGGCAGCCAAAGCAGCGATCTTGTTGTTGGAAAAGTTATAATCAAGTCGGGAAGGCTACAACTGACGGAGAGAAGGAGAGGGTAGAGCTTCAGACGCTGGTCTGCCCCGCGACCCCTAGCAAAGCTGAACACCAAACTGGAGAGATATACGCCAAGGCAGGCGACGTGAAAGAAAATCCAAGTGCACAATAAAAACGTGGTGCAGACGGTTCCCCACTCAATCCACAATAAAAACGTGGTGCAGACAGTTCCCCAGTCAAGCCAAGAGAGGAGAGGGAACCACACACCGAGAAAGGAGGCACAGTGAAGGGGCACCGCTAACGGGGCTCACGCAGAGCCAAGACGCTGAAGTAGAAGGAAGCAAATGAATGCTGGAGGCAACCAGTAAGCCTAGGGAACATAAGTGGGTTACTGGGTTGCCACTGACTGTATGCTGCTTTGTAGGAATAACAAAGAGTAAAATGAAATCAAAGGGAAGTCAGAAAAGACTGGTAAACCCACAGAACACAAATGGGTTACCGGGTTGTTAAACCCCTACATTAAAGAGAAAGTGTTGTGTACAATAAGGTCCTGGCAGAAAAATATACCAGGTGACGTTAAGTGTTTGTGTAATAAGGTCATGGCAGGGGAGTTTACCAGGTGAAGTTGAGTTAAAGGTTTGAACTACAAAGTCCTGGCAGTAGAGTATACCAGGTGAAGATAAAAGTGGGTGCATATTGTAATGTATCTCAAGGAAGAAGCATGCCCTTGAGAATATGGACTATTGGGTGAACTGTTGAAAGAAGGATCTCAAGCAAGAATCATACACTTGAGGTTGTGAACTGTAATAAAAGCATACAAAGGAAAAGAGAATCCTTTGGAAGAAAAGATACTCTTGGGATTTTGAAGTGAAGAGAAAGTTTGGGGAAGGGAGCGATTTCCCTGAAGGAAGTAACTACACCAAGGGGAGAGAGTAATCCTTAGGGAAACCTGTTTATTCTTTTTGAATTTGTTTTGCTTTGATACAAGGAGTCTGGGGAAGGAGGCTATTCCCTGGAACTGTGAACATTGTCCATTTGGAAATCTTTTCGTTGGATTTGGACCTTTGTGTTGAATAGAACCATCTGAGCACTTTCATAAAACAAGAGACAATACTTTACTACACCTTTCAGTTATTTTAGAGTGTGAGGGCCAGAATAGGATTACGGAAACAGGACATACTTTTGTTTGGACATCTTGACACCGGACAGACCCATTCGTTTTTGGTTGCGGTAGAAAAAGTCCTCCTAGGGATGGTGAGGCATTGTCCAACCTCCATTTGTTTTAATAAAAGTCTGTAGCCACAATCATGTCTCTTCTGTGTCTCATTCCTGGCTCTTCTCAGTTACCTTTTATGTACCTAGACGGTCCAGAAAATGAAGTAATGGGGGAGGAGCACAGCTCTATTTCCCCCTACAGGTGAGCCACCCCTGAAGACATGGAATGCCCATAAGCTGGTGTCCAATTCTTGACTCCCTAAGAAAGACAACTGGCCAAGATACATGAGAGATGTATCCTGACCAATGCGAGAGACTGTAGCGATGCCTTGCATGGTAACATTGAGACAAAAGCATCAAACACTACCACAAAGAGCATCGGAATACATAAAAGAGCACATCCCTAGATTTGCCAGAGAATTAATCAAATGCAACATTTAGGGCAAAGCTGAATTAAGTACTAAGCACTCAGTATATGAATCATACAATTTAGCCAGGCTGTGAGTACCACAAAAAAATAAAGAAACATAGGTCCTGATTCACATAACCTTTTTATATGGGGGCGGCACCATTAAAACATACTTCTGTGAATCAGGCCCATAGTGGGCATCTTGCATCTGTAAACATTGACAAATGGAGCCAACCACAGTAGATGAATGTATTAAGGGCAAAGATTTGCAAATTGACAATCATTAAGTTACAAAAAACTTTGCTGGAAAGACAGGTACAAAATCAGCTGAAAAATCCCATTGTATCAGGTGCAATAAAGTGAAACACCAAGGTAATCTGTGAGTTTCAAGCATGGGTGAAGTTTGATAAAAGGGCACAGCAGAAACATTGGAGTTCGTCGAACCACACAAGGAGCAGAGCGGGGATCAAGCAGACCTAACCGGGAGCGGAGCAAAGTTAGTGTCACCGGGGATGAGATCAGATGACCGCAAAGGAGGCAAAAGAGAAGTCTTTAAAGGACATATGGATTTTTCAGTAGAGAGACAGAGTCAAGAAGCGGCAGGGAGAGGGTAGGGCTAGAGTTATGGGGCAATTAGAGGAGCTCAAATAGGAGAGAAGGAAGAGGAGCTACAAGCTCATTTGGCGTGTTGCATGCCTGGAGGAGCAGAGGGTAGTACAAGCTCAGTAAAGCAACAAAGAGGCTTTACTCTTAACAAAAACTCCCTTTGCCAAGCAATGGATTAAGGAACCACGTCATGTGCGGCTATGGATGCCAATCACCTCCACAAAGGTCATTGAGAAAAGATGGTGCAGGGGACCCTGGTAATGCTTCACAGGGGGGCTTTAACAATGGCGGCCATGCTAGAGAAGCCCCCTAAGTAGGCTTACTTATCCGGTATGAGCCACCACCAGCTCCTGGCCCGAGTTGGAATAAGGGAGGAATAATGCAGCAGATGGAATGGAAGCAAGTATCAAGGCAGGAGTATCAAGGCAGGAATATGGCCAACATTAGAGGTTTTGTATTTGTCCAGGAAGTTCAGGGTCAGGAAGGTTACTTGGCCGAAGTCACGATGGAGGCACGTCACCTATATAAAGGTCATCAGAAGGTGGCAGCGCAGAGACCCAGGCAAGACCTCACGGAGGCCAAAGCCAGGTTAATCAGCCGGTATGAGCCTGTCTACTCTTGACCCCCAGAGTTGGAATAAGTGGGGGAGAATGCACCAGATAGGTGCAAGGGTCAATTGAAGAAATTAGAAAAGGTTGGTGAAAAATGGAACCCCTCAACCTTCTTCCTTCCGTCTTTTGTGGCTGGAGGGGCTCATGTGAGTTCTATGATGCTCTGAAGGAGAGATTAGCCACCTGTGACAATGCAGGTAGGAATCTTACCAGCCAATGTAGCAAAACGGACCCATTCAGTACAGCCATTCACAGCACTTTCTGAAATAAGGGATCACAATGAGTACCCTTCGTGATTCTCTCATGAAGGAGACTGACTTCTTCTGGTCCCATGGAAGATTCCTCGCCACATGGTGGTGTGGCTATTTTGTTACCTGTGAACCAACATAATCTTACAATACTACACTTGTTAAACCTGTGTAAGATAGTAGAACTGTATATCTTTAGGTGTTGCCTGTTTATTAATGCAGTGTTCCTAAGAGTAAACTCTAAATACATAGTTTTCAATAATACAGGTTTACAGTAATTATTAAGAGAGGGTAGGTACATTTCCGATTCTACAGTGACATTAAGGTTCCATGTCAATTCATCATCTGCAATTTCATCCTGTCATTTTAACGTGCACAATTCATTGAAAATGCTCATCGTTTTTTTGTTTCTTTTTAGGGGGATTCCCCCAGGAAACCGCCCTCCCACACTTATTTTTGGCTATTGCCTACCCGCCCAAACCCTTATCTGCCCTTTCCCACCCCCACCTAAAAAATTCATGAGCATTTCCGATGGAAAGTGCACGTTAAAATTCCACGGTATGAAAATGCAGACGTACCGACATTAAATCATGCTTCTATGCTGCGCGAGCAGATATGATTTGTTTGACAATAGATTCATATTGGTCTGGTAATAAGAGTCATCCCAGAGACAGGTCAGTGATACCATGTGGCCACTAGTTCCTTCGATTGTCGAAGTGCAATAGAGGCCATCTATACAATTATTTCTGTAGAAAAAAAAGGTGACCAATGTTCACTGTCAATTAGTTTCCGCTGATTTACATTTTTTGTTTGATATTGTTTACTTACACCATGAGCAATACAGAGGTCAAACAATTCATTGTGATATGATGAAAGACAATTACATTAATTGAATAATTACATGTTTTCAATAGAACAGAAAAAGATTTTATTTGTGAAATAAAACTGAAATGACACACATGCGCTCTTTATGCGGAGATACATCGACAAAAAACATACAGCTTGCATAAGTTACTTCATTACAAAAAGCAAATGGAAAAGTTATTTTCAATATACTGCATGATAAGAAGTCCAGCGGAAGAGGTTTGGTTTTCCTGGAAGCTCAAAACTTGTGGACATGGAGTGCTTCTTCACAGGCGTCTCATTCAAACACATTAGGGCATACTAATCAGTTTTTTTTTGCGAAAATTGTGTAATACGTTTCTGGAGTGCTCACATTTCAAACCCAAATTAATTTACACTGCCAGACAGATGAAAACAATGCAGATGTATGTCTATTCTAATTAAGCTTTATAGATCATGAGATGAAGTACCACACTGACAGCCCTGCCCACAGCAGGGCTGCCATCGTAGTGCTCCCTCTAACCTTTGGAGTACCGCACTAAGAGCTCTCTGGGGAGCATGCGGTTCCCCCCATTGGCCAATTTCTGGCCCATAATGGATTTTCCGAACCATACTGGCTCGTTGTAGTATGGCCCAGAAATTGGCCAATGGGGGAGTTGAACATCACTCCCCCGAGTGATAATGGCTCTTAACTAGTTTTGCAAAGTGAAAGAATGACTTGACTAGTAGCCTAACTTAACTGGATAATTGTATATAATGTCCTCGGAAAACAGCCAAGAGGGGTTTTCGGTTTGGATGTGTACATTATGACGAGAGGTACACAACATATCATATATAACTAGTACAAAAAAAAAGTGAAAATGCAGATCAATATATATTGTAACAATGCAACCTAATGGATCCTATGTGAAGTAAACTAACGTGGGCACTCTCTGGCTCTGCAGTTAGCCTATTACATTACTCCTATTCCAAACTTAAGGCCCGTTCGTAAACTAGGACTTATGTTGGATTCACTTCTAAGGAGTGCAGCATTCCCTTCAGGGCCATGCTAACCATTCAGTGACGTGCCTAAACATATTTCCAGAAATGGTGGAACACATTGTTTTAAAGCAAGTGAATAACCAGCTCCAAAAAATAAGAGATTTCATAAAGTACACACATACGTGCTGACTATGCCAAATATACATTTCACTATTTACATTAGTAAATGTTAAAGGAAGAAAATGTAAATCCAGCTGTGGCGTGGTTTACCAATGTTAACAGCCTACTACTTTCAACCTTGACAATTTCAGATCAGTGGATGAACAGCAGTGTTATGTATCTGTAAAGAATGACATTATTTACCAACATAAGCATTTAATTATCTGAAATCCAGGTGGAACTTGATGACTCAGTACTTTGGCCATACCTTAAGATCTTTTTGTTACCACGACAATATGCACAGATTAGCGAGCATTAATCAACATCCATGATGCATTAATAACCTGTGTTAAATTAGCGAGTAGGAGAAATACGGCTACCAATAGAAATCGGGTGGGGCAAAAAACCTGTTTTCAGTATCGTTAACCAGCATGGCAGATTTAGCACACAACCTACCCAGTCTACCATTCGGCCTCAAAAACAAAATTCGTTTTAAGACCCAATCAGCCTTTCAGATTCTGCCCATTAGACAGAATGTTCTAGCCAGTATGGGTGTGCGTGGATATTTCATCCAATTTGAGTTCCAGAACATTCCACGCAACTTGACTGAAGAGATTACTAATCAGCTGCAGAAGGGTGTGTAGACATTCAGGTGGCTGGAGCAGCGCTGACAACACACATTCTCTGCACGCTGCTTCCAGTCATCAGAGTCCCTTTCCTCTGTGGCACAATTAATTTTTTCAACAGGGATGTTGCCTTCCTACCCCTCCTCTCTCCCCACTTACCTGCTGGAGAGGATCTTTGTGCCCGGTCCAGTCTCCGGCTGCCATAAAAATGGAAAAGGGACTCCCTATACCATATGGTGGCGGCCATCTTTTTTTCCCCTTGGGAGATTGGCTGCCCAAGTGATGCGAATCTCCTGAGGTAAAAAAAACAACATCTGCACCATGGATAAACCCTGGGGTGCAAATGGCTTTCACCTCCACTGTGTGGTGCAAACATGGCCTGTGATGGCCCACCAGCCCAAAACAAAGAAAATCAATATCTCTCTCTCTCTCTCTCTCTCTCTTCCCCCCCCAAATGTTTTTTCCAGTGGAAACTGTTGTTTTCTTTTGTATCAGGACACACCCACTACATTATTCACGTGTGGAAATGTAACATGAAAAGTGCATTTTAAACGATCGAAAAGCTATTTAAATTCTTCTGAGGTTTACGTTGAGACACACACACGATCAGTTGAAATAAAAACACAATGTTCGGAGGATCGTCTCACAATACATTGAAAGTGTTTAAGCTACACCAATGCAGACCTTAAACAGCCAAATGCACACTACAACGAGAGAACCAATACTTAACCTGTTACAATGAAGAAGCCCTCCTATCCCAATTAAGAACAGGGAGAATGTAAAACAAGTATAAGGAATGTAGTACAGACCATGCTTTCTCAAAATCATTTACAGTACTTCAGGTTGTGAAATAGTAATCAGTGGAACGCTCTTTGCATAGCTGAACATTGATTTGCACTTTTTAGTCACTTCAGAAAACTTCAGTCGTCTTTCATACTGTGCAGTGGGTCCACAAGTTTATTATGGACGTGCATCAAACCTGGGAAAAGACAACAACATTTGTACAGCCCCATATGAGTAACATAATGGAAAATATAGATTAATCAAATGTAATGAACTATATCATTTATTTTAGTACAACTATGTCATTAGAACTACACAATAACTTGTAATACAACACAATCATTAGATAAAGACAAAACACGTACCCAGTGTAGCCCTTTAGCTTTAAGCAGTATGACAACTGTTCACACATTTTTCAAAAATTGCATTGCGCATGAGCTCATCTTTCTCGGATTGGGCCTAATTAATTTCCCTACTCCTGCTCCTTGGGGAACATGTCAAGAGTGTTTGTTTCTCAGAAAGGTTCACCAATTCGAATCCACTGCTATGTGCTGCTCCATGTCTTCCCCATTACATTTGGTGGACTCCCTGACATACAAAGGGACGGATTCACAAACATGTGTCCTTTGCTGTACATTACTACAGGTATAAGTAACTCCCACGGACAACAAAGGCCCACTTGTAGCGAATCTTGGTTTACTAACATGGATTAATTTGCTCCAGAGTAACGTACTACATGTCAGAAAAAATAAAATGTTACAGAACCTTTTATGTTCACATATTTATATACAATTTCAAATTGCTTTGACAACTTATGTCCAACAGTTACACTGGAATAGTCCAGTGGAACTTGTGCTTTCATGAATGTCAACGTTGAAGTTCTGGGAATGCACAAAACGTTACCCTTCTTTGGCAGTGCCCCTCTTACTTGTTATAAATATGATATACGCAAGACACCCCTACATCAGACTATAGTTTGGGACCTACCAAGAAATCAGTGTCTTTCCAAGCAGGTAACCGCGATTGTCATATTAGAAATTCGGAATTTTAACAATTGTCTCAGTAATATAATAATATACTGTGTCGAATGTCGACTACGCTTTGTGAGGAAAATCTCCCCAGGCAGCCAATGTGAGGATCACAAAATAACGTTTTAGAATGAGGTGCAATATTGAAACTGCCACTTGTTCAACACTTTAAAGAAAATATTTATTCAGGGGATGGCATGTTTTGGTGGGTGTTGGATATGGTTTATCATGATCCGAGGCACAGGGATATTGGAACTACCTTGATATTTAAAGAACAACAATGGTTGCACCATTGGAGATAACATTCATGACATGAACAAACGAGGTGAATGGGCAGCACTACTGGTCTAACATGTTTTTCTGCCTTTATTCTCCTATCTCATTGTGATAACTCAACTTTGTAGTAATCTTCTTGCCTAAGGGGCTCAAGTCCATTACTTACATAGGCTGTTGCAGAATCTAACATCTTTAAGTGCACTATTTTATTGCTTCATCCTAACTACAAATGGTGTGCCTCCTATGAGATATAGACATCTGTGCTTACTAAAGGAATGTGCACTTTTTTTGGTATTTAATAAGACATGCATTACTTACCGTAATAGCATTTCTGATGATTGTATCTGCTTAGATCCACATGCTGTGCATATAGTCTGACATCTAGTGGTAACCGCAGAGTATTGCATCTTATCTTTCAAGGATCGAAAGGGGATGTCGACATGGGTGTGCCTGTAACACTATCCCTAATGTGACGTGTAGTGTACCCAAAATCCCTCACAAGTCGAGGTCCCTCCGATTGTATTTTTTCTGCCATGAGGGAGCCTTTTGACTACTTGAGGGAGTACAGAAAGAGAGAGAAAGTAGTAAGATGTCTATGTTCCATCCATCCAAGCGGGGAGGAACGGTGGCCGCATGTGAATCTAAGCAGATACAATAATCAGAAATGCTATTACGGTAAGTAATGCATGTCTTCTGATGCTTGTGAATCTGCTTAGAATCACATGCTGTGCATAGACTAGCAAGCAGTACCCGGAGTTGGTGGTGTTGATTTGAGAAGGAACAGTAGTGAAAAGATGTCTTAGTACTGCTTGTCCCACCTGAGAATCAGACCTAGAGTGAGTGTCTAGGCAATAGTGTTTTGTAAAGGTGTGTACAGAACTCAGGTTGCTGCTATGCAAATGGACTCGAGAGGAACATTTGCAATGAATGTTATGGAAGCCCCAGTGCCCCGAGTAGAGTGTGCTCTAGGCTTGAAGGGCAGATCCCTCTTGGCAAGAGTGTAACAGAGTGTGATGCAATTGACAATCCACCTTGAGATGGCTGATTTAGAGACAGGGTCCCCCTCTCTACCAGATGGCACTGAAAGGAAAAACTGGTTGGTTTTCCTTAGTGGTTTAGTTCTTTCCAGATAGTACATGACTGCCCTGTGTACATCCAATGTGTGAAGGTTTCTTTCCGCAACGTTAGTGGGGTTCTGGAAGAAAGTGGGTAGTTCTATTGACTGGTTCACATGGAACTTAGAAATGAATTTGGACGCAAATCGTGGGTGAGTGCGCAGAACCACCTTATCTTTGTGAATTGTGACAAAGGGGTCTAGAATTGAAAGAGCCTGTAGTTCATTGACTCTCCTTATCGAAGTGACTGCCACTAGGAAGGCGGTCTTGTAAGTGAGTGCTTTGAGGCTTGCCTTGTGCATAGGTTCAAAGGGAGACCCCATAAGTCTGTTTAATACCACATTAAGGTCCCATCCGGGAGCAGAGTTAGAAATAAGGGGAAGAATTCTTTTAACCCTTTCCATTAAAGCTTTAATTACTGGGATCTTCCACCACAACACCTTTTGCTGGGATGGGGTATCGACTGAAAGTGTAGCTAAGTGGACATTCAGGGAATTGAAAACTAGACCGGAAGTCAAGAAGGTGAGTCAGGTATAGTACAATATGAGTAAAAGAGTAGTCAATGGGATTGCTGCTCTTGGAATTGCACCAGATTACTAAGCTTTTCCATTTATTGGAGTAGGAATGTCTGGTGTTAGGCTTTCTTGCTTCTCGAAGTATATCCATGCATCTCTGAGGAAGTTGGAGATGACCGAACTCTATGACATCAGGAGCCAGGCCGCTAAATTGAGAGTCTGCGGGCATGGGTGAAATGTTTCCTCTTTGTCCTGAGAGAGCATGTTGTATGGGCAAGGTAGTTTCATCGGAGGAGATCGAGACATCTCCATTAGATGGGAGAACCAGGGTTGGCGGGCCCACATAGGGGCCACCAATATCATAGTGACTGGTTCCTGGTGCATCTTGTGCACAATATTGTTGAGTAGGGGAGTCGAGGGGGGCAAAGCATAAATATATTTCCCTGACCATTTTATCCAGAGACTGTTCCCCTTGGATCGGTTCTGAGGGTATCTGGAGGCATAATCTGGGCATTGTGAGTTCTCAGAGTTGCGAACAAGTCTATCTCTAGGAAGCCCCATTCTGCGAAAACATTGGAGGCGATGTCGTTGGTTATGTGGGGAACGAGAATAGGACTGTCTGCAAAAGGAGCAGCAAGAACTTCCCCCTCTTTGTTGAAAGGACATTTGAGTGATCTGGTTCAAAGTCTCGTGTTCTTTCTTAGCTGTTTCTAGCACCTCATCTACAGTTTTGCCAAAAAGGTTAGAATCCTCCACCAGTTTGTTGATGAGAGACGCTTGTGTCTCTGTTTTGAACCCTGAGTTCTTTAACTAGGTGTGTCTTTTCACAAGGGTACCCTGGGCCAGGGTTCCCGCTGCGGTCTCTGCAGCATCTAAGGTGTTTTTAAGGATGTTATGGTTTACTTGCTTACCCTCTGACACAATTGTAAGCAGGCGGGAACCACAAAGTGCATGCTGGTCTCTCATGCTGGAAAAGAAGGGGCTTCCAACGGGCATACAGTTCACCAGTACAACATGCAGCACTACTAAATACCCTGATTTCCACCCTGAAGGAGCCATCTGTAGTGGCAGTCTTCAAGTGCGCCGCCCATACCAAAAACACTGACAAAATTTCTTTGGGAAATGCAGCCGCGGATGTGGCAGCCAAAATGGCAGTGTACCTCCCAGCGCCCACACCTGTTGAGTATGTTGCCACTACCCTTTTGGCACAACCAGAGAAGGACCCATACACAACACTGCCCACTGCACAAATAATAGAGCTCCAATGCAGAGCACCACAGGAAGAAACGGCCATTTGGCTCAAACAAGGGTGCATACAATCACTGACTGATCTCTTATGGAGGCAGCAATGCACCGGCAAGGCAGCAATGTCTGTTGAACTATTACACACAGCATTTGAGCAATTACACTACCACTCTTACAGTTCGAAACAACACATTGCAGCAGACATCCAAGAGGACTGGTTCATACCGAACCTCCAGGAACACCACACAAGCATGGTCATACAGTGCACAACATGCCAAGTGTTCAGGACTGGGATGTCACTCTGCACGTTATGAGGCACTTTACCCCGCCCCATTGGGCCACTGACTATGCAGATGAAAGATGTAATGGTGCGTGATATCTCATTGTGGTGGTGTACCCTGTCTCCCGGTGGATTCAGGCTGGCCCTTGTGCCCACCCACATGCAAAATGTGCTGCAAAATCTCTGGTCTGTGAGGTTTTTCCCCGATTGAGGGAGGGTGTGTGTGATTTTTTGAGGTCTGATAATGGCACCTGCTTTTTCAACGAGCTCTTCAACTCTTCAAAGAAATCACAGCACTACTGAGCATCAAACACTGCATGCGCTCAATTTATCACCCCCAAGCAAATGGCGTTGTGGAACAAATCAACAGCCTTCTCAAAAGCAAGCTTTCCAAACTTTGCACCACCCTAAAAAAGACCTGGGTGCATTGTTTGACACTGGCCCTGTTCAGTTTGTGCACTCAGCCAAGTAAAGAACACCACCTGTCACCACGCGAAATAGTAACAGGAAGGTGCATACACACACCCATCTTCCCTATCAGGAAAGCATCAGATGCCCATAGAGCTGCAACAGTTCTGGGCAAAGATTTCAAAGAGTACCTAACAAACCTACCAAGTTCGATCAAATGTGTTTCGCAACAGATCGCGCAACCTCACCCAGACAGCCCACAAAGCACTGCAGATCAACCTGCCACAGACACCACGCCCACCCAACCAGTGTTGCCGGGTGAGCTAGAATATGTCAGGAACTTTGTGCACAAGTGGAACAACCCTAGGTTCTACAGGCCTTATGAAGTGGTGGTTCCCACCCCTCTTGCAGTAAAGGTGAAAGGGCACAGATATTGAATACATCTCTCCGACATTCTCAAGGCACCACCAAATACATCACCAGTATCCTAAAACAATCAACAAATCTACCTCACCATACCTAGTTTAATGCTGCCAATATAAGTGCATGTACAAGCTACCAAACATTCATTACTGCTAAAAGCATAAGCCCTGGAAATTAAAACAAACTCTCTCTCACTGTATCTCCCTCCCTCCCTTCCCCTTCCCTACTCTTCCTCCCCCTTCTTAGTTGCCCTCCCCCTCGCTTCCCTACTCTCTCTTCCCCTTCCCTACTCTCTCCCTTTTCCCTCACCTGTTTTTGTTCCCATTACAGGAGGAAGAAAATGGAATGCTCAACATCTTATTATTTATTGTGTAGTGATAGAAAAGGTATTAGTTCTACATGTTATATTCATATAACTGCGGCTTACATTTTACCGCTATTCTCTTCACCATACTTATGTTTATGTTGGGAATTTATTGGGGATCATCTTTTGTCTGGGCAAGCCATCTAAAAGAGGGAGGCAGGGGGAACCTGAATGAAAGTACACCTCGCTCTACAACCAAACTGCTAAACACAACTGTACATATGTACACTACGTCCCAAATAAATAACACTTGTGCCCAAATGAGTGTGTGCATGAGCAAAATGTTAGAAATACTATTTCCCACAATTAAAAACCTCCTTTGTAGCACGAACAGTAACAGTAGCACCAATGTTAGCAGCAGCATACCACCGCGGAGGTATATATCATGCCATGTTAGAATGAAAAGGCAAGCGCATAGGCCCAAATATGATGCATACCATGCCCTAGGCCTGGATGCTATTGAAGAAATTTGCCATCCCGGCCACTCAAACAGCTGGTATTCTGATATGAGTGCGGTGGGAAGATGAACACCCAGCAGTAGTTGCTACATATGCTTGTTCATACCGCACGCATCAGGGGCACCCAAGGTTTTAGTACCACAAGAAGTCTTAATCATAAAGACACAATGCCTGGTTCATCGTGCGCTGTTGTAGATTAAAAGGCACCTTCCAGGAACACAGTATGCGGCTAGAGCTTGTCGACCCAGACGCCCTGAAATGCAAGAACAGCCCGACGAACATCAATTGCTTACAACAGCCATATTTAGTGATTGACGGAGCAAAATATGTAAATAACAAGTGGCAGGAAATGACACTCAGCTGCCAAGCTGAAGGTTTCCTGTGATATGAAGAGAAAACCATGGCGTTTGTGGGAAAAACGTGTGTTGCAACTGCAATGGCAGTTACAATGGATAAAGGCCATAGCTAGTGTCCATTAATATGTTCGAATACACAGTCAGCACAGCCAAAGGCTGTGGCCACTGGCTAGTATTGTGTTGAAGACCATAGCTAGTGGCTAGTTAGTGTTGTATAATATGCAGTGGGCACGGACGAAGCACGGACGAAGACCATTGCTTATTGCATTTTATTATTTTAAAATATACAGTGGACATGGCCAAAAGATGTACAAACTGCTCAATGTCAAAGGCCATGGCTAGTGACCCATTTATATGTTAGAATATCTAGTGGGCAAAGCCAAAGATTGTGGCCACTGGCCAGTATTCTGCTAAAGTCCATGGCTAGTGCCTGATCAATGTATACAATATACAGTGGACAGGGTTGAAAGCTGTATCCACAGGTAAAGGCCAAAATCTATAGTTGGTAGCCTGTTGGTGTTTTAAAATATTCAGTGCCCATGGGAGAAGGTTGTGACCACTGTCCATAACTGAAGGCTATGAGATAAGTACCCATTCATTTGTTCAAATATATTTGGCCATGCACGCTGACTATCGCTGAAGGCCATGCTTAATGCCAGTAGCTGTGGTAATGTAATTTAGTGATGTCATCATTGTGGTCATAGGCTGCCCAACAGGGATCGTGAAGTTAAGGTGGCGATAGCTGAATTTCTGGGGTTTTGTTGTGTTAAGTTCTCACCTTAAAGTCCCTGCAACTCAAGTGTAAACCACATCTTAATCAGGCATGCAAATAGCCAGGCATTACAGAGAGCATATAATTTTTTAAGTGAATGCCATGCAACTTGACTCCACTTAATAATGGCGCTCAACGCTGTACAAAGACTATGATATATCCACGTGAATCACGTGAGCATGAGAAACTACAGTTTGCATGCATTTCGGCATCTGTGACAATGGAACGGCTCTGAAGAATGATCGACTGATGAACCAAGTAAAGGTCAGACAGATGCTTCCGTCTCCCAAATTGGTTTTAAACCATCAGTAGAGTGCGCTCATAATAATCATAAAATTATAAAGAGAAATTGGATGTTATAAAGTATATTTGGATGTAGTAAAGCTGAGACTCGAGACACAGACCTGCTGTGGAGTCATTGTGTTTGATCCAGGCAGCTTTATTTACATAATTACAAATGTACATCCTCCAGTTTCTCTTGAGGGTATTTACAGTAGACTGGAGACGAGGCATAACTGTAGAGCAGAAACCCACCGGCCATCCTTCACACTCCAGCTCAGGCCCCCAACTGACACTCACAGAACATTCACTCACAGATACACCCAACATTCTCCTTAGCTGCATTCATGCATCAACATTCTAACATCAAGCACTCCAGGCCAGTGACATAAGACAAGACTACATTATAACATTGGTACTCTTTTCAGTCCTGAGTGTGTGGCTTGTAATCCGCTTTTTACTAACACCAAAAAAGATGATTAGGATTTGGTCAGATAAAAATGTGATATGACAACATAAAGCTCTAAATGACATAATGGCAGCTAAACATGGCGGACTCCATTCACCTTAGCCCTTGGGACATCCATGCGATCATGTGATCGTGAGCGCCCATGCTTAGTAAACGCGCCAGCAGCCCAGCTCGCATAGATACAAGCATGCCGGGACGAGAGGAGCAGCAAAACGCAGGCTCTTGCGGTAAGAATTAACTTGGAATTTAAGTACTTTGTCGCTCAGCATGCTGTAACAGCGTGCTGTGCCGACTGAGGACATGGCACTATGAAAACAGCTTCCTGCTGTTTAATTATTGATTTCTTTAAGTATGCCCTTTACCAACTTGATAGGTGCTTTTTGTTAAACTGGACACAGCAGAAGGGGTCCCAATAATAACTAACAGAACATGGTGATGCCCTAGAATGAAAAACAGCAAATACCTACAGATGAAGACCCAGTGAAGCAACACATTGGTGAGTTTACAAAGATTTTGCTTACAATATTAACTATTCTCTCCTAATGCTCAGTCATGGTGCACTTAATGTTGCATCCTATTTGTGTAACCTTTGAGAGTCAGTTCCATTTCTAATGGAGTGTCTCTGTTTTCAGCTTTGTCCTCAACAGAGTGTGCAATCTCCAGTGCATGAAGAAATCATCCTATGGTATTGTGTTTTTGGCACTTGAACAGACAATCTGGGTGGTTCATAAGCATAGATTGAACCTCCTGACGAAGGTGGTATTAATTATTTGCATTCCACCGAAACCGGTTGATAACATTAGTGGATGTGTAAGGCAAAAACACACACCAAGATAAATTATTAGGACAGAAAAAGTGAATATTTTTCCCCCATTTGTTTTCTTCTTTGCCAACACCCATCCAGTGGATACATAAAACAACACTAAGAACAATAACAATAACGAATAGACATAGGGGATTAGGAACAGACATAACAATCCTTGTCCATGTCTGTAGAAAGTAGGATGTTTTATATTTTGCTTTTATGCACTATGGTAAAACAGTCGAGAATAAAATTGAGTATGACCAGTTTGTAGCTATCATTTTTTTTAGAAGAATGTGACACGAATGGCTGGTTTTTCATTAACCAGGTAGTGTAGATAGGGACAGTACTCTCTCTGTCTTTCACCTAGATAGGCGGCCCAGCACTGCTCCCTAAGGGTAGCACACTTGCACTAAGGGATAGTAACAATACATATGTGATATATGTCAATCACCAGTATTGTAGATGGCCAAGTATTCATCACAGGGTCGAAATAAAACTCGCAAGCAATTCTTTATCATGGCAATTCAACAACCAGTGGACATCATGTAGCCTACATTCAAACAAATGTGTATGAATCTAATGATGAAACTGCAATCGAAGAAAGACTCACTTGGAATTTAAAATATGCCTACATATCACTATTAAAAGAACAATATATTTCTAGTTAAACATTATATAATAAAACAAACTCAAGTCATGAGTCAGCTGAGGTTTAGTCAGACTGCCTTTTAATGCCTCCCATCTTGATTGCAGCAAAAGTTAGAAGTTCAACTATAGACTTATTACCAACATCTATTGTGGGTTTTTTTCTTTTTAAACATAGCCGCTTTTGGTAATTTCCAAAGGGTTAGGGATCTAGCCCCACAAAATGTTGAGTTTGGCCCGTCCGTGAGGACCGCAAGGTTCCATTTGTCTGTCTCCCACCACAGACATTATCCAACCTCTTGTTTTTTTTTCTTCTACCTATAAGACTTTTTTCAGAATTCCTTGATTTTATTTAATTTCATTGGTCTTTTATGATCTCCCTATTTGCCAAGCAGACTTGTAATTTTGTGTTTTGCCATGTTGGAGGCTAAGTATGTGCATATTGCCCTCTTCTTAAAATGTCATACACCATTAGGCAACGACGAACAAGTGGCAAATTGGTGACATAGCAATCACCTGGTACCCAAGGGCAAGCTGTGCATCAGAGTATTTTGTGGCTCTGCTAAAAATGATTCAACCTTTGGCTATCCAGATGTTTTGGACTACAAATACCATCATCATCCCTAACCATCATAGTCAATAGCCAGATATCATGGGAATTGTATGTTGTCCGAAACATCTGGAGAGCTAAAGGTTGCAGACCGCTGTAATAGACGGAACAGTTGGAGCTTAACATTTACCAATGGAGATAAGAATTGGTGTCTGCCATCCGCCGTGTAGAAAGTGAACACTACTTTTTGCAAACCAGTTTGTTGCAAGATCATTCACAACAGTGAAAAAGGAGTTAGTGAATAAGAAGCCAACTCCAAACTTCAGCAACGTACACAGGCCTAGGGACCTCTGCTTTTCGCCTTCTGCCACAGGTGCCAAAACAGCCTAGGATCTCTTCAACGGGAACTGTGTAAGCTTCAGGAGATGGGCTCCCATACCCTGATGCTATTTGCTCAAATGTGGGGTGCTGCCAAAACTGCCTGCGCCCAATGCCTTCGTGTTTCCCGTGCATCCTTGGGAGGGTGTAATTCTATGCAGCAGCAATGTGAACAGCATAAGCTTTTGGAGGTGGGCTCCCGGGTCCTGATGCTCTTTGCTCACGCTTGATATGCTGCCAAAACTGTCCGTAAGCAGATTTATTTATGAAAAATAAAGAGTAAGTTATCCATAGACCTTTTTTTTAAAACACATTGGTCACTTAGGTTTGGACTTAGTAGTAAGGTCCCCTCTGTACAATGTTCATAATTTGCACTGCAGAGTGCAAATAAAAAGTGTAAAGAGATGGTAGAAGTCTCTTTACAACTTTCTTTTGCACTCATAAGTGCAAATAGAGTAAACACTGCCTGCCATATATGCATGGCAGGTGGCGTTTACAATGATTTTCTATGAAATGTGCCTGGTTTTTGCTGGTACAAAACAGGGGTCAAACAGGGGTCTTCTGTAGGAAATCATTGGTTTTATGCCAGCATGAAAATCTCAGTTGTTCTTGGAGCTAGAGTGCAAACGGTAAGGCAGAAATGTAACTCCCATTCTGCCCTCACACTCCGCCTTCAAAAACAATAATAATCTCCCTGGCGGGTTAAATGAGGCATTAAGACAGGCCTAACACTGTTAGGCCTGTCTCTAGCGCTTCCATTTACGTTCTTTGGGACTTGAAAATTTACCCCATAGTAGATGAGGAGCATTACACCAGTTTCACTCTGCCGTGTAGATCGCCATTGGTTACCTTTGAAGTACTTCACAGTTTTAACTCTTAGTTCCAGGGTTGCAGCTTCATCACACACAAAGATCGTGTGGGGATGTTGTTGAAAGGCAGATACTGTCCACATGTGGTTGACTCCTTCTTCAATAGCCTTGTACAAGGCAAAGGCTTTATGAGCTCCTGTTATGAGAATCATCACCTAGAAAGGGTCCAAATCACAAACAATTATTCTCACAACTTTACTGAATTTTGATCATTCATGTATCATGACTAGCAATAGATATTTCAATAAGCTTCTCAACAGCGTATTGGCACCAGGCAGTGGGAGACACTTTGATATTGTCCCTATTGAAGAACCGAATAAGACTACAAAAGCCAGTCTGTGTGGGCAAAATTCCGTCGTGATCTAAATTTCAGAAAAAAAGGAACACTTTTTTTAAATGAACAATGTCCTGAAGAAATACCTAGTAGACGAATTAATATAAAATGTGTAAGCCTCTATGGCTGTGGGAGTTTCATATAACATGACATGCCGTGAAGGCCGATTCAGTGCACTGTAGTTTGTTATGTAAGTGTATACTGTCACAAAGTCAAGTGGAGGCCAAAGAGGATGCAACTCATGATTGGGGTTCAAAAGGGCTTATGTGAGACTTGAAACAGGTGGGCTGCTCAAACAGGGACCACGATGGCTAACAATAAAAGAAAGTCATCTTGCTTTATAAACTGTGCCTCCCGCCCCCAGGAAAAGTCGGCAACTGTCAGTATTTTCTAGCAGGTTTCTACCTCTGGCCATAACTTTTAGAGCGGTGGAACCAGTACGCTTGTTAATAATTTCCAGCTTTGTCTCAGTATGGTTCACAGTGTTTCTCAGAGGTGTGATAGGCTGAGGGGTTGTTCTGGTGCTGGGCTGGGAACTGTGCTTTGCCACTTATCTGTCCCTTGGGCCTGAACTGCTCAACTAATCCAGTCTTACTTACCAACTTGCCTAATCATCACTCACTCATGCCTGGGGGCCTGCCTCTAGACCTTAAATGTGTCCCTTGAGCTGTCTGTGGTCTAACCTCTTCACGTTCCACAATAAACGTCTTCCTTCTCTGCCTACCCTAAGACAACTAGTAGTTGGGTGTTCTCGCAGTCTCTGGCTCTCACTGGAATTGTACTTTCTGCTCCTCTCTTCCTCCAGCTTCTCTCTTCCTGTCCTACATCTACTGCACCTTCTGATTTTTCCACACCTCCTTCTCTTGCACCTTCAGTTCCTTATTCCCCTCTTTCACATCCTGCGGATTCACCTCGCTACAAATCTGTTCCTCCAGCATCTTCAGCTCATTCCATAAACCTCTCCACCTAACCTTCAGCTCACACCAGCTTGTTGCTCCGCGAGTCCAAACATACACGATCACTTGTATCCCTGTTTTAATATAGGCTTCCAAATCCTTCCCCTGAGCCAGGCACTGCACTATGGGTTGCACTTGTGGTTGGTATATACTATGGGCCTTGGAATGGTTGGGTTAAGAGGCAGCTGGTGTTTCCACTCTGTTCCCTTCTGTTTATCCCACTCTGAGGGCCTAACCTTGAATAGGGAGGTCCGCCATATTGGATTTTATCTTCTTGCACATGCACATTGGGTCACGTTCACAGCGCCTGACTGGGAGCAGTGGCGAGGCTGGAAATTGTACCGTGGTCTGTCAAAACTCCTGTTTTGCGTCTAATCTCGTAACATTGCTTTCTCTTTCTGCATATTTGTGACAAAGGAACGAGTCACGAAAACTGTTGCTGACATATGGATACGTCGTGTCACTGTGACACAGTGCTGCTGTGGGACCAGGTGAGCCTTACCATACTGCCCCTGGACCCCACATCATGTAGTGAGTGGTGGGGTCAGGCCCTCTGAGTCAGCGCTCCATACAAACCCTATGGGAAAAGCAGGGGCCTTCATCACAATAGATAATGCAGAACATCTGTGGGGTCATTGTGAGTGTGGCCGTAATAGTAAAAGCAGGTGGTCTTTCAAACAGTACAATTTGTATCAATCACATTCATTATGAGTAATGATGTATTTACCTCATGCAATATTTGAATAATACTACATACAGTAAATATTTCATTATTCATTATTATGTCCTTAAAAGATGCACGCACTGATGACCATGAGGCCTTTCTTCATGTAAGGCTGTTCGTTTATTCCAGCAATGTTATTACAGGTCATCTCATCAATAATAGATCATTAGTAAGATACAGCATACAGAAAGTGGTCACTTATCCTACTTCAGCCAGGTCTTTCCTTCAATTGTCCATGTGGAACCCTCATCCGTCCAGCAGAAGAGAATTCCATGTGGTAATAAGAATTTGAAACAAAGGAACCCTTCTTAGTGCGCTCTGGAGGTTTTAGTGAGTTTGTGTTTTCTTGTAACAGTAATACGAATGATCTTTCTCTTTTGACAGGTAAACAAGACTCCTTTTGAAAGTTTACAATGTCTTTTATTTCCAAACTTTGATATTGGAATTATTTTGTTTTACATAATCAGGAAAAAGATGGCCCTCTACAAGTGTTTCACTGTCATTGTCCTGTTGACAGATATTCAGGAGGATAGTCCCACATTGGACTATTATTCATATACAACTAGGAAAAAGAAAAAAGTAAAAAAAAAAAATGTATAAAGATAAATGTAAACACTTTTCTTATCATATGTGATGCTGTTTGTCTTGCTTCTGTCTAGCATCTGAAACACATTTATGCAAAATGCACACATTTATATTTACTTTGTAGTGTCACCCTTTGTTTTGGGAGGTTTTAAAGGACCAAGAACTAGAATGGATTAATGAAGTTAATACTTACTTTTGTATTAAGTCTTTTATTGTGACTTGGAGATTCAGAGGACAACGAACGTCATGTTGAACGGTTTTGATTTCCTATGTATTCTGCTATTTGTTTCGTAGAAGTTTGTATGTTTCCACTTTGTGCCTAAAAAGAGGCAGCGTACTATTTAGATTGTTTGCAAGTCTGCCTCGGTACATTTAGTTCAGATGTTCTAAATTCAGTATGGATATCTGGTTTAGAGTAATCTGTATTCGCTTACCTCGTTTATAAGGTTCCCAAAGTCATCCTATGGCGTTTGCATATTGCAGCATGATAACCAGCGTTTGCTCCTTTAGGTCGCGATTATTTCTCTGAATGGAAGCACTCGCGGTTACGTGTTTATCTTTGTCACCTGACCATGATGCTGCCATATTAGAACAGGTTAATTCTATTAATTGCAATAAGCTGATTGTAACTTTTTATTTTTTATTATTTATTTTACAATGTTATGAGGTTTCCCTATTTTTGCTTACCACTTATGGAAGCCCGGCTTTGTTTTGTTTCTAACTCCTATAGCTCATTGTTGCCGTGCTCTCGGTAACGTGTATGTCCTAGTCATGTGATCGCCGAGCCACCATATTGGTAAGGGATTTTCTTTTGTTTACATTTAGTTTCTACTACAGTGGTAAGAAACATTTTATTTTAAGGGTATTGGATTAAACTTTAATCGATTTTATATTGTGTTTCTTACAATATTGCATTCTAAGCTGATCCCTTTTGCTAATTGAGTTTCTGAGAATCTGATTAGCATAATGTGCATAGGGGGGTCATATAGCTAATAATATCGGGTTCAAAGGGTGACAGACTAGATAATTTTTTCTTTACAGGTTACACTAAGACATTTATTTCAAAATTAATTCTTTATATCTCATAATTTGATAAACAAAGACAATTTAGCTTTTCTGAGGAAATAATAAGGTCCTTTATAACAGAATGATCTCTGTTTCAATATTCAGTCCACTGTAACATGAATCAAGGGTAAATATCCAGTAGGCTTCTCTTGTTCGCAGTATTTTTTCAAATGTTTCCTCCTCTGGGTGGGAGGGTTATTCTTTCAATTTTTTCAATTCCAAAGAATGTTGTTTTTGGTTGTCCCTTGGTGTTTTATTAGGTAGTGGTATCCTAAGGGATATTTTATATCTTCTTTGATAATTGTTCTAATATGTTCTTGAATTTTTGTTTTCAATTTCCTGGTGGTACTGCCTACGTATATTTTGTTGCAAATGCATTGGATGGCATATACCACATTTTTGGTGTTGCAATTAATAAAGTCTTGAATTTTGTGGAGTTTTCCATTGGGTAGAAAGATTTCCTTTTTGCCATTTGCACTGTAGTGGCAGCTTATGCAGTGGCCACACTTGTAATTGCCTCTTAGTTGATCAGAGTCTCATAGTTGTCATAATCCTTTATCTTGAATTTTGGTGGAGAAATGTGAGTGACTTAAGATATCTTGCAGACTTTTGGATTTTTGAAAGGTGATATTTGTATATGAATAAAAGTCCATGTGGGACTATCCCCCTGAAGATCGGTCAACAGGACAATGACAGTGAAACACGTGTAGAGGGCAATCTTTTCCCTGATTATGTAAAACAAAATAATTCCAATATCAAAGTCTGGAAATAAAAGACGCTGTAAAGTTTCAAAAGGAGTCTTGTTTACCTGTCAAAAGAGAAAGATCATTCGTATTACTGTTACAAGAAAACACAAACTCACTAAAACCTCCAGAGCGCACTAAGAAGGGTTCCTTTGTTTCAAATGTTTACAGTTTTCAATATTCTGATCAGCCTCAGGAATGGAATTTTAGCGATCCCGCCAACACAGCTAGAACAAGTCAACATTATTGCTTTACATGCTCCCCTAAAAAACATTCAGAGTTCGCCAAAAGTTGTGACAGGCTTGAATTGTTATTGCTAACCATGATGTAATAAAAGTCTGTGCTGAGGGATGGATGAGCAGGATATAACATTTGCACCCGGGGAAGGGCGCTCAGCCAATCAGGTGGCTGGAACAGTGGGCGAGAATACACCATCCCCACCCGCTGACCCAGCCCCGCCCCCCCGAGGCCCTTCCCCGGGTGGCACTTTTTTCTTTTTTTTTTCATCAGTGAGGGAAGGCAACAGGGAGCCTCTCCAAACCCCTCCACTTACCTGCGGGTCCGGAGCATTGTGCTACGGTCACAAAGCTCCTCCCATCTGGCCGCCGCCATAAACATGGAAAAGGGACCTAGTCCTAGTCCTTTACCATATGGTGGCGGCCATATTTTCATTTTTTTCATTTTTCATCGGGAGATCGACTGGGCTAGCAGCGCGGATCTCCCGATGAAAGTTTGAAAGCCATCCGCACCACGGTCGAACCCCGGGTTTCGAATGGCTTTCAATCCCACCTGGGCTTCCGAAAAGCGATAAAAACTATGTTGTTTGCATAAACCCCCACTCGGTCCTGTGACTAGACACACTCACATGTCAGTGCTCATCTTGCCAATTGTGTAACCTATGTAAAGCAAATGGTAGACACGATGATCACTCTGTAACACTCTTTGTCTACTCTCTATTGTACTGTAACTAAGTCATTTTCTTGAAACAGCGCCCCGATGCCTCTGGGCTGCGTGGCGCTTTACAAATGCAAAAATAAATAAATAAATAAATAAATACCCTGCGAGGAGGACAGACATGGTATTTAACGGCCCAGTCCCTGAGCTGAAGCCCTCGCTTTGCTCTGGCCTGCCTTAGGTTGGGCTGGTGGGCCGTTAAAGGCCATGTACGCCCTCCTGAGAGGGCAAGAAAGCCATATTCATGATGAGGCAGAATATCACCCAAAATTAACCATATTTAAATCGCCACCCAAAAAAAGGGGAGGTACAAATACCCTCAAAAATACTTTTTGTCCTCTAAGTGAAGACATATGCTGAATGGCTAGCTATTCCTTTCACTTGTGGGACACAAAGGATGGAGGAAACTCACAAAGGGCTGTGAAAGTGAGCATTACTGATGCCCCTCATTCTCACCTCCTTTGGTGCATGGAGATGCACAATGTACAGTGATCCTTTGTGTGTCTCTTTTCTCCAATAGACACCAGCAGTGTAAATCGCATATGCATTTCCATCCAGAAAATTCCAGGTGGATATGCATTATTTAAATATATTTAATCATCAGCACATGTTGCGTAATGGTCTAAACACCCTTGCAGAAGTAAACAAATAGGAGCTCATTTTCAATGAACATGTCATGTAAATAAAAAAGCATAAATGCCTTGTATAAGGCTGTTATGCCTTGAATTCACACCATGGCTCATTTTCATGAATTTGTATGTCAGAGAGGAGGGGCGGATCGTAACTTACAATTCTGCTGCTCCCTTCCTCTCCTCTACACAAATACACCAGCATTTGTGCCAGCATGCATTTTCATGCTGGCAAAAATGCTGGGATTTCAGTGGAGTCCACCGGTGATTAACACCAGCAAAAAGCAAGCGGACTCCATAGGAATCCATTGTAAAAGGAGCCGGCCATTCAGCTATAATTTGCTCACCTTCTGAAAATCCCTGCAAATCAGTTGGAAATGTGTCCTGTCCCATATTAGGGGCATATAATGACTCAAATCTATTCTTGCTCTTAACCATCATAAAGTTTGTGACTAATCTTCGGATGTCGTTCCTTCTCCCCTATGGGGAGACATTTCTCATGGTGCCAGGGCAGTGTGTCCACAGTACAATAGCCCCCCTGGAGGTGGTACACCCGGGGTGGATCACATGGGAGTGGGAGTCCTTTATGGGATTAGGGACGACAAACCCTGGAGAACGCGGTATACCGCATATGGTCCCACCTCTCCCGAATTCTCAGAGCAGACACCTCAAACACACTGCCAAAATGACCCACATCTATTTTTGTAAAGTCAATCCAGCTAACCTGATATATAACCTCAGGAAAATCAGACTCTCCAGGCCTATACCTTTAACTCCGGTGCTGGGAAGAAGTAGCTGATAAAGAGTACAAAGATCATGCCGCTATACTATGGTGAGCGGTCTAGTACTCCACGTTATCTCACTGCAGCAACAAGATACAAAAGAGCTGGGGGAAACCAATGCAGGAAGGGAGTTCCACCGGACAAGTGTTGTCAGGGAAGCCGACCAGGCAACCATGAAGCAGAAAGCTTCAACTTTTAATACATTTCAACCACATCATCCAATTAACCAACAATAAAAACGGTCTCCCCCAAATTCCAACCCGCCCAATTCCTGTACAAACATTGTCAACAGGCCAATAGATAAAAAATGATGACAATTTTCCTCCAAAGAATAATAAAATATATAATCTAGGCTTCCTGATTTCCATTCATAAATGTAAACCACAGGGCTTCATTCGTGGTATCGGTGGAGATGCCCGCAGGTGTCATTTTGGATTGCATAAGGTGTGCAAGACATGAGCACTCAGCTACAAGATGTTTTGCAGTTTCGATGTGATCCTCCCGACAGACTCCTCTGCCACACTCCCATTATCTCCTGGGAATTTTACTACATTAAACTTGATTTTCAGGTAGTCTGATGCAAATGGGTTTCCCACAAAGTGTTTTATATAGCTAGGAAATTCCACCCATTCCTGGATGTACTCAATAAATGCAGCAGAATTGCTTTTGGAAGCCAGATTGATGTTGAATTGTTCGTGGCTATAGTTGAGCATTGTATTTTTCATGATTTTCTTAAGTGTTTTGTAAGGCAAACTGGCAGCGTTCTCAGACACCATCCCAAGACATCTATCAGCTGTTATTCCAATTTTCACGATGCAGCTACTCGGCATTAAGTCAGTTTTATGCATCATCGTGTCGTAGATAATCCCGGACAGGTTAATACCTATTCCGCTTTTCAGTTTTCAATAAGTGTTAAGACAGGAAAGACAGAATTTCATATATATGGGGGCAATAGTGAATTCCAAGAACAACTCCTCGGCTGGGGATCGGGGAGGCATACGAGTAGGTTTCCTTAGCAAACTACGGTCAAGCTTCTTGGTCTCTATTAGTTTGTCAAAGGCCCAAATTTCAGCCCCGTACAAGATGGTCGGACACATTTTGGCCAGGTAGACCTGTATCACGGGACCCACTGAATAACCCCTTCCCATTCGTGCAAGAGAACCAATGGGGCTGCTTATCCTAGAAGTATGGGTGGTCAGAATCTCAAGGTGCTTTCCAAACCTCAGTTTAGAGTCAAGATTGATACCTATATATTTATATTCGGGAACAACGTCAAGGACCTCCCCACCGATCTTCCAGCACAGCCTCTTGATCTTTTTCACAGAGGGAGCAAAGATCATTATCTTGGTTTTATTAAGGTTTACTAAAGGGAATTTGATTCTGTGTAGGTTTTAAGACAGTCCAAAGTTGCCTGCAAGCCATCATGAGTAAGATTAAGAATGACAAAGTCGTCTGCGTAGCCCATTGCAGGGGGGTATGCCCTAATTTCGGAGGTATGGACAGATGGTTACTAATGCCATCCCCTAAATCTGACACATTAAGGTTGAACAGGGTCGGGGCCAATATACAGCCCTGTTTAAGACCCTTACAGGTGTAAATCCAACCAGTTGTCCTGCCTTGCTTGTCCAAACAGACTTTAACCCTCGTGTTCTCGTGCAGTTGGATAATCATCTCTTAGAGGCCAGGTGGTATATTTCAGGATTCCAACTTGGACCCTAGCCGCCCTTATCGACATGTTATTAGTGTTTATTTATTTATTGTGCATTTGTTAGGCGCTTATACAACAAGTAAATGGTGTTTCAAAGTTACCACAGGGCAACAGGGAGGGAACATGGGAACGAAAAGAAAGATATATACACTGGAGGATAAAAGACGAACCTACTAGACCTCGTGAGTGTTCAAAATGTGCAAGTGCAGATAGAGAGGGGGGGCAGAGGGAGTGGGGGTAAGTGCTGAAGTGTCCGTGCTCGTGGCTGAGCAGCGGATGTAAGTGCCAAAGTATAGTAAGTGCTAGAGAGCATTGAGCTGAAATAAGTAGGTAAGTGCAGGCCGACAGTGGCGGAGGCCAGTGGGTGCTGAGGCAAGTGCTGTGTGTAGGCAGAGGCTGAGGCGATGGGTGTGGGATGTCAGGGCCTCAAAGGACACATAAGGGCCCTGGTCCCCAATCACAGCAACTGTGAGATTAGCAGAGTAGGGAAGAAGGGAAGGAGGAGGTGAAAAGCAAAGTCCTGAGGTGCTTCTGGAATTTGAGGAGGTCCGGCTCAAGGCTAAGAGGAGGGGGAGGCTGTTGCATAAGAGGGAGCCAGCTGAAGAAAGAGATTGGCCCTTTGTTAAGCGAAACACTTTACACACAGAGAGTTGGTGCCAGAGGAATGTAGATTAGAAGGGGTCAGAAGTAGGGTTTTGGGACACTTACATTTTATGTTGACATCCTGAAATTTTCACTAGTTTCTTTTTAGGTAGGGCAACCCATATTAGTACTTGTGGACAGTGAGCCATTTTTACAAACCCTCAATTCACTTTTTTATTTAAGATTATGACAACCACTACATCACACTCTGGGCCTGACAAACGGCTGGGTGGTAGCCCTTAAATGTGGTGGTAATGCTATCACTGCTGCATTTAAGGGTCCGCCCAATCCCAAGTATGGCCAAATTTACCTTCAGCTCACAGCTGGAGGTATAATGTGCCGGCAGAATGGCCACAAACCAATTATGCCTCAATGACGACAAGACAGAGAGCCTACTGGTAGGATCCCTAGCAACACTGAAGAAATTCAACTTTCAATACATTTCCTTCACAATCGACAGAGTCTAATAGCGCTCCCAGCCCCATTGGATCCAATGAAGGCAATGGGGAATGGGCAATAACCGTTCCCCTGCTACTCGTGATCCGGGGCACATAGCACTCGACAGAGAAGCGGTAACGCTATTTGCCCAGGCGGTATCTTGGCGGTATTACCGCCGGTCGCCAGACCCGTGATCAGTCTAAACATTTATTCTGCACCCTTACAAGCTACTATCTTTATCTCTTAGATAAACCTCTAGTGTGATTTTTGCAGTTTGTCAAAAAGCTGGGCTACTCCTGCCCTCATGGAGTGTTGTGATTACTGAAATTGATTCCTGTATTTGCTATATTTCAAGCTTGTCTGATCTATAGCTCTAAGGGTATCTCCTGCACCACCACTATAGCAATAACTTACCTTTGCAGCGCTCGTCATAGCTGGGAATATTAAAACCTCTGACATTACATGACCACAAATTATACAACCCTCCTGAATCGCCCATGTTTATCGACATGGGCAATGCCCACAATCAAGTAGCCATCAATGGGGTTAGCTTCTCTATAAAGTATCATGCTCAAAATCATTCTGTCCATGCATATGGTAGTAAGATGCTTCAGCCTAACCACTGCCACCCCCCACACACTTACCTCTCTCTTCCCCACCATGAATGTCCCGCTACTTAAACAAATCAGATACATCGATTGGGTGGCAGACCACAACTGCAATGCCTCCATCCTATCGATCTCCCCACTAATTTGGACAGACCATCGCCTTATAACTTTTGCTCTAGAAACGATCAGACCCACTACCGCCTCAGTCCAGCCAGCACCATCCATCCCAACCAGAAACAAGAAAAACATCACCCCGGACAACCTACTCCCGCTCATCCTCCCCACACTTAATTCACTACCAGACAACCTGGACCCTGAAACACTAATGCCTTGGACATAATTGCACCACTCAAAGTGAGACGCAGCAAACCTAAAGCCCACCTCAACTCCTGGTACACCCCCCATCTAAAAACTCTTCATACCAAAAAAAGTCAATGCGAGGTCGCATGGAAATTAAAACCATCGGAAGAAAATAAAAGCACCCTGAGAGATATATCTACCCTCTACAAAAAGGAAATACTAGCAGCCAAACGGGAAACCTACAACACTAGAATAGCCCAAGCCAACTCTAGCATGAAAGAACTCTTCATTATCCTAAAGGAAATAGAATCCCCCATCCCAGTGCCTGACAACTGTGTCAAAGATAAAACATGGTGCACCAACATTCAGCAAGCCCTAGCTAATAAAGTAACATCTGTCCAATCTAAAATTGCCACGAAAAAATCCTCGCTCAGTCTCAACACTAAGCCCAAAACAGATATCACCCCTCCTAAAAATAGCACCAACTACCCTTGCTTCAAATTCTCAAAAGTATTTACTATTGAGACAGAAAAAATCATACTGTCACTCAAACCATCTAATTGCCAGGGGGATCAATGTCCACCTCAACTGATAAAGGACGCAGCTAGAGACCTGGCTCCCTTTTACTCAAAACTCATTAACGCCTCATTCGCTACAGGGTCCATACCAAGCAACCTAAAAGAATCTTGGGTACTCCCTTTGCTTAAAAAACAGACACTAGACCCTGCCATACCCACGAACTACCGCCCAATCACCACTGTGCCATTCCTCTTAAATATCATAGATAAAGTGGCGTACTCACAAATACAGAAACACCTTGAAAACAACAATGTACTAGGAGTACGGCAGTCTGGCTTCCGTCCCCAGCATGGAACCGAAACTTCCCTCTTAGACCTAAAGGCGCAAATTGATGAGCTAAGGTATCAAGGCAAACCAGCCTTACTCCTCCTCCTGGACTTATCAGCCGCATTTGACCTTCTTGACCACAAGGTCCTTTGCAGGCACCTGGATATAGCCGCGCACTTCTCAGAAGAAGCCACAAAATGGATCCAATCCTTCCTCAATAACAGGACAATGAGAGTCTTCTCCACCACTGCGGCAGCAGACTCCATCCCCATTACATGTGGTGTGCCCCAAGGATCCTGTGTTTCGCCGACACTCTACAATATCTTTACTAAGCCCCTTTTCGATAATCTGGACCTTCTTGGTATCACCTACACTAATTATGCAGATGATACCCAGATTCTCCTACCACTTACCGGTGATTACGACAAGGATTTGGCCTTGGTGAACAGAGTGTATCTCATCATCCAGGCATGGATGGCCACACACGGTCTATGCCTGAATGATGACAAAACTGAAATCATCATCCTGGGCACACCCCCCACCCACAAAAAACTAGGCCCCAACTACTCCTCCTTCAATATCGACAACAACCAAATCACAACCGCCCACGCAGTTAAAACTCTGGGTTTCTACCTGGACTCCACCCTTTCTTTCAACAAGCAGGTCAATGCGATGGCTTCAGCAACCGCCTACACCTGCAAATTGATAAGAGCAGGCAAACCCTTTCTATCAAACGATAGCTGCATCACACTCGCGAGAACGCTCGTGTTATCAAAACTGGACTACTGCAATTCGCTCTATATTGGGGCTAACAAGGAAGTGATCAAAAGAATTAAAATTCTGCAGAACAACGCGCTTAGAGCAGCACTTTGCATTCCCAGGAGAGCCCACATCACCGCACTCAGACGAGCTAACAACTGGCTCTCTACTCAGGAGAAAATCCAACTAAAAGTTGCCTCTTTGGTCCACAAATGCCTTAACAACGCTGCACCGCAGTACCTCTCTGCCAGATTCACCAAACTAAAACCAACAAGACTTACTAGATCTGCTAACTCCAATAACCTATCCATACCGAGAGTCAAACTGACTAAAGTCGGTGGCTGCAGCTTTCAGGTGAAAGCAGCTCAACTCTGGAACGCCGTACCATACACATTCAAGACTGACCAACCCTACCCCACCTTCCGACACAACCTTATAACGTGGATCAAAAATGCAGACCCACTTTAGATCATCTACTGCCTGGACTTATTCAAGCCTAGGAATTTCTGCTTAGGACCGTAAATACATGCTTTTACACTTTACATGCTGTATATTCCTGTATATTTTGTGTATACTCCTGTATATTTTGTTGTATATTATTCTTGTTGCTCTATTTTTTCCATGTGATCTTGTAAAAAAATTTGAGCTGTCTTATAAAATGCGCCCGGTTACCCTTGGGTCTGGTGCGCAATATAAGTAATAACAACAAACAAAACAAACAAACATACATGAAGTGGGTAATGTAATGTTTGACAACCATTACATCACTCTGTGGGACGGATCAAGGGTTGAGCGGTAGCCCTTAAATGCAGTGGTAACACTATTATCACTGCATTTAAGGGTCCACCCAATCCCAAGTATGGGTAGAATGGCATCCAGAATGGCCACAAACTAATTATGCCTGAATGACAACAAGAGAGAGATCCTACTGGTAGGGTCACCAGCAACACTGAAGAAACTCAACTTTCAATTCACTTCCTTCACTATCAACGGAGTCGAATAGCCCCCCAGCCCCACTGGGTCCAATGGAGGCAATGGGGAATGGGCAATAACCGTTACCCCGCTGCTCGTGATCCAGCAGAAATAGCGCTGGACTGAGTAGTGGTAAGGATATTTGCCCTGGTGGTATCCCAGTGGTATTACCGCCAGGATAACGCCAGACCTGTGATCAGTCTAAAACGTTATTCTGCACCCTTACAGGCTACTATCTTTATCTCTTAGATAATCCTCTAGCGTGATTTTTGCAGTTTGTGAAAAGGCTGGGCTACTTCTGCCCCCTTGGAGTGTTGTGATGAATGAAATTTATTCCTGTATTTGCTACTTTTCATGTTCTTGTAATCTACAGCTCTAAGAGCATCTCCTGCACCACCACAATAGCAATAACTTACCTTTGCAGCTCTCGCGAAAGCTAGGAATATTAAAACCTCTGAAATTACATGACCACAAATTACAGAACCCTCCTGAATCACCCATGTTTATCGACATGGGCAATGCCCACAATCAAGTAGCCTTCAATGGCGTTAGCTTCTCTATAAAGTATCATGTTCAAAATCATTCTGTTCATGCATATGGTAGTAAGATGCTTCAGCCTAACCACTGCCACCCCCCCACACACTTACTTCCATCTTCCCCCACCATGAATGTCCCGCTACGTAAACAAATCAGATACATGACGTGGGTAATGTAATGTAAAGAGATGTATAGAGTGCAAGTCCACAGCCAAAAGGAATCTGGGCGCTATCCAAACCAGTAGGAGGGAAAGAGAAGAAGCACTACAAAGCGAGGAGACACAGGGCCCACCTAAATCAAAACAAAAAGGTATTGAGTGCTCTGCGAAACCGAAGATGGTCAGGGATCTACCGTAAAGCACCTGGCAGAGAATTCTACAGAAACTGGGGCAGAGCACCGAGAAAGAATGCCCTCCGGCATGAGGTCTGCAAAACTGAGGGACTTCCAGTAAGTTGGCCGACAAGTGTTAGGCAAAGTTTGTATGCAGTACCCTTTGGGAACACTACACACAACTATGACTACAGGTGTAAGCATGTAAGCAAAACAACCTTTGGTATAAGTCCGTACTACACAGTTTTGGTAGCGGGGCTGAGCAGCCAAGCTTATCTCAAGAGGGGAATGTGAGCAGTAATGATGTTACACAGAGGTCTACAATCACAGGTGTTCAAATAGACTCTTACACTCAAGGTTTCTTGGATAGATACTTATTAATTTACTTATCAGTCAATTATAAAACATTCATTAGAAGGAGGCAATTATATAATAACAAACAAATATACTTCAATACCTTTCAAAGAGGAGTAAAAGGTAAAGGTTATCAGAACATAGAAAGACTACAATTATTCTTAGGCAGTGCAAATACTTTGAGTTCACCAGAAGAGTCAATTCAATTCAATAGGCTAGGCCAAAGTCAATGGGCTAAGGTCTTGGATAGGATAAAGCGGTTCTGGTAAGTAAATGGTAAAGTCTCTGCACAAATTCTCAGAAGTAGTTTGTAAAAAGAAGAATCACATGTTGGGTCGCAAGCTGATTAGGCCTGCGAGTTGCAAAAGTTTCAAGCACTTTCACCACGAGAGGTAAGTACTCTCAGTCTTGTTTCACAGTACCTTATTACAATGAAGAAAAAGAGGCAGCATATGACTTCTGTTCCTGGCAGTTCCTGCAGATCTCGCCGTTACTGGGCCTCAGTCGTGGGGACAAGAGGGAGGACGTCGGGGGACTCCTGCACTGCACTGGGACTGGTCAAAAAGCTTACAACTGGCAAACTTCAATTCTGGTGGCTGTAAGCAATGCACACAAACTGGTGTCCCTCTCACTGGTCCTACGGTTTCCTGCAGCAACTCTGAGGAAATTGAACCAGCTCCGAGATAGGTGTCCAGATGGCTTACTTTGGAGTTGATTGGTACCACCAACTCAAAGGGATAAGTCGTCCTTTGCAAGGCTTCTCTGTCGATGCGAACTTGGCGTTTCGGACCTGCAGCATGAGTATCTAGATAGAGGGGATACTAGGTAACTCCTCCAGCACTCTATTGTAAGATAGTGTGTGCTGGGTCTAGGAATTTAAAAGACTAGTAAAGTCAATTTCATTTGACTTACTCTGGGAAACAGTAGTTTAACCCAGAGAAGGTAGTTAAACCTTGAGAAAGCCTGAAAGGCTTCCCTGTGTCACTGCACTGAGGGTGCTGTGTGACACAATTGCAAAGGATGATGCCTATGGAGTTGGTTAGACTCCATAACCATGAGAACACAGAGGTAAAACACATATCAAAATACTTGAGAGAGTGGGAAAAAATTGTCACACTCTCTCCAGGATAAAAAAATCCAGCAAAGTTGCTGGGGGTTGCTGGGGGTCTCTAAGGTGAAGGGGATTAGCATATTTTTGAGAGTTCTCCCTAACAACAAGGATCGTAGAAATTGCACAGGCCCGTAGGGGTTCAATTTAGATTGAGGGCCCAGAATAAGCAACAGCATGATGAACCGTGCACAATATCTTAAACTTAATGCAACTCCTAACTGTGACCCAATGGAGTTTGGCCAACAGTTGCGAGGCCGAGGACCGAAAGAGGGCATTCAGTGCCAGACGTGCAACAGCATTTTGAAGAACTTGAAGCCTATGAACCAAGAAATCAGATTGGCCCAAATAAATCCCATTACAATAGTCTAGGGCACCTGCAATGGAAGCTGTCACTACAGATGTCTGGCGCTGCACAGGAACACAGGGTAATACTTTCCTGAGCAGCTGCAGTTTGCAAAAACATGTGTCCCTCTCTAGAGCCAGAAGGCAACAGCTTCACCCCCAGGCTCTTAACCAAGAGGCTCGGAGAAGGGCAAAGTCCCAATGCGTCAGGCCAGAAATCACACTGCCAAAGAGCATTTAACTCCGGAGGGCCGACCACCATAATCTCGGTTTTGTCGCCACTGAGTTTCAGCCAGTTCTGCGACATCCAGCGGTCAATCTCACTAAGGCAGAATCTAGCTTAGCCGGAGGATCAGACGCTAAGGGCTAAGGTGTTCAATTTAAAAATCAAATGAGTGTCATCGGCGTAAGTATAGAAACAAACACCCAACAAATTAAAGTAGCCATAGGACGCACCTAAGTTAAACATCAGAGGAGACAATGAAGAGCCAATTGTGCTTAGGTGGGGCAAAAAAGCCTGAGAGAGACGGTTTGAGAATCCCACTTTTCCCCTACTTACGGTGCGTCCACTCTGTCTTTGCCCCTCATACACAACAAAACCAACAATTATGAGGCATAAATATGCTGCCTCTAACCCAACATTTACACCCCTCAAATAAACCCATCTTCTTCATGTCTTAGTATTATACTCTCTTTCATCTCACTCCAGATGTTCCCATAACATAGTGGCATTTAGATCAATCTGTGTAGCCTACACCGTTGGTTAGCCAATCACGCCTGTACCAAATATTGGCAGACAAGTTTTCTTATTTAAGCTGTATCCACACCAGACACACATAACAACATTTGTGACTTCCATGGAGTAATAACGAAGGCTTACTTCTCAGGCTCCCGTTCAGCTCAAAGGTCGACCACCACAGATAAGAGCTCTGCATTATGCCAGGAAGCTCCCCGCTATCAAGTCCAGCGATCCTGACTCAGTCTGTAATTTCATGGCTTCCCAGGTTTTTTGGACTTCAATCCAGCGGGCTCATCCTTCAGCATTGACTGTGCTCTGCGCTTATTCTCTGCCTTCACTGGCAGACAGATGTCAAGCAGCCTCTTTCCCTCCACAGGGTTTAATCTGTTTTAAATTGGCTATTCAGCCCACAATGCAGACCAAAAGAGTAGGTGCTTTAATACCTAACATGCTTCATCTTGAGAGCCTCCACCACCAGCTCATTACCCTTTGCTTGTTGAGCATAGATTGCGAAAGATCAGTGAATATTGACACTTTGCTGTCCAGCCATGAGATATGTCCTAACTGTCTTGCTTCAGACAGTATATTCCTTTCAACTGTGCAGTCATGCAGCTTGGGCACTATGTCCTGAGGCAGAAGTTAAGTTTCTCTGGACTCTCTCTTGACCTTAGCCGTCTCTGGTTCCTTCAGGACCAACCTAAACAGGCCCCCCAATACACCTGTGCATGTTATCCATTTCCAAGGCTTCTTTTAAGAGGCGTTTGATGTGCAGATTATCTTGGCGCGCCCCATTTTCTAAATCATCACATTTTGCTTGGAAAGTCATGTTAGGTCCCTCCTCTCTTACAATTCCTCTGAAATGTGTGCCATTCTACTTCAAGTAGGCTTACAGCACTTTCGTTTCAGTCAACCCTCCGCCCAGGGAAAAGATTTCAGATACAGCCATTGCCATTTCAGCATGCAGTGAAGCCATCTCAGACTCAAAAAGTCTTTGAGGTCTTCCTAGAACACATGTATGCATTGGTCGAAGTCTTTCTTGGCAAGGTAAGGACTATCGTTGTCACACTTCTGCTCAGTTTCTTTACCCGCCACTTTCCTTTGGTTCAGCAGTGTATTTCAACGGACCAATGTTTTTTGCAGTTGAATCTAGAAAGGCACACATGCATAGGTGTTTTGGCCCACGATGCATCCATGTCATTGTTTGCTTGCTGAGCCCCAGTTTTCTGTAGTGAGCTCCAGTACAATGTGCCCTCAGTAATTGACGTTCTCCCTTAAGCTCACCTGAGCATAAGGGTCTTACCATCTTGGGTCTTCACTTCCCCTCCAACTTTAAACGTTCTCCCCCTCCCAGGCAAAGGCATTCAGAGGGGAGGCTCGCTACACAGCTGACTCCCCAAGGAGCTGGGTCCATTCCTCACTCTGTAATTCCTGGCCGGCTCTGGAGTCGAAGGCAAAGTGTATGGACATCGGTTACGGGTGCATGAATCAGCACAGCCCTTCCACACTGCCAGTCAGTTCAGCCTGTCTGGCCTACCGAGATGGAGTACTGGTAGCCACACTTCATCTTGTGGCCACTGTCTGGCTTGTCCTCGATCTCTGTTTCAAGGGGGCCAAAATCTCAGAGGGCATGCTATCTCCCTCCTAGCTGTACTCTAATGCAATATTTTCGATGTATAGATGGCGCTAAAAGTCAAAATTAAAAAGGATATGGCAACTTGAAATTTCCATTGTGATCAGACACATTTCAATATCTTGCGAGTTACAAGGAGGTGTAGGTGTAAAGTGAGCTTCAAACCTTCCTTGTAGCTCACATAGAAATGTATAAATAGTTTCGGTCCACTCGTGCAGGGCACAAGTCCCAGGTATATGTGAGGTGAAAGAACTCCATCTTTCATATAATCCCCTCTGTTAGGCCACACGAGGAAAAGACTCTCTGAGAGAGGTGGGTACAGTTTGAGTAGAGGTACTTACATGCAGGAAGAGTTGACATGTGAATAAAACCGTCCACACCCTAGAAGCTCTAAGAAGGCACTTGCCTGTTACACAGTCCTTCACTTTCACCAACTCTCAATCTGTATCCCTTCACCACACAACACCAGCATATACAGTATGCTCTATCATTCTCTGTCCACACAAAATGTGCTTGCATCCCTCATACCTTTCCTGTTTGGGAGGACTGGCCTGCAATGATATTCAAGTTATTTTCCAATATGCAATGTCTCAGAGGGGACTAATTTGGGTTGGGAAATGTGAGACACATCTTGCACTGCCTGAAATGTAACTATGATCTGACTCAGCCACAGCCCTATTGACTTATAAGAGGCAACATGCCCGTTGGGAAGTCTTTCATTTTCCAAACATCCTCCATCTCTACCATTTTCATTACAACACCTATTCCTCTGTACTCCTTCTGGCAGACTGGTGCATAGAGGAACTGGAGATATTTCCCAAGATTACATTCTTCTGAGTGGCCTCTTAGTCGGGCCATGTCAGTCTGCCTGACATAAATGGCTACCCTAGCGCTACTGGCTACGCTACTTGTTAATTCGTCAGGTTTCACCATTGGCATTTCCCTTAGTTACAAACCATGCTCACCTCTGACTCGCTCTCACCATTCCTTCTCAACTTTCACTCATCCTCACCACTCCTCTCCTTTCCATAAAAATATGCCATTTTCTCTGTTATTTAATATGGAATAATGTCGGAAACTGTTTAATTCTAGTGTCTTTTGTACTTTGTTCTCCGTATTGGGCACTCTGAGTTGTTACATTGCATTAAAATGAGAAGGCAAAGCATGTGGCAGGTGCCAAAATGCAAGAAAGTATTTGGCCAGAGCTTTTTTTTCAGCCAGAATTAGGCTGAATACTTATTTGGCAACTGTCAATGAGAGTGGGGTAAGGGATCAAGAAAGTAACCAGAACCAATGATTGCGAAAGAGCAGGCATGGGCAGGAGGAGCATGTGATGCCCTATGGTAGATATCGGTATAATTATTGGTTTTTCTGAATACATTCTGTTTGCTATTACGTACTGGTCTTACTGGTATCTCCTCACAGAATTAGGGGAAACAAAGTTACCCTGCACCTGGTGTGACTGTAAGTCAGCCTGGCCTTTGTAGTTGTTAAAGCAATCGGGGGAACCGGTAAGAGACATGAAGTCGGTTGTGGGAGGGACTATATGGTGGGAGGTAAGCAAGGTCAGACTCTTGGAGTGGATTAGATGGAAGGGTGTGCAGTTCCCCCACAAGTGAAAGACAACTGGGAAATCCCCAGACATAGTCAGGCCCACAGACTAGTGGAGGGCTTCACAGTGGGAAGGTATTAGATAACCTGCCAGGTACCTACCCGATCCTTAGAAGGAACAAAGAAAGAAAATATCCACAATTCAATGAAACATCACTAAAATAATGAAAGCATTTTTTTGCAAATTAACATTCTGTCCATTGCCCAAAAAAAAGCTTTGCAACAAAAGCATTCAAAGCAACTCTGTTAGGTGAAAACAATAACCATGGTAGTAGGAAATGCTCGATGTGTTACTGGGAAACCTCAACTGTATTAGTAAAAACACATAAATGCTTTTATCAGAAAACATTAACTGAATCTCTGAAATTGTCCAACACCACACAGCCCCACAACATTAAAGATTAACAATATATGTACAGCTATTTACAGCATCAGCTGCTGTACATGTTTACTAAAGTGGTATCATATGGGTAATTCCCCATTTTTTGTTTAAGGGGAGTCGGACTTACAATGGGAGGATGAACAAAGCGAAATTAGACTAATAACGACTACCCTTTCTCAATCCGCTGTATACCGGGCAATCTTTCACAAATGTGTTGTTTGCTAATTTAGTCACAACACATTTACCATGTCTAGCCAATGCATGTACTTTTAAAAAAAAGTATTCAAAAAATTAATTAGTGCTTCACAGATAAAAAAAATTATTAAGATATTTATCTGCACTTTCTGCAAGGCACATGTACATTAAACAAATCTTCAAAACTTTTACCGAATAGTGGGGTTAGTACGTGACATAGAAATATATATGCACACTTGTTGACAATTTCCATGTTTTCACCAGATTTTGTGTATTTGTCAAGTAGGCTATTATTTCACAACAAGTACTGAAACAGAGAGACAACTATTATCCTCTCTCGTGTATTAGGATTTCTATTTCTATCCATTGATATGTCTACATATGTTTCAGCAAAATAAACATTAGACACTATCCCTAGTGTCTTTTCTTTTTTCTTATTTCTTTAGGTTGGCAAGATATTCTCAGGAACCCCATAGATTATTTCGAAAAAGTCACTGCAATAAAAACAACAGACAAACATCAATTTAAAACCCTACTTTTGGAATGACATGGTTAAGGGTCATTTCGACCCCAATATTGTGAAAGGCTGACCTGCTTTATACCCTTGGTCGGATTGGACCTTTTTTTCATAGTGGACAAAGAAGAATGAATCCTTTTGTGCATTAGAAACCTGCCATGTGTATTAGTGCGTGTTAATTTGCTTTAGAGAGTAATATCATTTCTTCTTCTCTACGTCAAAATAAAAAATGTATGTCAAGTAACTATACCGGTTATTTATTTATATTATTAATTATGTAAGTATTTAGTAATTTGATGACCTTACAAAATTATAGTGCGCCACATGGATTCCTTTATGGTCTTCTTTTATTGTTATCAGCATGTTAAGAGAGTAGTTTCTTTTCTTCTCTATTATGGCCACCGCCCACTTCTATCTTTAGGCACTGTAGCCCAGCCTTGCACACTTAGCAGACGTTCGATGTCACAAGTTCTGTAACAGAGCGCGTATTATTAGGGCATAGCTATGAAAATGCACTCAATTATTATTTATTCAATATTTGTGGACCTTAGAGAGTCAGCAATCAATAGTCCTGATAGGAGTTCAATCACCTTTGATATTCAAGATTGCTTTCTACTTAGAGTATTATTTCTTAGCATGTTTAGGAATTTATTTTACGCTACAGCAGCAAATATTCTATTATTCATGGCACACGCGCAAATAGCTTTTATTTACATTTTTGCTTTTGTCCATTTGTTTTGTTCTTCGCAGCCACCGGTTGCATTATTTTCACACAAGTACGACGGGAGAGACGCGTGGATTGACTCAACCACTTTCATCTAGGCTCATTTCCTGTGGCCATCATGTGACCGTCACATAGGGTAGTATGTCTAAACTCTGTTTTGCGTTGATACTGGCTGGAGCCACCATCTTGTGTTGGTAACTACTCATATCTCGGATGTTACTTTTAGCAAAGCCACTTTTTGACTATAGCTTTAGGCCAACACCGTCCGTGGCTGATATTGGTTCCATAATCTTTTTTAGCCATACTTCCTTATTTCTGTGAAGAAATATACATAGAGATATTGCGTGTTATTTTCACGTGTACCAAGATGTTTTATAGATGCGCTAAATTAGCTTTTTTTAATAAACCTTTTTATAAAATACTTTTTTATAAAATATACTTTTTGAATTATTAAGCCAGTATAATATTGGTATATTTCCTGATGTTAACATTTTCACTCGAGATTAGTGGAAAGAAAATTATTATCTAGGACTTGTTTAGGTATCCTTACCTGATATTGATCTTGCATGATCACGATAACTGATATTGTGATGTTGAATCCAACTTGGTTTCATAGCATGTCATGTTAACTTACTGTCTCATTGCCATGTATGATGTCTAAATGAACATTCCCCATTCTACAGAGGAGTTCAGGCCATTCTTCACTGTGTTGAAGTTATAGATCCACCTCTGTTCACATTTTTCTTAGAGCAGAATCTCCATCACCTCCTCTTTTAGATGTGTGCACTGTTTGTATTATAAACCAAAAGATGTCTGTGGGTTTATGATTTAGACGGGCATAGTGTGCCACTAGAGGTTTGTTCTCAATTTGGTTACTAATACACAATCTATGTTCGCCTATCCACTGTTTCAGGGGCGTTTGGTTTTACCAATGTATAATAGATCACATGGGCATTCTATCCCATGCACAACCCACTGTGAGAGGCAATTTCTCAAAGTATTCAGCACTCGGTCTTTTCCTTTCAGATTAACCTTTTTAATGTTTATTGTCAATGACCAAACTGAGCAATTGCCACCCCTAAAGTGGCCTACTACAGGGGGTAAATCCCATAGAGTTCTTTGATTTTCCACTGCACGTTTCTTTTCAGGGTATGTGTGGACCAAACTATCTTTGATGTTCTTCTGTCTTTTAAATGCAAATCTAGGGGGAGCTGGATTAAAGTCCACAGTTTTTATGATATGCCAATTTTTTAGAATGGTTTTGCGTAAATGATTACTTATGGGGCTGTATGTACTAACACATGTTATATTATCCACATTGATTTTCGGTTGTGGATTGAGGCACGTAGTTCTACTTGCATTTTTATCTCTTTTGTATGCAACATGAATCTGTTTTTTGGGGTATCTCCTGTCTCTTAATCGTTTTTCTTAGCTTTTCTGTTATGCTCACATGGTCTCTGCGGAGGCGTTGGGGCACGGTCGCAGCCCTCCCAGGGATGAAACTCCTCTTGTCTGTTCCTCCCTCTGCGTCTGTGTGGGGAACTGGGGTGATGAGCAGTGCGGTTCCTGCGTGAATATAAGGGGGGGTCGTATGAGAATGCAACCTGTGGTCCCTGACCCCTTCTCCAGACCTCTTCTCCCTGGGTGGGGCTTCCCTGGGGTTTCACTACTCTTGAGGCTCACCTGCTGAATAATGATGATGATGAGCTCCCCGTCCTGCTGCTTCTGGCAGGGGCGCTTGTTGAAGGGAACAGAGTTCCTTCACCGGTCCCTTGTCGTGGAAGTCCAGGCCAGCTGCGACCAGTCCACTTCTTTTGTAGTTAAGGGTTTCCCTCGTTTCCACATGACCGCTTGTCTTCCGACTGTTGTAATTGTATTTGTAAAGTTCGTTCTCTGTCCTTTGTATGTAATGTCTCTTTTCTCTGCTCTCTAGAGCAGTAGCTGCGGTAGAAGAAGCAGAGCCGGTGGTACGGACGAGCAGGGCTGAGATGGTCCGACAGCTGGTTAAGTAGCCTTTAATGATGCCTTAGGGTGCACATTGGGTTTTAAATGTGGCACGACCCTGGGTTGGGTGTTTTCAGGAGTTCTAACCTTGTCTTGTCTTCTTTTCTCGTTTCAGGACTTCGGCTTCGTGGGACAGAGAGCGCAGGTGCTGCAGCGTTGTTTCGGGGTCTGCCAAGAATATGGAGCGTTGCCATGAGATGCGAGCTACGGTCCAGGTAAGGATGCTGTTTTTGCAGGATCACGAGGCAAGTAGCTGGTCCAGGCGGTGGTGAGTGTCACGTTGCACTGAGGTGCAAAGTAACACAAAGCGTTTGCTTGAGGGATCGGTGAGTTTATATAGTCTTGTTCCTGGCCATGCCCAGTAGCTCTGGCCTGCCTGCTGCCACACCTGCCACACCTGAGTCAGCACCGGAAGACCAGTCCTAGGGAGCAACGCATGATGAGTCAGCACATGGGGATGTTCTCTGGAATAAAGGCTTTCAGCACCTGGAAAGTTCTTGTAAAATAAAAGCACTCCAGCACCGAAATAAAGTGTTCCTGCTCACATCTCTATATGAGCCTGGCGCCCCCTCTGTTTATGAGTCCCAAAGGGACATAAGTGAGTCAAGTGACCCAATGCCCCTGTCACTAGATGGTGTGGTTTTTATGTTCTGGGGCCCGTGGTCATGACAACACTCTCTCTCAAGGCCCCTCTCAAGGGGGAAGTTGCCCCTGGCACTGGTTTAGTGGGGTTATTGCGGTGGAACTGCCTGATTAATCGTGGAGTGTGGGCATGTTCACTGGGTTCCCAATTCCGATCTTAGAGTCTAGGATCCTTTTAACTTTGTATTCTGGTTCTCTTTTAACTATTTCGGGATCCGGTGGAGTATCGATCCGCGTACCGGGTCTCAATGGTTTTAGGAGGGAGACATGAAACACCGGGTGGATCTGCATGTGGGCCGATAATTCTAATTTCATGGTCGCAGGGTTGATCACGGCTTTGATGGAATAGGGTGCTAGGTACCTGGGACGGAAGATCTGTGGCCCCTTCAGAGAAATGTTTTGGAAGCTAACCAACCCTTGTCCCCCACCTGATAATTTGGAGCCGCCAATCGGTGTCGGTCTGCAAACTGTTTTTGCTTTTCTTAGGCTCTGGTCAAATGTTCTGCTGCTTGCTTAAGGACTCGAGAGATGGTTTCATGTAAGGTTGTTACCGCTGGCATCTCCAGTGCTTCAAGCGAATCAAAGACAGATGTTCGTGGATGTCGACCATATACTGTGTAAAATGGTGTTTGTCTTGTACTGGTGTGGATGGAATTGTTGTATGCATATTCAGCCAACCAGAGTATGTCCTTCCAGGTATCTTCGGTTTGTTGTAACTAGCACCTTAAGTACTGCTCTAGAGTTTGATTGGTCCGTTCGGTCTGGCCATTGGTTTGGGGATGATGACTTGTGGAAACTGAAGGTTGATTTTGGCGATTCTGCAACATCTCCTCCAGAGAGCTGAGACAAACTGAGTTCTGCGGTCTGATATCAATATGGAAGGGAATCCATGTAGTCAATTTGTTCCAAAAAGATGGTGGCCAGAGTAGAGGCTGTCGAGACACCTTTTAGAGGAATGAAATGGGCCATTTTAGAGAACAGATCCACGATGACCAGGATTGTGTTGTATCTGTTGCACGGGGGAAGATCAGTAATACAATCCATAGACAGCGTATGCCAAGGCGCCGGGGGCACCATCAAAGCATGTAGAAGGCCTGCAGGACTTTGTTTTTGAGACTTGTGCTGTGCGCAAACCCCACAGGTCACGATGAACTGGGCAATATCTTTTCGCCAAGTGTGCCACCAGTAATTTTTCTTTATCTTAGCTTGAGTTTTAGCCATTCCTGGATGTCCTTCTATTAAAGAGTCATGGTAGTTTGCTATAATTTGGTTTAGCAGGTCTTCATCCGGAACGTACAGTCTCCCATGAAAGTGCAGTAGATTGTTCACGATAGTGTATTGGTCTCCTCTTGACAGCCATTCCTGCTGTTCTGATTGGTTCATCAAGTGTTGAAGGTCAATTTTTAGGTCGTCCAAAGTGGCAGTTGCTGCAATTGTGTTCAGGATTCATTCTTCAGGAATGATTGCCATGGGGTCTGGTGTGGTGAAAGCCTTTTCGTCTTCGCTCATTCCTGATAGGGCGTCCGCTTTTCCATTGCGTACTCCGAGTCTGTAGGTAATGACAAAGTCATATTCCAAAAAAAAAGAGAGCCCAGCGGAGTTGACGTGATGATTGTGCTTTTGCGGTTTTCAGATATTGTAGGTTACGATGGTCCGTAATGATGGTGACTGTGTGTCTGCCTCCAAGAAGGTAATGATATATGATATGATATGATAGGTTATTTATAACGCGCTTAATACCCAGAGATTTCTAAGCACGGACCGGGGGATCGAACCTGTGTTGCTCCATGTCGTTTTGCTTCCAAGGTGAGAACGTTGCCGGTGAGCTATGCCTCAATGCCTTGAATGACGCTTTTATTGCTAACAGTTCTTTATCTGTGATCGCATACTTCAATTCGGGAGCAGAGAACTTATGAGACCAGAAAGCCACGGAATGTAATTGTCCTGTTTCGGGATCTCGCTGTAACTAAACCGCTCCCATTGCTACGTTGGAAGCATCGGTTTCGACGACGTATGGCAATTCGGGTCGGGGATGCCGTAAAATGGGTGCTGATGTGAATGCTCGTTTTAGAGCCTGGAAATCTTCTTCTGCATCTGTGGTCCACTGAAATCGTTTGTTCTTTCGCAGCAGGGATGTGATGTGGTGAACAATCTGGGAGAATCCTGGGATGAACCGACGATAAAAATTGGCAAATCCGAGCACACTTTGTACACCTTTCATGGAAGTTGGTGAGGGCCATTGGAGGATGGTATCTACTTTGTGTGTGTCCATGTGAGCCCCTCGTGGTGTGAGTATAAACCCGAGGAATTCAACCTCCATCACGTGAAAGAAGCATTTCTCCAACTTGGCATACAGCCGATGTTGTCGAAGTCTTTCTAAAACAGACTAGACATGTCTGACATGATCCTCCTTGGTGGTTGAGTAAATGAGGATGTTGTCATTATAGACAAGTGCGCCTCCATCACCTGAAAGAAGCATTTCTCCAACTTGGCATACAGCCGATGTTGTCGAAGTCTTTCTAAAACAGACTAGACATGTCTGACATGATCCTCCTTGGTGGTTGAGTAAATGAGGATGTTGTCATTATAGACAAGTGCGCACACGTCCAATAGTTCACGGAGCACATCGTTCATAAAATATTGGAACGCTGCAGGGGCATTACATAGCCCAAAAGGCATAACCTGATATTCGTAAAGGCCATGTTTTGTGCGAAAGGCTGTCTTCCTCTCATTCCCCTTTTTGACTCTTACTAGATGGTAGGCACCTCGTAAATCCAATTTGGCATAAATTTGCATGTTTTTTACTTGATCCAGAAGTTCTGCAATGAGTGGCAACGGGTACCGTTTTTTTTTACTGTGATCTGATTGAGGGCTCTGTAGTTAATGCAAGTTCTCAGGTCTCCCTCTTTCTTAGGCACGAAAAATAAGGCAGAGGAAGCGGGGGATTTTGATGAGCGAATGAAGCCATTGGCTAAATACTGATCCAAGTATGTTTTTAAATGTTCGTTTTCTTGCTCCGTTAGGGCGTAAATCTGACTGCAAGGAATCTGGGCTCCGGGTACAAGATCAATTGGGCAGTTGTATGTTCTGTGCAGGGGTAAGGTATTCGCTTGCTCCTTTTGAAATACATCTTGGTAATCCAGGTATTCACAGGGTAAAGAACTGGTGAGACCTAATACGATTCCTTTCTTTGAACTTGGTTTAGTGTGAATTTTCACTAAGCATTCTTTGTTGAAACAGTTGTTAGCACAGTCGGGGGGGGCAAGTCAGAACTCTTTTATGCCAGTCGATCTTGGGATTATGGGTTTCCAGCCAAGGCATCCCTAATATCATTTGGAACTGAGGAGCGCCAATGAGATCGAAGGTGATGTCCTCTTGGTGACCTCCCTGACACAGAAGAGTAGTTTTTTGATATAATGCGTCACTAGGCCAGATGATAACTGAGATCCATCAACCGCTGTAACATTTTCCGATCTCTGCTTCTGTCGGAGAGGAAGACCTATACGGATAGCCAAATCTTGGTCAATGTAATTCCCCACAGCTCCACTGTCAATATATGCTTCTAAAGCATGCATTTTCGATGGGTGTTTGTGGTTTACCAAGAGCACCGGGATGACTAGGTGTGAGGTCTGTATTGGTTCCTTTTCACCGCTCGACAAGTGGACCCCTACGCTTGCCAGGCTTTCTAGTTTCCCCGAGTCCAGTTCTTCTTCTTCACTCTTGTCAGTTGCTCTGACTGTTCTCCTGGGTGGTTTCAGCCGGACATTCTCTGAGAAAGTGTCCTGCTTTGCCACAGTGCAAGCAGAGCTGTTGCCGTCTTATTTTTTTTCTTTCCGCCTTGGTGAGAGGGCTCCGCAAGTCCCCGATCTGCATTGGTCCCGACCGTTCATGCGGCTTGGCCTGATTCTCACGGGTTCGCACATGGACTGACTGCCCTTCAGCTCTGGGTCTATCCATTTTCCGATTCTGCAATCTATGATTGAGTTGAACTGTTAGGTCAATATATTCAGCACACCCCTCCGGGGGATTTACTACTTGGGATAGAACGTCTTTAATCTTCCCTCGTAATCGACGGTGAAAGAGTGTAGTTCTTTTCCCTCTGGCCAATTTGTTTGGACGGTTGCAGGAGGCGATGTAGGTTAACAAATCTTGGTTACCCTGCCAGAGTGACAATAATGTGCTGTCCAGAGCCTGACCTTGGGCATACCGTGCAAATAGTTTCTCCATTTCACACTGAAAACCCCCAAAAGTCCTGAAGCAAGTGGTCATCTTGAATTATCAAGGGTATAGGCCAGTCCGCCGCGGCATTGATTCATGAATACAGCGTACTTATTTGGATCGCCAGTGAAGCATTCGGGTGGAACTAAGTGGACTGCCCCTGGATGAACCACCTGTACGGGCGTTGGCGTTGACTGTGGTGGCGGAATAGGGTGTGCCAGCCCCGGTAATGGGGCTTGGCCAGACTGTGCTTGGAGCATCTGCCTTGCTAAATCGTCCGTGCGTTCTCGATTCACAATGATATCCCTCCTTCAGGCATTGGTTTCCTGTCTTGAGGCAAGAACTTCATCCCGTAACTCTCCCAGTAACTGGGCCAACTGGTCCGTTTCTGAAGTTTACATAACGCCCAGGTAGAGATTCGTAGGAGGCTTTGCATTCCGTTACGCTCACCTGGTCTCTGCGGAGGCGTTGGGTCATGGTCGCAGCCCTCCCAGGGATGAAACTCCTCTTGTCTGTTCCTCCCTCTGCATCTGGTTGGGGAACTGCAGTGATGAGCATTATGGTTCCTGCGTGAATATAAGGGGGGTCATATGCGTATGCAGCCTGTGGACCCTGACCCCTTCTCCAGACCTCTTCTCCCTGGATGTAGCTTACCTGGGGTTGCACTACTCTTGAGGCTCACCTGCTCAATGATAATGATGAGCTCTCTGTCCTGTTGCTTCTGGCAGGGGCGCTTGTTGAAGGGAACCGAGTTCCTTCACTGGTCCCTTGTTGTAGAAGTCCAGGCCAGCTGTGACTAGTCCACTTCTCTTGTAGGTAAGTGTTTCCCTTGTTTCCACTTGCCGCTTGTCTTCCGACTGTTGTAATTGTATTTGTAAAGTTTGTTCTCTGTCCTTTGTATGTAATGTCTCTTTTCTCTGCTCTCTCCCCTTGCAGGTGGTGTAGCGGTGCTGGCAGTAGCTGCGATAGAAGAGGCGGAGCTGGTGGTATAGGGGAGCGGGGCTGAGATGGTCCGACAGCTGGTAAGTAGCCCTTAATGGTTCCTTAGGGTGCACATTGGGTTTTAAAGACGGCGCAACACTGGGTTGGGTGTTTTTGGGAGTTCTAACCTTGTTGTGACTATTCCTGCCCCCAGCCTCCTGGCATATCAGGCTGGAGCCAGGTCACAGCCACCTAGTTGGCCCCCTAAGGGCCTCTCCATCTCCCCAGACACCTACTTGGACTCAGAATTTGCGCCTTTGGCACCAAGCTCACACACAGTCCTGAGATCCACTTAGTATTGGACTTGCGATGTATTATGGGGCAATGGATGCCCCCATGTAATTCAGTTCCTTGAACTGGATGAGCGGTCAAGTCTTTTGGGTGTGGCTCAGCCCAGGGATACCTGGGATACCTACAGACTATTTAAACCACACCTGGCCTGAGAAACATGGTTTGCATTTCTCTGCACCTGCAGCGTGACACTCACCATGCTCAGAACTCCTGAAGAGGCCCACTTCTTTCTTCAGCGCCAGCGCACCGGCAAGAACTTTGTTGGCAATACTCAACTCAAAGAGCATCCAACTTCTGTCCAGCTCTTCCCAGTCTTGCGGATTCCTATGGCAGAGTCATCTCCATCTCGGCATGCCGCACCCTACCAAAGGGGAGAAGAATAGAAGAAAATACATTAGTAAGCATTCTGCAATACTTAGCTCTCTCGAATTTGCAAATAGAGTTTAATCCTTACCTGAACTCCCGTCGATCGGACAACTTCTGCTCCGGAGCATCCCGCCGATCTGAAAAAGGGGAAAAGACACATCAGGTTAGCGCAAAACATTTAAGAGGTGCTGCACATCGCGCTTTCTCACCGCAGCTCATCTCCTCAGCTCGCTTCCATGCTGGGTTACTGCGGCACCTAAAAGGACACAGAAAAGACGAACATTGGTTAGTGCTAGGGAAGCCAATAAGCATCACGCTCCGCATTCCTACTTACTTCAGCAGCGCATCACCATCCTCAAGAACTTCATCACCTAAGGAAAGAAAGACACAGTATTAAAGGGACTAGAGCCATCAGAATTTTTGTTAGACTCATTCCAATTACTGGTCGGGCCGAAGCCGCAGCAAGCCCCGTCCGCTAGGCCCGTGCCAGTGAAGCAACTAGGTACTCTCCAGCCCGCATTACCCAATGCACCCCTGCATCGAAGGCAGGACGGTGAGCGCCCCACATCAAAAAACAAGGCCCAGTGGTTGGTTGTCCAGGAAGGGTTCGAAGTGGTCGGAAGTCCGGACCGGCTGAGTGGCGTCCCCATGGATATCAGGTGAGCGTTACACTTGTCTTGTCTTCTTTTCTCGTTTCAGGACTTTGGCTTTGTGGGACAGAGAGCGCAGGTGTTGCGGGGTCGATTCGGGATCTGCCAAGAAGAACGAGCGTTGATGTGAGCCAGAGTCCAGGTAAGGATGCTGTTGTTGCAGGATCACGAGGTAAGTAGCTGCTCCAGGCGGCGGTGAGCGTCACGTTGCACGGAGGTGCAAAGTAACATGAAGCGTTTGCTTGAGGGATCGGTGGGTTTATATAGTCTTGTTCCTGGCCACGGCCAGTAGCTCTGGCCTGCCTGCTGTCACATCCTGCCACACCCGATGAGTCAGCACCTAAAGACCAGGCCTAGGGAGCCACGCCCGATGAGTCAGCACATGGGGATGTTCTCTGGAATGAAGGCTTTCAGCACCTGAAAAGTTCTTGTAAAATAAAAGCACTCCAGCACTGAAGTAAAATAAAAGCACTCCTGTACTGAAATAAAGTGTGCACTGAAGTAAAATAAAAACACTCCTGCACTGAAATAAAGTGTTCCTGCTCACATCTCTATATAAATCCAGCCAGGGCCCCTGTGTTTATGAGCCAAAGGGACATAAGTGAGTCAAGTGACCCATTGCCCCATCACTAGATGGTGTGGTTGTTCTGGGGCCCGTGGTCATGACATTTTCCATGCGTTACGTAGTCTGACGTTTGAGTGCAATTCCTCTGTATTCTCAGAAATTGACCCACCGGCAGATTTTCCTTCAGACTCGCCGGGTGGAAACTGCAAGATTCAAGTAGCATGTTTTTGTCTGTAGGCTTTTTGAATAAACAGTCTCCAAACATACATCATTTCATTTTCTCAATTTCCAAGTCCAAAAAAGGGATTCTGTTTAAATCATAATTCATGGTAAACATAGGGGGCCTCATTTCGAGTCACCCGGTCTGGAAATCACTGTGGTGGTAAACCCACCGCCACCGTTGTTTCCGGACCGGGTAATCTCGAGTTCTGCAGGCTGACATGAAAACACCGGCACCATCACGAGATGGGGCTGGTGTTTCCACTTCCCCATTCCCATTGAGTCCTATGGGACTCAATGGGAATGGGGATTTACCCAATTCCGCCTCCGGAATTCCCAGGTCAGCGGGGTCGTAATGCCCCGGTAATTCCGGGAATCACAGAGGCGGAATGGTAATACGAGTCCGGCAGTAACCTGCCAGAATTTCAGGCACGGTTACCGCCGGACTTGTAATGATGCCCAATGTGTTTGTTTTTCTGGTTAAGTTAATCTGTAAATTCTAACAAGGTTTCTAATGAACCTCTCCAGGTTAGAAAGATGTCATCGATATAGCGATGCCATGCAATGATGTTCTTCGTATAGGGATTATCTTGGTGATGCATCGAGTTAATCTATAAATTGTCCATATACAAATTTGCAATATCTGGGGCGAAAGTCGCGCCCAATACTTGTCCCATGTTTCTGATTATAATATGTTCCTTCATATAGGAAAACGTTTTCAGTGGGTGCTAGCCTCGTACATTCTAATATGAAGTCTGTGGGTACTTTCGATAAGGTTGTTGTCCATTTATTTAGATATTGCTTGTCCAACTGAGGGATGCTCGTATACAGCGACACTACATCCAATGTCACCAATAAATCTCCCGGGAGGGTGTGTACATTTTGTAGAATTTGTATCATGCTTGTAGTGTCTTTCACGTATGACTTCATTTGCTGAACGAAAGGCTGTAGAAACCAGTCAACGTAGATGGATAAAGGTTCTAATATAGAATCAATTGCTGACACTATTGGTCTCCTTGTGGTTTTGTCATATTTTTGTGGACCTTAGGTAAAATATAAAAGGCTGGTGTTGTTGGATTTAGCTTGATGAAAACATGTTTCTCATCTAAATCAATCCATCCTTCTAAGAGAGCATGGTCCATTAGACTCAAAATTTCTTCCTTCAATCTTGGAGTTGGATCGATCTGTAACTTATGATAGAACGTGCAATTACTTGAATGAATTCTGCTGAGGGGTTCTGAACAACATCTGATAGACAATGAGATGGTAGCTGTCTATGTTGTCACTCAGAGCTCCAAAATGGAATACACCATGTACCTGGTCCTTATGGATGTGACCTTTGCTGGCATGAGAAAGCTTGTAGAGGGACTATGGAGCTATGCCACCGAAAATATGCTAATTATCAAAAGGCAAACGAACCAGGTAATGCTATTTAACCAAAAACGAGTGGCTCGCACTGCACTGTTGATTGATGGGATTAGAATTGATTACACCAAAAGCTACAGGTACTTGGGGGTTGAGCTGGAGCAAAAGGAATCATCCCACTTGTGTAGCTGCTAGTAAAGTGATGCAATTAACTGTGTTGATTGCTGCTTTCAGTAAGAATTCTGCAGGGTATAGCCTTAAAGGTATTTTGCAGCTATACAAACAATGTCACTGCCGGCCGTCTCGTACGGCCTAGAATCTCTTACCCTAGTGGATACATCTTGGGTTGCTAGAACAGAGGCCCTTTTCTGGCGTTGAATACCGGGACTACCTGCCTGCGTCCCGATGGAGGTCATCCGCCTGGAACTGGGCCTCTGCTCAATGGGTACTATGCTTTTGATAAAATGTGGCCTATTATATCTGAAGGATTTAACAAACCCTCACTGTGCTCTCCTAAGGTTGCTAGGTACGGACATGGAAAATAGTGTTTGTTAAGTCCATCCTAAATCTTTTCAGCTTAATTAACTGTTTGCATTCTTGGGAACTCGGTATGGGAGCTCCGAAAGGAGTTCAGGATCAAAATGTTGGACTGGGGCAGGCTAAAAGACCATTAACACCTTCAGAGTCGAAAATCTTATTTGTTCACATCTCATGCACTGTACACCCCAGGGAAAGCGCAGCGTTACCTTATGCTTTGTCCATCAAGAACATTTCGCAGGTTTATATTGCTCCGCCGAATAAACAGATTACCAGTACTAGCGAATATTGGGGCAGCCAAGAATTTGAAGCACGCTGAAAGATTCTGCTGCGCCTGTAAAAATTATAGCTGCCCAGAAACGAGAAAGCACAGTCTAACAGAGTGCCCTTATATGAAACTAGCAATTATGTTAAAACTAGGTGATTATGTGCATAACCTGACTTCAATCGGTGAGAGCACTTTTTGGCTCCGGTGCCTAAATACAGTTAACAAGAGCTTACAGTTGGCCCTCTACCGAGGTTGGTTATCGTTTGGGCGGCTTCTGTCGACATGTGTGGACTTATGGTCTTTATTGAGTCCCAGAGTATTTTATTAGATACTGTGAATTGCTAGATATCCGAATGTCATTCCTATCATGTAATTATTCCTTTCAACGGACCGTAGCACGACCATGGACTGTAAACTGTAAACTGTAAGAAACTCTGTGGAAATCTGGTCTGTCTGACTGTTCGTTTGTCTGAATTCCTGCTTGTAATTTCATTTCATTTTATGTATTGCATGTACATGCATGTATGGTATCTATTCTTAAATCCAATTTAATTTTGTTTTCTTGATTGTATTTTTGATTTTCTACTTCCTTTACATGGAACATTTTTGACTATAACACATTAAAGTATTACATAAATGAAATAACATATTACTAATTGCAAATGTACCAACATACTAGGAACAATAATAACATCTAAATATCTCATTCCAGATCCAATTTTAGATGGGACTCGGAGTGCTGGAAGCACTCAAAAATACCAAAGTGATACAGTTGCTAAAAGCCAGCATACCTCTAATGGGGGTCTCCACCTCTATTGACTTGGAATTGTGTTAGTCCAATGAACTGGCTGAACACAAACCACAAAACTAAGAACAACATATATAGCAAGCCACTACAAGACCTTTCTCTATTTCTGGTCATCAGGAATACATGTACCCGCAACTGACCGTGGCCAAGGCAAAAACTCACTAACACATCCTCAATGGACCCACACCTATTAAAATGACACTCACCTCACACAACAAACACACATAAATCTGTACGAAAAATAACTACCATAGCAACTACTCACACTACACCCACTAAGACCACTGACACAACGAAAATCGACACTACACTTTGTGCATCTATGGAAACTACACCTACTATTATGCATCCAAACTCTCAATTAAACAAAATTCTAAACTCACTTGCACCCCGATATCATAAGACTACTCCACTACCAACTGATGGCCCCACAACACATACTCAAACTAACCTTGCATTGACCATCGCCAGAGCCAGCACACCATAAACACCTTCACAAGTGTGTAAATGTCTTGCCCGTGCTGCATTCATGGGTAATATGTGCACTTGGGTTTGGGAATATTTTGAGGTCCTACACTGGGAAGATGTAAACACTTTTAAATGTCCTCCCAGAAGCCATAATGCTGTTATTCCTTAACTAATAATAAGCCTATAAGTTAGAAGTTAGGATAGAACAATATTTTGTCTTTTTGATTGGTCTACTGGTCAGCTATGTTTAATTGGTGCTCCTACCTCTCTGGCATCCATCACGGTCCCCACGCCAACAGTCAGTGCCATGGTTGGTACTTTAGAGAGATCACCATCAAAGTATTTCGCATTTGCCAAAATGGTGTCCATTGCTAACGTCTTTAATCTTGTTCTTGACACTAGACTGGATCCTGGTTCATTAAAAGCAATGTGGCCATCTGGTCCAATTCCTAAATTTAAAAAGGAAATTGAAAACATTTTATTGTAATGAAAGGTTACAAAAGCTCGGCGCTCACTAGGTATAAGTTCCATAAACACTGTTGGAACAGTTCACTATATTATTAATTTAATGTAACCTTCACCACAGACCTCTTTTAAATAAAACCTCTCTCCATTCAGCACGATTTGATGTATTGCAAATTATGCCCATCCAGACAGTCATAAGTCTTAGTGAGTAAAGCTCTCGCTTTAGAGATCTTTCCGCAACCTGAATTCACAGGTTTAAATCACAGCAAGGCTGGCAAAGCCTTTCGTCTTTCTGAGGTCTAACAAATGTACAGTAGTACAATTCAGTTGGGTAACAGTAACAACTACTTTAAGACAGCACAAATTATTCTAAAACGAAGCACTAAGAAAGTTCCGTTATTATTGTTATGTAAGTTACGGTTTGTTTTGGCCATTAGATTGTTCATCCAAATGGAGTAACCCTAGTGAAAATCCTGTATGTAATTATCTTGCAATTTCTGTTCATTGGGGAATGAGCATGTGCACAGCTTTCCCTCTTGGCTTAATTTGGCTGTCTCTTCACGTCAAGAGGTAGGACAGCCTTTGGACCCAAGTGGAGTGAGAGATGTCACAGGCATTTCCTTCCTACTTCTAAACAATATGGCTGTCCAAATGAGTATAGATTGTTCAGGACTACAAACATGTTACTGGTAGGATGTGTGTACTGAATGATTATATCAGGACCAAGCCAAAGGACACTTAGTGATTACAACATACAATCCTTTTTACCACATCTATGGCCATTCTTATATTCCCAAAATGCTAAATGATTGCATACAAAGCAGCCAGGACAGGGTTATTGGGAAGGAGTATAATAGGACTGTACCAGGATGTCCCTCTTGGAATATTAAACTTCTATCAGAAAATTATTTATATGGTTATAGATAGAAGAGAAAATCGACAGGATACCCCAATCTCCTTTGGCACAACAGAGCCCTATCACCATGGTACATTCAACATCCTCCTGGATGCAATACACTGTTTCCATCATTCCAAACCACCAGTCCATTAACTAAAACGAACCTCGAATGCCACCGAAGATGATGGCAATCAAGTTAGGAGTAAAGCACTTTTCTATTCTGATCATAACAATGGAAGAGATCGCACAGTGAAGCAGCAATAAATACGCATTTTAGCCCACACTATAATTCTTACAGCAATATATGAAAAAAAAGAGCCTTTTTTACCTCCCACAAATAGATCAATTCCTCCTGCTTCTTTGATTAGTTTTTCAAATGCCTCACACTCTGCCTGTAGATCTTGAGCATTGCCATCAAGAATGTGAGCGTTGTTGGGATCTATGTCGATGTGCTTAAAGAAATTGTTCCACATGTAAGAATGGTAGCTCTCAGGGTGATCTCTGGGAAGCCCTACAACAAAAGATGGAGGTAAATGGGCATCCACACTGAAAAATACATCAGAAAGTCACTATATAAAAGCAAGCAAGCACATCAGGGGTAGAGGAAGGGGCCTACATTTCATGGCTGAGGAAGAACGTATTAAATATGCTACCTCGGACTGCGTGGATGACCACACTTTCAAACAGTGAAAGAGACATTTCAGCTAATAACCAAGTTAATCTTTCAAATCAGAAGTGCACAGACATATCTAGCAGACACGAGGAACAGATCCAGGCATAGAAACCTCCTGGATTAGAGAGGTCCACATTCACAACAGGCTTCTCATGCAGTGGACATTGCCCTAAAATGACCCCATTCTCTTCCACCCGCACAGATTACTACAGATGGACACTTACCCATTCCGGAGAGCTCATAATTATTTCGAACAGCCTTTCTCTGTCTGGATCTGGTCCTTGTGTATGCCAGAGATTTCATGAGTATGCACCTGAGCTTCTGATTTTAAAGATTTAACTTTGTTATTATCAGAAACTTCTCTTTTTCAGTTTGTAAGTGTGGCCATCCATGCAGTCAAAGATGATTTAAACTATAGTACCCATGTTTTAAAACAGAAATGGGTGTGAATTGCTTAAACAATAGACATTGCTAGTACTTTAATAAAACAAGCAACATCTGCAAACCTCTCTTCAATGAATTACTCAGCCTCTGGGTCTGGTCTTGTTAGGCAGAATCCTATGTAGTTCCCTTAGAGAGCACTACAGAAGATTAGGACTACAGGTAATACCTCCCCTTTGGTATCAGACTGTACCACAAAGATTTAGCTGGTAGCTTTGGCTGAGCAGTCAGACTTATCTCAAGAGGGAGATGAGCAGTATTCAGGGTTTACACAATAGGACCGAAGTATTTTAGAACAAGGAAACACTGACCAAAGCTTTGTACCAAAAAGAATATATATATTTATTTTACACACTCTTAACTCTACACACAAATCACTATCACTAAAGCAAGTTAAAACAGTCAATAAAAGTATACACAACTCCCTGTTTAAATTGTAGACAAGTTTGAGCAAGAGTGAAAACTGTGCAAAATGGCACAGTGTAAACCAAGAAGAAATGGCACTCTAACAATTTCTTCAGAGGGAGGGAAAGGTCAAGTTATACAGGGTTAGACTCCTAAACATACCAGCAACACTTCCCAATTGGATTGTGAACAAGTTAGGCAAGGTAGTACTTTAGCACAAGCAATACTTATGTGAAAACCGAGCAAAATGTCACTTCAACAATATGTAAAGGGGAAGGAAAGATGGTTATAAGAGTTAAGGTGCACCAACACATTTCTTGATGAAAAGCAATCTAGAGAAGGCAGTTGTAACAGAATTAGCCAGAGTCAATAGGCCTGTGCCAGAGTCAGTGGTACAAGGCAAAGTGCCCAGGTTCAAACGGTTCTAGTAGCTGCAGTGAAGTCTTTATTTAACGGTCGAACAGGAGGGTGCAGAAGGTAAAAAGACGTTAGACGATAGGGACGGCCAGCCCAGAAGTTAAGTAAAGGTTTTAAAACACCTTTAGCAGTAACAAATGAAACGGGAGGCCTGGCGGAACAATGTACCTTAGAAGTGGAAGAGGCTCCTGCGGTGGCGGTAGTTCCTGGCAGTTCCTGCAGTTCAGGAGATCCAGCAGAGGAAGAGAGGCTCTCGTCGTGGAAGAAGGTTCGAGTCACTGCACTACCCAGGGAAGAAGCCGGCCTCAGTGATGCTAAAACAGAATAAAAGGTATGCTCCTTTAAATCGCGGTCGTGGTGACGGGTGCATGGCTATCTGGTCTCCTAGTGCTGGGCACTGGTGATTCGACCAAGGCTGGTCCTGGAAGGCGATTGGCGAACTGTTTGGTCCCAGCAGCTCAAGGGAAGAAGGCTCTTGCAGGTGAAGATCTTCTCTTGTCGTTGGAGAAAAGTGGTGAGGATCTGCAGCAGGGCTTCACTGGTGGTTCAGTCGTTGCAGATGTCTTTGGCTTCTCTCATCCTTGGATTTCTCAGGTCCAGTGGCAACGTCTATCTTCCAGTCTGCAGGTCCCTGCTTTTATGCAGAAAACCCCCCATTCATACAGCCTAGATGTCAGTCCCACAGTGGGCTGGCTATCCTGGCGGGATAACCCCCCAGCCTATCAGGGCAGAGTGCGACTTAGGTTGCTTAGGCATCCCTGTCCAGGGTGCCTATTCCCCCTCCCACACATCTTGTCTACCCCAGACTCACTGGCGCCTTAAGGAGGGCTTATGTCCAGAAGCCTGCCAAATGGACGAACAAAGGGCCGTAACATGGTTTGGATTACAGAGATCGACACCAGAAAGAAATATTATTTTTATAACATATTTTATTGGTTTTTACAACACAAAACCACTTGTCCGAAGCGGGCCAGAACATAACATTACAACAACATTAATGTTTAATGGTAAACATGCTCACATAGATTGCATACATTGCATAACATTTCACACAGTGAGATCTCCGCTACATTGTCCATATTATGTATCTCCTGGTGGCAAGGCTGCATGGCTCGAGGCTTCATACAATGTCTTCCCAGCGTTGCCAAATCTTGTCTGCTTTTTCAGGACATCCCCTGGCTCTATAAACTCGTCTTTCAATGGCTATGCAAATTTGAACGTCTGTGATCCACTGGTTTACCTGTGGCGGTTGTGCTGCACCCCAGAGCTGGGCTATATTTCTCTTGATTATTGCAGTCTTGATCATAAAGCATAGTTTTTCATACCTGGGCAGGTCTATTTCACTGTCCGCTCCTAACAGCATCAGTTTTGGGTCTCTAAGGATTGTTTGTCGCAGGACCCTCGTAAGGACATTGCAGCACTGTTGCCAGTAGTGACTGATCTGTGGGTATTCCCACAGTATGTGAAAGAAAGATCCTTCTTCTTCATGGCAGCGTAGACAGTTAGGCTCCGTTATTGTACCCCAGCTGTACAGGGCTACTCTTGGGTAATAGATCATGTGGAGTATTTTAAGCTGTACTAGTCTTAGCCTAGACGAGATGGCAGTTTCATGGGGGTACATGAGGATTTGGACCCAGTCTTCTGGCATAATTTCCCCCACGTCCTCTTCCCACTTTGTTTTCAGCCGTGTCAATTCTGGTGTTGCAAAGCAGGTTATAACGTTGCACATCACTGTGGTGACCTTTGCCTGGATGTGATCCTCAATTATGTTCCGTTCCAGTGGGGTACTGTCCGGCATGTTGGAGAGGGCAGGGAGGTGTTGTTGTAGAGCGTGTCGTAGCTCCGTGTAGTGGTAACGTTCCGACTCTGGGAGGTTAAAGGACAAAGCCAGATCCTCATAGGATTTAATGTTGTCGTCCTCTATGATGTCTCCCACTTTTCCTATATCACACCTCGCCCATATGGGCCATTCTGGCAGTTTGGATATCTCGGGGAGGTTCCTATTGTTCCAGAGAGGTTGTAATGGTGTAATCTTGTCGTCCCACCCCATAAAAGCGTGTGCCTCTTTCCAGATGCGAGATGTTTGAGTAGCCATGTCGTCGGCGCCTCTTCTAGGTATCGCAGCATATAACCTCAGGGGGGGTGATGCTCTCACATGTGGCAGCGTGGGTTCTGCGTGTAGTGTGTCATTTATCACCGACATTTGGCCAGCCCAGTAGTAGGATTGCAGCCTTGGTAGGCCAATGCCTCCTTCCCATATCAATTTCTGCAGTGTCTGGAGGGCTATCCTCGGTCTTCCTCCACCCCACAGGACAGTCCTGAGTATACCGTCTATTTTCTGGAACGATTTCACCGGTATGTGGAGTGGGGCGTTTTGGAGTACGTATAGGTATCGGGGGAGTGTTAGCATTTTGAACAGTGCTGCCCGACCCAACAGGGTCAGCGGTAGAGCTTTCCAATGTTGCACATCTCCCACAAATCGGTCTGTAATGGGCTGTAAGTTATTGGACATGTAGTCCTTAAGGTTTCTTGTGATCTTGATGCCCAGGTACTGAAAGTGGTCAAGGGGCGTTTTGTATGGGCAGGGCTCTGGAGGTTCCATGCCTAGTTGGTTTAATGCGAATATCGTAGATTTGGACCAGTTCACTCTCAGGCCACTGAAGGCCCCATATTTCCGGAGTAGTTGTGTCACCACCGCACATGCTGACCTGGGGTCGCTCATATATATCAACAGGTCGTCCGCATATAGTGACACCCTATCCTCCCAGTCTAGTCCGCCCGGGATCTCTCTCCATGTGGGTGCGTCTCTCAGGAGCTGGGCAAGTGGTTCCATCGCTAATGCAAAAAGGAGGGCCGACAGGGGACAGCCTTGTTGCGTCCCTTTCCCCAAGGGGAAGGTTTGAGATGTCCAACCGTTCCCTCTGACCTCGGCCATAGGTACGCTGTATAGTAGCTGGACCCAGGATAGGAGCTGCTCCTGGAACCCCATCTTGCGCACGATCTCCCAGTGTGCCTCCCAGCGGATAGAGTCAAATGCCTTTTCAAAGTCAATTGCAAGAACTCCTAGGGGAATGTTCAGGGTCTGGGCGCGTTCGATGGCCAAATGTATTCTTCGTATATTTATTCTCATAGACCTGCCGGGCATAAAGCCACACTGGTCTGGGTGAATCAAAGATGTTATGACCCGTTGCAGGCGTGTGTCTAGTAGTTTGGCCAATATCTTCGCCTCAGTGTTAATAAGGGAGATTGGTCTATAGGAGCTGTACTCATCTGGGGGCTTATTTGCTTTGGGTATTACAATTATTGTGGCCTTTCTGAGGTCCGCCGGTAGGCTACCTGTGGTTCGGGCTTGCTGGTACATTTTGAGTAGATGGGGCGCCAGTTCGTTACCCCCTATCTTCTTCCATGCCTCAATGGGAAAGTCATTCGGCCCAGGCGTTTTCCCGGATTGGAGTTGCATCATGGCAGATATGATTTCGTCTTCGGTGATTTCTTTTTCTAGGGCCGCGATTTGTTCGGCATTTAGGGAGGTGAGAGAAATCTGTTCCAACACAGAGGTTTCAGGGGCAGATGTCGATGCTCTATATAATTCCTCATAGTACCTTGCGAACTCTTTAGCTATCTCCGCATCCGTCAGGCATGGCTCCGCTTGTTGGGATGTGATCATTCCCACATGGCTGTGTCCCTCGTCCCTTCGTTCGAGCCAAGCAAGCATCTTCCCTGCTTTGTCACCCGTTTCGTAGATTCTAGTTTACATGGCATTATGTGCTTGTTTTGCATTGTCCAGTGCAGTGTTTTGAAGTTTTTTTTGTGCCAGGATTAGTGCTCTGTTCGTGTCAGCGCTATCTTGGCTTAGATGCGCTGTCTCCGCTTGCTGCACATTTGCCTTCGCCTCCTTTATTGATTCTAAATGCTTCTTCCTTTGTGCTGCAGTCCAGGAGATAATTTCTCCTCATAGCACTGGTTTATAGGCTTCCCACAGTGTGATAGGGCAGTCTACCGATCCCTCGTTCAGCTCAAAGTATGCCGTACTAAACTCTTGTAGGCGTTCTACTAATTCAGGAGAGCCTAAGTGATAGCTGTTCAATCTCCCCGTGGGTGGAGGCTTCGGTTTACATGTCCTTATCGATATAAGCAAAGGGGAGTGATCCGAGATGCCTCTTGGGAGGTATTCTGCTTGTGTTGCTGTATGTATCATTGCTGCGGGTATAAAGAAATAGTCTAAGCGTGATATCGATGCATGCATCCCTGAATGATAGGAGTATTGTCGCTCCCCGGGGTGCAGGTCGCGCCACACATCCTTGATCCAAATGCCTCCGCAAATGAGACTAGATTGGTCCGGTGGGTGGGGTCTCTGCTGCGTAGATGACCGTAGTGCGATCCTCTATGTTGCTTATAACATCGTTGAAGTCGCCCCCAAGAATCAGGATATCAGAGGCATCGTCAGACATCAGAGGAGTTATATCCTCAAGTAGAGCTGGTTGCAGTGCAGGCGGGGCGTAGATCGCTAGCAGGGATAGTGATTTATTCCAGAGAGTGCCTGTGGCATATGCAAATCTGCCCCCAGTATCCTGCGTTAATTTTGTGAGAGTGAGTGGCAGTCTTTTATGCACAAGTATCAGTACTCCTCTGGCTCCCATCGTGAAACCTGCTTGCACTGCTGTGCGATAGTTTGAGCGATTGAACAGTGCGTTGGATGTACCTGCCAAGTGGGTTTCCGTTAGGAAGACTATGTCTGGGCCATGTCTGTTCAGCAGTTGTCGCACCAGTCGCCTCTTCAGGCTGTTGCCCAAACCGTTCACATTCCAGGTAAGGAGCTTCAAGGTCCGGGTTTTGTCGACTTGCGGCGGTACTTCAGTGCTTGTGAATCTGGGTGTCATCGTGTCTTCCTGAGATAGTGGTGTTGCCTATATTCATCTCGGGGCAAAGAAACGTCACCAGTATATGATTGTTTTCTAGTGCCTGTATGCTTTGATATTTTGTTGAGCTTTCCCATCTTCTAAGTTTACTTCCAACTCCCCCCTCCCCACACTTCATCCCCAACTGAAGTATCTGTCGCCCTTTCATAACTTGATGTATTAATCCAAACTAAACTGATTAAATATCCTGTGGTTTCTGCTTTCTCAGGGGGTGGGGTGGCTTTGGTGTGGCCGCCAGCCGTTGTATACTCATTGCCTCTTATTTACTGTTTGGAGCATGAGCCTCTTTTCTTTACAGTGTGTAGCGGCTGTGTCGGTTCTGGTTGACGACAGATGGTAGTTGCTTGTTTCATTATGGCGGTATTTATTCCTTCTGTTGTTGGGGTCTGTTCTCTGGCAGTCTCTCTGGATGTGGTCCATTCCCTTCACCTCCTGTTTTCTTCTTAACACTCCAGTCACCCGCTATATGTCTCTCTTCCCAGCTCCACGCTTCCTTCGGGTCTGTGAAATGTACTGTGGTTCCATTGTGGAATATTTTAAGTTGGCCGGGAAATATTAAACAATATTTTGTCCCTAGAGCCTGCAGCCGTTTTTTGAGTGGTTCAAATGATTGGCGTGCTTTTTGCACTTCCCTGGTGAAGTCCGGGAAGAAAACGATTTTCGATCCATTGTAGGTGACGGCTCCCTTCGATCTCGCCATCTGCAGCACAGCGTCCCTGTCTCTATATTTTAGGAACCTTACGATGACAGCACGTGGCGGTGCCCCTGGTACTATTCTTCCAGTTGGAATACGATGTGCTCGTTCGATAGAAAAGAATCTGGAGAAGGATTTCGAGTCGTATATATCTGTGAGCCATTCCTCGAGGAACAGCTCCATGCTTCCCCCTTTCGCCTTTTCTGGGAGGCCCAGTATGAGAACATTGTTGCGCCTGGATCTCCCTTCATTGTCGTCGATTCTTGCTTCCAGGGTTTTTATCCGGTCTAACATTCCGGTCATGCATCTGTTGACCCCTCGAAGATTGTCCTCTGTTTCCGAGATGCGGGCCTCAGCCTCACCAGTGCGCGAGGTCAATTTTTGCAAGTCATGCCTCAGCAGTGACACATCAGCCCCAATACTGTCCATCTTCTTCTCCATTGATGTCCTGGAGCTGGCGATGGCACAAATCACATGCCTGAGGAAGATGTCGTCCTCCATATTGCCAGCTTCCATTGGTGCCGGAGGTTCCGGCGAGCGGGGCATGGATGTCGTTGTGTATTGTTCGATCCTGCTCTGCGTGGATGTCTTCCTTGATCTATCCTTTCCAATACTGGACAAGTGTTGTGATGGAGCTGGGGGGTCCTATGCTCCAAGGGAGGGTTTGTGGAATTTGAGGACCGGGAATTTCGAGGGGTTTCTGAATCTTGGCGTTCAAGGCAGGGTAAGGTTGTGCGGCTCCTGGAGTGGGATCTTACATCAGTATTGTTTCCCTCCGTGGAGGCATCCGTTATTCGTGTGGTGGTGTATGTGACTGTTTTCATGCAGGTAGGGATAGGCGGAGAGTCTATGTGTCCTTGGCGTTGTGGAGCGTTAGTATCAGGGTTGGATCGGCCCAGTTCCATTTATATTAAGGCAGGGGCAGCTGATCTACGTGGATTCGTTATCGGGCCGCTGCCTCGTGCCTCCCTCCTCTCTCCCCGCTTACCATTGGTAACAACGGCGTCGATCCCTCTCTCCAGCACCTGGCATGCGGGAGAATAGGCAGGTGTTCTACGCAGAGCGGAGCGCCCGCACCCGTTCCACGGGTCTTGCCGATCGTCTGCGGGACCTTTTCTTCTTCTCGTACACGGGAAGGTGCGCACGCCGTCTACCCGGAGAAGAGCACAGCTCACACAGCAAGTCTCTGGGCTGTAGCAGGCGCCACAGGTCATAGTTGGATGTCTTCCTTGATCTATCCTTTCCCATACTGGACCAGTGTTGTGATGGAGCAGGGGGGTCCTATGCTCCAAGGGAGGGTTTGTGTAATTTGAGGATCGGGAATTTCGAGGGGTTTCTGAATCTTGGCGTTCAAGGCAGGGTAAGGCTGTGCGGCTCCCGGTGTGGGATTTTACATCAGTATTGTTTCCCTCCGTGGAGGCATCCGTTATTCGTGTGGCGGTGTATGTGACTGTTTTCATGCAGATAGGGATAGGCGGAGAGTCTATGTGTCCTTGCCGTTGTGGAGCGTTAGTATCAGGGTTGGATCGGCCCAGTTCCATTTATATTAAGGCAGGGGCAGCTGATCTACGTGGATTTGTTATCGGGCCGCTGCCTCGTGCCTCCCTCCTCTCTCCCCGCTTACCATTGGTAACGATGGCGTCGATTCCTCTCTCCAGCACCTGGCATGCGGGAGAATAGGCAGGCGCACTATGCAGAGCGGAGCGCCCGCGCCCGTTCCACGGGTCTTGCTGACCGTCTGCGGGACCTTTTCTTCTTCTCGTGCACAGGAAGGTGCATATGCTGTCTACCCAGAGCAGAGCACAGCTCACACAGCAAGTCTCTGGGCTGTAGCAGGCGCCACGGGTCGCGGTCGGTCTTTGCTATCTGTTGATGATGGGGAATCGGCATGCTTCCCCACCCGGTGCGGTGCGCTGGGAGCGTTCTTCGCCGTCTCGAGTCGCCGACTGCTCTGCTGTCGGGGGATGGGCAGGGCGGACCCGCTCCGCCTGATCGCACTCACTCCTCTTCACTGCCGGGCGGGGCCCCATGCAATCCCCATTCCCCCGTAGGTAGCCACCTCTCCGTGTAGGCTGGACTCCGCCGTTAGTTACTGCGCTTCGCCGCTCATTCAGCGTGTTCGGCGGCCATCTTGGAAATATATTTTGCGGCCTCTCGTCTCCAGCTTACAGTCTCCGTAACTTTGTGGAAACACACCGAATCTGGTCCGTCGCGGTGCGGCTCACTGCAGCGGGTTATGATGCTCCGCTGAGGCGTGTTCAAATGTCTCTAGAGAGGTTAGCAAAGCAGGATGGATTCAGGATTAGGCTGGCGGCCTAGGAGCAACGCGGAATCATGTCTCCATCGGTCGCCCGCTGGCCACGCCCCCCCAGAAAGAAATATTATTAATGATCTGGCAAAATAAAAACACTGGAGTAAAGTTAATATTAAAATAACCCGGCAGTACGTTAGAGGCTGTCAGTAAAAGTGGTAGCCTCGAATAATGGGAAAATCCCATAGGAAAATATTTGCGGTCAAATATTTATGGTAGTTACCACTGCCACCAGCCAGAAACGTTGGAGAGAGGGACTGGACATTACCCTCTGGAAAATGAACACAATGGAAAAACTATTAACCCTTCCCAGTACCTCCATAGTAAGATGTGTTCTACTGGTTTTGTTCATAATTATTGACTAGCAAAGTCAATGGTAACTTTGCATGCCTTGGGAGACAGTAGTCAGTCCCAGGGTATGGAGTCTATGTTTGGGGGTCACTATGACACCCCTGTGTTACTGCACTGAGGGTGCTGTGTAATACACATGTAAAAAGATGATACCTAGGGAGTGAGAAAAACTCCATAGCCCATAAGCACAAAAATAGCCTGACACACACATCATACATATGCCTAAGAGTGGGAAAAAGAGTCTCACTCTTAGCAGGAGTAAAAAATAAACTCTGGAAATCCAGCAAAGCTGCTGGGGGACACTATAGCCCTCAACTATAGATCTACTGTATCAATGTGACACTATGCTCAAGTTCTGGGCACAGACTGTCCATCATAACAAATTCATAGTACAGAACTTTCAAAAGCCCAGTCCACAGTCTGTCCCAATTCCCCGACTCCAATACCACCAACTGAAAGTCACAGTTCTACGAAAGAGCAACGTACATAGCTCACAAACACTCCTTCTTTAAAACCCTACAATGATTCCAAACCTAGAAGCAAACGATATGCACACTGTCATTAAAAATACATCACTGGACCCACAATCAATGTAAAACCTACCCCGCCAAATAAAAGCACATCCCTCTAAATAGATGCTATAATCTCATCTCCAAAGCATACCAATCCCTTAAAATCCTCCTCCATAAAAGTAACTCTGCAATCGGTCAAACATCCAGATTTCAGGCATCGTCACAGACCTAGAACATGGCTTTCCCAATGAAAATCAGATGCCTCTTTGAATTTGTCACCCACGCAACACAAAATAGCCCTCCCTGAGCTTCTTGATGCAGTCACTTCTTCAAACAAGCATTGGCAATGCCAACAGTTTTGGCTTCTGTGTAAGCATGGATAAGGCATTTACCAGGCACTGCCATAGTGGTATTAACTGGTCATTGATGGTGGCAGATGCAGAATGGTGTGAGTGCCTGGGCATATGTTTGCAGTGCCTGCAAAGGCCTAATACTTATACACAAGCCAAAATGGTTGGCCTTACCAATGTTTGCTTTTAACAGGACTTCAATGAATGACATGGATAATGCTTATAAATCGAGTGGCTGAAGACAGACCTGGGTAAAACATGTTTATTACACCAGTAGTGCGTTTACAGCTGCAATTAAGTAATTGACTCGCAGAAGAGTACTTTGAAAATAAAATGTCAGGCACTTCGAGCACAAAGTCTGATAGTAGGGCTTGATAAAGGTAGCACAAAGAGATCCCAAGAGGATGTGTTTTGGGCAGGTAGGGGCAGGACGTTTGTGGGAATTGTCATGGGGATCAGCACGGCCATGGGCAGTCAATGGGTTGATAAATAACCAAATAACACCTACAAGCTTTTTGTCACTCTTTATATGCCATTTCTCCCCAGCTGTACTCTAATGCAATAGTTTTGGTTTATAGGTGCCACTTTAGCACCACCTAATAGCCAAAACTAAAAAGACATCAAGGCCTGGATACATTCACAGAAACTGCTCTAGTTCAAACCCCTTACTCACACGTGATATATGCAGGCTACAGGTACAAGACAGATATCATCTAAAAAAGTTATAAGGGAACCCATTTGATTCTGCTGTAACCCCCTGTTTTGTGAATCACATTTCCACGTCAAGTATGTATTTGACCCTTCATCACAGCAGCCCGAGTCCTGTATTTGACCCTCCATCACAGCAGCCAGAGTCCTGTTGAGTCCTGTGTGTTCCTCTCAACACTTCCTGCCTTACTCCTTGCCCCTCCTGTTCTCCTCTTTCTCCTTCACCCCTTCCGCCCCTCCCTCCTCTGTTAAATTCTGTCACTACCCCAACTGACGTTAGGCATGTTAAGCCGTAGCTACCTGTCTTTGCAGCCTTCCGGCCCCCCCTCTTCTTTTTTCTCTCAGCACTTACTTTTATCACCTGTCCCTTTGACCATTGATAATAGCCTGTCTGTCTCCTCTTTTTCCCCCTGTCTTTTTTTATCCCTCCTCTCCTGTACTATCTTGAACACTCGTCAATTTTTTGTAGATAGTCACTTGTTTGTCCCTAACATTACCCCTTCCTTTCCTATGCCCCCACTCCCCTCTCCCCCTTCCTCTCATCACTCTTGCACTGCAACAATTGTCGTCAGGCATAGGGATGCTACTGCTAGCATTGTTCTCCTTTTTTCCTCCCCTGCCTCTCCCTTATTGTTTCCATGCACGTGTACTATCTGTTATGATAGTTTATTTTTTCACATTCTGATCTGTTTCAAGGACTTGTTTACAATGTTTTGTTTTTCTCCCATGTTCCCTCCCTCCTTGAAGCGCTTAGAAACACATTGTGTATAGGCGCTATACAAATAAACAATCAATTCAATTCTATTCAATACCTGTTAATAGTCATTTTTGGACCAAATGTTGACACTAGCACATAAGATAGTACCTTGTGGCCAAAACAATGCTGTAGACAGGATAGAGAAGGAAAAGGTTTTTAAGAAGTAGAATATTTTGTGGTTGGCATGGCAACTGTATTAAGACGCTACAAGGTCACTGTGGTTCAAGTCTTCTATATATAAACAACTGACAATGCTATTGGCATGCTTTGACTGTATCACAGATTGTTATTTAGTGTGTACTGCTACTCATCATCCTTTTGTACTGCCAGCATGTCTCAACACAGGCACAAGTCAATAAAAGAAAATAGGAGAGCCCTGTTATTCGCTATGTCTGAGGCACAACCATTATTATTATGGTATTAGTATTATTAGTATGGTATTTATTGAGCACGGACCTGGCTTCCAGAAGCAATGGAGCGCTTTACAGAGGTATACAATAATACAGATACATAACGGAATGCTTTACAGTGGTATACAACAGTACAGATGCATAACTGAGCGCTTTTCGGGAGGTAACAACAGAACAGATATACAGCCGGGGTTAGGATATAGAGGGACACAGAGGAAGGTTACAGCTGTACAGCGTGCCGGGGAGGAGAGGGGTGTATGGCGTCTAGCGAGTCAGGTGGCGCAATGTCATGGCCTAGGTGTTGAGGAGGAGAGACTCCTTGAAGAGGTGGGTCTGGAGTTCTTTTCTGAATTGTAGGAGCGTGAGGCAAGTCTTATGATGACGGAGAGAAGGTTCCATAGTCTTGGGGCACAGGCAGCGAGGGCTTGTTTTCAGGTCCTTTCCTTTTTGCAATGGCTGATTTCAAGTCTGCACATGTCTTGGCTTCTAGTGGTGTACTGTCTGCCAGACATGATGAGTTTCACCGTGAAGTAGCTGGGTGACTTGAGGGCGACTGCCTTAAAGATGATGCAGCAAGACTTGAAGGTGATTTGTGCGTGCAGTGGGAGCCAGTGAAAGTCAATGAGAGCGTAGACCATTGATCAGGTGGGCAGCCACATCTAGGACACTTCTCAGGGGCACAAGGGAGGATGACAGGAGGCCTTTGAGGAGGGCAGTGCCCCATCTATAGGACCAGAGCTTGAACAGTGGATCTAAGCTGTCTGGAGGGAGGAAGGGCTTGACTACCCGCACGAGGGAGAACTGGATACTGTTAGGGAGAATTTTCAGTTTCTGTGTTAATTCCCTTTAATCTGAGAGATGCCCAGAACTTTTGCTGGACTTTTTTTTATGTTAATCTCCTGAGTGAGTGGAACATTTTACCACTCACTCATTCTTTTTCTTTGACTGGGATTTTTATTCTTACTGTTTTGGGGAGTCTGGAAAACTCCCTATGTTTAATACAGGCATCTGCTTTTTGCTTGGTGGCACCCAGCACCCTCTGTGCAGTGTTACTGGGGAGTCCCTTGGACTTCTCTTTATGCTTAAATACATCTTCTTGTGAGAACTACAGTTCCCAAGAATAGTAAGGTAACTTTTATCTTACTTACCTTTTCTTTTGTGGGTCCAGCAGAAACCACCCTTTGTGGGGTGCCGGGGGGTTGTAGTGTTACTCCTTCTCCCACTCCTCATGGAACTCTTTGTTACACTGACTAACATAAATGGCTGGTGGCAGTGGTTACCTTTTACTACCTTTTGTGCCGGTTACTAGCAGGCTGATTTCTCAGCTGCAGTACAGCACCAATGGGCGACCATTTTCTCAAAATGGCCCCTGTCTTCATTTTTCACCATTTTTCATTTGTCAGCTCCTTCTGGGCTTCTCTTTTATTATTTAGAGTAGATTTGAATCCTTTGTGACTTTTGCCTTTAGCGGGCTCCAGCCCTGAATCCTGCCCAGGCTCCAGTGTGTCTCAGAAGGCAGGAAGTGAGGGAGGAGCCTGAAACTTCACTGTCCGTTGTCTGTAGGTGTGCCTGGCTGCAACCAGTGCTAACTGGGCAACTGGCTGTCCTGCAGGACAGCCAATCACCAGGTGACTGACAGCTCCATGGGAGTGAATGAATGGGTTCCAGCATAAAAGGAGAGGATTTTTGTACTACAGACAGAGTCGACCACTGGAACAAGGAAACCGAAGCAGAAGACGAGCAGAGATGCCAGCAGCATCTTCCAGGACCACAGTAGCACCAGTGAAGCCCTGCAGCTGTGCTGACCCCATTTTCAAATCGACAGGGAAGACCCACCAAGGACGTCTTCCTCCCTTAGGCTGGTGGGACCAACCGGACTTAAGACCTTCATCATTTTAGGTCATACCCCGAAATCCTGCGACTTTCCCTGGCTGCAGAACATCAATACACGGGTACCTGGACCATTATCGAGTGCATTGTCTTCCTGATGGGGTGACAGAGACATGCGTATTGCATGTGACTGGGTCCGGATGTTAAAGGACTCCCATCCACGCTTTCTACGGGCATAGCTACTTGTTTAGTAGATCTAGGTATCCCTTGTTGTTTTGCCCATTGATCATCCATGAAACAACCAGCTGCTCCGCTATCAATTAGCGCAGGAACTTGGGTAATGCTTAAATCAATCCAGGAAAAAGAGACCATGGCTACCATCATCACAAGGTCAGTACCTCCAAAGGTGGAAGGGGTAATCTTAGTAACCGGGAAACTAGTAGAAAAACTCTGTTCCGTGGTTCCCTCCACGGACGGGTCTTGGCATTTCCCAGCTTCCGGGGAGACAAAATTGTACAGTCCCGAAGTAGGTGGGTATTATCTCCACAATACATGCATAGGCCCTGTGACCTCCCACATGCTCTCTCCTCAGACGACAATGGACCCCCAGCAGCACCAAGCTGCATAGGTTCCTCTGAGGCCAGGGCTCGGCCTGACGACACCATCTTGTCCAAGCTATAGGAAGGTTCTATGGGTGTGCGGTTATATCTATGCTTTTTTCTTTCCTTAGAGCGTTCTTGAAGTCGATAATCAAGTTGCATTACCAATGCTATCATTTCTGCAAGGTTGGGAGGACGAGGGACACGAGAAACCTCATCCTTGAGTTCATCGTTCAAAGCCCTACGAAACAGGGTAATCAGAGAGTTGTCTGGCCATGAGGTGTCACTAGCCATCTGTTTAAAATTGGTGATATATGTGAGAATATCCTGTGGACCTTGTTTGTAGTCAAGTAACATTTCTTGTAAAGCAACTGTAATCTCTTTTCTTTGACAAACATTGATTTTAAACTGTTGCTTAAAGCGGAATATGAGTTCAAAATTGGATTATTGGATACCACTAATGAAGTTGCCCATGCCAATGCCAGACCTGTTAAAAGGGAGATCATATGCCCACCTCTGTCACGTTCTGTGGGAAAGAAAGCGGCCTTAAAGGAGAATTGTACCGTACAGGCATTTAAAATCTCCTTTATTTTGTGAGGATTACCGTTGAATCTACCACCTGGTAACGGACCAGGGGGTATCTGTGAGATTTGAGGGGAGCGAATCATCTGTCGTAATGCAGCATTCTCCAGTTTGAGAACCTCTGACGTGAGTGACTGTACTGCTGACATCAATTGTTGCATAGGTTCCATGGCTAGTGGAATGTCTAATTACCTTTCAAGACGTTGCTATCTGTAGCGCGCCAAATGCTTAGAAGTATTAAATATAAATGCTGAGATTAGAAAACCTTTTTGTGGGGGCAGGGATAGTGGGTGTGTGGTCAGTGGTGTGCACAGAGTGTTTGAGAACAGCACATATGTGTTTAGAAAGTGTGCAGGGGCAGCATCTGGGGTTCGAGTGTCTGGGGGTGGCAGTGTTCATGTGGTGCAGTATGCATGGGGCACAGTGGGTGTGTATGGTGGGGAAATATGAGAGGCAGTGAATAGGGTAAGCATGTTTGAGAAAATGTGTGTGTGTGGGAGATGAGTGTGCAGTTAATGTGAGTTTTATGGCCAGTGTTTGTATTAGTAGACAGTGAGTGCATGCGTGTTTGGGTGAGTGCTAGCAATGTGTGTGTTGGTGGTAGTGTTTGTGGAGGCTAGTGTGTGTGGGGAGTAAGTGTACATTTGAGTGTGTGATGAGTGTGTGTGGAGGACGTGTGTGTGTGTGGGGTAGTGAAAGTGTCTTTGTGGGTAAATAGTATGTGTGGGCAGGCAGAGTGTGGGGCAAAGTGTGTGTGGTAGTGTGTGTTCAGGTCAGTGTGTTGGGGTGTTGTGTGGGGGGCAGTATGTGTGTGTTTATGGGCAAAGTATATGATTGGGGTACCTTACACTGTGTGTGTGAGAGCAATGTGTGTGGGGCAGTGTCAGACAGTCAGTATTTGTGGGTCACAGTGTGTTCGTGAAAAGCCCAGCAGACCAGAAAGCGGTGTGGCAGCCTTGGGGAGAGCCGGTGGCCGAGCAGCATCAGTGGATTATAGAGTGTAAGTATTGACTCAGTCACACCGTAATTGAGGGGAGTGGTAAAGAAATGTTGGGTGTGGGGTGGTAATAAGTATTGTTGAATATCGGTGTAGCTGTAGCGCGGCAAAGGCTTAGATGTACTCAATATAAATGCAGAGATTAGAATTCCACTAACCTGGTTTCCCAAACAATGATATGAGGTAATGAAAGCTCCCCAAGTCACCCTACTCCCCCTTCTCAATAAATGAGCAGAGGGGGCAGAATTACCCGGGAAACCCTCTGGGGAAGCAAACCCAGGATGTCTTCTCAGGTCGTCAGTCTCCGGTCACCAATCTGAATGTGGATGTTTTCCTTTGGGTAGAATCATGAAGCTGGCTGTGACCCTGTCGTCCGTAACTGTAGTGATTAAGAGGACTGGGTTAAGTCGTGAGCAAAGGACGAGTGATAGTCTTAAGATTATCGTAGAGAATGTTACCTGAATCGTACGTTCTACAGGTCTTTAGGTTTTGACTGTCAGTAGATGGAAGAGAAAGCACAGCTGCAAGAGAATGCTGGAAAACTGAAGAAGACGTGAGAAGAGACGGAGAAGAAACTCTAGTTAATCCCCTTTGTGGCGTTCCTCGTTACTGTGGAAACACCCTGAGACGCGGAAGAGTTAATAATGTAATGCGTGTACACAGAATACGAAGAAGTACCTCTGCAACTATGCTGGGATGAATTCTGTATCAGGAACGGTCGCGAGTTTCTGTTTCAATTCTAAAGAAAAACCACAAATCGGAACGTTTACAAATCTGTAAGTCATACAAGACAAATGCAGGTTGCTATGGAAACCGAATGCGTCCTTACCCGGAAGGACGTAGAAATCTGTGTTAGACTATGGCGTTCGGATATTGTTTGATGACTTCTTTGAAGTCTGTGTAAAGAGATGAATCCGATCAAGATGAAATAGTTCTCATTAGTAAATGCAAGCCTACTCTGTGATACGTGGCGTCTCGGCTACGGCAAAGCCAATCATCGCAGAGGGACTGTGTTGGTAACTGGAGCGGGTTTCTATGCAAGCAAAATGACAAGGAGAGATTATCAATAAAGAGGGGAGGCAAGGGACAGAATAACACAGGGACAGTAAAGATGCAAACTTACAAGCATTGGCTGCAGAAAGTAGCAGTGTGGTTCCTGAATCACTGGTAGAAGAGGTGTCACCAGAGAAGGACAGTCCAGAGAGTCTGGAACTACACAGGAGGGAACAGGGGCCATCTTGGGAGTAGAAGTAAACACAGCAGGAACATGACACCATCTATACCATAGGGACCAGTGAAAATGATCCCTCATAACAGTAATATTGTTGAGTATCGTGAAATATAGTAGGGAAAGGAGCGGAGATAGATGTAATTTGTTTGTGGTTAGGGAACATTCAGTCTTGAGATAAAAGGTTTGGGAGAATAGCCTAGACTATTGACTTAATGGTTCGGATGACAGAAGTTATGTAAATATTGCATTTCCTGTGATTTGGCCGTTTTAGCTCGGGTCACGGATGATGGTATCCCCGCATATAGGGCTTAACAAATGGAGCTAGCTTAAGTCGCGAAAGGTGTTCTGGTTAAATCTCACAGAGGTATTTTATCTACAAGGCGAGGCAATAGGTACAAATTCAGCATATGAAATATTGGTGTTCCCTGCAAGGAGTCAGGATGATGGTATATGTTGGTTGGGTTTTTGAAAATACCTGTGTACTGAGATAAAATCATTGTTTGCTCTGTTAGTGATTTCTATAATCCCCTTACTTAGTAAAGAGGTGACGTCACCAGGGAGATCTGTGCATAGGAGCATGAGGTGGTGCAGAAGGCACATGCGCAAGATTGGTGGGTGTGCCTGAGGAGGCAGAGAGTAGCAGAAGGGCGGTGTGCGGAGCACGCCTGGGAAGATGGTTGAGAGCCAGAGAAGCTTGTGATAGTACAAAAACAAGTGCTATTTTGAAATCTGATATTGTGCATGATAAGGTATATTTTTTACAAAATTGCGAAGTTGTCGAAAACCTCGACTCAAGGTCAAGTAAGTATTAAAAGCAATGTATTGTGGTAAAGGTGCAGGGGACACACCCCTACAGCACCTATGTAAGGCCCTTCCGCGATACAAAGACAAGATGTGTAAATATAGCGCAGAATAGACGAAAAGCACAGAAGGTAAATTGACTAAGCTATGGCCCAAGGGCGGAGCTTCTCCGAATGTGTGCAGCAACCGTTACACACGCATCTGCACAAGGTTTATAATGGGAAAAAGCTGAGCAATCGTATAGCAATATTTGAGTCAACAGGAGACCCCGGCAAAACACCCCTGCTCCCATACCTCTTCCTGACCATGAGAGCGAAGGGGCTGCAGCAGGAACACAGGGACTGTACCAGATACAATAGTTAAAAGCAGCAGAGGGGTACTCAAATCCAATATTGAAACCTCCACCATATACCAAGGAGGAAGGGCGAAAGGGGCCGAACAAGCAGGAGGTGGAAAAGGGGTGCACAGCGAGGCGCATACAAGCACAAGGGGGGGGGGCTGGAAAATATAGCATCAACCTCAGTGGGTATGAGGACAAATACTCCTGAAATTAGATGGAACGACAGCGGGAGAAACAGGAGGGGCGAGTAAGGAAGTAGTTGGGTGTAAAGAGAGCACGGAAGCACGAGAGTGGCAGGGATAATGGAAGAGGTGGAGAGAAAAGAAAAAGAGGAACAAGAGGAGCATGAGAAAGTGCGAATGGAGAAGCTAAAGGCAGAAGAGAAAGAGCAGGAGCAGGGAGATATGAGGAGAAAGAGAGAGCTCGAAGACAGAGAGGAGGAGGAGGGAGGAAGACGAGAAGGAAAGGCAAGTTTTAGAAAAGGGGGAAAGGAGGAAGTGGCAGATAGAGCAGCTCACAATAGAATGCAAACACAAAGAGGAGGAGGAGCGTGCAGTGAGAGACATAAGACTAAGGTTCCGATCGACCACTTTTGACGATAATGAAGGAAGGGATAGGCAAGTAGAGCAAGAGAGCAGCAAGTAAGTTGACCAGGCAGCTACACTGCCAGACAAATCCAACACAGGTTCCTCCGTGAGGGGGGACTGTGACAACTTGATTGACCTAGAAAAGGAACCACAGAAAGCAAAGGTACTAAGGAGACTGAGCTTCCACAATGATTTTGGCAGTGACCTGGGAGACCGAAGAGGACTTGTTAGAGAGTGAGGACGAGGGAGTAGGGCGATCTGGATCATCGATCAACAGGGAAACACACCGATCAGAGCTCCACGTGGGGAGCAGAAAAAGATACAGGGGGAGTGCGGGGTGACAAGGACGAGAGGCTGCGACAGTCCAGGGCTAAATTGCACAGCATGTATTATATAAGCCCATAAGAGCTATGGCTTAGAGACCTTCCAGCACGAAGGAGGGGAGAAGTGGCAAGGGCGTTTGCATCCACCAAAGACGCCGGGAGACTGGATGGGGGGCAGGGCTGTCAAAGTTCCCCTTACTGGAAAAGGGAAAGGGGACGGCCTCAATACATACCCTGGAAACATATATACAAGGAACATTTGAGGTGTAGGCTACTTTCATTGACCTCAGGTGCGGGAAATGGATATACGAAATGGAAAAGATGACAGCAGGTCAGAAATTAGCAGTAGGGGACCTAAACGGTTTACTAGTGGCGGTCCTCCGAGATGCTGCCGATGACGTATGGAAAAGGGCGGGTACCCAGGAGTGACAATCCAGAACACGGCGCACAATGGTTCGCCGTTTTCTAACTGCCGAGCAGCCGTATGGCAAGCTCTGCGGACACAGTACCCAGACACATCAGATATTAGTGCAATCATGGCACATAGGACGGGGAAGATGAAGACCCCATACAATATATTCAGGCTATTCAAGAGTGATGGCGCCTTGAAACGTGAGAACCGTGGGATAACACAGTGGCATTATTCTATCATATAATATGCCAAGGGTTACCAGACAGGTGCAAAGACAACTGGTGCAAAGGCAACTAAAGAAGTTGGTGGGGATGGAAGCCAAACCATGGTCAGAAATTGTTACGCTCAAGTGGTATCCACGGGGACGCCACCCAGCCCTGGTTGGATGATTGCACTCTCAAACCCTCTCCGGTCCCTTGGTAAGGCCTCTGGTTAAAGATGGGTCTGCAATATAGGAGAGCTGGATTCAATACCAGATTGTCTTTATGTTTTCCCACCTCCCTTGGCCTCAACTCCTTCCTCCTTCTCCTCCTTGGGCCTTCTCCTCACCTTAATATTGTAAGAGGTGGATTCTCCGTCCTGCTCCTCATGGCAGGGGTGCATAGATGGGGGGGCTAGCAGCGACCAAGTTACTTCACTGGTGCAAGCCCCCTGTGGGAATCCAGGCCTGCTGCGACTCCGTAGGTTTGCTGTTTTACAGTCTTTATATGCAGTTCTTATGTTCCTCTTAGTTCGAATAATAATGTCTTGCTTCTTTCCTTTTAGGTATGGAAAGGTATTTTGGTGTTGTCATGCAGTTTGAAGATGAGCATGGGCCAGTAGGCGAAAGCGCATTGTGCGCGATGCTGTCCGGTGAGTAATGCATGATGCGCAGCGCTGTTTTGCCTTTTATATTTCTAACCTGTGTCTTTTCTCTCCTTGCAGGTTGAGATGTTCCTCACGGAGTGCCTTAATTGGCCAGCAATGATACTCACCAGAAGATGACTACCCAGGTAAGAATTGTGTGGCTGTCTTAATTCGGGAGTAAACGTGAGTAAACGCTTACTAATGCTGTCTTTATTTCTACTCTTTCCAGTTTATGGTATTCCAGGATGCATGCGGTGCCAGATGATGGAGTTCGTACCTTCAGGTGAGTGGAAGACAGGATACTGTTCCAGGTAAGTTTCGTAGTGTTCTTTCTCTCTCTGCAGGTCCTTCGTTTCAGGTAAGCTGGCATCAAAGAACTGGACACGGTGAGCTTTACGCTGTCCACAGTAGAATAACACAAAGCATGTTCTGCTGTTTGGGTGTTGTTTAAATAGTCTCAGGTAAGGTAGTCCAGGTAAAATAGTCCCAGGCCTGCCACACCCATAGTAGTCCAGGTAAAGTAGTCCCAGGCCTGCCACACCCAAAAGACTAGACCGCATAGCTCAGTTCCTTGTAACTGAGCTATGTGTGTGCCTCCATGTTGGCTGAACCCCCCCAAGTTAAATAGTCCCAAGTAAATAGTCGCATTCTAATGTTGGTCTTCATGAAGGTTATGAGCCTGGCGCCAAAGGCGCCACGATTGACTCCAAGAGAATCTTGGATAAGGTTTCAAGGTCTTTGACCTGGCCCTAACTGGAAGGCTGACTTACCAGTGAGGGCCAGTGGCAAGGGTCATGACAGAAATACAACTTACAATAGTACATTATTGCAGGCTAATGCAAGAAAGCGCTAGGAAAAAGCGTGAGGAAAGAAAGGAGGAGAAGTTAGTGCAGAAGAAATGGTCTAAATACGCCACGGAAGGAGCAGTGTTAACAAGCGTGGGAGGACACAACACACCTGAGATACAGTACGCATCGCCGCCCATGGGAGGAGGGTTCATGGGTTGGGGGGATGCGCAGCATGGGTTTCGAAGAAGAGAGTGGCCCCCAAGGGGACGTGGGTATGGGCATCAAATGCATCAGAGCAAAGGGGGATATCTGGGAGTCTATCGAGTATATGGGCAACAAATGCAGCAGGGTCCAGAAGGGTTCTCTGGAGGATATCAGAGGAAAATAAAAGAACCACCCCAGTGTTGCTGTGTGGACATATAGGATATATCTCTAGGGTATGTATTAGCAGAGGGGGATGTCACAGAATGGGGGAATGCCGGAGAATGGGGTGATGCAATACTAGCCGGCATATCCAGGGAACAGAATGATTTCTATGCCCAAGACCGGACACCACAACAACAAGGACAGGCACAAACGCATACCTGCAGACACAACAGCCCATAACACAGACACCACAAATGCAGGTGCCAGCACAACAGTATTCGCAGACACCACAGATATTGCAAATGCAGAATAACACGCAGCCATCGTACACAGCACAGCCAAACGACAGGACACTGGCTCACACAGACTCCATGACAAAGACTTCCATTTAGGAAACTAGGGGGGTTACTGTAGTGGGTGGGCAACCCATTCTTTGAAAACGGAATGTCACTATACCCTCAAGAGGACAGCCCACAGACAGACCCGATGTGTTCCATCCTATCGATTACACCAACCCTGCAAAGGAAACGTGCATAGGGGTGACAATAGGTGACAAAACATTTTTCTTTCTTGTAGACAAGGGGGGGGGGGCTAGATCCTGCATCCGAGAGGGAAAGTATAGTATGTCAGCCAATGCCATGAATGCTCAAGGATTCTATGGGGTGACAAAATTGGTCCCATTTACAGACAATATTGCACATTCTATAGGAGAACACGACTTGGCTCTACTCTTACTGTATTCCCGACAGACATCAGTAAACAAAATGGGGAGGGATATCGTGAACAAACTTAACATGACCATCTCATTCACTGACAAGGGGATAGTGTGTTCCACAACAGGGATACACCTTCTAAACGTGAGGGTAATTATTCAAGCTACTGTGGACGCAAGGTACAGAGGGTGGTGCCAGCAGATGAGGATCTATTTCAATATGGGACTCAAATAATAATAGCATGGCTCCCAGGGATAGAGGGAAAAATGTGGCTTATCCGAAATGACTACCTGTTCAGGCCAGAAATACCATTGGAGGAGAAGGAAGGGACGATGGTGCCGCTAGAATTAGAGGCAGTAATAGTGTGGGATGACTGGATAGCAACAATGGTGATCCGTAATCACAATGACAGAGGGGTACAGATTGACTACTGTTACAGACAAAGAACGGTTCAAAGACAACCGATCAGATCACGAGATAGTATTTGAAATCAGCATCACATACTTGGCAAAAATACATTACAGAGAGGTACCACAGAGAATCGCGATGATGCTAAAAGCACCACTGTCAAAAAGGCAATAGGGGGTCATGGCTTGCACCTTCTGAACCGCATTGCAGAAGAAGAATTTTGTTAAGTGCCGAACCCAGCAACAATTGTGTGCAGCATTCCCACAGAAACTATTTACTTCACGGTTATAGATTTGAAAAATGCCTTTTTCTCTATACTACTACATCGAAGCTCCCAGGACTTAACTTCATTTCTATATAGAAATAAAAGTGGAAACATACAAAACTTCCTCAAGGGTATTGCGAATCACCTTCTATATTCAACAGGGACCTTCAGATGGACTTAGGAAATTTAAAATTAGAGAGCACAGTTTTACAGTACGTAGATGATAATGGATTTGCAGCAAGACAGAGGCACAGTGTAGAGATGACTTCATGCACATATTGCCAGTACTATCAGACAAAGGATACAAAGTACACAAGGCCAAATTACAATATTGCCAGAAAGAAGTGCTGTACATTGGACAAATGATATCACAAGACAAGGAGTAGGGTGACACCAGAAAGAGCAGAATCAATATGCAAGACAGCAAAGCCTACGAACATAAGACAAATGCAGCAGTTTCTAGGATTATGTAATTACTGCAGCACATGAGTATTTGACTACATCACCTACACTCGGCCCTTATTGAATGCACTGAAGGAAGCACAAAGAGGGGAAAGTACATTACAATGGACAACAGAGATGTCTGAGGCATTTGACGAGCTGAAAGAAGCAATATGCACAGCTCCAGTCTTAGGGATCCCAGACTATCAAAATGAGTTTTTCTTATTCTTGCACCCAAATGGAGTGGTTATGACTGCAGTACTGACACAAAAGATGAGCATGGGGCAAAAGCCCATAGCATATTACAGTGGTAAATTAGACTCAGCAATGAGAGGACACTATGCATGCGAACAGGCATTGGCTGCCGCCAAATTCTCAGTAGACAAACCGGCGAGTATTTCCATGGGATGCAGCACCACTCTTTATATGGAGCATGCTCTCTTCGCAATACTGGAAAGACTGAAAAGTACATTGACAACGCAGAGAGCTTCATGGTACGAGGTATTACTGTCAAACCCAGCTCTCAAGATAGTGAGATGCAGTCATGTCAACCCAGTGACTTTCATTGCCGAACCCATAAAGGGGGGCGACTATGTGCACAACTGCACAGCTCACATAGAAGAATTCAGCGACACTAGAAAAGTACAAGAGAATGCACTTGAGGGGGGAGTTGTGATTTATATTGACGGGTCATCAACTATTGACCAAACGACTGGGCAAAGACATACTGGGACAGCAGTAGTGAGATTGGGAGAGGATGTGACAAGCGAGGTAGTGACAAGCACACATCTACATCACATTTATCAGCACAAGCAGCAGAATCAGTGGCTTTAATATTGGTATTGTAGCACAGCACAGGAAAGGAAGTAACAGTGTATTCGGATTCAGCCTACGTGACATCCACAGTGCATTCCGGGCTGTCACGTTGGCTGAGGAGGGGCGCCATACGTGCTGATGGGGCACCGGTGCAGCACACAATCCTATTGGGCAGACTGATAGAGGCACTCCAGTACCCACAGTGCATAGCAGTGGCAAAGTGCCAAGCACACACGAGTGAGTGGACCCCAACTCCAGGGGTAACGAGTCAGCAGACGCAAAAGCAAAATGCGCTGCATACTTTGGGGATGTTTTAGAAATAGATGCTTCGTCCCCAGCGTGCAATTATGCGTGCACAAAGAAACTAAAGAAGGATATAACACACTACCAGTGACAAAGATTATGGAATTGCAGGGAGCTGCACCAAGGGTAGAGCGAAGAAAAAAAATGATGGATTAAGAGGGGATGTACAGTGTCTCCGACAGACACCTTATGGGGGCAAAATAACACAGGGAATGTGGCAATGCCATTCTCATTGTTGCACACTGCACTGACACAATGACACCATCCTATCGATATAGGGAAGAAGGTGCTTGCTCGTCATATTGGAGGTGACTGGTACTGGCCTAACTTGGCATAACACATGGCTGAATTCATGACTAATTGTCTAGTGTACAAACATTTTGCAGCAGGTCACACATTAAGGGTACTGAGAGGAGCCATACTTCACCCAATGGGTTCATTCCAACACCTTGACTATGTTGACATGATCCTAGTATGCAAAGGGTACCACTACATGATAGTGGTTTTATGCCCATTTTCCCGATGGATCAAAGCCAGTGAATGTTCCCATCCTGATGCCCTTGGAGCAGCAAAATTCCTGGTTTGGAAAATATTCCCACAACGATGCATGTGTGAGGTCCTGAGGTCTGACAATGGCCCAGACTTCACCAATGAGATGTTTCAGCACATCACAACCTTGTTAGAAATACAACACTAATTCTCTTGTGCCTATCACCCGCAAGCAAACGGAGTGTGAGCGCCTCAAGGGCCTGCTCAAAGAAGGCATTGGCAACATTTAAAAACAGCCCTCAATGTGAGTTGGCTTCGTTGTCTTCCATTAGCATTATTTGTGTTGCGCAATAAACTAGGGTCCGACCACCATTTAACCCCAAATGAGGTGGTGACAGGGCAGCACATGCAACTTCCGCTGGATCCTCCCATTAGGGCACTCAAAGACACAGAAAAAAATGTCTGATGTATTGGGTCAGGAAATGTAAGAAAATGTACAAATACACTGCTTCCTTGATGGCTAGTTGCTCTTTTATTTCTCGTCAATTACAGGGACAATGGGAGAGGCCTGAAGCAAGAGAAGAAAACAACAACACTGAAGCAAATGAGTATCTTTTGAAGCAGCTACCGTTGTATCTGGGGTACACAGTCCTGCTAAGGACCTTTAGCAGAAAATGGGACAAGCCATGTTTTACTGGCCCTCACACCGTGGAGTTAGTGTCTGAGCAAGCTGTGAAGCTAGAAGGGAAAAACACTTGGAATCACCTAGGGGACATCAAGCCCTACCAAGCAGCAGCCTCTCCTAGCACCAATATTGAAAGGGCCAACGATCCACCAGCAGAAGAACAAAACAATTGACTTGAACAGTCACAACCTAACAGAGGAAACCCTATGATTGCTTGTTGCAGAGAAAGAGAGATAGTGCAAAGACTTCCTACACATCCAGAGTGAGGAAACACTGTCCGTTTATTATTTTTCTTTCCGCACACTGACAGCATTCATTGTGAAAGTGCAACTGCTATTATTGCATTGTTAGTATTCATTGTTTCATGCTTCCCCGTGATCCTCATCCCGAAACCTTCAAAGGCCAATTTTCCCAATTTGTCAGGAGGTCCAATAGCACAAGGAGACGCCATCTGAATGTACATTTCCATGTATCATAGCTTATTTGTCCCAAGTATATCCACACCTGGAAAGAGGAAATCCATCAGTACTCTCAGTACTCCATGACACCAGAATAAAAGCTGTGTCGGAACAGCTATTCCTTCTTGCTATGGCCGATTATTTCATTTGCGGAGCTTGAATTAATAAAATACTAACACAGTAATGCTTGTTTTTGCACATTTCAGGCGGGCAACTGATATCTTTAAACTACACAAGGATCAAAGAGGTGTAAGTGATGGAGGGTATCATTAAAAGAATGATTATTGTGTTGTGTGTCTTATTCTCATGTAGTATTTTTGGCCTCATCTTTTGGCGAGCTTCACATATTGCAAGTAATACTGCTGCATCCTCGACCAACACAACCCCAACTCCAGCAGATGGAACAACCATGTCAGGTGGACAGGGGACAGCTGCTATGTCTGCTCACTAATCCCCTATGCCATGAGTGCCTCTAGAACATTTGTAGCATCTGAAATACCAGAGGCAAGAGCACAATGCCTTATCTACCTGTTCATGTTTGCAACCCAAGGAAGATTCCAAGGGAGAACAGGAACATTGAGATGGATGTCCAAGGCAACAATCCCCTATGAAGACAGTTATATAAAGACACTTGACATAATGAACAATTATTGGCAACTAGACCAGGCTATACAATATATAACTGACGGCCCACTGAAAGGGGAGATGAAAACAATAACACTGAAAGAAATGTCATGTCCTAAGAAGGGTCCCAAGGAAATAGGAGGAGAACCAGGATGTTGAGAATGATCACAGATGCGTGTGTATGGCCAAGTGTACACAGCTAAAGAATGGAAGGAGGGATTAGTAGGCAGAAAAGCATACACGCTCTTACAAGCTCCAGTAAACACTGTACAGGGAGAAAATCATAGTGCCTGAAAGAATGGGATGCAAGCACAAAGTTACTGAGCTGGACCAATGGCCATAATACCACTGAAGAAACCAACCAGCATTGTGTTTCCAGAATGATGGTGCAGTAAAGGTTGGAGAAAACAGAGTGCAAGTACACAGAAAAGCATCCGGCAATGAAGGTTGGAACGACAATATTAAGGGATCATTATTGGGCAAGCGGAACCAAGGCGTATGATAAGCTACCACCCAACTGGAGAGGAGTATGTTCATTGGTACACATAAATACACCAGCACTAGTGGTACCACAAAAGGACATTAAGACTTCCCTAAGATGGAAAATCCAAAGAGAAAGAAGAGAACAGTAGAAGTGAGTAGAGTGAAAGGTGAGAACTACTTCTCATCAGCATCAGAAGCATCACTGGACGATGCGCCACCTGAATGTCGATTGTTTAGTAGGTCGGAGATGTTCTTTGCGTCAGTAGTTCCAGCTGTACAGACATACACAAACGCAAAATGGCTCCAGATAACGAGATTGGAGCTGATGCAGACAAACTTAACTGTAAATGGCTCCAAAGCGATAAAAGAAGAGCTATGAGCAGTAAGGTTGATGGGTCTCGAGAACAGATATATTCTAGACATTCTCACAGCAATGGAAGGAGGAGTTTGCGCCAAGATCGGGAGCTGCTGTTGTACATTCATGCCCCCAAACGAGGAAGCAAATGGCACACTAACGGAAGCAGTGACAATATTGTCGAAATGCACAACAAAATGGAGGAGGAAGCCAAGGGCACAGGAAAAGATCTAAGCTGGCTGTCGTATATATTCTCATTGATGCCAACATGGATGGAAGGCGGACTAAAAGTATTACTAGGAGCACAAAACTGGTGCTTGTAGGACGATGTGTGATAAAGATTCTATGGGGTGACAAAATTGGTCCCATTTACAGACAATATTGCACATTCTATAGGAGAACACGACTTGGCTCTACTCTTACTGTATTCCCAACAGACATCAGTAAACAAAATGGGGAGGGATATCGTGAACAAACTTAACATGACCATCTCATTCACTGACAAGGGGATAGTGTGTTCCACAACAGGGATACACCTTCTAAACGTGAGGGTAATTATTCAAGCTACTGTGGACGCAAGGTACAGAGGGTGGTGCCAGCAGATGAGGATCTATTTCAATATGGGACTCAAATAATAATAGCATGGCTCCCAGGGATTGAGGGAAAAATGTGGCTTATCCGAAATGACTACCTGTTCAGGCCAGAAATACCATTGGAGGAGAAGGAAGGGACGATGGTGCCGCTAGAATTAGAGGCAGTAATAGTGTGGGATGACTGGATAGCAACAATGGTGATCCGTAATCACAATGACAGAGGGGTACAGATTGACTACTGTTACAGACAAAGAACGGTTCAAAGACAACCGATCAGATCACGAGATAGTATTTGAAATCAGCATCACATACTTGGCAAAAATACATTACAGAGAGGTACCACAGAGAATCGCGATGATGCTAAAAGCACCACTGTCAAAAAGGCAACAGGGGGTCATGGCTTGCACCTTCTGAACCGCATTGCAGAAGAAGAATTTTGTTAAGTGCCGAACCCAGCAACAATTGTGTGCAGCATTCCCACAGAAACTATTTACTTCACGGTTATAGATTTGAAAAATGCCTTTTTCTCTATACTACTACATCGAAGCTCCCAGGACTTAACTTCATTTCTATATAGAAATAAAAGTGGAAACATACAAAACTTCCTCAAGGGTATTGCGAATCACCTTCTATATTCAACAGGGACCTTCAGATGGACTTAGGAAATTTAAAATTAGAGAGCACAGTTTTACAGTACGTAGATGATAATGGATTTGCAGCAAGACAGAGGCACAGTGTAGAGATGACTTCATGCACATATTGCCAGTACTATCAGACAAAGGATACAAAGTACACAAGGCCAAATTACAATATTGCCAGAAAGAAGTGCTGTACATTGGACAAATGATATCACAAGACAAGGAGTAGGGTGACACCAGAAAGAGCAGAATCAATATGCAAGACAGCAAAGCCTACGAACATAAGACAAATGCAGCAGTTTCTAGGATTATGTAATTACTGCAGCACATGAGTATTTGACTACATCACCTACACTCGGCCCTTATTGAATGCACTGAAGGAAGCACAAAGAGGGGAAAGTACATTACAATGGACAACAGAGATGTCTGAGGCATTTGACGAGCTGAAAGAAGCAATATGCACAGCTCCAGTCTTAGGGATCCCAGACTATCAAAATGAGTTTTTCTTATTCTTGCACCCAAATGGAGTGGTTATGACTGCAGTACTGACACAAAAGATGAGCATGGGGCAAAAGCCCATAGCATATTACAGTGGTAAATTAGACTCAGCAATGAGAGGACACTATGCATGCGAACAGGCATTGGCTGCCGCCAAATTCTCAGTAGACAAACCGGCGAGTATTTCCATGGGATGCAGCACCACTCTTTATATGGAGCATGCTCTCTTCGCAATACTGGAAAGACTGAAAAGTACATTGACAACGCAGAGAGCTTCATGGTACGAGGTATTACTGTCAAACCCAGCTCTCAAGATAGTGAGATGCAGTCATGTCAACCCAGTGACTTTCATTGCCGAACCCATAAAGGGGGGCGACTATGTGCACAACTGCACAGCTCACATAGAAGAATTCAGCGACACTAGAAAAGTACAAGAGAATGCACTTGAGGGGGGAGTTGTGATTTATATTGACGGGTCATCAACTATTGACCAAACGACTGGGCAAAGACATACTGGGACAGCAGTAGTGAGATTGGGAGAGGATGTGACAAGCGAGGTAGTGACAAGCACACATCTACATCACATTTATCAGCACAAGCAGCAGAATCAGTGGCTTTAATATTGGTATTGTAGCACAGCACAGGAAAGGAAGTAACAGTGTATTCGGATTCAGCCTACGTGACATCCACAGTGCATTCCGGGCTGTCACGTTGGCTGAGGAGGGGCGCCATACGTGCTGATGGGGCACCGGTGCAGCACACAATCCTATTGGGCAGACTGATAGAGGCACTCCAGTACCCACAGTGCATAGCAGTGGCAAAGTGCCAAGCACACACGAGTGAGTGGACCCCAACTCCAGGGGTAACGAGTCAGCAGACGCAAAAGCAAAATGCGCTGCATACTTTTGGGATGTTTTAGAAATAGATGCTTCGTCCCCAGCGTGCAATTATGCGTGCACAAAGAAACTAAAGAAGGATATAACACACTACCAGTGACAAAGATTATGGAATTGCAGGGAGCTGCACCAAGGGTAGAGCGAAGAAAAAAAATGATGGATTAAGAGGGGATGTACAGTGTCTCCGACAGACACCTTATGGGGGCAAAATAACACAGGGAATGTGGCAATGGCATTCTCATTGTTGCACACTGCACTGACACAATGACACCATCCTATCGATATAGGGAAGAAGGTGCTTGCTCGTCATATTGGAGGTGACTGGTACTGGCCTAACTTGGCATAACACATGGCTGAATTCATGATTAATTGTCTAGTGTACAAACATTTTGCAGCAGGTCACACATTAAGGGTACTGAGAGGAGCCATACTTCACCCAATGGGTTCATTCCAACACCTTGGCTATGTTGACATGATCCTAGTATGCAAAGGGTACCACTACATGATAGTGGTTTTATGCCCATTTTCCCGATGGATCAAAGCCAGTGAATGTTCCCATCCTGATGCCCTTGGAGCAGCAAAATTCCTGGTTTGGAAAATATTCCCACAACGATGCATGTGTGAGGTCCTGAGGTCTGACAATGGCCCAGACTTCACCAATGAGATGTTTCAGCACATCACAACCTTGTTAGAAATACAACACTAATTCTCTTGTGCCTATCACCCGCAAGCAAACGGAGTGTGAGCGCCTCAAGGGCCTGCTCAAAGAAGGCATTGGCAACATTTAAAAACAGCCCTCAATGTGAGTTGGCTTCGTTGTCTTCCATTAGCATTATTTGTGTTGCGCAATAAACTAGGGTCCGACCACCATTTAACCCCAAATGAGGTGGTGACAGGGCAGCACATGCAACTTCCGCTGGATCCTCCCATTAGGGCACTCAAAGACACAGAAAAAAATGTCTGATGTATTGGGTCAGGAAAGGTAAGAAAATGTACAAATACACTGCTTCCTTGATGGCTAGTTGCTCTTTTATTTCTCGTCAATTACAGGGACAATGGGAGAGGCCTGAAGCAAGAGAAGAAAACAACAACACTGAAGCAAATGAGTATCTTTTGAAGCAGCTACCGTTGTATCTGGGGTACACAGTCCTGCTAAGGACCTTTAGCAGAAAATGGGACAAGCCATGTTTTACTGGCCCTCACACTGTGGAGTTAGTGTCTGAGCAAGCTGTGAAGCTAGAAGGGAAAAACACTTGGAATCACCTAGGGGACATCAAGCCCTACCAAGCAGCAGCCTCTCCTAGCACCAATATTGAAAGGGCCAACGGTCCACCAGCAGAAGAACAAAACAATTGACTTGAACAGTCACAACCTAACAGAGGAAACCCTATGATTGCTTGTTGCAGAGAAAGAGAGATAGTGCAAAGACTTCCTACACATCCAGAGTGAGGAAACACTGTCCGTTTATTATTTTTCTTTCCGCACACTGACAGCATTCATTGTGAAAGTGCAACTGCTATTATTGCATTGTTAGTATTCATTGTTTCATGCTTCCCCGTGATCCTCATCCCGAAACCTTCAAAGGCCAATTTTCCCAATTTGTCAGGAGGTCCAATAGCACAAGGAGACGCCATCTGAATGTACATTTCCATGTATCATAGCTTATTTGTCCCAAGTATATCCACACCTGGAAAGAGGAAATCCATCAGTACTCTCAGTACTCCATGACACCAGAATAAAAGCTGTGTCGGAACAGCTATTCCTTCTTGCTATGGCCGATTATTTCATTTGCGGAGCTTGAATTAATAAAATACTAACACAGTAATGCTTGTTTTTGCACATTTCAGGCGGGCAACTGATATCTTTAAACTACACAAGGATCAAAGAGGTGTAAGTGATGGAGGGTATCATTAAAAGAATGATTATTGTGTTGTGTGTCTTATTCTCATGTAGTATTTTTGGCCTCATCTTTTGGCGAGCTTCACATATTGCAAGTAATACTGCTGCATCCTCGACCAACACAACCCCAACTCCAGCAGATGGAACAACCATGTCAGGTGGACAGGGGACAGCTGCTATGTCTGCTCACTAATCCCCTATGCCATGAGTGCCTCTAGAACATTTGTAGCATCTGAAATACCAGAGGCAAGAGCACAATGCCTTATCTACCTGTTCATGTTTGCAACCCAAGGAAGATTCCAAGGGAAACAGGAACATTGAGATGGATGTCCAAGGCAACAATCCCCTATGAAGACAGTTATATAAAGACACTTGACATAATGAACAATTATTGGCAACTAGACCAGGCTATACAATATATAACTGACGGCCCACTGAAAGGGGAGATGAAAACAATAACACTGAAAGAAATGTCATGTCCTAAGAAGGGTCCCAAGGAAATAGGAGGAGAACCAGGATGTTGAGAATGATCACAGATGCGTGTGTATGGCCAAGTGTACACAGCTAAAGAATGGAAGGAGGGATTAGTAGGCAGAAAAGCATACACGCTCTTACAAGCTCCAGTAAACACTGTACAGGGAGAAAATCATAGTGCCTGAAAGAATGGGATGCAAGCACAAAGTTACTGAGCTGGACCAATGGCCATAATACCACTGAAGAAACCAACCAGCATTGTGTTTCCAGAATGATGGTGCAGTAAAGGTTGGAGAAAACAGAGTGCAAGTACACAGAAAAGCATCCGGCAATGAAGGTTGGAACGACAATATTAAGGGATCATTATTGGGCAAGCGGAACCAAGGCGTATGAGAAGCTACCACCCAACTGGAGAGGAGTATGTTCATTGGTACACATAAATACACCAGCACTAGTGGTACCACAAAAGGACATTAAGACTTCCCTAAAATGGAAAATCCAAAGAGAAAGAAGAGAACAGTAGAAGTGAGTAGAGTGAAAGGTGAGAACTACTTCTCATCAGCATCAGAAGCATCACTGGACGATGCGCCACCTGAATGTCGATTGTTTAGTAGGTCGGAGATGTTCTTTGCGTCAGTAGTTCCAGCTGTACAGACATACACAAACGCAAAATGGCTCCAGATAACGAGATTGGAGCTGATGCAGACAAACTTAACTGTAAATGGCTCCAAAGCGATAAAAGAAGAGCTATGAGCAGTAAGGTTGATGGGTCTCGAGAACAGATATATTCTAGACATTCTCACAGCAATGGAAGGAGGAGTTTGCGCCAAGATCGGGAGCTGCTGTTGTACATTCATGCCCCCAAACGAGGAAGCAAATGGCACACTAACGGAAGCAGTGACAATATTGTCGAAATGCACAACAAAATGGAGGAGGAAGCCAAGGGCACAGGAAAAGATCTAAGCTGGCTGTCGTATATATTCTCATTGATGCCAACATGGATGGAAGGCGGACTAAAAGTATTACTAGGAGCACAAAACTGGTGCTTGTAGGATGATGTGTGATAAAGATCTGCATCACGCAATGACACAAGACAACAGAGAAAACAACAGGGATGAAAGTGATAGTTGACATACAAACAAATGGTGAAGAAGATAAGATAAAAGAGGAAAGAGATAAAATAAGGACACAGATAAAGGAGTGCCCATTGTTCCTGACTGAGATGATAACATTTGATGATCCAGTGGATAACAAGTACTGGTCGAAAAGGGTATGGTGCAACCCAGAAGGAGATTGCAGTTAAATGACTTGGAGATTCGATGACCATGTACATTTCTATGGAAATCTTGGAGGAATAACGAAGATATGGTTACCAAACCCAACAATGACTAGGTTTGGTGGTTTGTTCGACAAGTCAAATGCCCCTCTTGACCCCTTTAAACATGACAGCCCGAAGAGTCAGAGATGCAAGATGCCAGTCACTGTTTGGACACCCCCAGGAGGGCCAGTGACAGATAAATATGCAAACAGATATTCTCTCAGACAACCACTGAAACCTTAGCCAGCTAACGTCATCACGGATACAGGTGCCCCAACACTTAGCATAGATCCAGACGGCGCAATGGACATGATTGACTAATGACAAATATCCTGCAGTGCTGATGTCATTAGAGACACCACAACAAAGTAATGTAAGCCATGAAGCACACTCGCATCCATGCATAAAGTTACATGGATACACACCTGCACACACAAAGAACATGCTTACACAGTTCTGTACATAGAGGACAGATACATATACATACTATCGAAAGTCTTTATTTTTTCTCATTAGCCAAACGCAGAAACAGAAGGCAACAGGAAACACAGAGCAACCTTGCAGACGCTTATTGAAACTAACCATGTGGAATTACAGGAGGGTATAAGGGACCTGGAAGATCCAAGATATTACTACCCTATAAGAAGAATAGCACAATATAGACATATAAAACCATAGATGATAGAGTTACATGAAGCCACAGTTCTCAGAAAGAAAGACAAAGCAAAGCAGAATTAGGCTGCACGAAGCACCAGGCCAGGGCTTACAGCCAAGGCCAGAGACAAGCAGAACATTCCTAAGCCGCAGAGACAGGGAGCCATCTGCAAAACACCAGAATAAATCCTCACTAATTGCAGACCAGAAAGCTCAATTTTGCGGTCTTCACACAGGCGAAGGGAAGCATTACCCAGCGAAACAGATACGAAGCGATACATGTGTTGTTTTACAATGTTGCAACCTTGTAGGCACTCTCAAAGACAAAGTGGTAATAGTGATGGCAACAATTGGGACACATAGGGCCTCATGACGGGTCCGGCGGGAACCCTGCCGGTGCTTCCGGCTGGTATGCTGCCGGACCCATAAAAACTTACCGGGCCTGACTTCCCGGTGCCACCGGCTCATTACGAGTCCGGCAGCAGGGAAGTCAGGCACCAGTAAATTTGTTAATCCCCATTCCCATAGAGTCCCATAGGATTCTATTAGAGTGGGGACATGGAAGCACCGGCACCGTTGCTAGAGGTGCTGGTGCTTCCGTGATGGGTTTGCTTACCGTGACCGATGTGCCCGGCAGGGTAAGACCTGTTGGGCACAGCGGCTCCGGCAGGCAAACATATAGTTTGCCGGTCTGGAAACAAGGGTACCTTGTCATGAGGCCCATAGTCTTTCATCACCTTGAGAAGGTGCACTGAGCGCTGAGAGCAAATCTGGGCCCCAGTCCTGGGGAGATCAGCTCCAGCCAATCAGGAAACACAAATCCAGGGGTGGGTGGCATAGAACAAGGGCCAATGGTAATCCTGTGATCCTGCAACACTGTAATAGATAGATTATGGGGAAGGTACAGGCAAACCCATCTGACATGCAAGGGCCAGTAAAATAACCTCTATATGTGCCAGCTATAGGAGATACCACCCCAATCACCCAATCAGGCGGGCTCTTAGGTTTGTGGGGAAGAGCCCTGATTTGTGATGTCAGACCGTAACAAAAGCCCCTGACACGGGCTCAGGAGTTGTGATTGCTGGAGAATTCTTTTCCTCCTGTATGATCCCTGTCTGTTATGGAAAATAAAGGACAGTTATAACTTGCCCTTGGCTGAGTCCTCCGTTTGTATGCTTTGGGGGGTTTGTTGGGCCCTGGGTGCTCTGCATGGTGTGAACCCCAGTCCGCTGTGCCATACCTATACAAAGCTGAATCAGTTTAGAAAAAGAAAAACAAATCCAGCAACACAATATGAAGCCAATACGCTACAAATACCAAACAGAAAATGAAAGACTTCACCTGCCAGTGCAGGTTTCCAGGGATGGGTGGTAATGTGCAGGGATCTCACATAGCAGGTCAATGACTGACCCCCTTTGAGGTCATGTTTCAGTTTCCCCCAAGGTCATCAGCTGCACATCACAGGCTTGCTGATGAGCCTGTGGGAGAAGCAGCTGATTGACAACATGGTTAACGATTCTCTCCAACGGGAATGGTTTAATCGGAGAGAGTCAGGGATGGGGAAGGAAGTCACATAGGCCTTAGCATTGCCATGAGTGTTGACGGGGAAGATAAATAACCAAATTCCATCTGCAGGCTGTATGTTACTCATCACATTCCATCTCCTCTATATATTCTATACCCATGTCAGTAGTTTTGGATGTATAGGTGACTAGTATAACCAAATAGCAAAAACGTAACACGAAGATTTACAAATTCATAAATGTCACAATAACACTGGTTTGATAATCAAATAATATTTGAACCAGAGGATAACATTTAAAAAAAGAACTCAAATTAACAAATAATAAATGCCACATTTGATATTCACCTAACATAGATATAACAATCAAAGAATATGAAAATCAAATGATGGACTAATAAAACGTGACCGCACATACTGCTAGCAATCTTTGTTGTTGTTGCTTAACTGTTGACATTGGCAGGTGCACTGGCAGTATGAGTGGGAAGGGAAGACATGTAGGGCTGCAAGGGAGACTGGTGGAGGAGGGGCCAGATGTGAAAGGGACCTTGAAGGCCAGATGGGGCCAGATCAGGACAGAGGCGCAGGGGTGCTCCCGAACCCCATCTGGGGAGATTACACAAGCCCAGCGCCTCAATTCAGGATAGAGATGCCAACTAACCAATTGTACTAACAATTTCCCCCTCTGCATACACCTCTCAAACTCTATACCAAACACATCCACAAACCTACAGCACAACAAACCGCACAAACTTCATTAAATTGGAACAACAAAACAAAAACACACATAGACTCGCACAACAGTACACGACTACTACCGGCTGCAAACACCCGAGGCCCAGCCAACAGACCCATCGGGCTGAGGCCGCCAACAGCACATCACTGCTCTCTTGAACTTTTCCAGCTTCCTCCCACTAACCCCCCTTCCCTTCGTCTTTCAGAGCCGCCAGAGCGCCAGGGGTCCACTCCGGTGGTGATAGCGTGCGGTACAAATGTTCTTTAACATTAACATTGATTAGAATGATGTTTCCAATGGTAAAATGCGTGGTCTTGCACAATTCTTTCACCATTAACTGAAACACAACAGTCTCTGACGTTTGATGAGGCATTTAGAAGTGTAGCTTAGCATTCAAAATGCTTAGTGAGAAACTGTTAAAGGAAAATCTTGTGTATGCCAAAGCAAGAATTATTTGCCAAGGCATGCTCTCATTATTGTTGATCTCTCAAAAGTGAAATACTTCCTTTCAAACTGCTAGCAAGGCACACATTTGGATCCTCTTTCAGTATTAGCGAAAAACCGTTCTCAACATAGTACAGAGTAGGATTCTTTTGCCTTATTATTTCTGTAACAAAAAATTACAATATTGATATAGTTATGATATGTAACTCAGTAAAAATAGCTTACCCAGATATTGTTTTCCCTTATTCCTTCTGTAAAAGGATTTTGCCATATTTATCTAGTTGCGATAAGTAACTTAATAAAAGGAACTTACCCACATATTCATCCATGTTGAAAGTCTTTACAAATTTAAATGAAAGGTCTCCCTTCTTGTGATATTCTATAAGTTTCCGGTAGCACCCCAATGGTGTGCTGCCTGTAAAGAGGAAACAGTATTATATTTAAAGCTGGAGTCAAGCTGTAAATAGCACATTTGAAAAATATTTGCATCTATGACTTGGATAAACTGATGGGATTACCATTAAAGAAATGCTAACTATGTACGATAAAATAGATAATTCGTTGTCATTTGTAAAGAGGAAAGCAACCCAAAACTCAAATGGTAAAAATAATCCAAAAGGCCAAATAATCGCTGCACCTCTTTACAAGGGAAAACAAGGTTTATTACATGAAAAAAGGTCTTAGGCGGTCCTATAGAACCAAATTGACACAGAGCTTGTTTCTTCCCAAGAAGTTCCAGGTTATATAGTGGTAAACCGCAAAATCTGAATACATAGGTTACAATGTTATCCCACCACCCTCATTGGTTAACATATATAGAACATGCTAATACCCCCTATGATCCCTGGACCGATTGGCCATACTTATCTAAACCCATACCCCTATACACGTGGCCCACTACATCATCACTATTGAATCCAAGTACGGTATTGGTTGTTTGAAAATATTGACACATTAATAAAGCGTGACCACCACGTGATGTGCACCCCTCCAATCCAGACACGTTCCAAGTAAACTGGCAAGGCCAAATATGCTTTCTACTAAACACTGTGGTGCACACAAGTTGACCCCCCCAACCTTGTACGACATGTATTGGCATCATCTTCGCTCCCCTTATCCCAATTTTTGGAATGTTCCAGACATGGCTCCTACTTAGCTCCTTCAAACCACATGTGCCCAGTAATTATGTTACCAGGGAACGGCTCTTGAGTCTGAATTTCAGGGATTTATTTGTTTTCGGTTATGCGTGTGCTTGTAATTCAAATGTGATGAACGCTCTTGGGTCAGGAAAGTAGTGCTCTAAATCTTCTCCTTGCCCATTGGCATCACAAAACCTTATTCCCTATTCTCATGAATTTGTCCTTCAAAAGGCACATCCCTTCCTGCTCTCCCCAAAGTAAACATTACGTACCCACCACGTCCAGACCCTGCAGCTAGATACAATTAGCATTTATCTGAGCACTGCGGGTGCCTTTGACCTCGCCTTCTCTCCTGGGGAACGGAAAAGGGGATTTGTTTTGGAAACGGTGCTAAACGGAGCCACAGCTCCACATCAGAGCCTGCGTTCTATTCTGTTCATCGTGTGCGAGGCCTTAACATCCAATTTGACAACACTTCTGCCATGTTATCATGCTGACCTTTCTTCTACAACAGTACCTTTCTGACTTCATCTTCCACCTCTTTCAACTCTTTCTACACAACTCACTAAAAACTTAACTTTGGATACAGCAACTAAACCCAGGGCCTATAATACTGCCCTATCTATAACCTCTGGGACCGCAACATTAATACAGTTGTTACTCCTTATGTGTTGCTATATCTGGCTATCTAATATGTGTCAAAACAAACTACAAGTGATACATGCACCTTCTGCCACACCAACCTCACCCCGCTCACACAATAATACGTGCTAATAGGTTTTTCTCAACCTTTTTGCCTAGCTGGGATGCTGTACGTGCATCCCAACACAAGATCAGAGGTGAGAATTAAGCCTCACTTTCTATTTTTGCCAAAATCTTTTAATAATAATACCTATTTGATCATGGATTGGACTTTTTCTGACACTGTGTATGTGCCTACAAATGTTGATAGTTCCTTTGCTAACTGCTTTCATAAAAAGAGGCATTGAGCTGCGGTCCCAGCTTCTGAAGTCTCCACTTCTTCCAGTTGGCTCTTGGTTTTTATCAGAACTCCTTTGTCCCTTTCTGTCGCTATGGCCCAATTTGCGTTGCCCAATAGGCAGGCAGCCCTCTGACCCCAGTTTTTCAGTGTGATCAGATCTATGGGAGTGCTTGTATCCTTTTTTACACCATATCTTAGCAGGGGTCTTCACTCTATCTCGAAGCTTGTCTTGGCAGGAACGCCATGCTTGGTGAATCCCAATTTTTGGATCTTTCATGGGAGGAGTGGAGAGAGGTCAGTTTCTGTATTGAGCGGCAGACGGAAACGACTTAGACATCGGCTCGCTATGCACGCCATCTGCGCTGCCCCAGTATGGTAAAGCACTGCCATATAAGGGAAATGCACTCATCTAATATGCTACTCAAGGACGTTCTGCGAAGTGGAGGAGTTTATGGGAGCAGAGCTGCAATGATTGGTGGTGGATGATACCTGAATTCTGCAGCAATGACACATTTCCTGTCGCTTCACAGTGAAGGATGGGACTTGTAGGAACTGGCTGTTTATGGATGCTATTATAAACAGCAAAGGGACTTGCCGTCCATTGAGACAATATAACTCCCACGGTAAAACATCAATTTGTTGAAAAAACAACTTAACACATTTTATGATTTTGCAATATACTTTTTTATTGTGTTTATTCTTTATTTTGCGATTTCATATCTTCCTGAAATTCCCATATTTATGTGTATTCGATTTTCTGGTGACTAATTCAACCATCACAGATTGGACAGCAAGTCCTTTTACTATTTATTCTATAATTAATTCCATCCCTGACCGGGAGAAACAATTGAGACAAATAAAATCAGTTTTTTAACAACCGGTGTGCCTTGGCCTCAAATGGATGTTCATGGTTTCTACTCAACATGTCAGTTTGTGGTTTGATTTCTTCTCATCTTAACACGTTCTGCTTCAGCTTCTTATTAACATGGAAATAAAAGGAAAGAGAAGCATACTGCTTGCTTCTGTGTCTTTAATAAAATTCGACACAAGGGGTTTAGGAAATCTCCATTATATTTTGTACAACACAACTCACTATGGGGGCACCAGCACTGTCAAATGAGTTTAAAGCCATTTTGGCAGTTTGTGAACAGGCATTTGAACAACTAGCTCATTGCCATTAATGAATATGGTGTTACTTGGCTGTGCTCTAGATAATTTGGATATGGGCTAGATAGAACCAGCTGCCAACTGACCATCTTGATGCTTTCTACCAGGACTTCCTACGCTAGAGAATGTTTCCTTTCCCTCAGCCACCTCTCACTCCCTCACCTCTACTCTTAAACTATTTACCACTCACTCAATATCTTCACCTGCTAACAAACTGTTTTATCCTGGCCAATGGTCGCACTGCTCTCCATCTCTCAGACATTTGTGAAATCATTTGTCGCTATAACATGGACAGTGACTTCTGAAAAGTAATGTATCTCTCTGAATACTGTATTAACTCTCTACTCATGTAGTCCCTCCAAATTGCAGCACTGAACAGTGTGGTGGCTCCCCATATCGGTTGCCCTCAACTGCCTCCACCATGATCTAAATATTGTGATACATGCTCTCCACATCAATCTCTCTCCCTCTGGCATCCTGATAAAACCCTACTTTGCTATCACCCACAAAACAGTCAAAAAGGTCTTCCTTTCCCCTCTGGCTGTAAGAGGATTCAATTCAACACTACAGCTAAGTCAATGCCTAGTCTGGGATACTGAATGGAAACCCTTATTGATATATCTTTATGTCCAGGTCATGAGTTCTGGATGACTACCCATATATAACACCCCTCTCTTAGAATCCCCCTGACCCCACTGAGCCAAGAAGTAGTTCTGTTTTGCAAGTTTAAAAGGTTTATTTGAGAAATAAAACAAAATATAGATACCAAGCTTTTATAATAAATTAATAATCGATATCGCCCATATATATATAATGTTAATCAATAATGGGTAATCTGACACTAGCACACTTCTTTATAATCAATGAGGAGTTGGTGTAGGATGGATAAGGCAGCAAAAATACTTTTATGGTTTCAAATGGATGCAATGATGAATGAAAATGCAGTACAGAAACGAACTAATATGGTTTCACAAGATATCATATGTTCACTTTTCCCCTGGTGGCAATTCACCCCCCCCCTATATGCAATGCAAGGAGATGGAAGTAACACACACAGTTCTCAGGAATGCAATCAAATACAATACGAAATTCAATTCCCACCCCAGCAGGCTTAGAGAAAACAGGTATGAGTTTTAAAACACAGGCCCAAGTGCTTTGAATGTGGTGGCAATGAAGTGAGAAATATGCTGAAAATGCTTTTAATTCCCTTTAGGAGGTTCAGGGTGAGTGAGAGATACTTGGGATGAGCTCAGGCTCACTTTAGCAATGATTCAGGGATGGTTATTAAGAGGCAAACACATTTTTAGCACAGGAAAGCAAAAAGCTGCTATCTTTTTACAGGTAAAGAAATCAGGCCAAATCGCAAATCGCGGCAAAATTCGCGAGTGCGTGAATCGCGATTACGGCAAAAGTATAATGAGTAGCAAGTCGGTTTTAGGTTCGTTGGATTAGATTCTAAGCTTTCAGATGAAAGTTAAATTTTGTTCCTAGCCCAAACGGTTCCAGAGATACGGACGATTAAATAAAGGTAGATTTTCGGATTTAAAGTAAAACTCAAAATGACAGGTGACCGCTTGAGGCTTCAGAATTGACAGGTGACAGTTGTGCAGCTTTACAAATGACAGATGACACGATTTCTAGGAGGCTGTTCTACTTAGGTTAAAATAGTTTGGATTATATTATTTTAACTAAGAGATTGGTTCTGCACAGTTCTGCTAGGTACTCACAATATAAATTTGAAATAGGCCTCGCCACGGATCTGGTCAGGTTTTGGACTGGACTCCGGTTCTGGTCTCGGCACTTCACAGTGATCTGGGTCAGCTCTCTGGTTCTGCTCACAGCGGTCTGGGTCACTCTGGATCTCTGGTCTGGTCTCTGGCAATTGTTCTTGGCAAAAGAATTCAAACAGCTCGCCCGGCTGTGGAATAGTTTGCAAATGATTTTAAGGTTGCTGAGGCCTGCTGAGAAGAGTTCTCAGTTTGTGAGTTTAGGCCCTCGCTTTAAGTTCTGAAGTAAAGTTCTGGTCTTTGGAGATTGATGGATTTGAAGTCTGGAGTCTCCCGGCAGAGCGTCCCGCGGAAAGTGAAAAAGGGATCCCCACTTGTCCTGCACTGTCTGCTTTTATGTGTTTAGAAAGTGGGTGTGTGCGCAGCATCACTAAGCCAGCCCCTCTCTCAATTTATCATTGGCCAAGCTTTCCTTTCTCCCTTGATTGGGGGAACTGAGTTGTGAGTCAGAGTGATGACGTAGATTTTATGGCCAGAGGGCCCTCCCCTGTCATCTTTCCACACAAATCTATATTTGATCCAAATACATATTTTCCCAAATACACAGTTGTTTTTACATCACCTACACACATCATATATCACATGAGGTAGGCACTGTTCCATCTCTGGTGTTTCTAGGAGCTTGGGTAAAGAAATGGCAACTTATTTTCGATTTTAGTGGGTTATACAACATTGGTTTTTCATTAAAAATTATACACATATACACGGCCTGTCCATACATACTCCAGTAAATTCCCATGTCTCTAGCTTAAACACAGAGTCTGTAGTATCAATAGATAGCAGGGTTTTGCCCCAGAACATCACACAAATTGGAGTTTGGGCTTGGATTGTGGGCAAAGTTTTCATTTTAAGGATCCCCAAATTTCACATTTCTGTCATCTGGTTACCAAGAATTATCAGTGTTTCTGTAAATATATATTTGCTTTCAATTCAAAGTACTGCAGTGTTTGAGTCTGCCCCCAAAGTTTGGGGATGACAGTGATCAGATGTCTCTCCTGGCTGGCAGATCTTTGTTGACAGGAAACAGTCAAAATCACCATATCCTATTCAAGGGAAAAGGTCTTTTGTGTGGGCTCCAGCAAGCTGAGGTCAACAGACCAGGGGGCCACTTTGCATTTGGTTAGCATGACCATGTGATATCCTGGGCTTTCTGAGGTGAGAAGGTTTCCCAGCCTTTTGGCCTGTTAATCAAATCAGATTGTCTCTGGGAACAGCAGGTGGTTAGATTTCTAATTAACCCACAGTCTTTTGAAGTCCCAATTGTCACAGAAGGCTGATTAGCTTCTGAAGTAGCAGTTCTCCTGGATCAGTCTTGAATTAATGCATTTCAAACAAGAGATTTTACATGGAAGTATATTATCCAGGTTCAGCACATGGTGTGGTTCTGCAGTAAAATAATGTTGTGCCCATTGAAGAAATGAATTCCCAATAGTTGTGGGTTGCTTTTGGCAATCAGCATTGCCCCTTTTGCAATGGTTTCAGGCTAATGTGTGTAGCCCAATGGTGGTTTTAGGCAGTGCCCTTCTGTGCCCACAACATTGGCAAAAATGGGTGGCAGCCTATTCTTCATGCATTTCCCTGTGCATTTTCTGGGATGTTTTGGCCATCATGATGTTTTCAATGCCAGTAAGGCACAGTTTTTGTGGTAGGGCTCAGATGCATGGGTAAAAACATCCCACAAGCCGGATACTCTTAATACCTGGATCCTTTCTTCAGACAAAATTGTCATTTAGGGACCAATCCAGAGAATTCCTCAATACCACTAATTCCCTTAGCCTTCAGCTGCTTTCCTCTGCACCCTGTGAGATACCTGAAGGTGTCTCACCCGCTAGTCCCCGGGGATATGTCATCCAGGTGACCAGGACACAGCCATAGCTTTTGGATCCAGTTCCTGGCGTGGACCAGTGCGGGAGGATCACCTGGATGAAGGGTCTTTGGGGGGTGGGAGTGGGACACTGGATGGTGAGACGCGGCATCCACTTCCCTGTAACATCTTTTCCACTTAGGAACTCAACCCCCCCCTTTCCTGAAACAAAATACTTTCTCACAGACAGCTCACTGTGAGAGAAAACGGACTAACCCTTGAGCCATATACCTGACATGCCCCAACACAATGGTCAGGCAGAGTCAGGCAATTACTGATCATTACACACACCTGGCGGAGCACGAAAGCACATGCTGAGCAAAGCAAAGCACACGAGGAAGCATCAGTTCCAAGATGGCCGTTTAATACGAGGAGAAAGACTGCAAGAGCAGAGAGGGTTTCAAGGAGGGAAGTGCCCTTGACCTCTTCAGAGGAAAACTGTTACTTTCAAAAGCCTTTGAGAATAAGAAACATAAGACCTGGAATTAAAGCTGAGGAAACCTGCATTGTGTGTCAGAGGTACCCAAGGCCCTCCTGCGCCAATAGCAAAGGCGGGGAGGAGTGTTTGCAGCCGTGGTACTGTCCTTGGCTCCTACAACAAAGCAGCACCAGTAAAAGTCAGCACAGCCGGTGAGTCAGGTAGACTGATAGCAGAACGGTCTGTGTTAGAACCAAGGTTGCAAGCGGCAACATTGTATGGCGTAATCTGAAGAGAACAGTGTATGAAGCATATGTGACGAGCGACACAAATATAATTGAACATCAAAGGAGTGACTGAACCTTTTAAGCCAAGATAGATACCGTATACAGAGTGGTCTGGTGCCATGTGGGTACTCATTTGAAGGTCTCTGTTAGGTATCCAACTGAGAGCTGGCAAATATAAAAAGGAATTGTGGTATCGATTGGTCCTGCAACGGGTCAAGCTAAACCCTGTGAACATTCAAAAGTCTTCGATAGTTAATACAAACTGAAATTGGTCCGAGCCCGGCTGAGGGAGACTAATTGTGTAAGAGGAAGGATCTGAGCCATGCTGAGGAGGATCCGGGGTGAATTGTGAGTCACCCGAGAAAGAATATTCTCTGAACATTGGAATAGGGCATCTGAGCCTGGAAGAGGGGGATCCAAGGTAACGATCATTGTATAAAAGGGATCTGAGCCCGGCTGAGGGGAATCCAGGGTGAAGAGTGAATCACCGGAATTGAGTGCTTGTAAAACGAAAGGAACTTTTAGTTTGTTTTTGTACATCAGGCCCTCTGAATCAAGAGACTTTGATAAGTAAAGAGACTTAGGCACATAAGGCCCTGGTGCTGGTAATGGAACTGTATCCTCGTGCAGAAGAAGCCAGAGAGTGTGCTATGCTCGAGTAAGCCACCTTGTCCTGTGCTAAAAAACATCAGGAAGTGAGACCAACGGCCTGAACATCCTGGTATATAATTTTTGTGAAAACTTCTTGCTTTTCCATAAACACTACCCCCACACTATTTGTATTTAGAGGTAAGGATTGGCAATCGTTTTTTTTTTAGTATAGGCCCTTTTATTTTGATGAGACTCCACTAGGACTTCCTTATTATTATTTGATGGTCGTAGCTTGCTACCATCTGCAGATTTAGGATTAGAAAGGTGTTTATCACCCCCTTTTTGAAGTTCAATAAACACCCTTGAACTGTGGTCACTTCTGTATGTCTTACTGTTGATACCATGCCTTCCTTACAACCCACAGTCATAAATCACTGCCTCAAACTCATCTTCTCAAGGGAGGTGTTAGTCGGCTCATCTCTTCTTTATGCAAATTGTGTAGCATGGACAGACCATTCTCTCTTTATCATACATATTCACATTCCCACTCTAAACATCATCCCGCTGTTTAACGACCAAAGAAGAAACATACCGTGTCAACTTTAAAATCACTCTCAGCAAAGCAATGTGCAGCAATGCATTTCTTTGTCCACGGCGAATGCCTATACTGATTTTAATATCTTGCTCCATAAATTCTATGAGGAAGTTACCCCGCTCTTTCAGAAACAAGGGAAAACCTAATTCTCCCTGACTATGCCCAATCCTCTGAGACCACAAACAACAATGCTGTCAACTGGAAGACTGGACGTCCACTGCAAGAGTAGTTTAAGTCATTCATTGACAGCAATAAACTCAACCTCAAACAAGCCCTTACTGACTAGTGCAAAGCAAACCTTCCATCTAAGAAGAGTTTTGTTGAAGGCCGCCTCTCCACAGTGACGAAATAAAAAGACTGAGAACTTTGTCAAGACTTACTGTAATTCTATCTTTGGCCACTTGGGGACAATCAAAAAACCATCTGCATCAGCAAAATCCTTGATATTGAATCCGGCAGCATAGCTAAATATAAAGTTTTGTAAGGTGCCCTCTTTCACCTCGCACCCCATTTTCCTGCACACTCATATTCAGCTCACCCCATCAGTTCTGCTCTTGTGGAATAGCTAATAAGATGCATTTGTGAAGCCCAGAGTGATTCAATTTCTGACTTATGGGTTACAAATTGCACTTGTATTAATTCATTCATTCATTCTCAGCCTTCGCCTGACATCACCGATTATTCCTTGGCCTCACACTCATTACCCTGAGCTTTCAAACAAGTTAGTTCTCCTTTGCGTTGAACATTCTACTCTAATGAACTAATGGCGTATGGATGGATTTCCCTGGTCCTGTAAGGTCCTCAAGCTAGTGGTAGTCCTTATAAATCAACATTTTATAAACACCAATGGCATACTGGATCCAGGACAATGAGTATTTTGCACCAGGCATGGTGGAAATGCACTCATCACAGTCAGAGTAAATGTCCATGCCCATTGAAAACACCCTCTCCATTTTAACCCTCTTAGGTGATTGTGGCATTCAACAGGTTCTCTCATAACACCCACCGGTTCTCTGCCAACAATGCCACTGGCCACACCAAAAGCATTCTTTTCCACTTTTTCAGTTGCAGTTCAACGCTGGGCTCTTAATGGGCTCTTCATGGGCTCTTCATGGTATCAGCGTCCTCCTCTTGTGCCTTCACTCTTGTATGCCCCTAGTGTGTGATGCCCCCAGACCTCTCCTGCTTGGGCTGCCTTCTCTTGCTCTCTGACTTGCACCCCTCCATGGTGCTCAGTCTCCCCTTTTTTCTCTAACTGCTATTCTCTCTCCTATCCTATCCCTCTCAGTAAGTCTAGTAGGAAGAAGCTCAAAAGAGACATACTGGTCTCCAACCCAGGCCTCCCTATCACTGATACCTACAACAGTGCTTCCTCCAGACAGACCCTCACCGACATCCTTTTTGTTGTCCTCTCTCCAGTCCTATGGACCCCACATATGGTCTCTGTTCTCTCTCCCTTTTCCCTCTCTCCCATTAATAGTGGCACTTGGTGGGAGGTCCTCCTGGCCCACTTCCACACCTCCAAGACCATCATTAATGTCTATCTTATTGGCAGCGTCTTGCTCCAGGGTCGTCAGCCCAATCTCCTCCTTTTCGATAGATACTTCCCACCTCTCTTCAACTTCCTTCCTTCTCCTGATACTCCTACCTACTCCTCTTTGGCTCCTCCATCACCTTCTGCTTATGCCACCTCTCTGGCACCCTCCTTTGCTTCTTTGGGCGCTCTGCCTCTGCCTTCCTCTGCCACCCCTCTGGCCCCCCTCTGCTTCTCTGGCCACTCTGCCTCCTCCTTCCTCTGCCACCTCTCTGGCACACTCATCTTCCTCTCTGACTAAATTGCCACCTCCTTCTACCTCCTCTGCCCACTCTCGGGCACCTCTAACACCTCCGCAAGGCATACCTCATGATCATACCCCTCCACAGAAGTCTTTCAAATGTGTTAATCTGATCCACGTCGCTACCCTTAACTCTCGCTCTGCTGTCAAACACTCCTCCGATATCTGCCGACTGCTCGAAGAACTTGATCTAGATGTCCTCGGTCTCACCGAGACATCGTTCATGGCCAGCTCTGTCACAAGTTTTGACACGTTCCTCCCTGATGGCTGCAAGATCCTCTCCGAACCCAGAACCAACCGTCCAAATGGTGGAGTAGCCCTGATCTTCCCAGAGTGGATTCTTGCTTCTGTCATTCCTATGCAGGCCTACTCATCCATTGAATGCCTGGTCTGCAGGCTCCCTATCTCCCCGGGCCTCTCTCTTACTGTGGCCACATCTACAGGTCACCTGGTCAGGTCACCCTCTTGCTCTCCCAGTGGGCCGACCCCTCCTCCTCCCTACTTGCCTCTACCTCTCAACCTCTCATCCTCTGAGACCTCAACATCCAATTGGATGCTTCTAGACCCTCTCTATTCTTCCCTCTGGCCCGACACACTCCGCTGGCACACCCTGGATGTTCTTATCACGTCAGACATCCCCCTCTCCAACACTCTAACCATTCCTCTATCTTGGACTGATCACTTTCTTCTCTCCTCTCACCTGTTGCTCTCGGTCCCCCAGGCAAAGCCGACCCCAGCACTGCCACACACCTCCTCAGTCATCCGACCCATGAAGTGTGTGTCAGTGGAGGCTTTTGCCGCCACTTTCTCTCCTCCGCCTTCACCTGCAGCTGACTCACACTCTGACACAGCCCTCTCCAACCTGCATCTCTCAATCTCTAATACTCTTGATGTCCTTGCCATGTCATGAGGATCCATCTGAAGCCCAAATCCAAGTGAAATTATTGGTATGATTCCAACCTCACCACCTTTAAATGCAAATGTAGGGTGGCTGAGAGGGGAAGGCATCTGGCTCATACTCTGACAAACTGGCCTGCCGCCTGCTCCAAGGCAATATAGACTCTCTGTCCTGTCGAAGAAGAGAGCTCATTACCCACGCCTGTATCTCTGCGGCCTCTAACAACTCGGCCGAACTCTTCAAAATCTGCAAGGAGCTGGCCAATCCTGCTGCAGTCTCCACCTCTCCTGTTCCCTTCCAGGCCCTTTGCACAGCACTGGCATCTCACTTCACCACTAAAGCTCAGGACATTCTCTCCACTCTCTCCTCTTCCTCTACCCCTCCTGGCCCCTCTCCGGCATCTCTCCTCCTCTTTCCCTGTGTTCACTCCTGATGATGTTTCTAGACAAGTCAGATCTATGAAAGTCTCGTCAAAGCAGGTGCTCCCCTGCTCCTCTAGAATCATCAAGGATCATGTCGACATCCTCGCTCCAGCCTTGGCCCTAGCATTGTTGACCTCCTTTCTTCCTGATCGGCCCTCCCAGGTCCAATTTGGGTACTTTCTCTGTCCCACCTTTCTCTCTACATGTGGTGTTCCCCAGGGTTTGTTACGCTCACCTGGTATCCACGGGGACGCCACCCAGCCCTGGTTGGATGATTTGCAGTCTCGAACCCTTTCCCGGTCCCTTGGTAAGGCCTCTGGTTAAAGATGGGTCTGCAATATAGGAGAGCTGGTTTCAATACCAGATTGTCTTTATGTTTTCCATCCTCCCTTGGCCTCAACTCCATCCTCCACCTTGGGCCTTCTCCGCACCTTAATATTGTAAAAGGTGGATTCTCCGTCCTGCTCCTCGTGGCAGGGGCGCGTAGATGTGGGGCGGGGGGGCGAACAGCGACCAAGTTACTTCACTGGTGCAAGCCCCCCTGTGGGAATCTAGGCCTGCTGGGACTCCGTAGGTTTGCTTTATATGCAGTTCTTATGTTCCTCTTAGTTCGAATAATAATGTCTTGCTTCTTTCCTTTTAGGTATGGAAAGGTATTTTGGTGTTGTAACGCAGTTTGACGATGCGCATGGGCCGGTAGGCGAAAGTGCGGTGTGCGCGATGCTGTCCTGTGAGTAATGCGCGATGCGCAGCGCGGTTTCCCCTTTTATATTGCTAACCTGTGTCTTTTCTCTCCTTGCAGGTTGCGATGTTCCTCGCCGAGCGCCGTAATGTTACAGCAATGATGCTGACTAGGAGATGACTACCCACGTAAGAATTGTAAGAATTGTGTGGCTTTCTTCATTCGGGAGGAAACATAAGTAAACGCTTACTAATGCTGTCTTTGTTTCTCCTCTTTCCAGGTTATGGTATTCCAGGATGCATGAGGTGCCGGATGATGGAGTTCGTACCTTCAGGTGAGTGGAACTGAAGTCAGCGATGGATTCAAGACATGATACTGTTCAAGGTAAGTAGTGTTCTTTCTCTCTCTGCATGTCCTTGGTTTCAGGTAAGCTGCAATCAAAGAACTGGACACAGTGAGCGTTACGCTGCCCACAGCAAAATAACGCAAAGCATGTTCTGCTGTTTGGGTGTGGTTTAAATAGTCTCAGGTAAAGTAGTCGAAGTAAAATAGTCCCAGGCCTGCCACACCCAATGTAGTCCAGGTAAAGTAGTCCCAGGCCTGCCACACCCAAAAGACTAGACCGCATAGCTCAGTTCCTTGTAACTGAGCTATGTGTGCCTCCATGTTGGCTGAACCCTCCCCCCCAAGATAAATAGTCCCAAGTAAATAGTCCCATTCTAATGTTGGTCTTCATGATGGTTATGAGCCTGGCGACTTTGGCGCCAGGACTGACTCCAAGAGAATCTTGGATGAGGTTTTAAGGCCTTTGACCTGGCCATAACTGGAAGGCTGACTTGTCAGTGAGAGCCAAGGGCAAGGGTCATGACAGGTTCTAACCTCTCACCCTGGCTCTTCAACCATTACTTGGCTCCTCTGGCCCCCCTTATCCCTACCTTCTGCACTAATGTTCAGTGTTATGCGGATGACACTCAGCTCTCCTTTAGGCTCCTCTCAGCCTCCTCTGATCTCTCACTCATTCCTGACTGTCTATCTGTGATTCAGAAATGGTGTGCCTCCAATGATCTCTGCCTTAATGCCGCTAAAACTGAGAGCCTTCTCATTGGGACCCCTGCTCCCACTTTCCCTCTTGGACTCTGGCCGCCGACCTTGGGCCCTCCACCCGCACTTTCCTGTGAGGGAAAGAACACTGGTGTCATCTTCAACTCCACCCTCTCCTTTTCTCCTCACATCTCTGACATCTCTAAGAAGTCACACTACCAGCTGCACCTCCTCAGAGGTATTCTTCCTTTTCTCACTTTCCCCCAGAAGTTCACTGTCTCCAGAGCCCTAGTTCTCTCCAGGCAGGACTACTGCAACAGCCTCTTTCAAAATCTGCCTGCCTCTAATCTTCGCCCTCTGCAACTAATTCAGAACAGGACTGCAAGACTTGTCCTTGGCCTCAAGCCCAGGGATCGTATCTATCCAGCCCGGAAATCTCTCCACTGGCTCTCGATGGCTACAAGCATCAAGTTCAAGACCCTCTGCATAGTCGACAATGCTTTTTGGGGCCAGGGACCACACTACATCCAACTCTCTCTTCCTAAGCATCTTCCTTCTTGAGACCTCTGCTCATCCACCTCCAACTCTATGAGGGTCAGATGCTTCTCCAGGCAGAAAGTGGGGGTGGGGGGTAGATCTGTGTCCATGGTCGTGGCCTCTCTCTGGAAAAGCCTCCCTGGCTCTCTCAAACCTGAGCAGGATCACCTAAGGTTCTGGAGGCAACTCAAGACCTTCCTTTTCTTTCTTTCTTTCTTTCTTTCTTTCTTTCTTTCTTTCTTTCTTTCTTTCTTTCTTTCTTTCTTTCTTTCTTTCTCTCTCTCTCTCTCTCTCTCTCTCTCTCTCTCTCTCTCTCTCTCTCTCTCTCTCTCTCTCTCTCTCTCTCTCTCTCTCTCTCTCTCTCTCTCTCTCTCTCTCTCTCTCTCTCTCTCTCTCTCTCTCTCTCTCTCTCTCTCTCTCTCTCTCTCTCTCTCTCTCTCCCTCTCTCCCTCTCTCCTCTCTCTCTCTCTCTCTCTCTCTCTCTCTCTCTCTCTCTCTCTCTCCCTCCCTCCCCCCCCCCCCCCAGACCAGTAGCCCTTGCACTGCCTCCAGGACTCCCATCCACTTAGGGACTGTATCTGCAATCCTTCAGTCCCTTGCCTCGCTGCACTTACTTGAGCCACCACCCTGGCAGCATTTACCACATTGTACCACTGCACTCTGCCCCCGGCACTTATCCTCTTCCCTCCCACTCGCATGATCAGAATGAAAGGCCTAGTAAGATGGCTTGTTTTGTTCTCCCTCTGTCTACCCTTCCTTGTCTTGTCGCACCTAGAAACACTTGTGTACAGGCGTGTTATAAATGACTTACATCATATAATTTCTTCTCCTGTCTGTCATTTGCCGAGTCCCATAGGATCCTCTTTCTTACCTAGTCCTTAATACATTTCTTAGGAGTTGAAACCTCTCTCCCCACTTCTACATTGATGACGCTGAGATCTTTCTAAAGGACTGTCGTCCCAATGACGGCTCCTCCCATACATCCAAAAGACCACCTACTCATCACAAGCTGAATGGATGAAAGAGGTCTCGACCTTAATGGCTCTAAGATGGAATTCATTTCTAAGGGCCCCCAACATCTCCTGTGTTGTGCAATCCACATGCTTCCTACATTTTCTGTGCCCCTTTCGTCTTACATATCTACATTACAAACCAAAGATTCCAAGTGGATTACATCCTAAGTATGTTCATACAGGCCAGCACTGTCTCTAAGTGAGATTACAATTAATTTATACCAAACCTACATCTATATATATATATATATATCTGCTTTTGAGTCCCTATTCTCTGGTCCCTTGAACACAAGTTGGACAGACTTCAAAATATCCAGGAGGCTGGTGCCAGAGCTGTACCCCACTGGCACCAACTTGTGCCAAAACAGAACTTACAATCCTCTTCCTGACCTTCAAAGGTCTTGCGGGCACATCTCTAAGCTATTTCTTCAACAAAGCATCCAAATGTTCCCTGCCTGTTCTTTCAGATCCCCAGCCTCAACATAACCATCTCCAACTACTTTGGTAGAAGCGACAGGCATTTTACAGCTGTCCACCCTTCCCAAACTTTGAATAACCTTCTCTGCAACAGCAGGCACACGTGCTCTGTGATGAATCTGGTGGAGTCATCACTAATCTCTTGGCGGTATTACCTCCCCATCTCTGAAACCCTCATGGCCTATTGCCATGTTCCCTCCCTTTTCCCCATAAAGAACATGGAAACCCCTTTAGCCAAATCTGCGAGTCCACCTTGCAATTTTATGGAATCACCTTTTTCAATTCCACATATCATTCCATCATGAATGGTTTACCATCCAAACCTTTCCTTTTAGAAATGCTCATTCAACTTCCACCAGTCAACCACTTACAATGGACTTCAGTTCCTAGAATTTACGAAATACTGAGACGAAGAAGAGGAAGGATTGAGTAATGTGGAGCAAGAGAGACTGTGAACCTAGTGAGTGCTCTAGTGTTTCCTGGCACACACCTGTGCCTGGGAAATGTAATCCCAAACAGAGAATGGAGGGCCGCTGCTGTGGTGACTGGCAAGAGAGAATCATACCTCTCTGCACAGAGGGGAGGGTCGAGAAGCCAGAACTGGCATGGTGGAGTGAAGCGGTACACCAACGGAAGTAGAAGGAACTGCTAAACCGAGGGATGATGTGAGAACGAGAACGCCAGGAGCAGTTGAAAACACCTGGACATTTGCAGACGGTGAAGAGTAGTATTCCGCTTACCAGAGCCTTGAGAACAGCAAGTTGGCTAATTAGAAGCCACCGAGGTCCAGTCCATGAAGGAAAGCAGACTGAGAAAGAGAAGCGGTAGGGAATCCTTCACCAGCTGACCACGAGAGAAGATTCCAATGCCTACAGAAACCGTTGAGTCCTCCTGAGAACGACAAGAACACCAGGGCGTATCACGAGCACGCAGAGTACAGATTATTGAAAGTTGCCTACCCGAGAGAGAGCAGAGAAGCAGACATATAAGGCAAAGGAAACTTAAGTCGCAAATGAACCCTTTGCTAATGTGTAAATGTACACAGTGCATGTATGAAAACACTGAAGATAATACATCAGGCAGATACATTATCCAATATTGTATACAAGCAGGTTTTGAAATGGTTAAAAAACCAGAAGAAGCAGAAGCCCTGGCACAGGAATAGACCAGGCAGTTACAAGTGTGTGAACATTGGAAGTCCTGGAAGGCGGGTACACCAGGCAATCTCAAGTGTGTGAAGCAGAAGTCCTGGCAGGAGAGTATACCAGGCAGTAAAAAAAAGGATTGTGCTAAGCAAGTTTAATGTACAAGCATTGCATTTTGCCAAGAGAAGCCTAAAAGAACTGTTCTGAAAGAAGTCAACAGAAGCCAAACAAGTTTGATATAGAAGTGTTTTACTTGGTCAAGAAAGGCCCAAAGAACTGTTCTGAAGAGAAACTACAATTGAGAAGTCAAACAATTGTTGGCTATGTGTTATACCTGGCCAAGAAAGACCCAAAGAACTGTTGTGAATAAAAAGCCCAAAGAATAAAGAAAAATCCAGGAGAAGAGAACTACCAACTTCTGCAACCAAGAACCTCATCCTTGAAGAAACTTTTGTTTAAGTCATTTTTCCTTTATGAACACTTTTTCCAAATCCAAACCAATCAAGGTTAAAGACAAATCCCTCTTTTTACCTTAGAGTTTGGTTTGGAGTGTGAGGGTCAGAATAGAATGTTGGACACTGGATAGTTTTGTTTTGACATCCTGACAAGGACAGCGCCTTAGTGTTTGGTTAGGCAGGGAAATTCCTCTTAGAGCAGGGTCAGAGAGGCCTTTTGCCAACCCCTTTTGTGTTATGGCAAACTTGTGTCCGGCTCTCATTTCTAACCCCTCACAGCTTCCTTCTTTCACTTCTTTCACTTAAAAAAACACTAAGGCTCTGATTTTTTCAGTTGATCTTAACTGCTCACTCATCTTATTTAATAGCATCTCTTTATTATCAACATCGCCTTCTTATCCAGAAGGCACCTTTAACTATCAAATGCATAGTGTGTGGATTACACATTTTATGCATTTTACACATAAAAACATAAATAAATATAGAAGGCTTTCAAATAAAAGGGGGCCTCATGGTTGTGGGCATAGGAAATTATATTTCGCCCATGTTGATCATATAGGAAAAGTTCATTTTATTTCGGATTCTAGTGTTTGATTTCCCGTTCTAACACTAGCATCTTGTAGGACTGAAGTGGCTAGTCAGGCAATTCCCACCTATATTTAGTATGCTGCCTTCAATCAGACATACATTTATAAGGGTTGCAGAAATTCAGTGTGAGACAGGCGAATGGTGGGAAAGAGGGAGAGGGAGAGGGGTGGAGAGAGGTAGAGATGGCCTTGTATTTTGCAGGTTTTTAAGTAAATTCACACCCAATGACTTAAGGCCTGAAAGACTGTGTGCACCCAGAATGCTGATATTCGAATTTGGAGTTCCTTTCACATGGAGAAGTGACACGTTTTGATAGCGATATTCTAATGGAAAGTGTTGCATTATGTGGATCCTAGGTTGCGAGATATTGTCCTGTTTTTAAATAGCAGTGTGTGCCATGTGTAATAGTAATTTGCTGGATCATCAGGGGGTGGTATGTTTTGTTGCAGAGATATTTTGATGCCTTCCAGGAGATTTTCCCAATGCACATGTGTACGGTTCATGTAGATTACTGAAGTAGGTAGTATTACTAGGCTTCCCTTGACGAAGTCACTTTAGTGCACCAGAGATTGGTACAGTCACTGTACACTGGAGGTGCATTGGTGGAACGCTGGCCCAAACCCTGCTATGCCGGTCCTAGTTCCCTTTAGAATAAAAGGAACTACTGGACAAATACTGCTTGGGGAAGTGGGATATGTGCCTGATGCTGTGTGGTTTGAATGGGAGGGCGAAGAGAATATTGTAAATGAGATAAGAAATGTTCTGGCAGCTCCAAAGATCAGTTTTTTACATGTGCATACATCTTTATGGTGAGCAGTCATACTACTCTTTTGATTAATTAAAAATAATAATTACAATTTTTGGCTGAAGGTATTGACCTAGGACAATCTCTCCATGAGGCTGACACCACAAAATGTCGAGGAATTGTCAAATACAGGTTGCAGCTGTACTAACAAAATAACAAAAACTACTAGTTATTATATATTCTGGCATTGATAAAATTCCCTATCGTCTTACAAATGTTTTCTTCCTAAAGTTTGATAGATTTCATATGAATTTGAAAAGTAAGGTAATGTTTTTAGGAACACCCTCTTTAACAGACTCCTGGACCTCACAATTAAATCGAGCAGTGCACTCCTTTAGTTGGCCAAATATAGTCAAGCTAAACAATCCATCAAACCCAAACGATTCCTTTTTCAAGGCAAATGTACAATTGTCAGAACATTTTTCTGGATGGTGAATATCCGAATTTTCTAAAGAGAAAAGAATAAGACAAAGAAAAAGAAAGGAAACTGCAAAAAACAAGAATACACTTATATCATTTTGCAAAAAGCGCAACCAATATGTTGGACAGCCTGTGATCGATCTTGTTAAGAAATAATGTGAAAATGATAGATGGGGAAATGGTGATAGTCTTAAGTTGGTGTGTGGTGACTATGATGTCATATTGGGCTGAGGAGAACTCGTGGGTGAAGAAATGGGAGAAGATGATGGACTCAATATACCTAGACTGCTGATGGAGGGCCCCTCCACTTAGGATACTACTCTTTATCATTGTAGGATCCTATTAGAAGCTGTTTAAAGAGCCCTATGTGGTAGGGTTAAACTGGCAGGAGCACTTCCTATAATAATTGACATATGAGCACAATACGTTATATTAGTATATTGTTGGAGCAATGGCATGGTGCAGGAATTTGCTGTATTGGGAAAGGTGGGAAGCACCCATTATTCTTTGTCTTTGACATGGAAGGGTGATTCAAATACAGCAGTAAATGAGTGTCACTTTCCGATTAGTAGCTCTCATGAGCAAAATGGCAGGTTTATTCTTTGGAATGAGCAGAGTGAGAGGGAATTATATCACAAGTTATGATGCTCTTCTAAAGAGCATACAGAAAAAGGCTGTAGCTTTGACATACTACAGAAAGCTATGGTATATGCCTTTGCGGACATGATTCTGCTGTTTGGCAGAGTCTGATTCATTATGGGAAGAGGTGTTCCCAGAGGGGAGACATCTTGGGCAGATAAAAACTACTGTAGGAATAGGATGTTGGCCTTGGTGGGATCTATAAGGGGGGTGCCCCTAGAATTTACTGAAATTAGAGAAACAAGGAGGATTACAAAAGGGAGTTAGCAACAAAGAGGGAGGAGATCAGGAGGGAGAAATGTAAAAAGCTGAAGGAGGGAGCAGACAAAAAGGACACGTGGGCTATTTGGAACATTGTGGTGGGAAATTCCAAGTATTTAGAGAAAAAGGAGACTTTGCAAGGTTCTCATTCTGCCCATTATTTACAGATCTATATGCTGACCGTAAATAATTGGGTTAAGTTACCTATTATCAGGAGGTTTGAACCTCTTGAACCAGTGTTTATCAACGAAAGGAGCCGGGTGTTGGCTAGGCAATGCCTGTTAAAAGCTCCAAGTTCGAGTGTTTCTGAAATGATTTCTTCAAGTTTCAGCATGATCTACGGTTGCCCTGGTACGTCTTGTCTTCAGTGCTATTTCTTTCCACCTGGGTACATTCTCCAGTCTTCAATCAGAGTATTAGTAGTGTGAGCAATATCCATTTTATCTTTAATAGTTGTTTAATGTTGCTCTTATTTCACATTACAAGCACTTTGCATACCACCCCAAATGCATGGTTTGATATTCTTGAAAAATATGTCTATTTTGTACTGCATTAACCCTTAATGTTTCTGGAAGTGGGGTATGGGAGACGCTACTATTTATGAGATATTAGAAACAAGGGGTTTGACAAATGGTGTGTAATATATGTAGGACATGAGTAAAGGATTTTTATCATAAAATATGTTTTACGTTAAAAGTCCTCTATCTATAAGAAGCAAAGTGAAGTTTCCTTCAAAATGTTTAAACCCATACATACCTGTAGGCAAACCTAAAGCATAGTACCTTCCAGGCCCTGGCTTGAATTGTATGATTCGGTTACAGATGTACTTGGCTGCCCACTCGCTGGCTAATTCATACTCATCAAGAATTACCAATCTCATTCTAGTGATGAGGAAAGGATCTGGCTCTAGAAAGGAAAGAGGCATTCAGGATGAGTGCATGTGAATTTGTTTCTAAAGTATACATATTATACCTTTTATGTTGGAAGGTATAGGTAGAATTCCGCTTGGTTTTTAATTAAAAGAAAACGTTTTCAAAATGTATTTAAGCAATTGCATAAGATAAATTGTAGATTTGAAAATAAAATCTGCAAAAATATACAGTTTTAGTTTTAAAAATATACAATTTCACTTAATTTGATGGTCAAAGGTCAATATATGCAAATGATCTGCACACATATTGGCACTTCAATAATACAAGTGCCATTATATATAGCTTTTGCCATCCAAACCTTGTTTTTAAAACACATATATAAATGCATATTAAAAGAATAAAAGATCGAGAAAATAGAAATCCTGACTCTTTTCACCAGGAATGAGTTTAAACATACGGATTCCCTATATAATGTCACTTTATTTTGGAGCATGTATTGGCTTCTTAAAATTGTATGTTTTGATTCTTTCATGGTTACATGCAGGAAGTATTATCAATTTCCAGAGATCACCAAGATCTGGCTGATATCGATTTTCCTGTCTGATGTTTCCTTAAATCATTGCTAAGGACCAGAAAACCAGCCCCTTCAATTTCCTGCACCTGTAGAATATTTTTAGACGAGAAGGCCCTATAATGGAACATTTAAGCTTTCTCTGGGACCATATAGGTCTTGACAAGTGTCTTTGTGAAATGACTGCCAAAGAGCAAGCCTTGAGCTGATGGCCTGTATCTAGGAAGTTGACTTCCCCAGCTTAGAATCTACCCATACATGGATGCAGTTCAGCCTACTACTAGTGGAGGTAGTGCAATTTGCTCTTTGAACCCAACCTAAAAGCAATTCCGGATCCAACAGTGCGCATGTGTATTGAACTCTCTGGGCCAGACCTAAAACCTTGGTTAGTGGGCTGGATGTGTCAAGAAATGTATCTTGGCATGAGGACCAGACTTGATCGATAAACTTGTAATCCTTCATGATGGCCTCTAGCTCCTGCATAACTGTGACCTTTCTTCATCTTGGGGCCTAGGGGTATTCTGCCCTCAGCTGGCCACTGACATCTTTATCCAGAGTCATTGCGATGAGTACTGTGAGGTACTCTGCCACCTTTGGAGAAGGGGTTCAATCCAAGGACTTTAGTGTGTGAGGTTATCTGGGTTGAACACGTCATTAAGTGCATATCTGACCTAAGAAGCCCCGGCTATGCCTCTTCATCCTCATGCCACTGTTAAGTACTGGACATCAGTATGAGGGACTCTGTCAGGATCCATCCCTTGCTTTGGGCCAGCCAAGTCTTTATCTTCTTCTTGCCCTACTAGTGCTTCCTCTGGGATAGAGTGTTTGTCATGGGCAGCAGACAACCCTTGCTTCTTCAGCAAGGCATTATTCAGCCTTGAAAACAAAGCCTGCAGCACTGAGCAGCACTGAGAAAACTGCAACACTAGTTGAGTGCGGTGGCAAGGTGTGGGAGGTCACTGGAGTCTTAGCCTTCTTTAGGTTGGTATTAATTCCCCTTCTTGACACCCATTTTCTTTATTTTGTCTTCCTTGTGGTGGGTTCACCTCCATCCACTGGGCTTCATTGTCATCCAGTTGTAGCTAGATGGCTAACGGCAGCTCGGATACTGCTTTCTTGGCGGTACATTCAATAACCCTAGCATCCTCTTAAAACTTAGTGTCAGGCTTGTATCCTTACCATACTTACCGTCCTCAGACCAGTCTTACTCAGCTATATCTTTAATAAATCTGGCTGAGTCTCAGAGCCTCTTATTAAAGTGTTCACCGGTACTGCTGATATTCTTGTGGGTGTTAAGCAAGTGCACCTCTACAGTGCTTGTCCATGTAGCAGGATGTTATCAGTTCTAAATGTTCTAGTCCCACTCAACGGGCCCCACCTATCATGGGCTAAGGACTGTGCTTAGAAACCAAACAGGCATGCAAAAAGGAGTGGCTCCTGACAGCTATGATCCTGCAGCACAAGCAGTCACAGTATCACTGTGCTCCATGCAGCCACCCTCGGCTCCTATCACTACTTGCCGTTGTCGAACCTGGAGGCGCAAGGCTACTGGCAATCCACTGAATGCACTGACCGGATCGGTGGGCGGATGGAGCTGTGTCCTACACCTTGAATAGGGTGCTTGATCTAGATCATAAACCCAAAGAACCCAGTGATTATGGGTCTGGTACATCTGGCATGCACACTATATACTCCGGTATGCTTACTACGCTAGCCAACATTCCACTTGTGACGCTCACCTCACCAAAAGGCTACGACCTGAGCAAAGCAAACCATAGTATTCCATGCAGCTATAGCATTGACTTAACTAAAATGGAAGAGAACAAAATCATGATGTCAGGCCCAGCACCTGTGAAAATCAGATGCATCAACATGGTGAAGAAAAAAATGAACGACAGATCTATTTTAAGTTGCTAGCAGGAGAATGCTGGCCGTACAAACAATGGTGATATCATTCCCTTTTTCTTTATTGGTGGTAGCACCATCACGCAGAGACTTCTTTATGGAAGGGCAAATGGGGCTTGATCTCGGGGTCCGCCCTTGGAGGGTGCCTGCCACATATGCTTCCTGATCCAAAGAAGCCAGTGTCGACAAAATGTAAAAAGCAAACTTTAGGATATTTTATGGCGTGCTGCTGAGGCTCTAAATCTACTGCCTGACTATTGTTGACAAGCACATGCTTCTCTGATCATCTAATCCTGTAAGGCTTTCTTTGTTCAGTCTGGTATAAATAGTTAGTGCGGCCACTTACGCATTCTCACTTTTCTGTGGGGAATGTATTGATCATTCACAATAACCAATTTTGAAATGCATATTGATAAAGTTGAGTGCCACAATGGTTCAGAAGATAGCTTAGTGAGTTAAGCCCTGGTTACAGGGATTTGTGTTAATATGTAACATCACAAAACCAAATTCCAGCAAGGCCGACACAGCCATGGCTATGTCTGAAGTTGATAAACCTGCATGTATATATAGATATATGTTTCATGGTGATGGTAACAGCTATTGTGCTACAAAATCAACGTACCTGCACCAGATTGAGGTAGCTATAAAAATGAATGTAGCATCAGTATGGTGAACGTCTAGAACTCGGTTCCTCCAGATGGAGGTTGTAAAACCTGAGCAGCCACCTCCAATGAAGAGCATAAAGTGTTAGTTGGGATAGGTGATTAGGTAGCCACATTTGTGTCACTGGAACCAAATTGCCAATGGCTCGAAACCTGGTTTTACCAGCAGACAATATACTGATCCTGGATCATTTTAAATCACTGCATAGTACTGTCTTTCTTCCATGAAAAGGGTTGCCTCCTCATAGGTTGGTGGCATTGTTAAGCCCATTGCCTGATTTTGTTTTATGTAGGCCATTTGAGTAGAAGGGTTCCTAGACAGAAGAGAGGGGGTCAAAGGTCACACGCATCTGGCACCCATCATTTCAGGTCATTACTTACTTCATGCAAAAACATGCTTTTTTAAATGCAAAAGTTCTTTTGCCCATTATACATAACAATCCTCAAGACGGTGAGTGTATTTAATACAAAAGAAAAATCCAGATAAACATTTTCTTTAAACGGACATCATTTTGTTTCTGGTGCTTGTACACTTCCCTTGATGATGGAGACGATGAAGCAAGAATCATTCCAATTGTGCATAACCTGCTCCTTTATTGTTTTGTTTTTAAAAAATGTCAGGTTGGGTTATGAGAGGTTTGTACTTTCCAAGTCAGTTCTATTTTAGTTCATGAAAGGAAAACATTTACAAATCATGGTACCTTGCTTATGATAAGGATTGGAAAACAAAGTGGTGAAGTACAGAAATTGCAGATAGGGCTCAAATTCCAGCTCCACCACTGTGTGGGATCCTGGGCCACTCATCTAATCTCATAGTGTCTAACCTGTTAAAATTGCCCTTCCCAAAACATTTTAAAATTGCCAGCCCTTTCAAGGTATGCTTTTGAAAAAAGCCTGACTCATGGTTTAACTGGTTATTTTGTTGCTTCATATATGATGATAGTGACCATTGATATATTGTACCCTAATGCCATTTGTTTCTTTGCTTTCTAATGGCAACACCACTGAAAACCCAGATACCCACCCTGTACAAATGCCCAAATAAACAAACAAATAAATAAATAAATAAATACATAACTACATTGGTCCTATTTTTATCTCAGTCTATATCCAGAAACGTGCACCGTCCTGGTAGCTTTTGAGCTGCATCCACTATTTATAATGCGGCGCTTCTACCTTTGTTGTTGTTTCCAATTAGTGTCCTCTGTCCATGCTTGAGGCTGCTAAATGAGTACTTTGTCTGTTTTGTGGTATGTGCATTTCTTTCATGTGGCTACTGATTTATGTCCTACATTTCAACTACAGTTCGTATACCTTGCTTGTGCCTGATATTGTTAAAAAGCTTCCTGTCCTATTCTAGAACACTAGTACCCTCTTCCTGGACTGGGACTCCTATTGTTGTCCTTGAAATTCCGCTTTTTTATTATGAGTCCAGCTTGGATGAAGAGAAGGTAAGGTAAGGGAAGTGGAAGAGAGTAGTAATGCTTATTTTGATCAATGCAGGGCAGCATAACAAGCTATGGTTTACGATTGCAATGAGGCGGGTCCGACCACAGACTCTGGTTGCCCAAAAGTTCTTTGGTTCAGTGGACGGGATCACAAAGGTGTCTGCACCCCAGGCCCAAAATTGCTTAAGATGGCCCTGCCCTGTGCTTCATTTATTTACACTGATCCAGCTGTAGTGATTAGTATTTTTCAAAAAGAAATGACTAAGCTAAATTTGTAACAAAAACCTGTGTAATTAAAATGAATTACTACACAATTTCAAACTGTTAACCTTACCAAACTCCCACCAAAACCTGTGGCACTCTAGAAGAACCAGAAGATCAGGATGCAACTACACTCCTAACTGGAAGACTTCTGACCCAGAAACATCACCAGCAGAGCAGATTGGCAAAGATGTTCAGTGACGCAACAAGAGTTACTTAATAGTGTGGCAATAAGACCCCAGGCGGCGGGCCAATACCGCCCCAGGTAATGCCCAGGGCCTTAGTTATAGGCCTGAGCGTAGTAATAAGTACTAATGGTCTTATTGCCATTAGTACCCCGGTCTGTTGGATCGGGGTGTTAATGGCATTTTTTTCTGTTCCGAAACACGTTTCGGAACAGAAAAAAAAAATAAAAATGGCAAAAATAATGGCCGCCGCCATGGAAAGGGAAAACATAGTCCGTTTTCCCTTTCCATGGCAGCCATCGGGAGCAGACGCGCTGGGAACAGAAGTGTTCCCAGCGCGTTTGCTTCCAAGACCAGAAGAAAAATAAGGTAAGTGGGGTCGGGAGGGCGGAAGGGAGGGGATGGGGAGGAAGAAAAAAAAAAAAATGTAACGCAGTCTCCGGTGGGGGACGATGGAAGCCTCCAGCCGTGTGGAGGCTTGGAGCGGGGATGGCCCCGCTCCGAGTCTCCATGCGGCTGGAGGTTTCCATCGTCCCTTGCCGGAGACCGTGGGATAGAAGGTAAGTGGGGTGGGGCGGGAGGAGGGAGGAAACGCTTGGTAAGTGGGGTGGGGCGGGAGGAGGGAGGAAACGCTTGGGGAAAAAAAAATCTTACCTGAGTCCCCGGCGGGGGACGAAGGAAGCCTCCAGCCATGCGGAGGCTCGGAGCAGGGATTGCCCCGTTTTGAGCCTGCTCATTGTCTGAGGGGCTGCCACGCCCCTCGCCGGGAACAGAGTAGCCGGCACGCACCGCGTGGACGGGAATACCGTGTGGTATGGCTCGCAAATGAGCCAATCACCACACAGTATTCCTGTTCAGCCGCGCGTGCCGGGTACTAATTTCAGATAACTCAGAAGGAAGGGACACCTCTGCATTTGTTAATCTTTTATTCAGCGTAAGGGTGCAGCAGGAGGAGACTGACACACAGGTCCAGCCAAGGTTCTCTATTGTGGTAGCAATGGACAAGCAAGCAAGGCTTAAGCTCTCAGGAGGTGATGTGGACTGGTTTTTAAGTACAGTGAGTCCCCAAACCCCCACAAAAGAACATCCACACACTATGGTATGTACTAACACAGTTCCTTATATGAAAATAAGGTTCAGAGATATATACACAACTAATAACACACTTTGTACTCTGGTAATTCCAATACGGCAAATATACACAATGTCTATGTGGTACCACACTTAGCTTTAGATTGCTTTAAAACGTATCAACTGCTGACAGTTATAATCGCATACAAATCATGCAGCCAGGTATAACAGCATTGATCATAAGAAAAGAAGGCAGATTAGGTTAAACAATGGCATAATGCTTCTTTTGTTACTAAGACACAATTCTGAGTGAGGATCCCCCCACCTGGGCAACCTGTAATAAAAGTATTAACAAGCCCAGTCCATAAATGTTTAACCAGTCTTCTTTTCTTGTGAAAAATGTTAACCACCCCAATGTACCTGAGATAGAAGAGTTTCTTTGATGGTTCGTCGACCGATCCCTCGAGGGTGGACTCCCTTTAAAGCAGGAGCCACTGGGCGTCGAGATTCCTCTAAGAAATGTGGAACACTGGCATCGAGACAGCAGCTTCGAACTTCGCCTTGTTCTTTGACGATTGTTCGAGGAAGTCCTGGGAAGATGAGGCATGCGTTTCACTTTCAATGCAAATTCTTTGGTGCCGCAAAGAAGACTTAGTGATGGATGAAGGCCCAGCAGCCGGCATCGGAAGATACTTCAGTTGTCCTCTGGCCTGTCGGTGCTGCAGCCAAAGCACGTACCTCGGGATGGCTTCGGTGATCAGGACTCGACCACAGGCTGGATTTCGGATCTTCACTCCTCTCGGGAGGATAGCTCAGGGGCAACGTGCTTGCTGTGGAAACAGGATGACACAGAGCAACACAGGTTCGATCCCTGGATCCGCACTTAGAAACCTCTGGGTATTAAGCGCATTATAAAAAGACTATCAGATCATATCATGTCAGTGTCCTCGGGATGGATTTGTCGGCTTTGGGTGACGGAAAACCCACCGGCGGACTTTCCTCAGTAGCCGACGACCTCGACTTTCTACAGCGGCACAAAGCGGTTGACGGTGATGGCAAGGGAGCCCTCTGTCAAATGTTCTTAGGCACTGGTGGAGCTTTGCGTCGCCGGTCATCGAGCAGCACGGTATCAAGGTATCCCCGCTTCTGGGTGACACGCTTCGACTGGCTTCCAACGGTTACGGAAATCTTCCGGACCCCGGTCGACCGCAATGGACTTTGATGGCCTTGCTATCCCAGCGCTTTACTTCAAGATTCTCGGTGGACCCCTTCTCCGGTCGACAGCCTTTCGAGACTGGCTTCCAGGGTGCCTGGATGAAGAACAGCAGTTTTGCATGATGGTCCCTCATAGCTCGGGGAGAGGTCTCCTAGCCAGGCCCTCTTTCGGTTCAGTCCTCGACAGACTCGACAGCTTTTATAGTTCGTCGAAGGAAATGCAGCAGCCATTTTTCTTCTTACAGCTGGGCTTTAAGGAGGAGCTTCAAGTTTCAACTTCAGCTTCTGAACAAATTGGTAAGTGAGAGGTCACCAGATATAAACATCTGTCCCTCATTCACTCTGCCTGAGCCAGGCTCAATCAGCCAATCACACAGAAGGGCATTCATGCAAGCAGGGAGCCAATCAAGCTCACAGGCATTCAGGCTATTCACTTCCACCCAGACACCCATAACAAGGAATGTGGATAGGGGCAAGCATCCAGCCTTTCAGCACACCACACTGCATTCATGTCAGTTTCACGCAGCGCTGTCTCATTCATTGCTTCACACACACAGAAACCAGACACCCGTAACATAGAATCCATATTGGTCACACACTCTATTCATACAGGTCCAACCCAAAGGGTGTACCCACCACATACAGTCACTGGGAAGGCTCCAGCCAGTCTGGTCTGGACTTCCCCCACAATACCATACATGGTTCTTCCACCCAACAGCCAGTCAGGGGAAGGGACAGAGTCAGAGCTTCCCAGGACTTTGGAAAAACAAGGCAACAGGCAATAAAAACCAAGAGGCCACAGGGGCCATCTTGCTTTCTATCAGGAATCCATGGATTCCTATAGCAGGGCCTGGGCCTCCCAAAATGGAGGACACTCGGAGCACCTGTCACATTCAGCATGGAGCTGTCACCAGCCCATCCTCTGCTCTATGGGCATCACACAGGTGCCCAACAACACACTAGGGTTACAGGGTTTTGGGTTGTACCCCCACCCATGGGTGCCATAAGGGTTTCCCAAAGGTCTCTGTTCACCACAACCAAAAAGAGGAAGAGCTGCACTGCCATTAGTCCCAACTGGACTCCTGTGCAGAAAACAACACAGAACACACATGATAAGGGAGTACAGGACAAGAACATGGAGGCCATGTCCCTCCAAAGCATTTACAGCATCACAAGGGGTTTCCCTAACTCAACTTAAATACTAAGGGTTCAGTCAGAATGTCCATGTAAATCAATAGTCCACTGTCCTGTGTCGAAAAGCCTACTTCTGTCCCTTACACTTGCAACTTAACTTAAGAGGGAATGGATTTCCTTGGTCCAGAAGAATGACTCCCTTCTTCACAGTTCCAATTGTTAGGTGGGATCTTTACCTGAGGAAATGACTCCCTTCCCCAGGTCTCAACACCTTTCCAAAGTATGAAACAAAGTTCCAGGTTGCAATGTCAACAACGGTAAATTTCTTAGTTCAACTCAAAGGGTAAAATTGCAGTGCAAACATCACTGTTCCTTCTGGCCCACTGTTGTTTCTTTACTATGGGGTTTTCTGGGGAGTTACTCCCTTCTCCAGTTATCTTGTCGGCTCAACTACCAGAAAATACTCTTAGTCTTTTCCTCCACAAACACCGCCAGGGGGAATGACCCCTTTCCCCTGGACTTTCTCTTCACTGGTTTCACACCTTCACAGTGTCAGGGGGAATGGCTCCATTCTCCTGGCCTTTCTCAGGCTCCCTACTGCAGTTCACGACAGTAGGGGAAATGTCTCCCTTCCCCAGACCTTTCTCAGGCTTTTATTGCACTTCACAACAGTTGGGGGAATGTGTCCCTTCTCCTGGCCTTTCTCAGGCTTACTTTCACATTTTCCAATGCCTGGGGAAATGTCTCCATTTCCATGTTCCTTTGCCAGGCGTATACTTGTTTCTCTCTTCACAATGCCAGAGGGAATCACTCCCTTGCCCAGGCTTTTCTTAGGCATTGTTTGTGGCAGACCTCCTTGTCCCAGTACTTGTCAGGGAGTACTCATTTGGGTAGTCCTTCTTCTTCTTCTTCTCGGGAGAAGTCCATTATGTTCCCCTTGGGTAGTCTCCATTCTTCCTTGTCTCAGCAGGAAATGGGATGCCCACTAGCCTAGCATACATGGAAGTGTGGGCTATTGAGTGAGGGGATAGGAGGATGTGTAGGAGGTGGAGGTGATGGAGGGTTGGCATACTGCGCTTCCATTGGATGGTCATCCTTATATCCTCATGAGATTCTCCCGCTGAGTAACACCGCAAGGGGGTCTATCAGGTAGCGGCCTCACCTCCCTGGCCTCAAGGGAAGGGGCTCCACCTCAGGGAGAAGTGACGACATCCAAGGATTCGTCACATCAGTCAGCCCAAATATCAAATGGATACTAAAATATTTCCAAAGATTTTAGCAAACAGTTTTAACGGTTTCCTCCAAAAGCTACTACATGAGTAACAGCAATGATTTGTAAGTGGCAGTGGGTCTTTGGTGCAGTTGTCCATAGCTCAAATAAGGGATGTTCGTTCAGAGTGAGTCTTTTGGTGGGTCCTGGAATGGTCCATGGGATTCCAATGTAAATGTATTAGAACTGCTCAAGCTCCATGTTCAGACTTTACATCAATCAGGAGCTGGGCCCTCAGGTTTTATACATGCCACATTTCAAGTCTGGCCATCACTAACTCCTGGTGAGTAAGAAATGGTTTGCTGTGTGTAAGTGATTAACTGAGTGTGCAAGTGTCTTTTCATCCCTGGCTAGTAGCTTGCAACACATGTTTATACCTGATAATCAGTATAGTCAGTGATCCAGATAAGATTTGGAAGTGGGAGTATTTTATTCCCTACTTTTTAAAGATGGGAGTAAAATGATTTTTTACAGATTAAAAATGTAAGTCCATTTTCCAATGGGAGTGTTTTATAAGCAGATACAAATATGTTTAAACTAGAAAACTGACATTTTTTTTAAAATAATCATTTCTTTGCACCTAGTTATTCATGCACATAAAAAAGATACCGGTTTACTTCTTCCCATCGGGTAGTAATAATAGTATTTTCTTCCTGTGCTATTACATGCACTACTGCTGCAAACATATCCATGAAGCTTTGTGGGTGAAAGGCATTTTTTGTTGAATGTATTTTAACTCCCTATTTTCTTTTTTGGGAGTATTTGCCTATTTATAGGGAGTAAAAGTGGCAGATATCCCCTTTAACTGTAGGGCTGAGTATATTCCTCTGTCTATAACAGTCAACATCCCTAATTTAAAAATGTGGATTATATGTCAAAAATACTATTATTGTACGTTCCTAGTCATAGTTTGAATTTATTTCTTTTTTACAAGATAGTACAGGAGCATAAGTAGAAGTCCGTTTTAGCGAGGAAAAGGTAGGACTAGTTTTATGTCATCAAAAACAAACTATATATGAATACTTTCCGTGGTGTCACTCTATGGTGCGCGGGATTTAGTATTGATAATGTCACCAAAATGACCATCTTCATTATCTTGGTTATTTATGGACGGATTCAAATTTCTGTGGGCATGGTGGCACTGGTGATGATCATCAATTTCATGGGGTACCGTCTGCCAAGATCATACACGTTGGCTGTGCGTGTTTCCCGGGCTTTCTTGTCCCGTGATGTGGCTTAATGGTCGATATGAGGTGTACTTTCTCTCTTCTTGTCTTTTGGCACTGTGGTGCTGTCATCCGCTCCATGTTCTGCCACTGCCGCCCATGCTCGTCCTCTGTCTCATTGCAGGTACTTGCTAGGGTGCGTGTCTCTGTTCCTGCTACCTCTGCGATTGTCAGTGCTTCTGTTTCCTGGCGGTGCTGAGTACTTGTTCTCTGGCTGACTATGTGGCGTTGAGCTGAGATACACTGATGCATAATGGTTTATTTTACCACACTTTCAACAGACAATCCCCAGTGCTGGGCACTGTTCCTCCCTGTGCCATTTGCCTCTGCAGCATTTGCAGGATTCTTGCGTTTTTGATGCTGGGAGTGTCTTCTCCAGCCCTTTGCTTTGGGTGTTTACTGCTGTGATGGTGTTTTCAGGTTTCTTTGAATCTAACAGTAGTCAGCTCATTACTGTTTCCATCGCTGCGACCTGCGCATCCATCTGTTCTTGCTGGCGTCCCATGATAAATATGCACTCTACTACTGCCAGGTTCCTCGATGACAGCATCGCCCTGAGTAATTTCTCTGATGAGAGCCCATGGATCACTTGCTGGCGTACTGCAAACACCTCATCCGGGAAATCATATCTTATGGCCATCTCCCTTAGGAGGGCGTGGACATCATACATTTTCTCATGAGACCGCTCGCATGTCTGACTCATTTAAAAGTCAGGGTTTAGTTGCAGTTTGAATTTGTCTGTCAGGAATGTTTTGGCTTTGTTGCAGTCATCTTCAGTAGTCCTGTTAGGCAGGGCATTAAACAGTCTGAGTGCCAGCGTCCCCAGGTTATGCATTAGGAGAAGCCTTTTGTCCTCTGGGTCTGTGACCTTCTGTGATTTGATGTGCAACTCGAACTGTTGCAGACATAACTCCCACCAGGGTTCAGCCCCTGGCCAATAGGGGTCAAACAGGTCATGAATTGCCCTTGGAACGAGTCTAGCCATGTATTGCCCTCAGGGGCTGGTTCCTGGGTGCTTGCTCTCGCTGGTGAGGGTATGATGTCCTGTGTCTTATTGGCTCTGTTATATGTTCAGGGCAGAGCCTGGGTTGTTATTTGAATGATAACTCTGATTTATCCCCACATGTTTGCTTGCTTGTTGGTGTTGAGTGGGGCTGTCTGGGGTCTTCCTCCCCACCCAGTTAACTCACTGTGCTCACCAACACGTGAGTTGTGCTCGACAATCCTTCTCCTGCACAAGCTCGCTCTCTGATGACTGCCCTGCTCATCGGCAGCAATTTCCTTTAGTTGATAGCCTTCCGCTTGCCTGGTGCATGTTGTGGGCTCACACATGCTATTTCCCTTTCTTAGTTTATTTTTCTTTTGATGCGAGGTGACACTATTCGCCACTCGTGGTTCCCCCTGAGCCACAGCAGGCGCTTGCTCTTCTGCGTCACGTTACATCATTCACAGCGTGATGGGGACCGGACTTAGGCTGCCAGTACTGTAGCGCTAACGGTGCTGCTGATCCACTCTGCTTTATGTCCCAAATGCTGTCCTGGTGGGTGTTAGAGAGATGTATCTGTTTCATGCTTAGTCCACTCTCCTAGTGAGACCCCCCCCAGCACTTTTTGCTGTTCTTCTGGACCTTTTTCTTTCTCTCCTGAATGAGGGGAGCCTTTTTCCCCTTATACATTCTTAGTTGCTCTGACCTTTGGAACTCTATTTTTTCTGTTTTACCTTATTCTATGGTGTCTTGCTTTCCTCCATATCTCTTAAAGGCATCTGTATTAAACTCTTGCAGCACACAGCACCCGATGAGCAGTGTTGCTGGGAACCCTTTGGGTTCTCCTTTGAGATTTTTTTTACTATCCTTAAAAACAACTGTTCTTAAGCATGGAGGAATACTTTGCATCCTTCCTAAAACTTTAACTTATGAGAGATTAGCAAATACCTCCTTATGTGGAGTGCTAAGGGGATACCTAGTATCCCTATCTCTCTGCTCCTTGGTCACAGTGACAACCCTATAGTTATGGCTGGTGGCAGTAGATATGTTCTTCCAACTCTGGTGCTATTTCTTTTACCGTAGACTGTATTCACAGACTCTGTTATGTACCAAAGGGTCACCTATGTGCTTACGTGGTGGCTCCTTTCTTTTTTCATCATTTCTTGCGTTGTTGTTCTTTGTGAACCCTTCATCTACCATTCTGGGAGGGGGAATTCAGAATGTGAGTTTTGCCTATGGCAGGAACCCTTGGGTGTTCCCGCCTAGACTCCAGTTTGTCTTTGAAGGCAAGAAGCGGGGGAGGAGTTTTAAAAAGGTGAGGTGAGGTTCCTGAGGTAGAAGGCGAGACGGTCACTGGAACAGATGATCCAAAGCTGTAGATGACCAGAGACGCCTGCAGACCCTTCCAGTAACCATGAAGTGGCCACTACTGTCCTGATCCCGTTTATCGACAGAGGAGCTCCGAAGAGGATGTCTCCTTCCCTTTGGCTGGTGAGAACAACCAGCCCCAAGACGAACTGCAGATCGAGCCATCCCCCGAGGTGCTGTGACCTTCCAGGGCTGCATACGGGAATACCAGGGGACCTCCGACCCATTTGCAGTTCAACGTCTTTGCGTGGACGAATCCGCCCAGGACTTTGGTGAGCTCCAGTTGGACCTCCAGTGGCAAAATCCCACTCATCCAAGACCCCTCACCAGAGTGCAAGACTGCAGAAATGAGGACAATCGACCAGTGCTAACTGTTCATTTTTGGAGCTGTTAAAAAGGTGCCAAAATCGCACACCGACGTTGGAGACCGAAGAAATCCTTGCTGAGTGTCCTCTGAGTGTCCTCTCTTGCGACTCCTGCTGTGACATCCCATTCAGAGTCCTTCCTTTTGACTGGGTCTGTCGCTGCTGCATTTTCATCAACCAACCTAAGGTACTGTGGGGCTCGAGGTAGAACTTACCTCAAGCTGAAGAGTCGCTTCAGTATGACTGGAGTGCGTTACAAGGTGTCTAGGTGTCCTCCCATATCTCTGACCCAGACTTAACAGTTTATGCTGCTTTAGGGAGTCCTTTGAGGGGGCCTTATGACTTGTGTTATCTACTAAAGCATTTTTATTTAAGTGGCTAAAGTATCAACTTTGTCTTTGCTGCTGTTGCATAAGACTTTTTCTCCTCTGCTACACTGACTTTGATTAACTCTTGTATAGTTAGGGATTGGACTTCCAAAGCATTAGAAGCCTTGAACATTGTTGCTAAGAAGTAATTGCTGCTAAAATCTTGCATAACCCTAATTTTCCTTTCTACAGACTTTGTCTGATGTGACTTTACTAAATGAATGAAACTAAATGAATGACTCTATCAGTACTCTGTAACAAAGCGAGTGTGTGGCACTACTAGTAATACAGTAGAACTGTCATTAGTGTCATTTTCTGTAATAATTGTAGGCGCGAACAACTACTGTTGAAGCAGTCACCTATGAAATATATTGTTAATAATTTCTATGTGTGTTGGTTAGTCTAAATAAGTATTTACCTACCTTGCCTTGTGTATATATGAATAAATGTGTGTTTAAGAGTTTTTTTGCACTATTGTATTGACTGGGTTAAGTGTACTTACCTACAGCTCACATTCTCCTCATAAGATAAGTCTGGCTGCTCTGCAATTCTACCAAATCCTTTGGGTAGTAAAGACTTATACTAAGAGTTGGGGACCAGTATACCAAGGGATAGTTTTATAGTCTTACCTCCAAGTGGACTTTAGGAAAACTCCCCTAACACAATACTGATGCCACGGTGCTGGCTTTGCAGGTCAGTCGGCTGCTCCAGCGATGCTCTGCTCTGCCGCATACCTGTAATGCATGCCCCGAGGCAGGGGGTGTGTGCCATCTCTTCATCGTCTGCTCAGACTCCAGAGGGCTGGAGCTCTGTCACAGCGATGTCGGCTGGGCATGTGAGGTGACAGGTTTGCATCCTGTACCACCTCGTCGCCATTGTGATGGTGCGTTCAACGGTATCGCTGAATACACAGACTAAATAAAAGACGCACCCTGTGTTATGTGGTCTGGACTCACTGCCTGAGATTCCCGGGCTTTCGCCCATATTTATTTACTCACCAGTACGCTGTCATGATGCTCCATTAATCACCTGACAACATCTCAGCATGCACCAACCACCCAGCTAGGGGTGCAGGGAGAAGGAACATTACCTCTGACACGTTGTGGGAGGCTGGGAGTATTATAGTCTCAGGGGAGAGTTGCGGGTGATATATTAATAAGATGGATTGAATTTCTGGAGTGCAGTTTGTAACCTCAGAAGTACTGGATCGAGGAAGAGGAACGTAGAGGTAATGCCCTTTCTGCCGAAGCAAACAACAATAGCAGCACCTTCAACACTATATGCACAAAGCATAATCATAATCAGCACATCAAAAATGCTCGTCTTATACAAAGCATCGTGGCATTACTGCAAGTGAAGCCTTCAGAGCACTTTTTTTAATTTGTTCAAAAAACGCTCAGTGATGAATGATTATGAAGGGAGAAAACTAGCCTTTCAAATATCACTTCCTTCTTTAACACAGAAAAGCAAGTCTGCAGGGCATAATAGACTGTTAGCGGTGAGATTGTACTGATTTTCCACCAGTTGGACTGATTCGAACTTACATAACATATACTGATGGCACTTCCTAGCAGCTGCATCCCACAAAACAGATCCCCATAGTTTGCAGACTCACCTCTCGGATTTGTTTTATGTGTATATAACTAGCGGCGACAGTGCAGTGGGGTGAAGGCAGTAAAACAATAACGAATTCCTATAAAAAGAAGCTCAAAACAAACCAATTCCACATAACGACGCGGAAAGGATCTAAACATTGAAAAAATGTCATAGCAAGTAGCCGCCAAACGAGACGCATTAGTGATACATTATTGATATTTCTAGCAACATATGTAAACACAAATATGTACATTTTTCATGCGCTGTTCCTTCATCCATATTTTACAGCTGGGCTCTACACTCATGCATATGGATAACACTTTCTATCCAATGCACGTTTATCCACACGTCAGTATTTAACTGCAATATTGGATAATTTTCAGACCGAACAGATCCACAAGTGACAGTGGGTCCTTTCCATTTAGAAGCATCATAAAATACTGTTTGGAAAGGAAGCTCTCGGATTCTAGGACCGATTCGCCATATTTAGCTTCTTCAAGACAAGTTTGTTTTTCACCTTTTGTCTGAATATAAATGCTACATTCTCAAATAATGTTATGTTATAGCGACTGCCCCTGTTCATCGCAAGACAAGTTGGTTGTACAATCCAAACCCTCAGCCATACTCATTGTTCTTTTTCGCGAAATATCATTTACATGACACCCATGTATATTTGTCTGTATTTTTTCACTTCAAATAAATTATGTTTAATAATAATTGACATTCAGTGTTTTCGATTCAGTCTCCTGGGCAATTGAGGTAAGGCTCTGAGACAATATCATGTGACTGCAGTGCAATCCCTGGCCACAAGAGACTTGGAACATTCCTAAGGCCCTTAGGCCCTTAGGCTAAAGGGGACAAAAGGTGCTGTGCTGTGTTTGCTGGTGGATATGAACACACAGCGGGACCTGCTGGCGGGCGCTGTAACTATATATGCGCGTGGCAGCCAAAAAACAAACAGACACAGTGTTGCCGTAACAGGTCCCCACTCCAGACTGCAGATGGAGGTGGGTGGGCCGTATTTATTGTGTACACTTTGACTCCTCCATTTTTCCACAGAACAACAAAACCTCTTCTGAAACCCAAACTGTTTGAACATAGCTCTTATACAAAACAAGTTCCTTACAGGCCTTCACATGTGTAATATCTTGTCCCTTCCAACCTGCTCACTCAGGGTGGGCGACCACCTACAGTTCATGTGCCTACATCGTAGTCTCGTAGGTACTGTGAGGTTGACCTAATGCCAACTTGACCTACTCCCATTTGACTGCATATTTGTGACCTAGTTCAGTTGGTCAAATGGTACCCTTTAATAAAATAATAGTTGTGGGGTGGGATAAGGGAATAGGTTGAGGGCGGAAGTCGGGGGAGATGCAGGGGGTCTTCGCATTAGGGGGTATTGTGTGGGGGCTCTGTCCGCAGTAGGTCAAAAAAATGAGGTGAAAGAAATTAGGTCAAATGGGCAGTAGGTCAAGTTTTTTAGGTCAAACAACTCATATCCGAAAAGAAGGCATGGTATCACAAGTGATCACAGTTCAAGAGTGTTTATTGAACTTCAATGGATTGGTGGAACAACTATCTAAACCTAAAACTAAGGATGGGAGCAAGCTACGACCATCAAATAATAATGCAATCCTAGTCGAGTCTATCAAAACAAAAGGGCCCATACTAATAAACCTATTATCAATCGTTACTTCTAAATACAAGATGATGTGGGACAATAGTGTATGCAAAAATTAAAGTGTTCAAGAAATATGTCAGAACAGTTGAGCAGTTGGCTTCCCTTTCCCTCGTATTCAACACAGGGCAATGCGGCACATTCGAGCTTCGCACACACTCTGGCAACTCTGCCACGAGGGTACAGTTCAAAGCATAGGTATTGGGGCCTTTTGCCAAAGCCTCCTTTCCAATAACCGTCTCTTACTGCAGAGGGTCCTTTGTAACAAATACCAAAGTTCCTTTCTTATCAGGATTTTAACATGTACAAGTTCTCACTTTCGGTATTCATTATGGGTATCTCTCCTTGAGGCTTGGACCCCTTTTTACCACAATGTAAACAACTGGTACCCCTCGTTCAGGCTCGGACCCTTTTAGCACAATATTCACATTTGGTCTCCCTCGTTCATGCTCGGACCATGCAGTCTCACTTACATTTTCCTGTTGATTTCAAAATCGAAGACTTTCAAATGTGCGTTGACTTTTGCTTAAACTGTCGCAGGACCACTTCGATTCACTTCACACCATGTTCTGATCTATCTTCTTCTTTTGTTTCTGCCATTTCTTGGTGGGATACCTTACAGAGACCTTTGATTGAGCACATTCGCGGTGCCGGACCATTCTGTCAACGGTATCATATCTTTTCTCCTCAAGTTCAGACATTCATCAGCAGTTTAGCTTTACTCATGTCTTTCATCACACACGTTTAACAATGTTCATTCCTGCGCTCATTTTACAATGTTACCACTTGCAACCTTGACTTCAACACAGACCGGTCTTGCATCGGTCTCCCCAACTCACCAGCTGTGTTAATCTCTTTGGTGCTACTTCATTCTTGGAGCCAAGGACGATACCACGGTGGCTCCTGCTTCTCCCTGCCTTGGTCAGTTATGCAGGAGAGCCTCCGGTATCTCTGACCCACAATGCAGTATTCTTCCATCTGGTTTCCCGGCCTTCTGATTTCTGACTTGAAGGTTTCTTTAAAGCAACGGTTTCTTGCCGAAAAGGTCAACGGTATTTCCCTCCTTACGGACCCTTCTTTGTTTGCTGTCTTTCTCCCCACGTTCAGCTGCTGACTCAAAACTGCTGTTACTTCGTATGCTTTGCCTCGCTCAGAGTGTGCTGTCATGCTCTGCCTTTTATCCATGTGGGGAAGCCTAATGGAAGTCGGGTGTGAGTGATTGTCGGTAATTGCCTGACCTCAGTATTGGGACATTTCAGATACACTGCTCGGTTTGAGTCTGTTTTCTCCCAGAGCAGGCTGTCCGCATGAAAGTGTTCGTGCAGTGAAATGGAGCAGGGGGGTAAAGGGGGGATACCACATCTCACCAATCCGTAGCCCTCTCCCACTCCCAGAAGACCCCTCACCCAGGTGATCCTGCCGCACTGGTCCACTCCCAGGAACTGCATCCAAAAGTGATGGCCTTGTCCTGGCCACCTGGATGACAGAGCTCTCATAGTCTGGATTCTCGGGTGGGGTATATACATTCCCTTTCTACACCCGGCATACCTACCAGATCTCCAGACACACTGGGCACCGGTCCATCTGCTCCCACTGGCGGTGTTCAGTCGTGCTAGTTTTTACTGTCCTCAGTGGTCATCTCTGGTTGAGCTGGACTGACTCCGTTACTCCCTGGCCGGGGTGATTCTGACAGTTTGCAAGAAACAAACAGGAGTTTTGTGTCACTTTCCCATGGCTGTCTGCAGCAGTCACTTGGGATTCGTACACTATAACCGTGTTTAGGGGTGTGGACTCATGGATGAGCATCATCTTCCCTACCAAGTTTCGGGTTCGCACCAGGACCATGTTCCCTACTGCAAGGTCATGTTCTTGCAGTCCTCGGCACATGTTTTCCGTTCAATCCTATTTTCTCTGTGTGTCCGGACAGCCTCATTGTCTATGACCCCTGGGGCTCTCCCCTCCACCTCACAGAGGAAAGTGTGTGGACTCTGCTGAAATAAAGCCTCTGCCAGTGCCAACCTGGTTAAACAATTGGAGGTGGTTCGGTATTCCAAGAAAAATTGAAATGTGCCCTTTCGTCACACAGCCCAATTCCATGGGCAATGCAAAAAGTCTTGTTTAAAGTGTGCATCAGGTCCTCAACCTCTCCATTGGCTCGAGGCCACACTGGTGTTATTGTCCTGTGCTTGATCCCTCATTCAGTCAGGAACTCATCAAAGTCTGAGCTCTGGAATGGTGCTCTGCTGTCGGAACAGACTGTCTTGGTGAATCCATGCATGGCGAATATTCTTTCCATCGCCGGTGTCACATTGTATAGGGTCACTGACGGCACAAACTCTACCTTTGTGTAGCGTGACCACTGGTCTACCATCACGAGGAAGTTAGAATCTCGAAGCGTGCAGACAAAATCCATGTGGACACATTCCCAGGGTTCCTCGCTTCAGGGCATGCACTGTATGGTTGGTTCTTTGTTTTTCTGGTGCAGTGGCTTTGCACCATATATCATCTTTTATAAATTCTTCTACCTTCTGTTCAAGAGCAGGGAATCATTCCTTTAATCGAAGGTGGCTTTTCGTTTTTGCTGCTCCCTGATGCCCTTGATGTGCCAGCGCAATTAGCCTCTCAATCAGTGCTGTGGGAACCACCATGTGGGCACCCCTCAGAAGAAGGCTATCCTCCGTGAATGTCAACGCGTGCCTCAATTTCCATAGTTGTTCCAAAGTCGCCTTTGCTTCCTGTGTTTTGCTCCCCAGGCCTTATAGGACCGCTTTCCACTGTCCTGACATTACTGCTTCCTCCAGGAATTGGAAACAACTGCTGTTTATCAATGACACCCTCAGCTCGTCGACCTCCATGACCTTGGGGATTGTTCCAGCAGTGACCATCCGGACGTATTGCTCAGTCTTTGAGCTGATTTCACGTGCATCTTTATCTCTTTTAATTAGATGTCTGGACAAGTAGTCGGCAGCGTTGTTGGATCCTGGACGATAGGCCAGGCGTACATTATATTCCGGTAGTGCTAATAACCACTTTTTCGATGCGCAGTGGGGGGTTTGCTGTGCCACCTGCCATGATGGGGAGCAGGGGTTTATGATCATTCACAACTTGAACTGGTTTACCATATATGTATATATGATAATGATGGCAACACCAAAGTACTGCCAGGGCTTCCCTTCCTATTTGACAGTATCTCTGTTCTGTGAGGGATAACGCCCAGCTGGCATGAGCAACAGTTCTGGGGGTCCTGTCTCGGGTTTGCCTGGGTGAGCATTGCTCGCAGCACGAAAGGACTGGCGTCACCCACTATTTCTGTGTCCCTGCTTGGATCAAAGAATGCCAGTGTGCAAACGTTGGATAGGGCTGCCTTGATGTCATTGAAGGACTTCAGCTCCAGTGCCATACATTTCCACATTGTGGATTGTTTTGTGATGTTGCGTAGGGGCTCTGACAGGGTGGCTACGTCTTTTATGAAACACCCATAGTACGTGACCATTCCTAGGAAGCTCCTTACTGCGGAGGTGGTCTCTGGTGCCCTAGCTTACTGTATGTCCCTCACTTTGGCCCGGGTCAGCCGACAGTCCTCCTTGTTCGAAAATTAACCCAAAGAACTATATTTTCTTTTTGAGGAATTCCCATTTTTCCCAGAGTAGTGTTAATCTCAGAGATTGTATTCTGGCCAGCACTGCCTCCAGTCATTTTAGGTGTTCTCCATCGCGATTTGCGTAGATCAGGATGTCGTCACTCATGTTCAACATCTTGCACAATCCTGCAAGGGCTCCTCGTATTGTGTTTTGGAACACTTCCTCTGATGACGAGATACCGAAATTAAGTCTTTTATACCGGTATAGGCCAACGTGCGTTGTGAAAGTGCTAATGTAACAGCTGTTGGAATGAAGCAGCAGCTGATGATATCCCGCCTGGAGATCCAGCTTGAAGAAAAAAGTGGTGCCCTCTAGATCCGCTACGATGTCATCTAACGTAGGTGACAAATGGCGCTCTCATTTGATAGCTTTATTTGGGAGCCTCATGTCCACGCAAATCCTGACACTGTTGGGTTGCTTTGGCTTTTGGGCAATCACTATCGGGGACACCCAGGGTGTCGGCCCATCCACTTGTTCAATGACGTCTCTTTCTGGACTCATTTCCGTAGATGAAATGGTGCACATCAATGTTTTAACGCCACTGGCTTTTGTCAATATGGAGGCCGGATAGGCTCTCCTTTCATGCACCCAGTGCCTGTGAACACCTTCTGGAACCTCTTCACTAGAGTCTCCACATCTTCCACAAAAACACTATGCGTGAATAGAACTAGCTGGGGACTTTAGCCACTGAACACCCTAAAAACGCCTGGTTGCCCTCCTTGGGTACATGGACCTGTCTTCATGCCTCACTAGACTTATGAAGGCAGAGGGACCTTTCTCCCAAACGTGAAAATGTGCACTGTCGTTGCTTGAAGTGGGGGCGGGTTGTGGATTCTCCTGTAGTGCTCTTCGGCCATTAGGTTCACTGATGCTCCAGTGTCTGGGAGCACAGGGATGCTGGTGTCTAGGGGGGTTTCAGAGCACTTGAGCTGGCATTTCTCTCTTTTTCGGACAGTTAGTACCGCTGAGATGAAAACAACTTCTCCATCCTCTTCACCTCCTGGGTGCTGTTCCTACTCCATCTCTGCAGTGTACGCATTTTGGGGTGTCTGCTCTTGTGTAGCCCCTCTTGGTCGCGCTTTCCCTCGGGGCACTATAGTTGGCGCCATCGCTTACACACTCGCGCAAAAGCGTTTTGATTCCCACATCTGGTGCACATGTATCCTTTGACAGGGCAGTCTTTCTCATGAGGGAGGTCATGGCCGCACTGTGGACATGGAGTGGGGGTGGATCTGGGGGTGGAATCAGAACATTTTCTCCTCTGCTGACAGGCATTTCTTTGGCAGGCGTTTGTCCACCGTACACACTTCTTCTATTTTGACAGCTTTTAACACAGGCACAAACTTTTCATAGACAGTGTTGACCATCAGTGCAAAGTAATTTGATAAAACTCTCACTGCTACCCCATATGATTCATCTGCGGGGCGTAGCATTTTGAAGCGTTTGTGCACTGCAGGGCAGGCTGAGTAATTCCTTGGCCAGGTCATCACACTCACCTGTGGTGTTGAAATACATTTCAAGGTGCTCCCACCAAAGTTCCCATTGCAGCCACAAGATGGCTGGGGCCCCATCTGTATTGAATTCTCAAAGTGGCGCTAGCAATCCTTGGTGGGATGTCCTTCTCTACGGCAACTGTGCTGGTGCACCTTCTTCCCTTTCTGACACCCCAAGCTCTAAGTCTAACTCTGCCTCTGCCTGTAACTGGCGGGTGCACAAGCACTCCAAACGGAGCTGCAACCCCTTTCAGTGATGGCCAATGTTGAGGGTGGTACTCCCTGACACCCACGGGGGTGGGCGCATGTGCACTCTTCTAGGAGACCCTCACCACATGGAGGATGAGAGTGGGGTGCGGCACCTCAGCGTGGGGAGGGAAGCATCCATGGCACACCGGCAGCTAGTGTGTGAAGAGTTCACCTAAATTGACCATGCAGTTCCAAAAATTGAGGCGTGGCACCTTTGCGAGTAGCAGGAATGGCCTCAGGCCACTTAATGGCAGGAAACTGAGTCCGGACTCCATTCCTAGATGAGGCACATATGCGTAGGTGCCCTGACACCAGGCACCAGCTTACATGAGCAGCTGATGTCGGGCCCACATCTAGGACCGCCTCATCACCATTGCTGTGTGTGCTGGAGATATGAGCACACGGCGGGGCCTGCTGGCTGCGCTGTAACTATATGCACGTGGCAGCCAAGAAACACACGGACGCAGTGTTGCCGTAACAGGTCCCCACTCCAGACTGCCGTTTGCTGTGAGTGGGGCTGTATTTAGTATGTACTCTGTGAAGTGCTACACACTTTCAGGCCGATTCATGGAATTAATGTGCGCTGAAATTTTCAGCGCAAGCGTGCAAAAGCGTGCGAATCGCAGTGCAAGTGCGAAAATCGCAGCGAAACCCGTGCACAGCGATTCATGGAAGTCCGTGTCCGTGTAAATCCCTGGATGTGCGCTAAAATTCTGCGTGGCGCATGCTGGCGCACACGTCTCCAAACAGCGTGCGCTAAGCGCACAGCGAAAGCGCACATAGCGCAGCGCACACAACAAAAGTAGGCGGAACAGGGGGCGTAACACGCGGAATGGGGAACAACGTGTGAACATGTGGGCGTCATGGGGGAAGTACAGGAGGCAAATGCGCGGGATGCCCATACGCACGCGCGTCTACAACACGTATTCATGGAATCGAACAGGGCTAATGCGTGCGCCAAAAAAGACGCACTAATCCGGAAACACGTACGCCAGCAGGAAGCAGGCGTATGTGGACCCGCGCAGCATAAAAGTGCGCACAAACAACAAACAAGCTCAGACGCCAAGATGAATATACCATTCCTAGCAGCAGTGGTCGTGGGATAGCGCAGGAGGAGGAGGAGGATAGTCAGGCCCAGAATTTTTACACCCAGAACCAGCCTTTTTGGGATGCCTGATGACCAGGTTTATGGGAGGTACAGGTTTCCACCTCACATAATACTCGACCTGGTGAGTGAGGTGGAGGATGACCTCACATCACCCACCCTGTGCTCCCAAGCACTCAGGCCCCTGGAGAAGGTCCTCAATGTACTGCACTTCTTGGCCACTGGATCATGTCAGCGGACAAGTGCAATAGTGGGGGGGTGTCACAGGCCACACAGTCACGCTGCCTACGCCAGGTGTTGGCCATCATGACTGCACGCCCATCAGTCCGCAGAACACCTGCAGAAAGGCAGGCTGCCGTCCAGGATTTCTATGGGGTGGCACAATTCCCCAAAGTGCTAGGTGCCATTGACTGCACCCATGTGGCTCTACGTCCCCCCAGGGCATCTGAGCACATCTACAGAAACCGCACGCACTCGCATTCAATCAACGTGCAGGTAGTATGTGATGCCAAGGGAATCATCACCTCAGTATATGCCAACTATCCAGGGTACACCCACGAAAGTTTCATTTACAGAATGTCAACCCTAAACCGGGACCTAGAAGCTGGGCGGCATGGCGATACATGGCTGCTTGGTGAGTATAAATGCCACTGCACATGCATGCATGTCAGATACTGAGTAATGTCACAACCCCACTAATGATACCCATCACCACCTCCCCAGGGGACAGTGCCTACCCTCTGAGCACCCACATGATGATGCCAATTCGGAACTCCACCACGCCACCCGAGGTAAGATACAACACAGCCCATATTTTAACCCGGGGCATAGTGGAGCGCACATTCGGAGTGCTCAAGTCACGCTTTCGCTCCCTTGACCGCTCTGGTGGGCAGCTGTTACACGCTCCCCCAGTAGTGTGTAGGATCATAGTGGCAGCATGTGTCCTGCACAACGTTGCAACACGCCGGGGCCTGGCGGTGGACATGGTGGTGCCCCCACATCCCCAACCACATGCACGTCCACTGCGCATGGGAGGGGAAAGGGCACGTAATGAGGCAGCCCGTACGCAGCTTGTGGCTAATTATTTCACCGAAAATCACACCCCTGTGGAGTGCACACAGCCCTGGCACATACCAGCAGACAATCAATGATGATGACATAAGGCACACTCATCTGTCACAACCATACCATCCTGAGATTGGTCACCTGGAAGTGTTACATTGTGTGCATCCCTACCTACCCAAACACCACCAATGCTGTGTCATCAAAAGACATACATCTATGCTGCGAAATTCATTACCCCGTTGCTAAATACAACATGAGACCAACGCCATGTCACCCAACCCTTCCCCAGCTCCACCACCAAACACGCCATGGCATGTCATGCAATATGAAAGCAAACAAAGCAATGCACAAGACCTGACAAAAGTGTCACAAAGTACACTGACCCTAATGGAAACTGCCTACACACAATATGCTCCCAGTAATGTATAACTAACAGCACACATTACCAAATACTTACCACCAACACAATGCTGCAACACACCATGGAAAAATGCAAAAACATGACAGTACTAAGTTCAAGTAGTGGTAGTCTTACAACCTGAATACGCCAGCACATCGACCCCTTACAACTTTAGAGTGTTGCTGCCACGCAAATGTCTCAGTGTACTGCATACAACATGAACTTCATCTGCAAAGTAGACAGCCTTGTGAAGACATGAGGAAGGAACAGGCAGATTAGGAGGAAGACATGGATGCACAAGCACATATCAATACACCATGCAGTGTACAATACAACAACAATGGTTTATAGTCATAATGTCGACAACAAAAATGTCGACAGTCAAAATTTCTAAAAAAAAATGTCAAAAAAAAAAATGTCGACTTTTGTTTACAATGCATTTTTTTTTAAAATGGGGGGTTCCCCCCCAACCCCCCTTTTTTAATTTTTTTTTAATTTTTCCCTTTTTTTTAACTCCCGAACCCCTAAAATAAATATATAATTAAAAAAAACGAAAGTCAACATTTTTTTTTCGACATTTTTTTGTCGACATTTTTGTCTGTCGACATTTTTTTTTCGAAATTATGACTGCCCACCAACAACAATATCCACTAGGGATGTCTACACAGTATTGACTACAGACTGCCCACACAGCTCATGGGAGCCCAACGTCACTCTGTAATTCACTGTCACTTGGTCACACCCTTTGCAAGCCCATGGAAACGGGAAGCAGGAGGGGTGTGTGTCTCACAAACCCAAGCATCTAACCCAAACTCAGGACAAGCCTGCATGTGCCCAGCCGGAATACAGTGGATGCCCACGGGAACCACACAAGGCAACACACTGTAAAAAAAAAATCAAAAATCAAAAATGGCCATGTGGGGGCCAGGGGGGGTGGGGGAGGCCACCCAGGAGGTTCGAGGACAGGGTGCACACCAACACCCACCTGCGTGGATGTTGCGAAAAAAAAATACCTCCTTGGGCTCATGGCCTGCACGGCTATGCCATTGTGGGAGAACTGCTGTCGCTCTGCTCATCCTCTGCTGCTGCATAAGGAGGCAGTGGCACTATGGGAGGCAGAAGAACTGGTAGTTATTCATGTGCCATTTAATGGGTGGCCTCAGATTATCTTTTCTTCTGGAGTAGCCCTCATAACATATGCGGACTGCTATCCTTCGGAGTGGGGTGTACGGATCTTCTGCCCATAAAGAAGTGGGGGCGGAGATTAGTGTCTTGGTAGGACTTGGGGCCACATTTCAAAGAGGAACTATTTCGTAGGTCATGGGACCTTTTTTCTTTTATTGACCTTCGTGCGAAGTGTGTGGACCCCAAGTGATGGATCACTCTTGTGATTGCTGAATAAAATAATACTAAAAATGGGTTATTTCTGCCCAACCATTATCACCTTCTCCTTTCAGGTGGTCTTATTTTGTTATATTTTTGTTTTTTCTAGCTTTTCTTAAGGTTGTTGTTCAGGGTTGCCTTTGTAATATATTCTACTTCTTCCTTTGCCACTTGGATCGGTTTTTTAGTACAGGAGTCCGTGGTATAACGGTTTTTCTTGGGGAGAAACTTCTTCCATAACACTATATGTTGTTTGATCTTTTTCTTCAGAGGGGTATCCCGATTGGTTTCCTGGGATATCCTTGGTTTTAAAAAGAGGTCGACCCACATCATGCATGTCATGATGTGGGTTTTCACATTCACTTGCACCCATTGTGTGTGTGTGACTGACATGTGTTCATTTACAGACTTGCCATTCGGGTTGTATCATGGGTGGATGCAATACTTGGTTGGGTCTTTGGGCTGGGGTGGCATGGGGTGTGATGTGTCTGGCCATTAGGCCCATGATTGAGGATCGTTGTGACGTGGGGGCAGGGGGACATGAGTGTGGGCCTGATGTCAGGTGCCCCTGACTGCTGGGGGGTGGGGGTGCTGGGGGCATGAGTGGGACATGAGTGGGGGCCTGCTGGCAGGTGACCCTGACTGCTGGGGGGTGGGGGTGCTGGGGGACATGAGTGGGGGCCTGCTGGCAGGTGACCCTGACTGCTGGGGGGTGGGGTTTGCTGGGGACATGTGTGGGACATGAGTGGGGGCCTGCTGGCAGGTGACCCTGACTGCTGGGGGGTGGGGATGCTGGGGGACATGAGTGGGGGCCTGCTGGCAGGTGCCCCTGAATGCTGGGGGGTGGGGGTGCTGAGGAACATGTGTGGGACATGAGTGGGGGCCTGCTGGCAGGTCCCCCTGACAGCTGGAGGGTGGGGGTGCTGGGGGACATGAGTTGGTGATCAGTAGTGAAGGTGACATGTGGTTTGGCTGGGGGGCATGCCCATGGTGGATGGGCTGCCTGCGGGACATGATCATGGGTGCAGGGTAGTCCCCTGTGGTGTGGGCTGCCTGCAGGGGCCGTGGAGGGTGTAGAGGGAACACCTGGGAGGACCCACAATGCCAATTCACGGGTAGGACTCCCCGCGCACCCCCGAAATTCACGTACCCCGCTCTGACAGCAAAATCGCATGTGAAACTTCCCACGCACCCTCTAATTACACGTACCCCACTCGAACAGGGCCTATCGCATGTGAAACTTCCTGCGCACCCCAGGAATACACGTACCTCACTCGCACAGGGCCAATCGCGTGTGGAACTTCCCGCTCACCCCTGAATTACACGCACCCCGCTCCGATCGCGTGTGAAACCTCCCGCGCACCCCAGGAATACACGTACACCACTCGCACAGGGCCAATCGCGTGTGAAACTTCCCGCGCACCCCCGAATTACACGTACCCCACTCCAATCGTGTGTGAAACTTCCCGCGCACCCCAGGAATACATGCACCCCACTCGCACAGGGCCTATCACGTGTGAAACTTCCCTCGCACCCCAGGAATACACGTACCCCACTCGCACAGGTCCTATCGCATGGGAAACTTCCCGCGCACCCCAGGAATACACGTACCCCACTCGCACAGGGCCTATTGCGTGTGAAACTTCCCGCGCACCACAGGAATACACAACCCCACTCGCACAGGGCCAATCGCGTGTGGAACTTCCCGCGCAACCCCGATTTACACGTACCCTGCTCCGATCGGGTTTGAAACTTCCTGCGCACCCCAGGAATACACGCACCCCACTCGCTCATGACCTAATGCATGTGAAATTTCCCGTGCACCCCAGGAATACACATACCACACTCGCACAGGGCCAATCGCGTGTGGAACTTCCTGCAAACCCCCAATTTACACGTACCCGGCTCCGATCGCGTGTGAAACTTCCCGCGCACCCCAGGAATACACGTACCCCACTCGCACAGAGCCAACCGCATGTGGAACTTCCCGCGCACCCCCGATTTACACGTGTGAAACCTCCCGCGCACCCCAGGAATAGACGTACCCCACTCGCACAGGGCCAATCGCGTGTGGAAGTTCCCGCGCACCGCAGGAATACACATACCCCACTCGCACAGGGCCAATCGCATGTGAAACTTCCCGCGCACCCCCGAATTACATGTACCCCGTTCTGATCGCATGTGAAACTTCCCGCGCATCCCAGGAATACACGTACCCCACTCGCACAGGGCCAATCGCATGTGAAACTTCCCGCACACCCCCGAATTACACGTTCCCCGCTCCAATCATGTGTGAAACTTCCTGCGCACCCCAGGAATACACGCACCGCACTCGCACAGGGCCTATCGCGTGTGAAACTTCCCGCGCACCCCAGAAATACACGTACCCCACTCGCACAGGGCCTATCGCATGTGAAACTTCCTGCGCACCCCAGGAATACACGTACCTCACTCGCACAGGGCCAATCGCGTGTGGAAATTCCCGCGCACCCCCGATTTACACATACCCTGCTCCGATCGCGTGTGAAACCTCCCACGCACCCCAGGAATACATGTACCCCACTTGCACAGGGCCTATCGCGTGTGAGACTTCCCGCGAACCCCAATAATACACGTTCCCTGCTTGGCGTGTGCTGTGTGGCGGCCCTGTATACTGACTGGTACAGGGTTAGCGCAGCCCTTTGCGCTGGATTGGGGAATTTGGTGGCTTTTCCTTGCGCGAGGGGCGTTCTTGGGGGCGTAACTGGCGCTGCTGCAGGGTTGCTGCGCCACTGTGCTGGTGGTTGGAAGCTAAAATCCATGAATACGCTGTGCGCGGAAATGGATTTTAGCGCATGCGGCTGGCGCAGAGATTCGCACGCGCCCACTGTGCGCCAACCGAGTGCGCCACTTGTGCGCTGAATTTTCTGAATTACCCCCTATGTATCTGCATCAGGATGGAAAATGCTTAGGGAAATGATCACGTTTACAGATACATATTCCATACAAAGTTGGACATTTACATTCTGGAAGACGTGCAGAAACCCCAAAATACATGTAAATCGTAAAAAATGAAGGAAATATGCATCTGACTCAGATATATGTGTAAATAAAACGTCCACCATTTTAGAACTGTTAAAGAGTACATTTTATACTTTAAACAGCCAAGAACTCCAGAGACAACGGCTGCATTTTTAAAATTGAATTAGTGTAAATACTTCCCAGAAATGAGGGAGAACAACCAAGCACAGCCAGAGAGCCCAAAAAACTTCAAGGAGACTTTCTTTAAATAATGGGTTTACATGGTGCATTTTGCAGTGCGCTGTTTGGTCAACATTGGGTAAAAAGCCCACTTCATTTATGGTCAGCTATGCGGTGTAGCACATCAAAATCTAATAGGTCATCAACAGGATAAAGGACCATTTTGCAACACATGATGCATGTGTCCACAAAATATGTGAGCTTTGCTACTGTAAAGTATGGTGCTGTTGCACTTTTCTGCAAGCCTTTTTTTTTCTGAATTCTGCGCTTTTCCTGAATGGCAAGTGTGCAGCATGTGTGCCTCATGGTTTATAGTGATTTTTTACGAATGGCATTTTTTCAAATGCCATTATGTCGAAAACATTTCGGCGAAAAAAAAGATTTCAAATGTCTTTTTTTTATGGGGTTTCCCCCCAACCCCCTGTTTTTTATTTTTTTTAACAATTTTTTTACTTACGAAAAAACCAAAAAAACTATAAACAAAAAAAATACATTTGAGAAAAAAAAATGTTTGGCAAAATGTTACATAATTGTATTTCGAAAAAATGTTTTCCATAAAATAACTGGATACCGTGCCTCATATTACACAACATCCCGATGCCCCATATTACAGCCCGACTAGTGGTGAACAGTCAAGACTCAGAGCGAGCGTATAGTTGTAGGACTGGCAAGTAGGAATGGGGATCAGGTTGTAGAAGGGAAGGGTCGAGAGAGATTAGGCAGTACCAGGGGTAGCAAAGTGGAGGAAAGTCCCTAACGATCTGAGATGTATTGACTTGAGGGTTTGGAGGGTATTGATGGGCTGGTGGTTGCAGTGAGGTTCCCCTCATTCACAGGGAGTAGGTAGGGAGAGGGCATAACAGGGTATTGTGGGGTGTCCCCTTGTGACAAATGACTTCTGCCCTGCAGGAGTACAAGGATGAGTAAATGCTTAAACACCCACTCAGCCTTCACACTGCTACAAACCCAAGAGCCAACACAACCATAAAGGTAAAACCTGCACAGTTAAGGGATATACCTCATTCACTTTTTTTGGGATAACGTGGGCCGACAGAAGGTTATACTCTTAAGAGGGATGGGAATGTTGTTCAGTAGCAACACAAACAGCAAAGTATGAAGGTCCAAAATAAAGGAGTGTCCAATCAAAGTTCTGTAAAAATATATATACTTTCATTCATTAAACTTTATTTCGATCAAGGACCATAAAAGTAATATCACAAAAAAATCACAATCACAGTCAATGCGTCGATGGAAAAATGACAAAACATATCCTTCATAAAATCACAGAAAATACAATTGAAGACTATCATATATGTCATATAAATTTATATGAAGCTTTTCAAAGCACAGACTAGAAAATGTACAAGATATGACTAAACATACTATGACTAAAAAAAATATAGTTCTGATAAAAATGGCGGGTTCATGGGTGCAAAAAATAAATAGTCCCCAATCTCACTCCCACTTTTATGCCAAATACTGCATTTAAGTAATGCAATCTAATATAACCCTCCATGCTCTTGCCAAAAAATGTACAACTGAGTGCACTGTCAGATTATCATTTGAATTTACACACAATGCCAGCTCTTGCTTTGCAGTTCTGGCGGCTCTGCACCTGAATAGTGACTGGCGATATTTGTTCCTGATAACATAGTAACGAGGGCAAAATAAGAGGAAATACATTTTATTCTCTTGAATTTTCACATAAAGGGCATTTATTAAAGATGTCATGATTCCATTTGTGCAACAATTCAGCCAAAGGTAACATATCCGGCCGAAGCTTAAGATACAATGCCCTGGAGAATTTTGGGGATGCAATATCCAAGTAACTTGCATAACCAAGGCTCTGCTTCAGCTCCCAGTATCTCATTCCACTCTGGTTTTCTGAAATATCAGCGAGGGTGCTACACACCTCATCATGCAAAAGGGCTTCTATGATATGTTTGTTTAAGCCCTGGTTAATGAGCAAAGGTTCTCACAAGCAATCACCATGTCCCAGCAAAGTGAAAGCTTCCTTTAGGTATTTCTTCCAGGATAAGGATCAGCCACCCTCCTGCGATATGATATCTTCCATGGCCAATCAACGCATCGCTAGTTCAGGGCAGACCAAACCCTAATGCAATATAGTAAAGGTTTGGACTTACATAGAGGCCCAATCCCCCAGAACATTGGCCTCCAGGAAGACATGGATAGAAGGAGTGCTTCTTGGGAGTCACAATATATTTTTCACAAATTTGCTTTCACTGATGGTTAATTGATCTCAATTGGTTCCACCTCACAGCTCTGCCCATAAAGCACTGTCTTGCCAGGGCAGAGCACGCTTACAGGGATACTTTCACTGCCACACTGCCATAATCATGGGAAAACCTGGCAATGGCTCCACTGTAGCAATTAAGTATAATGTCAGCTTTCGAGATTTGGGAGGACCAATTGTAGTTTTCAGTGAACCGGACACCCAAATAATCATGCTCACTGACTTTCTGAACACCCTCCCAATTGAGTGTCAAGCATAGTTTATCGACCTCTTTAGTTCTGCTTTTCCTAAAGATCATGATTTTCATGGTTTTCGTTTTTTTCACAATTATGGAAAGCCTATTTGCATCACAAAACTCTTCAAATGCCGTCAATTGTTTTTTTAAGCCAAACAGAGTCAATGGTAAACACACTGCAAAAATATATACTTTAATAAAACACACCATGTACAGTAATAACTAACTAGAAAACACTACAAATCCACCCCTGACCACAGAATATGCAAAGATAGAATAGGTGCAGTACTCTGGGTAATGAGACAGGGTAAACAAAGGCAATAAAAGACCACAATGGCCAAAGATTATGTTCTTGAGGTTGCAAAAGGGATTACAATGACCTATCCAGTCTCTAGAGCACAAAGATGGACAAGGGGTGGGGGGAAGATATCAAATGTCTCAGTGGTTTGACAGCATTGAACAAGGCTTTTCTGTTGTTTGTTCGCAGGTTCTTTTCGGTTCGAGGATGCGACAGTCGCGATGGTCCAGTGGCAAGCTGGTGTCGAATTGGGGTCGACCGGATGGTTGCTCCATTCTCAAAGTGCCTTCTCAAGCTGTGCATATCGGGCACTGACCAGATTCAGTCAGCGATGCAGGTTTGGCAGCGTATGAGCTCGTACCAGGAGTCGCATGCCAGTCAATTCGATGCAGAGGTTCGGAAGCACTGTTCAGGGACCAAGATGAGTTGATCGACTTACAGAAGCAGCGTTGAAGAAGCTGGTGCTACAACTTGTGACTCTAGCAGTACAGGGCAGCAGTACTTTGTTGGGTTCGGCCCAAGGCCACAACATGCTTCAGCTGGCATGGTGTGGCAGCGAAGAGAGTCGAACAGCATACAGCAGTTAAGATAGTGATGAACACAAAAGGAAGCTTCGAAGGGTGCTGGCGGTTCACTCAACATCAAACACGCTTCAATCATGGCTTGCAGTATGTTGACATCGAAAACGCAGGAATCTTGGTTGTTCAGGCATTCAGGAGCTGTGAATCCCACTGGAGGGTCTCAAGGGCCATCACAAGCCCTTTTCTCGGGCTCCCAAACACAGGGGAGGCTGGTACACACCATCAGTGGTCCTGCAACACAGTGGGGTCCAAAGCAACTGGGTGGCTGGCAGAGATGCGGTTTTGGTCCAGCAGCAGAGTTCAACCCCAATGGTCCCTGGGGTTAGTTAGGGCACAGAGCTCACCTCTGCCTTGGAACACCTGCCATCACCTCACAGCTAGAGGACTTTAGAAAGGACTGCTCTCTCAGCAGGGGGTAGCTAAATATTCTTCCAGGGTTGGATTCCAGAGATGATACAAAGAAGTGGTATGAGATCCCTTCTTTTAAAGGTAAAAGCCCACAGGTGATTTCACTGAAGCTAAACTGCTTTAGGGGGTCCAATCTCTTGAAATTAGTGGACTACTGATATCACACCCAAAGTGCTTTGTGCTACAGGAATTGGAGGGGACAGGAAAAAGAGAGGAAGGCAGAGAGAAACAAGATGGCAGAATCTCCCCCAAACTGTACAGATGTATCCTTGGCCACACTAACCCGGCCCCCTACCCTTATCAATAGAATTAAAAGCCTTTAGAAAGGCAGCACCCTGTTGTGAGGCATAGCACATTCTGCATGGGTGTACCGTTTGATTCCTGTTGCCAGACAAGCTTCCTGAGGAGTGGCTGTCTCTGTGGAAACCTGCCCTCACTAAGAAACAAAGAGAGTCTATCCCCCAAGGCTACAGGCCTGCCTGTGGGTAGCTGGAGCCTTGTCTGGAATGAATACATATGCTACTTCCACGGCTGAACTAGGCAGACGGCAATGATACATGTGTGACATTAATTTAATGTGGCTTGAATAACTATGACTGGCCACCCTACCCTAACTAATGTATGGCTTATATTTACAGTTTACAGTGCAACCAGTAAAGGATCTTCAGAGTAATGCTGTTTTTGGGACTATGGTGCATATCTTAACTGCAGCCCCTGTGCTGCAGAGACTTGGCTGTCATTGCAGCTGTCAAGAGGGCACCTGTGACCTGAACCTGCTTTGTGCCACTGTAGGCCAGGTGCTGCCACCAGGTTACTGAAGCAGGAGTGCACAGATGTAAACTCCCTTTTTGGCATGGAGTTTTCTGAAAGGGAAATCTGATCAGCAGATTTCTCTTACTGATATGGAATTACCTGCATCATTTTATATGCTAATAAAAAATCAACAAAATGTAGGGCTCCTAGGCCCTTGCCAGATGGCAATTCCTCACAACTTGTGTGCTGTTGGATCAGTAATTTTAAATGTTTGCAAAATGGAGCACAAAAGCGAAGAGAAAACACAAGCGGTCACTTTTACTTCTTGGTTTACTCCACTGTTTTAAAAAAATATAGAAATGTGGTTTGTAATTCATCGTTTGCAGGCGGCATTTCCAATGGATTCTGCCTGTTTTTAACCAATGCTAAATGCAGGTGGATTCTATAGGCATCCATTATTTTATCTCCAGCATGAAAATACGTGATGACTTTAAACCTTAGGGTATTTGAGGGCAAAGGAGGAATGCACGGCGTATACATTATTTCTGTTTTGTGCCCCTACTTCACCTTCAAATTGAAAGAAAATCTCCTGAATAAAGCAAGAAATACAACGTTTATGCTGTGGTTTTCAACCTTGCTATAATGCTTCAAGGCTTGGAAAATTACCCCCAAAGTGACCTAGTGTCCATTTGCATGATAATGGCACTTTCTCCACTGTCAAAAAATCTACTTCAGTGCAACAAAAACACAGCTGGTGAAAGCTATTATGATTTTGTTTCCTTCTCTTAACTGAGTCAAGGCAGCCCCTAATCCCACGCTGATGCCTTTACAAGAATAGAACAATTTTAGCATGGGCGCACACTATTTTCCTTTTTGTATTTCTCTAAATGCATCCCTAAATGCATCTCCATAATCTTCTGCCTTCTTTAACAATCATCTAAATCAGTGGTCTGCCACCTTTGGCACACCCATGATCCCACACAATCGACTATATTGGATAGGGCTGAAGCGATTTGTCATAAAATATCTGATGAGCAAAAGGTTGCAAACTCCTGCTCAAAATGCATCACTTTTATGCACAATGTTCGCATTCTGCATATTCTGTATTACACTGAATACATTCCCATAGTCTTTCATCCAGAGGAATTATTATGCCTGCTTTAGCAGTCCTCTAAACAAGCGTTCTGCCACCTTTGGCATACCATATGCAATGGACTACAACTCTCATGATCCCTCACCACTCACTATACTGGAGAGGGCTGATTGGATATGCAGTTCAAAATATCTGGAGAGCTAAAGGTTGCAGACCCTTGCGCAAAATGCATCACATGTTGGCACACAGTTCCATGGGAGGTAGGCGTGGCACTCATTCCATTTATTTAAACAATAAAATAATCTCTAGTCAGTAATTCTGTGTTTAGGAATTATAGGAACAATATTGGATGTAGATTCCTATCCAAACATTAATTCAATAGATAAAAGTGTACCTCCAATTGACTAAGAAAGGCAACATCTCATTGACTTTAGGCAATGACTGCCAATCCAGCCATCATACAGCCAGATCATTCTTTTATTGAAAGAATGCAAGTATACACACAGCTCATTGAAGGCCCTGTTCCTGCGTACAATTATAATTGATAAGTGAGCAACAAATCAATTTAAGGGGGTACCCCTGAATTGTATTGAAAGGATGGGATGTCCCCGTTGTGCAAACGGTTCCACCCAATGCATTGATGAACTGGGATGCCTAATCTTTTCAATAGAATACAACATAAGGTAGAGTTTCACTCCCTTATATAGTTATTTTTTCACAGTTAATGTGTCAATTTCAAGCCTTCTGTAAGGGGCCAATCTAATCTGCTGCAAGAAGAAGTGTGTGTGGGATGGGTATTTCCAAGATGCTGGACCCCCCTCTCCTTGTTACAGCTTCTTCCATGGTCTACTCAAAACCTTTCCCTCTCCCTGTCTTCCTCACATCAAAGAGACACTAGTCCTTGATCTCCTTGCTGTGATTTCCACATTGTACTGGTAGGGTTTTCTTTAAAGGACTGTTCCCTCCATTCCTATTAGGGGTATATCCTGTCAGCATGGGAAAGTGTCAAGCCTTCCCAGCAGAGAACAAAGATAGTTTCTAGGTCTGAATTTAACAGTTTGTTGTGGGTGAAACTCAGCCTCAGACAGTAATAGACAATGTCTCTGCTAGTAACAGGTCACTGGAAAACCAGTTAATTTAAAAGACAACAACTGTTTCTTTGGCAATCTATAACTGGATCTCGTCAGAGGCCACTTCATCAAACTGGATAACACTTTATATTTAGATTTTACCAATACATTTGCCACTAGGTCTTTGTGATAAACAGTTATATAATCGAAACCTTTGTGCTTACCTTCAAAGGGATTCCCGTTTTCCAGAAACAAGGCCAGTGAAATGCACACTTGAAGCAGTTTTGCCAACCAGAAACATGGCTAGAGAACTTTCTAAAAGTGTAGCCCCACTGTCTCTAATATGCTGCTGGAATGTCAATGACTATTTTCCAGCATCAATACAGGGGATGTCTTAAATAAGTTAAATTTACATCCAAGCCGATCTGGGTACAAACCTACCAACACCAGTTTTTAAAACTCAAAGCAATATCTGAAAGTGAGGCTCTTTAGCAGATATGACTTTCATTGCAGAACCCATTCTCTAGAGCACTTCTACATTTCACAGACTCTGGGAGACTCCCCCTAGCAGATGGACATCTGTCACACTTGCACATGTCAAATGAGAGCTGGGAGAATCAATAAGCCATAGCCATGCACTCCAACCAGTTTGCAGAGAAAACCAGTGAAAGAATGGTGTTCACTTGAGAACTGGTGAATGAAAACAGCCCCTCTGGCCTCCTTGATACCTTGCCATCTGATATAACAAGACCCTTTATGACTTCTTTCAGTGGTCGACCACCATCTCTTATTGTTCCTCCTCTCCTCGTCCCTTCTACTCTATTCTTTTCCTGTACTTCTTTTTCCTCCTTCCTTTCTCCCACTGCTTGGTGGTTCTTCACAATTGAGGGGTTGTTCTTCTCTCTTTTTCTTCTCGGAGCTGGTCCTTCCTTCACCCCCCCAACCCACTGACATATTCTTTCTCACCTCTTTTCCTCCACCTTTTTGCAGGGTCTAACGTTCGGTTCTTAGGCTTCTCTTCTTGGTCTTGACTGTTCATTGCTCTTTTACATTATTTATTTTCAAATTTGTTTATTGGCATTTTAATTATAGTTACATATTTCAAGGTGACCGATTGGTCAGCGACATTCAGCCTTTGTGGTTAAACAACAATTTTTACATAACAAGAACATGAAAAACATTAGAAACTTAACTATCTCCGATTCAGGGGTGGTTGATGACTGATGGGGTTGCAGGCGGGGAGGGAGCTGCCGGGCAACATGGACGCGGGTATGGGCCCTCCAGGAATGTTAATGTTGGAAGGGCTTGGTTTCGAATTTCTTAGGCAATCTTTCAGGTCTTGTGCTAGGGCCGGTGGGTGGTTCATGGGGGTTTGTCATCCGAGGAGTGAAATAGCCTAGACATGGTGTCTTTCCAGGCAGCAAGGGCCATGCTTGACTCATCCGTGGATCTAGCCACGCTGTCCTCCCAAGCTCTTGTTTCGGCGGTCGCCCATCTTTCAAATTCTTTGCGCCATGCTTTTTGATTTGGTCCTGCCGGCCGTTTCCATGCCATGGCGATGGTCCTTTTGGCTGTTATGCACAGCAAGTCCATCAGCTTGACCGCGTATTTAAGTTTGGCCAGTCTAGGGTAGCAGCCTAAGAGGCATTCCGCTGGGGTCCACTTATATCTGGTGACTTCTGCCTCTTCGCAGGTTTTTTTAACCGTCGACCAGAGACTGCGCGTTTTGGTGCAGTTCCATAGCATATGGATTAGATCTGCCCCCTCAATCCCACACCAAGTGCACTGTGTCCGGTCGGTTTTGTTGAATTTAGCAATCCTGCTCGGAGTTAAGTAGGTACGATAGAGTACATTTAATTGGATTAGCCGAAATCTCTGGTTTCTAGAGACCTCTTTCGGGAAAGCCAATGCTCTGCTCCACTCCTCTTCGGACAACCTCTGTCCCATGTCTGATTCCCAGCGGGTCTTTAGTATATCACCGCGGGGATTAGGGATGTCAGCAAGGAGTTTATATATCTGAGATATTGCTTTCCCCCCTTCGCTCAGGGTGTACATCAAAGACAAGAGGGGAGTGGCCTCTGGTTCCTCTGGCCAGGTGTCCCATTTAGTGCGTGCTATCTTGCGGATCTTTTGATACCACAGGAATTGGCCAGCGTGGATGCCCTCCACCTCCTGCAGCTCAGCGAAATCCCTGAATGTGCCTCCGGAGTATAGATCGCCCCAGGTGTATACACCCTTTTCCTCCCAGTGCCTAATGGTGTGGAGGGTGGTGACAGACTTGTCGAGTTCCGAGAGTATTGGTACTTCTTGGAAGTAAGGTTGCTTCAATTGTAACACCGTCTTGGTTCTACTCCATATTTTCCTGCCTAGGATTGTTAGAAAAGGCTGTTCGTGTAGCAGAGTTTGAGGGGCCCAGAGCAACTCCTTCAGGCGGATTGGGGAGATCATGGCTTGTAGGAGGGGGTTCTCCGAAGTGGTCCCGTCCGCTAGCCATTTGGTTACATGGCTTAGCTGAGCTGCGAGGTAGTATTTCTCTAGACTTGGTAACTGAGTCCCTCCTTGATTGTGCGGTAATACTAAGGTAGACAGTGCCACCCGATGTCTGCCCCTACCCCATAGAAACTCCTTAATTATTGTGTCTAGGAGCTGGAAGAAGGGTTTGGTGATATAAAAGTGCACATTCTGGAACCCATATAGGAACCTAGGGAGAATGATCATCTTGGTTATTGAGGCCCTGCCCAGCATGGACAATGGAAGCTTAGACCAGAAACTTATGGATTTGCGCAGTTTGGGTATCGCAGCCAACGTGTTTTGTGTATGCATTTGTTCTGGGGTGTGCATTATCTGGATCCCAAGGTAGCGGAAAGATTCGGTCTCCCATTTTATGCCCACTGAGGGAAGCTCTTCTGGAGGTTTATTTCTCAGGGATGCTAATGGGAACATGCAGGACTTCGTTTTGCTAAATTGTATGCCCGAAACTTTGGCGTAATTGTCAAGGATCTCTAGTAGTGTCGGGACATTGAGATGAGGGTTGTTAACATATATTAGGACATCGTCTGCATACAGTGAGACAATATGGTCAGTCCCGCCCAGCCTAATTCCTGCATCAAAAAATTGCTGCCTAAGGAAGATTGCAATGGGTTCCAAACCCAGGATGTAGAGCATGGGGGAGAGTGGGCAGCCCTGCCTAGTGCCCCTGCGAATATCCCATGTGTTCGACACATATTTCCCGGATTTTATTCTGGCCCTGGGTTCATTATATAGGATCACTACCCATCTGATGAATCGTTGGCCAAGTCCAAAACCTTCCAGGACCGCTACCAGCCATTCCCAATAAATGGAATCAAATGCTTTAATAGCATCTAGGGAGAGTAGTGCGAGTTGTTTTTCGCTTGTGTTGGTCTCAGCTATGATGTGCTGAAGCCTGCGTAGGTTTAAGGACGTGTTACGTCCAGGTATAAAGCCGTTTTGGTCTTCGTGTACTATGTCGCCGATCACTTTGGACAGACGTCTCGCTAGTATCGTCGTCAGTATTTTCACATCATAGTTGAGCATGGCGAGCGGGCGGTAGGAGTCACATTTATCAGAGGGTTTATCGGGTTTGAGCATCGGGACCAGTAAGGTTTCCCTCATACTATCGGGTAGGATACCAGTTTCGAATGTCTCAGTAAAGACCTGGTGTAACAGGGGCGTCAGGGTGGGTTCGTATTCCTTGTAGAATTCTGGGGGGAGTCCATCGCATCCTGGGGTCTTACAAGTGGCGAGGGACCTAATAGCCTCTGTTATGTCTTCCGGTGTGATGTCGGAGTCTAGGGCTTCGGACTGTGTTGGTGACAATCTGGGCAGGCCAATTTCCTCCAGGGTGTCTAATATCTGGTCCTGTGGGACCTTGTGTGCGTGGGAGTATAGTTGTGCATAGAAACGCTGGAAGGTATTGTTTATGTCCTGTTGGGTCCTGTGTTCTATGCCTTGTTCGTCTTGTAGTGCTGTAGTAACCTGCCTCGGGTGTTCTCTTTTGCAGAGCCACGCCAGTAGACGACCCGGTCTATCGGCCTCTGCGTGTGCTCTATTAGTCCTAACGCTAAAATCAAACTTAGCCAGCCTGTCCCATGCCCTGGAGCAGTCCTGCCTAAGAGAACTCAGTTCTTCCTCCCTCCCCAGCGTATCAATAGGGGTGGACTCTAGTTGTTGGACTTCCAGCTCTTTCTGATTCAGTTCCTCCCGTAGTAATTTCCTGATGCCCCCTGCTTTTGCAATTGCTTCCCCTCGTATTACCACCTTTAGGGCGTCCCATAGCGTACCTATTTGGTCCACACTGCCTGTGTTTACCGCTATATAGTTTTCTAAGGATTCCCTGAGCTCATCCCTGAAGGTCGGGTCTTTCAGAGCCTCAACAGGCATTCTCCACATTGGGATGGGCGGTCTAGGGCTATTGTGTTGCCAGTCTAATAGGAGTGGGGAGTGATCGGAAATGGTCCTTCCTAGATATTGTGCGTTAGCCGTCTGAGGCATATGTTCCCTGCTTATGAAGAAATAATCTAGCCTCGTGTGAAGTTTGTGTGGGGATGAGTAATAGGAGTATGTCCTTTCGCTTGGGTGGAGATCCCGCCAAGCGTCTACCAGATCAAGTTCGTTAACAGTTACCTTCAGGGATGAGGTGGCAGCGGGAAAGCCGCTTACCGGCGGATAAGACCTATCTAGTTCAGGATTGTGAACACAATTAAAATCACCCCCCCACAAGAAGAAGCCATCCCGATATTGTGACATCTGGGCGCTAAGTGCTTTTAAGTGAGCTGGGATGTTATTGTTAGGGAAGTATGAGTTTACTATACATATTTCTCTTTGTTCCACTGTTCCCCATATGATCAGATATCTACCTTCAGGGTCCCTCACCAGCTTGCGTAGGAGAAACGGTACCTGGGGGTTGAACCAGATGAACACCCCTCTGGCAAATTTAGAGTAGGGGGCTCCGTAGCCTTGTCCCCCCCAGTGTTCTCTAAGCTTCTCATCCGCTTCGGCAGTGCAGTGAGTCTCTTGTAGGAGAGCGATGTCCACTCTCTTTCTCTGTAGGTAGGATTTAATCCTGTTCCTGCGGAGGTAGGTGCCCAGGCCCCTTACATTCCAAGTCAGTAGTCTAATGTGTGTAGTCATCTTGTTTTCGCAAAACGCTGGGAGAGCCCCCGCTTCCTCCAGTGATGCAGACGGTGGCGGCCGGCGTCGCCAGTTCGGCACTGTTTTGTGCGGTCCTGCCCATCCTGGCCCTCCAGCCAATTTCCCCACCAGTCAGTTGTGATTTTGCCTTCGGAGATCTATCAACATTAACAACCTTCATCTCGTAAGATGGATCAACAAAAATGAACAACAATAAACTGCCCCCAGCAGTTGTTATGAACTCACAGCGCTCGGGGGTTCCCGGGCTTTCCAGTCCTCTCCAGGTCTTCCAGCCCGGGTGGTGTGTAGGTGTTTTACCTGCACCGCTTCGGTTGGGGTGGGCCGCCAGTGTTTTTGCACAAGAGCCTCCGAGCTCCTGCCCGAATGCGTCGCCTTCTTGGTGTAGCGATGTGATTCATTCCGAGGTAGTAACCGTAGTTAATATGTCCTTCAGCTTCTCGCGTGATCTTTGTCGTTGCCCTGGTGTTTATTATTACTCGCTATTCCCTCCGCATCCTCAGCCAGATTGTTGTGCTCAAGCCATAGGTTTGCCGCCGCCGGGGTTTCAAGAAAGATCGCCTTCCCGTTGTAAAGTACTTTGAGTCTTGCTGGATATAGCAGCATGTATTTAAGGTTGAGTTTCCTTAGAGTGGCCTTCACTGGTATAAAAGAGTTTCTCGCCCGCTGTACCACTGGGGTGTAATCAGGATACATAACTATTGACGCCGCGCCTCTTTTGATCTCTCCGCCTTCTCTCGAGAACCTCAGAATGGTCTCCCGATCCCTGAAGTTTAGGATTTTAGCTATTATAGGTCTCGGATGTGAGCCGGGGGGTGGTCGCTTTTGAAGGGATCGATGAGCTCGTTCCACTGAGAAACCCTGGGTGAGTTTACCTGCTCCGATTTCCTGCAGGAACATCGTTTCAATGTATTCGGTGGGGTCGGGGCCCTCTGAATCCTCCGGTATCCCCAGTATTCGGACATTGTTGCGGCGGGCACGGCCTTCCGCATCTTCTGAGCGCGTTTCCAGTCGAGCTACTGTGGATTCTAGCTCTTTGACTTTCGCCTTGAGTTCTTGTGTGGTCTCCGCGGTGTCCTGCAGAGAGGCTTCAGCAGTGACCATTCTGTCGGTTAGGTTTCTTGTGTCTTGTCTCATCAGCTGAATGTCTGATTTTATTTCGCCGATCTTGTCTTCCATGGATGTTCGCAGTGCTGCTATCGCTTGTAGGATTTGAGAGTCTCTAGGATCCGTCGGCTGAGTCAGAGATCCTTGAACAGCGCTCATTTCTTGTGGAATTTGTTGTTTTGGTCGGACTGAGGTGAAGGCATCCATTGTGACGAGTTTGGGCTTGTGCTTCGGAGGTGACATTCCTTCTAGAGAGGGCTTTAGTGGGGTGCTATGTGATGTCCGCTTCAAGCTCGTCCACCAGGGCTCCCAGAAGAGTGTTCCGAGAGGTATGTGCAGTGTCTCGCTGCCTGCAGTGGCAGCGTATCCGTTGGGTCGCTTGTGCAACTGTCGCCCTTGCTTCTTGTTGTTGTTGGGCTAGATTGTGTTCCTATGTTTTAGGGCTGATTTGCACAGTGTTATGGCCTCTCAACGGCCCGGTTCTCCGGTACGCTTACTTCCCGCAATGTTACTCTTGTCGGGACCACTGGCTGTTAGGAGTATGGGGCCGTCGTGGTTTGGTGGGCTTTGTGGCCCGATGGGTCCCCAGGTCGTTTTCAGTGATTGTATGGGACAGTGCCATTCACTGGCATCTTGCATGCAGCGAGGTGCTCCCCTTCGCTCGTCTCGTTGTTTCAGGATATTGATCAGGTGGTTGCCAGCGGATCGTTCTTCCTTTTGGGGGTTATGGTGTTGGTTTCCCGGACCGTGGGTGTATCCCTTGGGCAGGAGGTGGGAGGTGTCCGATGGGATGAAGCCACTCTTAGCCGTCGGTGTAGGACGTCCCTTATGCTGGGGCCCGGCACCTCAGCGTTGTGTGTCGATCCTCTGCGCTGAATGGGTGGGCCGTGTGATGGGCCCCGCCGCGGGGCACACAGGGCCCCGTTATGGCCTGGATGGTTCTTGGTGTCTCGGGTGGCCCATGTCCTGTGTGCAGGCCGAGCCGCAGGGACCGCCGGCGTCTATTAGGGCGAGTATTGCCCGGTAGCGAGGGCCTCCACCAGCTGGGTTTAAAGAAGGGTCGGAAGGCCCAGCACGCCCTCCGCGGAGTCCCTCGTCTTTTCTGTGGCCCGTAGCGGCCCGGGCCACCAACCTCGACCCACTCCCCTTCTCCTGCAGCGGCGGTGCGTGGGGGTGAGCGCCCCGCGGTGGTCTCGGCGGTGGTCTCAACGCAGGGACGGGAGGCGCAGTGTTCCGCTCCCCGTCCGCGGCACAGATGATCAGCGGTTCACAGCATCCGGAGCCGTGTGATGGTCCCCGCCGCGGGGCTCACAGGCCCCCGTTATGGCCTGGATGGTTCTTGGTGTCTCGGGTGGCCTGTGTCCTGTGCGCAGGCCGAGCAGCAGGGTCCGCCGGCGTCTATTAGGGGCGAGTATTGCCCGGCAGCGAGGGCCTCCACCAGCCGGGTTTAAAGAAGGGCCGGAAGGCCCAGCGCGCCCCCCGCGGTGTTCCTCGTCTTTTCTGTGGCCCGTAGCGGCCCGGGCCACCAACCTCGACCCACTCCCCTTCTCCTGCAGCGGCGGTGCGTGGGGGTGAGCGCCCCGCGGTGGTCTCGGCGGTGGTCTCAACGCAGGGACGGGAGGCGCAGTGTTCCGCTCCCCGTCCGCGGCACAGATGATCAGCGGTTCACAGCATCCGGAGCCGTGTGATGGTCCCCGCCGCGGGGCTCACAGGCCCCCGTTATGGCCTGGATGGTTCTTGGTGTCTCGGGTGGCCTGTGTCCTGTGCGCAGGCCGAGCAGCAGGGTCCGCCGGCGTCTATTAGGGGCGAGTATTGCCCGGCAGCGAGGGCCTCCACCAGCCGGGTTTAAAGAAGGGCCGGAAGGCCCAGCGCGCCCCCCGCGGTGTTCCTCGTCTTTTCTGTGGCCCGTAGCGGCCCGGGCCACCAACCTCGACCCACTCCCCTTCTCCTGCAGCGGCGGTGCGTGGGGGTGAGCGCCCCACGGTGATCTCAGCGGTGGTCTCAGCGCAGGGATGGGAGGCGCAGTGTTCCGCTCCCCGTCCGCGGCACAGATGATCAGCGGTTCACAGCATCCGGAGCCGCAGGTGCCGCCTTCCTTAGTTCCCGGGCTCTCCTCGTCTGCAGGCTTCGGACGGAGTCGCGGCCGCCATCTTGGATTCCCGGGGACCGAAGCGCACAGGTCGCGTTTTCGGTGTTGCCGGCTCCGTTTTCGTTCGGGTTTTCTCTCGGGCGATGCAGGCTCGGGTGAGGCTGCTGGAGATGTGCTTATTGCCGTCCTCAGTTCGGGCTGGAAGTTCCTACGAGGATCGGTCTCAGGATCAGGGCAGGAGCTCAGGAGAGGTACGTCCTCAGTCCATGGATCTAGGCCACGCCCCTTGCTCTTTTACATTATACCTCCTTTTCCATCTTGCATTCTTACTTCTTGCTCCCACCTTGCTTGATGTGGCTCTTCTTGGAGAAAATACCAACAGATAGAATGAAGAATACTGCTCTACTCTACTTTTTGGTATTTTCTCCTTTATTAACTTTTCTTTCTTCATCTCTCCAAATCCCCTTGAGTGTGTTCTTCCTTGTCTCACCTTTCTGCACCTTTCCTCCCACTCAACCTTTTCTTCTCATCTGTGGATATTCCCTTTATCCATATTTTCTCTGCACCTCCTCCCCTTCTCTAGGTCTTTCTCCTTCACTATACCAGCTTTCTTTACCTCAGTTCTACTTGTCTCTCCCCCACTTTCCTCCATGCCACTGTAACATGAAATGCTCCCCTCTTCCTCCCTCTGACCCGCCTGCTGCTCTGTTATGCATTGCCATAATCTGCATGCTCAAACTGATAGCAAGCATGGTTTTTAAAAAAAAGTAGGCGAAAGTTGGCGTTTGAGTTAGCCCGTGGTACCTGTGGATTGTGCTGTGTTTGTGCCCCGCTGACTATTGGTGTGCTCCGCTGCTGTTCTTGCGATTCTGCTCCGCCGCAGTGAATTCAAAGCTGACGGTTGGGATGAAGCGTTGGTGTTCGATTGGCGTTCGAGTTAGCCCGTGGTACCTGTGGATCGTGCTGTGTTTGTGCCCCGCTGACTATTGGAATGCTTCGCTGCTGTTCCCGTGATTCGGCTCCACCCCTAGTGAATTCAAAGCTGAAGGGTGGCGCAAAGTGCCGGCGTGGGAGTTGGCGTTTGAGTTAGCCCGTGGTACCTGTGGATTGTGCTGTGTTTGTGCCCCACTGACTATTGGAATGCTCCGCTGCTGTTCCCTGCAATTCGGCTCTGCCCCCCAGTGAATTCAAAGCTGACGGGTGACGAGAAGTGCCGGTGCGAGAGATGGCATTCGAGTTAGCCTGAGTTGACTCGAGCAAGACCAGGAACTTGTAACAGCTATGTCGGACTCAACTGCAAGAACTTGGAATCAATGGAAACAGAGAGTCCCACAAGAAGAGCAGAGAGCCTCTGTAAGCAAAGTTGTTAATACACCAAAACCCACGAGTGAGATTGTTATGGTGGAGATGCCGGTTGAACGTTTCATATACCCTGAGGTGAGTGAATTGCTCAATTAGATGACATGACATACTAATGATTGCTCTAGAAGAGATAATTGCTTGGACAACCCCTTAAACCAAGACAATCCCAATTCACATGGTTCCTCATGGGGTAATAGTATTATTGTAAAGCAAGACACAGAATCCCTCATTAGCTTGTGTAACTGGAGAATTATAGAGGAAGACTGCGACCCAAACGAACCAGTATTCATTGGCCTTGATAGCCCATTGGCAGTATCGACACCACAAGAAATTAACAACGTGAATATAAAAACCTTGGACAGACAACTGCAAAGTGTGTTTGCGGTGACGGAAAGAACGCCCGCGCCCTCAAGCAGTATGTATTCATCCTGTTCAGAGGAAATTGGCCGGCTAATGTCACGCGCAGAAAATATTATGCTGGAATCAGAATGTCTAAGGCTTCGCCGTTACAAGCACAAGTTGGTGAACAGAAATCTTCAGTGCTCTGTTCAGCCCGGCTATTACATGACATTGCAGAGATTAGTAGCTTGATTAAAAGCGCGGAAAAAAGAACATGAGTTTTTGAAACTATAGACTTGCTGAAATACATCAAGGCTATAGATGTGGGAAAGGTTTCAGCGACCAATAATGACATAAAATCAACAAAACGATCACCACATCAAGAGGCGAGACAACTCCAATAGAACAAGTCAAATTGTGGAATATCAATCCGAGAAATACCAGAAAGAGACAGAGTAAAGCAACAAACCTCCATGCAGAGTGGAGCAACTACAAATCGGATAAAGAGTGAATCGATTTATTGACCAAAGGCAGAAGACCGGGGGATAAATCACAGAAACAACTAATTATGGAAGAGCAACATTCACTATCAAAGTGATGTGCTACACCAACAACAGTGTTTCACCAAGAAAGTAATCCTCCCCAGCGCCACCCTACATTGATGCTGGAATCACAAAATATTCTCATGTCCTCATTGACTGTTTCACTAGCTCCTTTCTTAAAGCTATATGAAAGGTATAGTGAAGCTATGAAGAACCAAGCAATTCTACTTGCCTTAATACACACAAAACAAATATTCTTGGAGTCCTTTATAACTAATCTACAAGTTAGATTGGATTTGGAGGCTGAAAAATCAACTATGTGGCAAGCAAGACTCTTTGATGTAGCGAGGGCTGACCACACGGATAAAAATAGCATGATGTGTGCCCTATTAGAAACTGTGGAAGCAGTGAGACATGAAAAATGAGTGAGAAACAAGTTGTTTTCTCATTTAACACTGAACAAAACAAAAAAAAAAATAATCTGCCTAGCAATAGGAAAGCTAACTCTAAAGGATCAAGGGCATTTTTGCGTAATCTTAAATTACCAACAACAGAGATTCAACAGTCTTTGAGAATACAGAAAAATGATAGAGATGAAAAATTGGCAATACAAACAGAAAGGCTGATCTTAAACCCAGTGAACCTATCGGAAGAAGAGTTAGCTCTTCGACATACCATTTTAGAACTATCTACGTATACCTCAGATATTGAAACGCAAGATAATGAAGAAAAAAGATGAAAAATAACCCATGATAGTTCTGATCTCATTGAAATAAAAGATATTACAGTGGTAACAGAAAAGACAAATGGAGACTCAATGAACCACAGTTATGATCTACTTGCAGCTTTAAGAGGAAATCAATTTTTGACTATAGACCCAAAAAGGTCTAAATCAATACAGAGTCAGAAACCTCAATCTACAAAAGAAAAGCGTGTGATAAGAGAAACACACCGAATCCCCTGAAATTCGAAGATCCTAGACCACGCTCCCCATTTCTTAGAATAAGAATATGAAGAGTGGAAAGAATTAAAGATGGATTGATTCTAAATCAAAGAAACATGCTGAAAATGTTTTACGCTATACCAACACTACGCTTTATCGAATCTGATGACATCCAAATAGTACAATACGTAGATTAACATATGACAGATGGATTGATACTCATCTTCTATCTTGAAGAATTCACCAAAAAATAATGGGCCAGAGTGAAGCGCTCCTTGCACTGAGATTTGACATGGTACTTGAGAACTCGAATGACTATAAAAAAAAGGACAGTTAGGACGAAGATCGAGGGCATAAAACAACTAATCAACGTAATTGTGATACAGCCCCCAAAACCAAGAAGCCACAACATCCTCATACCGATCCACAGTTAGAGACCAAGAATAGTAACCATCGAATAGTGATCAAATTCCATCCTTTGGAGTGTGATACAACAAGAAAAGTAATTAAACAAGACTGGACCAGTGATGAACTACACCAGAACATTCCACTTTTTAAGAGATCTCTACCAGAGAATCAGATTCAATAGCCATCAGATGAGTCTGTATCGACCTCTTGGAAACTTTATACTTGGAACACCCGAGGATTTACACACTTATTTGCAGAAGATACAACAGATTTACATGTGTTTGATATAGTAAGTTTGCAAGAAACATGGCTCTGACAACAGCCATTATGTGACAGATACCAAGTCTTCCTTAATCCCGCTATGACCCATTCTGTGGGCCGTCTATCTGCGGGTCTATCAATATTTATTAAATTAGGAAGTAATATCCGAGTTGAATCCTGAATCACGCTACACAGATTATAGTCATCTCGAGGTGTAAGAATTCAGATCAAGACGAGCAAAAGATGGTCATTTGCAATATATAACGAAATCCCAAGGCAATAACAGAAAGTACTTTTATTAATACCCTCCTGATGTCTATTGATGATATACAAATTAGATATCCGGAAGCACACTTTGTAACATGGGGCGATCTAAATATGCACATAATTGATAAATCGGGAAAGATGACTCCCGATGATAAATTACCTGCAATAGCTAAACTGTGGACAAAAGAACTCAAAATGCGAGACATACACCTACTCAAAGGACAGATAAATGAAGATATCCCCCACAACCGACCTAGTATAGAGACAAAGATTGGGCATATCTAGATTACATCTTCGCATCAGTATGTCTGATAGAGGAACAAGATTCGCTATATATCAGAAGATCAACTAAGAGTGATCATATGAAACTTTCACTGTCATGGAAAACAATTGAACAAAAAAGAGCCCTGATAACAATACCATCAATATCGCTAAACAGTGGTAAGAATCGACTCAGAATTAATTCACAAAATATTTTGAGTTTCAATAGAAAGTTCCTAAGCAGACGCCAAGATGGGGAAAACCCTTTAGATTATGATTGGATAGCCCAAGAACACTGCTCCTAACCACAGCCACACATATCATCAAGAATTGGTGGAAAAAAGAACAACTAAACGTCATGACCTGAAGAAACTAAAATGTTTGCCACCAGAAGAACGCAAAAGCCTACAAAATATCACCAAAGAAAACTATAGAAGTTGGCTATTGATGTCTCAAGCTCAGTGTCTACAAATAGATGCTGAAGGAATGTTTTCAGCAATGGCAAAGCAAAATACCCAAAATCTATGTGCCCTTCTAAACAACTGTGACAACCAAGAACTAAGATTGATTTCAGATGTCTCGGAGGAGGATCGGATCGCGCACTTTACATCCTTGTATGCTGCGCCATTGGAGACTGAACTTAGCCCTAAGAGTCCGTCTAAGAAAGTAACGAATGGTCTCTATGAAATTGGTAAATTATCAACAGCAAAATTGGATCTACAATGTGAGAAAGAAGAGATAATAATTCAAATAAAACAACTAAGCAACTCATGTGCGCCTGGACCAAATGGACTTTCAAATAAATGCTTTAAAGTCAATGCAGAAGCCTGGGCTGATTTATGCAAATTCATTTTTGAAAGGGTAATCAAGAGTAAACAAGTACCTCATAGGTGGAGAAAAGCAATTCTTATCCCGATTTACAAGCATGGTGATAGAGCTCTACCAATAAATTATAGGTCAATAGCTCTCTTAGATCCGCTAGGGAAATGATTTGCCACAATAATCCTATGATGACTTAACACTTGGGCCTTATCAACAAATAGAAGAGACCCTCATCAAACAGGGTTTACAAAAGGAGTCAGGACGTACCTTAATCTAATGCTTTTTAATATCTTGAAATTGGAGGCTATAAAAACAAAAACAAATTGTATGTGCTTTACATAGATCTGACGCAAGCTTTCGATTTGGTTCACAGAGATAAGCTGTGGGATAAATTGTATAGATGGCAATGTCCAACAACCCTGATAGAGGCCATCCCTACTCTCTATCATAATACCTCTGTTCAAGTGAGGCTAATAACCAAAGGAGCAGTAACAGCAACAATTAACACTGTGAGAGGACTAAAACAGTGCTGCCCTTTGGCAGCTACATTATTTAACCTTTACATTTCTGACCTCACAATATCCCAAGAGGGAATAAGAGTGCATCCACCAATCTTGAATGGGACTCTGTTCCCCTGGTTAATATATGCAGATGACTTGATTATTCTTGACAAAATCGGATTGGACTATAGCGCAGATTCAACTGCCTAGTGGAATTTACCAAGACTAATAATTTAGAGATCAAAATTACGAAATCACAAACCATGATTTTTGGAGCAAACCAAAGCAGAAAAAGTCCAAAATTGTCAATGTATCTACAGACAACTAAGCTGCCTCAGGTTTATAGTTATAAATATCTGTGAATATGGATGAACTCAAGCATAAATGAACAACAATGGATAACAATACTAAAAACAAAGGTAGACTGCTTGGCAAGACAAGCTACAATTCTCTATAGAAAATATGGCACATTTTCTTTGAGCCCTTTGGTCTTATTATATCGTCAGAAGGTAACTCAAATTCTAACATATGGAGAAGAAGCAATTTTAAATTTACCATGGAAAATTTGGGATATACTAGAGGGACGCTTCTGGAGAAAAGTACTATCTCTACCTCGCTCACTACCGATAGCAAGAATACCATTTTAGATAGCAATACAATCGCTGAATTCGATAGTACTATGAAAGACCCTTATTCTATACCACATGATATTAATAGACAATTGTTCACCAACGATTGATATTCTAAGAACTAAATTAAATGTTGGACATAATTGCCTTCTAAATAGATGGAAATAGAAATGCAACAAATGGTTAAAATGTTTCAATACGAATACTGAAACATTGCAAAATAATCCACAGGCAGTCAAAAAGAGAATCCAATCGCAAGACTCGATTAATACACAAGAAGTAAAAGCAGGTATGAAATAGCCATTAATTGCATCCAAGACATGCAAAAATGTAACCAACTACCAGAATATCTTAGACTATTTCAATCTCCGAAACAACGCAATTTATTAATGCGATTTAGGCTTCCTACATAACCTCGGCTCTGCAGACCTCAGTGCCAACCTGCTGACCAGAAAAGTTGGAGGCAGCGCACGTGGGCCACATCTCTGATTAAACCTGTTTCTGATGTTCACAGGCTCATTCTGAAGGATGCCAGTGACTTAGTCAGTATGCTGCGTGGCACCATTCTTTAACAGTGATCCCAAACCACACTTTCTCTTTCAGGGAAGTCTTTGTCACATTAGTTCTAATATATATTGCCTTTACTTTCTTAGATGGAGTCCATGAACAGTACCCAGACTCTCTTGTGACTTTAGAGGCCCTACCTTACATTTCTCCTTTCCTGTACTACCAAGACTCCAGACATCCTGGACAACTAAGGTGCAGTGTGTTAATAAGGGAACTATCAAAAAGATTGGTCATGGCCACAAGAGCGAAAAATAATGAAATGTCAAAGCAATGTCGTTTTTGTAATGATTCTGAGTTTGTTGAAAATCTTGAATGTTTGTTTGTTGCCTGTCCGTCTTTGTCACAATTAAGGTAAGACAGTGTTTATACATTTTTTTAAATATTTCAGAGTGCTTTCACAAAATGAAATGTAGGTTCAAATATTCAATGCTGAACAAATATCTTTGAAATTAATAAGTAAATAAATAAATAGCATCGTTAAGCTTTCTGAAGAAATTGGACTTGTCGTAGCTTGAATATAGATTCCTGAATGGAAAAGCACCCCTGTAAACAGCCAAGTGAATATCTTTTTGGCCTCTTATATAATCTCTTAATAGATTGTTTTATGCTCATAATTAAATCTTGTCAATTGAAATTGTCAGGTTTTAGCTACGCTTGTAGTGTGTTTAAATTGTAAAGGTTGAAATTAATTTCAACCAAAACAAATAAAGATGAAATTGATTGATAATAAGGTAACTATTAATATGTGGCCTACACCAAGATTTTCTAACTCTGCCAACGGCTACTGAGGCAGCATTACTTTACCTGTCAAGGTTAAATACTCATGGCAGGTGATGTCTCGGTTGGCTTCGACTCTTCTGAAGGAGACCAGGACATTTCACAAGGGGGTTTAGTGTTTGGGCTACCAAATTATTCCTTTTCTGGTTGCTCCCCTTCTACTCAGAATTATCATGCTGTGGAAAGTAGCATGAATAATGGAGTCTGACCTTGGGACCTGTGCTATGGTAGTTGGAACCTAGGCTGATGATGGATTGGGAACCTCAGGGAATCTCCATATACCTTTTCTTGGCCCTGTTTCATGGAGTAGCATCCAGCCGCAGGGTTACTCCAGTCCAATCACTCACCCTCAACCATGGAAATTCATTACAGTGCCTACCAGTTAATTTGGGTGATAGACGTTCTGAGATATTATTGAAGAGAGATGACCGCTCCAGTTGGGCGTAGGTTCCCTCAGCCAACACCTCATAGAATCACAAGGGAAGGATTTGGAAAAGGGGGGACATTTGTGACATAGTCACATGTTCCAGACTTGGGGACAGAAATGGGGAGACAGTGGGGGCAGGGCACCACCACCTGCTCTGTGAATTAGGCCGCAGAGGAGGTAAATGTTGGATCACCACAATCCCTGGTCTGTTCCAAAACCTTTTTGGTATACTACATGTGCATTTGTCTAGAATCCTTTGTCCAAACAGAGGGGCTCCAATCCTAGTCATATACATAGCTTTAGAGCACTAGAAATGCAAGAGGGTAGTAGGCAAGAAACAGCAAATTCTGTTTGTGATCTGGACTTAAAGTGGCCCGGACTGGCAGACAGCAAGAAACATCTTATTCAACCCTGTGAGCCAATGGGCCCGCTACATTGATGCTTGTGATTTGAAATGTGCAGAAATAACAATCTTTTTCACACAGAGGCAATGCCTGTGATCCGGGCTCTTGCATGTGGGTACCTGTAAACCTGAAGAGTGAGAATTCAGGAGGTATAGCCTGGCTGCAAACACAGGTCAGATACTCACCAACCAGAACAAGTGGAGCTGCTCCAGGGACGTACCGTCACCAATTAATTTCAAGATGAGAGCACACCAAGTTGAAAGCTTGGCTCAAAGTTGGACTCTGAAGCACTTAACTTAATTGAGCAGAGCTATGAACTTTGTAGTTTTAGAGTGTACAAGCCAATAATATGACGTTACCTGTATTGTGCATTTTTCATATATTGTGACTATCATTGTACCCTAGGCTGGTAACCAGCATTTAACCTAGTATTGTGATGTTACCTGTAATTTGCATTTAACATATATCATGCCCCACATGGGTGAACTTCTTTTCAGTCCATCTTTGTGCCCTAAGCCGGTAACTTGCATTTAGCCTATCAATGTCATTTCCTTTGCTAACCTCTCATCACCTCTGCTGCTTTACAACTACCTTTGGTAATCCTATATGCAATAACTGTTTTTGCACGTGACAACTGCCTGCCCCACAACCACCACTATTCAACAACACCTCGCTGATACCTCTCACATAGCTATTGCTTATTTACTGTCAGTAGAGGCCTCACCTCAAGTGAAGCACGAGGACGGCCGCATTGAAGGTCTTCTGCACTGACCTTGTGGGACCTTGTGGGATGTATTGACCCACTTTGCTGTGCTTTGCGGTATCACTCTAATACTTATGGTGCAAGGAACTGCAACAATGGTGGCAAAACTCTTGTGTGCGCCTAAAACCTACAAAAAACCTACAAAAACTGCGTTCTCAGCTGATTGAAATATCCACCGACTAGGAGGGCTGATCCTGTGCAAATCCGGTGACCGGCCTAGCTGATCCGATCCCATGCCTGATGTGCTGTTCCTCCTAGACCAGATCCCATCCATGACCAGAACTGACGGGCCAATTTAATAACTTATCCTGTAAGTATTAATAGGAAGAACTGTGACCCCTAGTATATTTGCATTGTCTTATCCCAATCTCAAACCCATCATATATTTCCTTCAGAACCATAGTGTTGCTAGAACTATCTTTGTGCTGACTCTTTTCTCATGTGAAGAATTAGAGAATCCACAACAGGCGTGTTACGCTGATCACGTGACTGTAAAATCCATCTGTGGCATTCGCTTTTTCATAGTCGTAATCTATTGTAATCAACCCATCTGTCATTTTCAAAGTACATTTCTGTTTTCCATTCTCGCACATATTTTATAAAAACGACCTTTATTAAAACCTCTATAACTCCCTCCGTTTTTATGATAGAAACGAAATTTCAACTCCTACTTGTACCTAACATCCTTAGCTATCCATATAAAACAGTGCAATTCTCCCCCATTATAGCGAATATCACGTAAGGAAAAGTTAGCTGCAATTTTACATTCTGAGAAATTTTACACATGTGAAATAGCTTTAAATTGTTTCCGACTTGGTCTTTGAGATTTCCATTTTTTCTTTTGACTAAACCATTGCTTGTGATTGTGTGCAACTGTCCAAAGCGGCACCCATAGGAATTTATAACAATTTAAGTATTTTTGACCACATTTGGTGTTTTTGCTCAGTCAATTCCAAAGACAATTTCAAAGCCATTCTGACAGCTGCAAAGTCAATTCTGTTTTTCTCTTGTGTTTGAAAGGGGAAGGTGGGACTGATATTCTGTTTGATTTGTGCTATTCCTGAATACCTGCTCTCTCTTTACTATTCATTTTATTTATTTATTTCCATTTATAAAGCACCCAACGGCCCTCAGGCAACGTGGCGCTGTTACAAGAATATTTGCTTAGGTGCTGGTTACATAGGAGAAAGTCTTGGTATTAAGTTACAGTGTAGTTGTTACATACATGCAGTTACGTGTTGGGTACATTGTTGGTTGGCATACATGTTATACAGTAAGGCGGTAGTTATATGGTACATAGTAAGGTAAGGCTTACATTGCCTATTGGGGGGTTGAGGGGTGTTCCAGGCGGAACGCCTAACCATAGTGCCATCTGTTCTACACCAATTAAAAAGTATTCTTTTCTGTGCAGCATTTGTTTTTGTGCTCATTAGTGGATTCATAGTGCATTAAAGATATCATTCAGTTTTCTGTCACCCCATTGGTGACTGTTGTTTACCAATGAAAATATATTGTGATTACATTTTAAATACATAAATAAATATTTACCTTTGCAAATTAGCCTGATTTCTGGTTCAGTGTGACCGGGGGCGTTCCAGAGGAAGGGTGTGATACGGAATATTGAACTTATAGATAAAAATAAATAAGGGTTTCAATTGTGCACTACATGCTGGGCTTGACTCGGGGGTGTGACGGATTGAAATCACTTACAACCTATACATGCTCAATTGAGGCAGCATCTGTTACAATCTATCGCCTCAGGATACCATTAGACGCACCCCATTTACAGCGAACCTACTATGGTTTTCTTTAAGCTAGTCCTTGATGCCCTACTAGGCCTCCTCCTACTGTGCCTACATATGCCGGTAGCACTGCCTGCTGTTCAATTCACCAAGAAAATGCCTTTCCCTTACGAGGGTAAACCTACACTCTTCCTCCCACCACTAAAAGAAACTCTGCAGTTGAACTCCTTCAAGACTACCCCATTCCTACTATAAACTGATACCAAACCCCCGAAGCTGCCAAACAAAGCAAATCAGCCTTAACAACCCATCCACACTTACCCCCATGCAATGGATTGAGCGGTTCACTACTAAACCCACCCCGAACCACCCATGCAGTGGCATTCATAGAAATAAAAGACTTGCCTCTATGCTTACCATTGTAGCACCTTCAGTCAACATTTACCAGGAGAAAACACCCATTCTCAACGCTCTTCTCATATCCACGTAGAGGCTACCGTGCCTAACCACTACTTGTTCATTACCCAAAAAACCCAAACAAAAGCGAGACAGACCACCAGCTCCAACACTCCAGTCCAACCTGCCGCACCCACCAGCACAGACCAAGCCTTCTGTCATCAAAGGGGCATTGATAAACTCAAGATCCGTAGTTGCACATGCAACTGATATAGCAGACCTAATCAATGACAATGATCTTGACTTCCTAGCAGTATCTGAAACATGGTTTTATGCCGCCGCAGGGCCTTCTCTCATGCTAGCTATTACGGACCCTTACACTATTACCTGAGTAGACAGAGAAAATTCAAAGGTGGAGGGGTTGCCTTCATAGCTCGAACTAACCTGGCACTCAGACCTTCGACCACCAGTTTGCTCAAATCCTGTGAACTTCTCACAGTCAAAATAACAACCTCTTACTCTAGCACCCTCACAGTCCACCTCATATATAGGCCTCCTGGCCCCATAGGAGACTTTGAGGAGGACATTACCACACTGCTCTCAGACAACACCAAATTCTAATACTAGGTGACTTTAACTTAGGCCTATCTGACCCTAGTGACCAGGCCACTAAATCCCCGGAAGAATCCCCAAGTGAACTGAATTTTATGCAGAAAACCAAACCAACCCACCCACACGAAAGGCCGAACTTTGGATTGGTTGGCAGACTATAATTGTGCCACTGTAATTACCGCCATTGAACCACAAACTTGGACTGACCACTTTTTTTATCTTGTTCAACATCAATGCTAACCATCCAGTCACTAAAACCAAGATTATCGTGGCTCCCTTACCTACCAGATACAAGCACAATATTACAGCTGAGAAATTAACCCCTATCTTGATCCCAATACTGAATTCTACTAGCACTGAAGATCCTGAAGAATTAATAGATCTTTTCAATAATACCATGTACATGGCCTTAGATTCCATTGCTCCACTGAAACTCCAGAAGAGTAAACCTAAAGACCACCTTAATGCTTGGTTTACACCACAACTGAAAGCCCTTAGGTCTGAAAAAAGGAAATGCAAAGCTATATGGAAGAACCTTCCCTCTAAGGAGAACAAAGACATAGTAACATAAATCGCTGGTCATTACAAAGCAGAGATCATTAGAACCAAACAGGAAACCTACAATGTCAGGATCCAGAATGCCAGTTCTAGTATCAAGGAACTATTTGGAATCCTAAGAGAATTAGAATCACATATAGCCCCTGATGACTCTCACCCTAAAAATAAAGAGTGGTGCATGGGCATCCAAAATGCCCTGGCCAACAAAGTTACCACCCTTCAAAAGAAAATTGCCTCAAAGCGACTTAACATCAACGGCATCGACACAGCTCAGAAACCTGACACCACCCTCCTTACCAAGACTTTACCAGAACTTAAATTTGCCCAAGTCACAATAATAAAGGTCAAAAAAATCATAACCTCATTGAAACCTTTGTGCTGTCAAGGTGACATCTGTCCTGCCCAAATCATAAAAGATGCAGCTAGAGATCTTGCCCCTTTCATTACTAGGTTAATAAATGCTTCTTTCAAATCATGCCAGGTTCCCACTAATCTGAAAGACGCCTGGGTACTCCCCTTACTTAAAAAAGCTTCCCTCGACCCTATCATCCCAACTATCTACAGACCGATAACCACAGTCCCTTTCTTACTCAAAATCATCGACAAGACAGCCTACCTCCAAATCCAGACTTAACTAGAGGTAAATAGTCTCCTATGGCTCAGCCAATCCGCTTTAGACCCCTCCATGGAACTGAAACAGCTCTAATAGACCTGAAAACACAAATAGACCTAATAAAAGACAACAGACAATGTGCATTACTCCTCTTCTTAGACCTCTCGGCTTCCTTCGACCTGGTGGACCACAATATACTTTGCAAGCATCTCTCATCACCGGCGAACTTCTCACCTGAGGCAGCAGTTAAGTCCTTCCTAAATGATAGAATGGTGAGAGTCTTCTCTCCATCAGATGCAGCCAACCCCATTCCCATCACTTGTTGAGTGCCACAAGGATCTTGCATCTCCCCTACATTGTATAATGTTTTTTACCAAACCTTTATTCGACATATTGGACCGTATGGGTGTCATCTACATGAACTACGCAGATGACACCCAGATACTGATCCCAATATCTGGCAACTACGACTTTCACAACGACTTACTAAACAAAATTTACCTCATCATTCAGGCCTGGATGGCCATCCTTAGCCTGTACCTGAATGACGAGAAGATTGAAATTCTCATACTAGACACCCCTACCTATCTTAAAAAACTCAACCCCAAATACACTTCATTCAACATAGACAGTAACGTGATTATAACGGCAAAGGAAACAAAAACCTTCCACCTCGATTCCCCATTGAACCTCAGGAAACAAGTTAACGCCACTGCGACGGCCGCCGCCCATACCTGAAAATGTATCCATGCATGCAAAGCTTATCTATCCACAAACAGCCGCATGATCCTAGCACGGGCACTAATCTTCTTGAAACTTGATTACTGCAATGCACTCTATGCAGGAGCAAACAAATAAGTGCTAAACCAACTTCAAACCTTGCAAAACAATGCACTAAGAACTGCCCTGGGCATTCCAAGAAAGAACCACATCTCTGAGACAAGAAGGAGCCACACATGGCTCTCTATTCAGGATAGAATCTACTTTAAACTTGTCTCCATCTCCCACAAATGTCTCAATAATGCTGCCCCTATATACTTCACAGATAAAATCACTTAAAAACATCATCCAGACCCACAAGATCAGCTAATTCCTTCTGCATCATCTCACTGCGCTTTAACTTAAAAAAGAGCCTGAATAAGGTAAGGAGGGAAGAGGAGTGTAAATATTATTTATGAGAGATAAAGTGGAGGAGGTGACAGTGAAACAAAGGAGTGGAGAAGATGCTGAGAGAACACCAAAGAGGGAAAAAGAGGAGCAAAGCAGGGGGGAGAAAGGGAACAGAACACAACAATGAGTAAAAGAGCAGGAGATGATTAAGAAGCAAAATGGAGGAGATTAGCTAAATTAAACAAAACAAAACAGTGACAGAGAAAGGGAGATTTGGCAGCCAAGGAGAGCCTAGGAGAAGGTGGGGGCTGCGAGGAGGATACCAGCGAGAAAAGGAGGGAAAGAGGAAACATATAAGAAAACAGAGGATCACCAAAGAGGAGGTGAATAGCAGAAAAGAGTGGAAGCAGAGGCTAAGAAAGAGAAAGTGTAGAAGAGGCCTAGGGGGGAGAAGGAAAGCAATTTAGAGTGTGGTACAACATTGAGGGTTGGATCTCTAAGTAAAAACGCTCTTGTTTTAAGTTCCTTCTCCTAGTCTACAAAGCTTCAATGGTCTTGCTTCTCAGTACCTGTCTGATTGCATCTCAGTTTACTCACCATTTCACTATCTCGTTCCTTCCTAGCCTCCTCTGGGTTCACTGACCCATAACCTCCCTGTGCCTCCACTCACTTCTGCTCATTCCCACTACTCGCAGCAGCACTGGAACCCACTGCCCATAACAACGAAAGTCTACCCAATTGTGGATCTCTTCACTTACTTGCTAAAGAGGGAACTCACCCTAGCACCCCCCACCCTCCCTACCTGATCCCATAGCTGCCTCCAGTGACTCTTAATAATGTGATTTTGTATATTTAATTAGTTCTCCTGTTCAGATTGAATAACTTGCCCTCTTAGGTTGATGTCACCTTTGTAAATCACCCCGTTTTATTATATACATTTTCTTTCTGTTTGTTTTGGTCTGTCCCATGTATGTGTCCTTTTTTGTCCACCCCCATGAACTGGATCACCACTTATTCTCATCCTTATGCTATTGTGCATGCACCCTTCATGGGAATGCTTCCACCATCTGTAGACGTGTTATTGTAAGTCATTTCTGATCGAAACTGAAATCCCTGTTCATCAAATAAATGCAAATACAAATACCTTAATAATACCCCTTAATAAAACCCCTTGAAACTCAAAGCTGGTTTTGCTTTGCCTGCTAATCCCTCGGCCTGTGATATTTCCTTGTCGTGGATTGCCTGAAGAAGGTCTTCAATGTCGCTGATTTGCACTCCTGATCCTGCCCACTTCTGGGGCTTTGGTGCTTAGCCAAACCGAATACTGACAGGAAAAAGGACCTGTGCACCTGTTTTCTCTTAGCCTTCTCCACAATATCCATTAACCTGAGTATTTTAACCTCCATCCTGCCACTGGAATTCCTCACGCTAGCCAGAGCACTGATTCTATCTAAAATCGACTATTGCAATTCCCTCTTTGCAGGATCAACCATCCGCAGTATAAAAAAACTCCAAATAATACAGAACAATGTCCTAAGAGCAGCCTTGAACATACCTAAAAAAGACCATATCTCATCTGCCAGACAGACAACCCACTGACTGCTGGTTCGTGACCGCATTGTGCTTAAAACCCTCTCACTAGCACATAAATGCCTGGCAAAACAGCTCCACTATACCTCTCTAACAAATTCTCCAAATCCCAATCCACTAGACCCACTAGGACGCTCCACTCCCACCCCCTCGCTGTTCCCAGATTCAAACATAAAAAGTCTGTCGGCCGCAGCTTCCCAGTGGTAGCAACTAAACACTGGAACACACACATTAGCAATTAAGATCAGAGGCATTCATCTGGTACTTCCGAAAACATCTCAAAACATGGCTTTTGCACAAGACCATTAATTCTCTGGGAGATTTCCTCTACTGTGCACTTATGCTCACATTCATCTATGTAACTGCTAGCACTTTGGGGTCTGGGCATGCTCCCATGTAACGAGCCACCGAACCCTTGCCATTTGTTAATTGTTGATATCACCTGTCGTTCTACCTCTACACTTTGTCTTTGTTGTACACAGCACACAGATTCCCCCACGGTGTAGTGGGTTAACAAGAGTCTCCATTTTGATGGTTGCCACCTCTTTAGCGCCAGTCACCTGTAAGTAATATTCAACTACTGAGTTGAATAACCTCACGATAACCTACACTGAGCGAGTGTCTTTGTCCCATTTAGTTCTATAAAAAACATTTCTGAACTCCTAAAACTCCTAAAATGTTCTTGAGAATTTTACTTACCTGTAAGTCATACCTGAGATGTTTTCTTTCCTGTACATAGACCCACCTGAGACCGAAGGAGACACCTCTCCCCTATCCGGTCCCGTTCCAGCATCATTTTTTTCTTCAATGGAGCCCCAAAGCTCCTCTTCCTGGGCTGCACCGCTGGTGCAGCCTGGGTTTTAGAGGCTTCCACAGCCTGCCACAACTGTTCCGGGGTGGGCTATGTTCTACTTTAGTCAACCCTGCTTCTACCCAAGTAACATCTTGCATATAAGGCCCAGGATCCTACAACCACAGGGCATGCCCCTGGTTCCTTGTCCCCCACCTCCAGACTTAGGGGCAAGTCACTGAATTTTGTTCCTGGGTAGTACCACTGAAATGGTCTTGGTCTCCACCATCTCCAGTCCGCTTTGCACAGAGCTCATCCCGGGCTGCTACTGTCATATGTTGCACAGTGAAGGATAGTCTCTCTATGCCTGGAGGGGTGCTCGAGGCTGCGACCCCCCAGAGAGCTGCCTTGATGCTGTTGCTTCCTCTACTCTCTCACTTAAACCATTTTAATGTTTTTCCCTGGCTCCTTAGTCCTGCTCTGACAGTCCACTGTCCTGTCACCTGAATGGTGATGCCCATTGCCCATTGGTTGCCAATATTCTAAGGCTCCCACAGGTGGTGCTGTTATGAGCACTGGGCTATAATCTAAAAGAGAATTACTTTAAAAAAACATCAAGTTGCATGTTGGAATTGAGAGGTGAGGTCGTCCTCCTAGGACAACCATTATAAAGCCCCTCAGTTGCTAATTGTGGACTATTATTTGAACTGTGATTTTATCTTTAGTGTGATTGAATTCTATTTTATTGACATTTGATGGACTACTGCCACGTTTGCATTTATACTATTATACTTACCCTGCAGGAAGCTGCCGGTGCAGTGAGTCCTCTTTTTACTTTTAGAGTCGGCAGTTCTTCGCCTCGCTCTCAGCTGGGCTCGGCATTTCATGTGCTGGCTTACTCGCCCGTGTTGAATTGAGAGGTGAGGTCGTCCTCCTAGGACCACCATTATAAAGTCCCTCAGTTGCTAATTGTGGACTATTTGAACTGTGATTTTATCTTTAGTGTGATTGAATTCTATTTTATTGACATTTGACGGACTACTGCCGCATTTGCATTTATACTATTAAAATTACCTTGCAGTCCTCTTTTTACTTTTAGAGTGGGCAGTTCTTTATCTTGCTCTCAGCTGGGCTCGGCATTTCATGTGCCGGTTTACTCGTCCGTGTTTAAGAGAGGTGAGGTCGTCCTCATAGAACCACCATTATAAAGTCCCTCAGTTGCTAATTGTGGACTACTTGAACTGTGATTTTATCTTTAGTGTGATTGAATTCTATTTTATTGACATTTGACGGACTACTGCTGCATTTGCATTTATACTATTATACTTACCGTGCAGGACGCTGCCGGTGCAGCGAGAACTCTTTCTACTTTTAGAGTGGGCAGTTCTTCGCCTCGCTCTCAGCTGGGCTCAGCATTTCATGTCCCGGCTCACTCTCCCACGCAGCGGACGGGCACAGCAGACGGGCCGTCAGCGCACCAAAGGCACGCTTAAGGCACGCCGGTCTGTGCCCGTCCATGTTGCAGATGTGCGGAATGGGTGGATTTGTTATTCAAGGGAGACACCTTTGTCTTTTGCTCCCCCAAACACTGTCTTGCCTGCCGTTTGGGGGCTGCTCTAGCTCCTATGTTGGGCTGGCCACATTGTTTACAGCAGCCGGCTCCGCAGGTACAGAGCCCTGTTGATCTGGCATTAATGCTTTTGAACATGAGATCTCTGCCGGCCCATGTGGCGGATATCCACCATCTTCTGCAGGATCTCTGCCCTGCATTGCTTTGCCTCACAGAGACGTGGCTTCAGGTGGGCTCGGCCGCGGCCTTGCTGCATGCAATTCCAGATCAATATAGAATTATTCAGTTTGACCGGCCCCGACCCCAAGTTGGTTGCGGGATGGCTGTGATTTTTAAATCCGATTTTATAGTTACACAGTTTAGCTGCCCTCATTGCAGGTTCTGCTGGTGAGATGTGTAATTTCCCAACTTCTTACCTGCCACTTCTTGATTTTTTACCAACTCCCCCCCCCCCAGGTACCTACGTTGGCTTTCTCGAATCTTTTACTGATCTGGTGGCCGATCTCCATCTGAAATAGACTCATCTTGGACAACTTTAACTTGAAATTTAATTCTCCCCGAGCCCCGGCACTCGATTTGTTTTTTGCGAGCTTGATTGATCTTGATTTCCATCAAATGGTAGCTGGACCCACTCATAGGATGGGTAATACCTTGGACCTGATATGGTCTAAAGAATCCCTTTTAGTATTTCAATCGATAGAGCCGGTACTTTGGTCCGACCACTTTATAGTGACTTGGACATTTAAAGCAGGACGGGCTCAACCAAAGATCCCCCGCCTCGTGTGTGGCAGCGTAGTTGACGCTCGGCTGACTTGCTGGGTCTAGTCTACATTAGTTAAAGTAAAGTGTTAGGCGGTACCTACTGTTTCTCTTTCGCTGCTGGCTCACTCTTTGCTAGAAGCTGCTGATGTTATGGCCCCTCGGCGGCATATCCAACCATGTAGGCGCCCTTCAGAGCCATGATTCTCTCAACAGCTAAAAGCAGCACGTCTCGAACTTAGACAGATGAAACACAAGTGGCGCATTGCATATAATCACAATCTTAGAGCTCAGTACAATGCATGCTCAGCAGCATACATTTTAGCCATTACTGATGCTAACATTTTTACCTAGCCCAGAAAATTGAAGCTGCCTTATGTCAGCTTAAAGCTCTTTTTGAGGTGGTCAAATCGTTGTCTTCCTCTCAGAAATACATTGCTACAGTTAATCCCTCCCAGGATTGTTGTGACTCTCTGTCACAATTTTTATCCGCCTCGGCACTTGCTCCGAAGAGGGAGTTCCTTGGTCCTGGTGGCCTGTCTGTAGCGAAAGAATGTTCCTCTTTCCAGGTTTTCTCTGAGGAAATGGTATCTACTTGCATATAGCACATTAAGTCTGAGTCGCCTCTGGATGTAGTGCCAATGGCAGTTACGAAAGATATCTCCTAAAACTTACCATGGAACTCCATATCTTGCCTGTCGGGGGACAACCCAGCGGAATTTAAAATTGCTACAGTGATCCCCCTTTTGAAAAATAACCCTCACTGGACCCGTCTCTTCTTTCTAATTTCCGGCCTATTTCTCTCCTACCTTTCTCCATGAAGCTCTTGGAGTCTTTAGTGTCACCTCTACTATCTTCTTTTCTGGAATCTTCTAAACTTTTGAATCTGTCCCAATCATGTTTCAGACCTGGTCGGGGCACGGAAAGCATCCTGGTATCAGTTCATGGTGACAAGGACAGGGTGGCTGATGCGGGCCGTTGTGTGGGTGCCCTGATTCTTTTAGATCTGTCAGCAGCTTTTGACACCGTGGACCACCTCAACCTGCTGACTCGCCTGGCTCAGAATGGTATTTGTGATCAGGTGCTAGCCTTGTTATCATCATTCCTGTCCAATTGCACACAGGTGCTTTCTCTTCCTGCGTTTTTCTCTGGCTCCTGCCACCTTACCTGTGGGGTTCCGCAGGGCTCTGCCCTGTCTCCCTCTCTCCCATTCTCTTCAATATCTAAATCTAGCCTCTGATCTGCCTCACCCGCTCCCTCGGCGTCAGGTACTATGCCTATGCCAACAACACTCAGATCCTGATCCGTTTCGATCTTGATCAGGCTGAGATGTTAGTGCCTGACAATCGTTGGAGAGTGGATGAGCCGTAATTGGCTGAAGTTGAATGGATACAAGACAGAGGATATGGTGGTAGATGCCCCTCCTGATCCTTCACTCTGGGTGTCTTCTTTCTGGCCTTCTACTATTGGCCCTTTTCCGGTCCCAGTGACCAAGGTGAAGAATTTGGAAGTGATTCTTTCGGCCTCCCTTTCCATGAATGACAAAGTATCTGCAGTGTGTAAAGCAGGTCATTTTCAGCTTAAAACATTAGAAAAGGTGCTTTCCATGATACCGGACACCCTTCGTCCACCAGTGGTTGCGGCCATGGTGCTCAGACGGTTGGATTACTGTAATTCCTTATACCTGGCTCAGCCCAAGGGTTTGATCCAATGGCTGCAGCGTCTTCAAAATCTGGCCGCCCGGTTAGCAACGGGGTCACCTTACGTGGCTCACATCTCCCCTGTACTGCGTGCAATATTTTGGCTTCTGGTGGCGCAGCGTATCAAGTTCAAGTCATTGTGCATTGTCCATCGGGCCTTACATGGACTTGTGGCTGAATACCGCCAGGCCAAATTCACCCAGTATCTACCAACCTGACATCTGCGCTCGGCTACAGCTGGTCTGTTATATATACCCACTTTCTGCCGCTCGCGCTTCGGTGAGTGAGCATTTTCAGTTGTTGCTGCCCAAACCTGGAACGACCTGTCGCTGACAATAAAAATCATGCCAAATCAGTTAGCTTTCAGAACGGCTCTAAATACTTTTTTGTTCTAGTTTACAGTGACTGGTTTATGTTGGTTTTACTCCTCTCGCTGTACAAATTACAATAACATAACATAACATAACATAACAAATGTAACCTTATTCTATTCATTCGCAATGCTCTAGCACCTCCGATTTGCACAGTGAGTAGTGCAGCACATTATATGATATTAGTGCAACACTTTTATTTTTCATTCCTATTCTTATCTGGACCCTGTGAATTATCCTAGAGAAAACACTGAAATCGATGAAGTCACAAAACAAAAAGGCATTTCATATCTGCAAACTGCTATATTTATTGACCGAGTATGCTAAGAAGCTATTAGTGTATCACCGATGATGGATTATTAGAGGCATATTGCCGAAAAGTTAATGAGGGACATTTTTATTTTATTTATTTATTTGTGATTCTAGTTGTTCTTACTCAACCTTACACAAAGTTTAAAATCAAATCAATAAAAAGCATTTCATATTCATATATTACACGGCCTGCGGTAGCGGACGTGTAGTTATGGTTAAGATGCTCAATTCATGAGAAGAGCACTTTTTGGGTGGCTTATAACTTTGGCACTGTTTGACAAATCTTCACAAAACTTTCCAAAGAAGTATATGGCCACCTTTGAATTATTATGCAAAGTTTGGTGCGGTTTTGTCAAAGGGGGGCGAAGTTATTGCGGGTTCCCAAAACCTTTGCAATACTCATGGACATAATGCAATGCCATCTTTGATGTCCTGGGTGTTAGTGTTAGCAGTGCATGGCTGTTGCGCGAGTTATGGTTGCATCGTTTACCATAACTGGCAAATGTCTTGTTTTTTTTTATTTTGCTTGCAACCATAACATCCCTTTAACAACGTTTTATTTCCCTGAAGTTGATTGGTTTTTATTAGTGCAACTTAACCATAATGTCCCTTTAACTAAGTTTTTTCACTGAATTTCATAGGTTGTAATAGTGCATCTTAACCATAATATCCCTTGAACAAAGCTTTTTCTGGGAATATATATATATATATACACATTACCTACATATATAAACAATTTAATCTTTCTAAAAGCTACACAACATAATCACTTGATTTATGCGAGCAATGTTAAAAACAGCAACAAAGAGACGGGTAATGTTACCATCTTAAATTTATCAGTCCAAGCCTGTCTAAAATCTTTATAATTGCAATCGTAGCCATGGTTTCCTCACCACTAGAAATACGTGCAAAGAAATATTCTGTGTCAAGCACCTCGAAGTTGTGTATGAATTGCCGCAAACACAATATTCTAAATATTCCCAATGCGTGGCAATTCAAAATTAACAAGCTGCAGGGATGGAAGACACTACTTATGGAGGATTCCATTTTGAAGATTGGGTGAGACAAGATAGCTTGGAATGTCAAGACTACAGTGCTTCTAATATTGTTAGGCATTTCAAGAGGCAGAATAATTCAACACTAGTTTATGTCTTCGTGTGCATTGGGGTATGTATTTTGGTGATTCATAGGCAGAGAGAGTGAGTGGGAAAGAGCAGCCAGTTCCTAGTCCCCTTTTCACTTGAATACTATTTCCAGTATGCTGTGTTATAAACCAACAAGCAATTTATCAGATCAAGGACAATTACATCACTCCTGCAGAGATCATGCTGGGTAGGATGTTTCTTGGGACTTGACAGGACTCCTTGATACAACCTATAAACGTCAGGTAAGTGCATCAGGTATGTGTACTGAAAAAAAAACATAACATATTCCATCAACTGTTTTACCAACCATCACTGTGTATATCTGGCTTTATTTCTTTCCAGAAGTGGTCACTTTCTGGATATGTATGCAACCCATACCTAACCATGCTCTATTTGGGCCGCGGGTTACACTTACCCTGGTTGCCCCAATCTTACCATGCACACTATAATGTCAGGGCTGGAGGTGCCCAAAACTCAGTCTAAATTAATCTACAAGGATAGCTGCTCACTGTTTACATCCCCTCCAGCCCACCACCAATGAGATACTACTATCTGGGCAGAGACTGCTGGAAGGACAGGCCGGAGTTTAACAATAGGAGAGGGCATCAACATCATTAGGTTAATTGATGTGAGGTCAATAGCAGGATTTGGGGTTCAAAGGCAACCACCTGACAAAAAGGAAACTGCATTTGGCTATGTTGGGCCTAAAATGCAGAGCAAATGGAAAACACATTGGGAGCTGACAGACAAAACGGCAGTATTTAATTCCCAATTGCACATCAAAATGCAGTTTCCAGAGAAATAACAATAAATGGGCTTAAAAGTGCAGAAACACTTTCTTGGAAATTGGAAAGCACAATTGTGACCAGCAGAATGAAATGCCAGCAATTCACTTTTAAACTGCAAAACAGGAACATGCTGTTTCTTTGAAAAAACAGAGAGGTAATGGAATTTGTGTGCATTCTGCAACTTAGGACAATGAACACACGGAACAACAAATCTCCATTGCAATGGTAATGTGAATATATTTCAGGGTGTAAGGATGAACGTTGATGGCAAGAGGCAATTATAGTATAAAAAAGGCCTCATGTGGAAGACATCCACATTTGAAATCACAAGTTTCTGTTCAGAACACTCAAACAGTGACAAGCCCCATCAGATGTAAAGGGCAAGCCCTGCCTTCCCTGTTATCTAAAAATCTCTTTGAGGTTTCTGCAGAGCCAACTTGTGCTGGACTAAGGCTTTTATGAGGTCAACAGCTGACCACTGTGAAAAAACAGAAGATTCATTTAATGGGTGGACCTCCTAAAATCCTTGAAAATAAAATTCAAGTTGTGGTCAGCTCAGAGATACTGATCACAGGCCTGTTCAGAGGGATTTCCCTGAGCATGGAGGATGGGGCTATCTCCTCTGCTTTTCAAGATAAGCAAACAGATCATCCATTAAGCCCGGCCTTTGACTGTGCAAGGATGTTGATGACTTTATTGCAGGCTTGGGTCATTACAGGAAGCGATGGCCAGATTCCCTGTTCCGTTTGCAGAAACAAAATCTAATGTGCAATTAAACTCCAAATATGCATATATGTTTAGATTTTGTCATAGATTTACATTGAGAATGATATTTTGTCAATTTTCTTGATACCGAACGTCGCAGAAAAATAACCCAAATATCATTTAAAATCTTATGAATAGCTCCATCTGCTGAGACTACCCCCTCAAAATTCGACCATTGGAAATAAAATTGAAATCTGATTTGTGATGATAGCTGAAAGACAATGTCACAAAGTGGACATTTTGGAATACAGTAGCTTATGGACGTAAGTAACTGTGTGTACAATTTTGTGATACAGACTTTTATCATCTTTGCGGAATTCATGAAAAACTGGTGTTTGAACCTGCAACATCGTGCCGCCACAGGACATATTTTAATATGACCGTCGTGAGGAGGGGAACATAAATATATCTATGTTTTTATGCTTAACTGTGAGGTAAAAATATTTGTTAAGTGAGAGTTTTTCAGTGCACATTTGAAATGGGTAAACATGTAAATTCAAGGGGGAGGCCTCATCCCTCCCAACATTTGGGCTTGGCTACTGAACGGTACAATCAAAGAAGCGAGGGTCGTCCTGGAATAAGGGGATGGAAGATAGTTGTCTAGTCCGTATGTATGACCAATGAACTGAAACATCATCATTCAGGCATTTGGGGGGGTGGTTTAAGATTCATAAGAGGACGCACGATGGAAATCAGAGAGACTGCCTGAAATTTCTTGCGTTGGAACTGCTGATGAGATTGCTGGAGAGTGGACAGAGGCTGGGATCTGTGACCGAGGAGAAGCAAAATAGAGGGATTTCCTTGAGAATATCCATGAGTGATGGTGGATTCTGAGGGTACCTGTCCTGTACCGGTTAGAGGACCTGCGCCTTGATGTCCTTTTTCCTGAGCACAGACACAGATATATTTATGTAAGTAAACTTGTGCATCCACACCAAGCTTATCGGGGATCTGATAGATTTTAATAATGTTCCCATTATTAATTGGGTGTGCACACAAAGTAGATCCATAGGGCATGATTCATAGAAGCGTTTTAATAATGGTGCAATCCCATAGGAAAACCTTCATGAATCAGGCCCATAGTATTTTAATTAAATAATAAGTTAATGAGTTCACACATAGCCAAATTACACTGGGTGATTTTGTTGAAATTAGAACTCAACAACGTTGCTTCCAGTGTGGATAAAGATTGCCTCATTACGAGGTTGCCGGTAACCTGCCGGTGCTTGTAACCGTTACCTTTGCTTGACAACCCGGTGCTACCGAGATATCACAGGCAGTGGTACGGTAGATTCCCATTCCCATGGAGTCCCAGAAGACTCAATGGGAATTGGAATCCTGAAGCACTGGCACGGTTATTAACGATGCCAGTGCTTCAACGAAATACCTTCCAGTTGGGGCATGACCTACCGGCAGACTCGAAGTGAGCCGGTCTGGAAAAGTTGCCGGTAATTTATTACAGACACCTTTATTTCCAGACTAGCTCACTTATAATGAGGTCCATAGTCTTTTAGGCAATTGGGTACTCGAAATTCCCTAAAGGGAGGAGTGCATTAAAAACAAAATTCCCTACTGATTTCCATTCCCCTAAACTCTGGGTCAAAGCAGAGTGGTTCCAATTGATCAACTAAATACCTCAGTGTCTATGCTGGGACAGGACTGTGTCTTCCCAAAGTTAAACGGAGTGGAGTCACTGATTTAAAAGTAAACCTTCTACTGGAGTGAGAAAGTGGCTTCTAATAGAAGGGAGATTTTTCCGTGCATAGTGGTGAAAGAAAAAGGGTTGCAAATATAAATCAAAAGTGTCTGTTCTGAAAAGCTTATTGTGTTATTAAACTGCCGGCATTGTTGAGAGTGCTGTGCCAGTCCAAATGCTTTTTACAAGGGAGTAAATGCCCAGGGAAAGTAAGAATACAAAGCGCTGCATATGTGAAATGTTTGTTTGCCAAATAGATAAGTATATATTATTTAAATCAAACTTCATCGAGCACATGATCTTGTCATGTTTCAAGGTGCCATATACTAAGAAAAGTGAACCCCAAAGTGTTTTAACTGTACATATAGTGGGGTTAAAGAGTCTATCGTTTGAAGAGTGCATCATGAAGAAAACGAGAGGTGTATGCAGATAAGTTATACAGCAAGACTCACACCCACAACAAGCCCACCTCCTCCCCTCATCCCTTATAGTACCTGAAAAGAGGTCCGGGATACCATCCCAAGAGGTAAGAAGGCAGGGAACTATACAAGTATTTCAGGCAGCAGGTGAGAATCCTCAGTACAAGAAATAAGAAGGCACTCCCCCCAGGCATGCAGAGTATAAGAAAATAATAGTTCACTGCGGGTTTAAGACTCCTAATAACATGGGGTTGGATAGTGAAGGACCAGAATGCAAAGGCCTGGGAACATCCAGAAGGGGAAGAGATCATATCTAACAGAAGAAGCTGCATGAGTGCCCAAATGTCTGTATGAGTCCAAGAACTGACATTAGGACAACTACTCTGGCATGGCGATGGAGTGAAGGAGATGGGCATACAAGGAACAAATAAGACTGGGTAGATAGGCAGATGCCCAAAAGGTTTAAGAATACCTAGGAAAACAAATGGGTGTCGAAACACCAGAATAACCCAATCACATAAGTCCACAGGCCAAATCCTGGAACAGTCAAGGTCAAGCACAAGCCATGGTTGTAAACAGTACCATAGGGACAAACAGTGGCCAGTATGAAATGGAGATCCTAGGTTGGTAACACTAGAGAACTGGTCCATGAGGGGAGCCAAGACAGAGTTCCAGAAGTCAAATAAAGCACAACAAACTGCAGAGTGAACAGCAGCACTAACCTGACATTTTTGGATGCCACACCACTGGTGCATCCAGGCAAAATGGGGGCAGGGGCGTTGCAGTGATTCATCAGACGTAGACTGGAAGTGCATGTCGCAAGAACATAGGACATCACGCCCATGGATCTCCTGGAGAGAATTCTCAAATCGCAGATGCCGAGAGGGGGAACCTGCCTTCTCTTTGGTGTTGGCAATAGGTCTTACAGTCTACTGCATTACAGGTAGTGCTTGGTAAATACCATAAAGTCCAACAAATCCTTTGAGGATTTACGATCCTGTCAAAATCTACCTTGCGCCAGAAAAACAAACAATTTATCATTAAATGGTGCATGGTTCTCAACAAGCATTTTCTAATCTTCATTCTCTCAGAGGCATTGCCAGACTTATTTTTTCTTTTTTCTTTTACTTTAATGTGCTATACAGTACAAATTGTACTTTTAACACAAAACAACGTTGACAAATAAATAGACTATAACATTTCATAAACCCCAAAATCAGTTAAACAAGAAATAAAATCACATCCTACAGATTATACTCAGCATTCTAAAACTAACCCATTAAGAGACCACTGCACAAGCCTTTAAAAACTCCAATATACTTTTAGATAGAGACAATTAATTACAGTTTGGGATCCTCCACCACAGATCTTGCTCTGTGGACATAAAGTTCAGCGAAAGAATACGAGTCCGCAATGTCCACAGGCTAGGGCGCTCTGCACACAAGTGCATTAAAGTCTCTATTTGCTTGTGACAATGGTGACAGCGTCTCTCTTCCCGAGGGACATTGTTTTGGCTACCCAGAATTTCTTGTGTTGGCACCAGATTTTATCTAATGTTATGGTTTGCAGCCTGAAATGTGTTGATGGATATTTTATTAAATAAGAAGAGACAGTATTAAAGCTTTTGGTTGTGTACACAAAATGGTCACCAAAACATTTGTATTGCAACAAAGATTCACGTAAATTAGCCCATACATGTCTAAAATGTTTTATATTTGTAGTTTTAGGTGTGATACCCAATTCTTCCTTGGATGCGCCTATTAGTTGTAATGTATTTGAACACTCTGCAGACCAGTCAACTAATGACTGGTCTGCAGAGTGGCATGACCCTTTGCTCCACATAGCGTTTAAACCTTCATAAATTGAGGCTGGCGGAGGAGCCAAGATACCTGCAAACATCTGCAACTTTCCCCAGTCGATCATAGTCTGGGCAACTGGCCTAATTCAAACAGTATCCCAATTAATGGGACCGACTGGGATAAACGCAACAGCCCTCTCCAAAGTAGACCTTCCTGTTTGGACCATTCAACTCGTAACTTCCGTGATTGTGCCCCATATATAAGTTTCGGAACCATTGGTTGTTTATAAAGCTTTAGGTCTAGCAAAATCAAAAATCTTCCAAATTTCACATCAAATTTCACATCAAAAAGGCGCAACTTAACAAGTGCTCCCAAAAAATCATCTTTCAGGTCCACCAAGAGGTCAGAGCCACACAAGCTGTCATAGACAGGAACCCCTAAGTATATGAATTTATTAACCACCTCAAGGCTGCCAGTTTTTAGCTTCCAAAGTATAGTTTTACATTTTTTTTGCCACCTTTAAGTACCAAAATCTTTGATTTCACTGTGTTTAACGACAGATCCAAAGTATCCAAAAATCCTTCAACTGCAGTCAGAGCTCTTTGAAGACCAATGGCCGTTAGATTACAGATCACATATCATCCGCATACAATAGATGTTGAATAACCAGCTCTCCCAGCCTAGGCAGGTTTGTTCTTACTTTCCCCAAGTGGCTCAATATACCCCATATATCAAAGCAAAATAGAAATGGGGCCAGCACACATCCTTGACGTAAACCACTATTGGTCTCAGTCCACTGTGTATACCCTTCATACGTATCAAGCCTCACCCTAATTCTAGTGCCAGTATGCATTGCCTCTAGTATACCCAACAACGGAAGGGGACAGCCCTGGCCATGCATCTTTCTCCAGAGCAGGGCCCCATTTACATGATCAAAGGCCTTGCTAATGTCCAAAAAAGACAGAAACACTGGTCTGGCTTGGGCTTGCGTTTGATGGGCAAGCAAATCTAGCATAAAACTATTTAGCGCTGTCCCCATACCCTGTCGGAAAGCTGCGTGGTAAATATCCAGAGAATTGGACTCATACGCCCATTTTTGGAGCTCTTTCAGCAACATTTTAGCAAAAAGTTTATTTGGGGCATCCAAAAGTGATATCGGCCTATAGAACCTGTGGGCATGACCTATCGCCTCCTTTAAAAATCAATATTATGGTAGCAGCAGACTAAGTTTCTGGGAAGACTTTTTTATCAAGAATATTTGAGAACACATCTGACAGCAATTTAGACCAATAATTTGGATTTTCTTTAAATGTTAAATTTGAAAAGCTGTCAGGGCCTGGAGCATTGTATTGCTTGCTCCTTTTAATCAACAGATTAATGTCCTCAAGATCCCACTTAAGTATCCCTTCCACCCAGCCTGCGACCATACTGGAGTATTACCATCCCCCACTTTCATGTATAGTTCCGTAAAATATTTAACCCAGGTTTCCTCCAGGATCGCATGGGACTGCAAGAAAGGCTCTATACCTTGCGGCTTAATTAATTGCCAGAATCGGCCTGAATTGTTACCTAACATACAGGCCAGCATCATTTCTGAATCATTAATGTAGAGCACAAATTTCCGCCCCTTTAACCAGTTTCTATAGGCTTGTCTTATCCTGCAAACCTCATCTTTATACCCTACTGCAAGGTACTTTTTTAGCCCCTTAATATCTTTATGCATTTGTTTCTTACATGACTGGATTTCTAAATCAAAAACATGGGTCCAACCTGTTTTGTGTACCCCCTTCTTCAAATGCCCATTCGTAGTTAGGCTACCCAAAACCTCCCGCATTGACAGATTTATATAAAAAGTGGGGGCTGGAACAAATGTAGTAGGGCCCACCCTAAGGGGACCCCGCAAAGAAAAGGGTTGTTTGTTCTTCCCATGGCCACGTGCAGAAGTGACAGAACATAGCGACCAAGCACAAACCAATCATGAGATTTCAGGGATGGGGGTTCTCCCACCTGCACATTTTTTAAAATAATGGGTTAAACTAGTGCATTTTACAGTACACTTTCTGTTATAAATTAGGTAAAAAAGAAATGACAAAGAGCCATTAGATGCCAAGCCACCAACAATGTACATGAGCATTTTTCAATGCATTTTCATAATGCCTTTGCCCACTATATGCCTGTACTCTGCAGGTGTAAAAACAATGTTCATGCTGATGGTGCCCACATATGCCAATTCTGGTGCACCTTTATATACCAGTATTGCCACATAAGAAAATACTAATTTTTGCTTTGTCCATAATGCCAGTAATGATTATATAACAAAATATGTAAGTAAACAAAATCCATGCCACAGTAAGAAAACATGTACATCATGGTTACACAAATCCCCTCCCATATAACAACACTTATCATCTCATCATGTTGTATTTACTCCTAATGCCAGCAGAAAATATCATGCAACAGTATAAAAATATTGCCTTGCAGGCTGCACAAATGCTCCCCATGTAAGAACACATATGATGCGTACAATCTAAACACCAGTAAAGAAATAATGCGATGCCACAGTAAGGAAACATGCCCTCCTCTACCCCATGTAAGACCACTCATAATGTTGGCTTTGCCCTTAATGCAAGTATCCAATTTCAACACCCAGTTTGACCCATTGTAGTACTGAGCTTTTGGGCCTTTGCTTACGTGCATCTGTTACAGGATGGGATTAAACCAGAATAATTATGAGTCCAAATAACTGGACGAACTCAGGAAGATGACAAGTCACTGTTTTATTAGCAATTATCTAAAATAGGGAGGTTACAACGAACATCAACAGACTTATGCTCTTTCTCTCTGCGATATCCCCACAAAATACACTTATATATTCTTTTTGTGCGCCATACTGATGTCACCCTACGGGGCAATAGTAAAAACCTATCAGAGGTTGTGATTGGTTAAGGGAAAAATCTAGATATACAATCATATAGGAGCTAGGATTGATATTGGCTGTCCTTTATAAGGTGGACAATTTATGCCTACCTCTTCAAACATGTTATTTAAGGAAAATCAGTTACGCAGTGTTTCATTGGTTTCTCAAGCTGTACAGAACTTCATTATACAGAGTAATACAATTGGTTTGGCATGATTGTGCCGTGTCTTGAACATTCAGTTCATTTAGCAACACATAAGCCAAGACAGAGGTGTGGGGAGATAGGACATGAAGCTACCTCACCACCTAATTAGCCCAACATCTCTTATCTCCCATGCCTTCTGCCATAAAATTGTCTTTGTACTTGGCTTTGCAGAGTATTCTCATCCTAGGAATTCAACGGGAGGGAGGGCACTCGCTATCGTGCCTGGAACGCCAAGTTCAAGCCCTATTTTCAGCCTCGACTCACGTGACACGAAACAACGTTTCTGTGCATTCTGCAAGCTATAAATGTCTTTAATGAATTAATACTTAGCAATTACTGTGTTCTTCCTTGCACCTTTACGCAAGAGAATTCATCCACAGCAATCATGTTCTTCAGAGTAGATAGCTGACTTTGATTTCTAGGATCTTGACTTCAGGCCAGAGAGCCTCGCCACGCTGCTCCAGCAACCTATTATTCGACTGCGGCACAGCTTTTCATTCCCCTTTTGTGGTTTTTGCTTATTTATTTCATGATACCAATGACCAGCTTCTATATAATGGCGGCTTTGCCTGCATTATATTTGCTACTTGTTGCTAGCCTATACGATGACTTGATCTATCTTGCATTTCAGCATCTGTACATCTTTCATGCTTCTGATTTCATCAGCAGTTTCTAATGTGTACTTTCCTTCTTTGTACTTTTAAGGTTCACTTGATTCTTTACTTCATTATTTCTTCTCTGAGATCCATACATTGGGCCTCATTACGAGGTTGGAGGTAGCCTTGCCGGTAAGAGCAGCAAGGCTACCTCCATACCGGCATGAAAGTCTGGCACCCATGAATGGGCAATCGCCAGGGTATTCCGACCCCGCCGGACCTGGTAATTGCCCTTTCGCGGGTTCCGGTGCTGGTAGATCCCCATTCCCATTTCAGCCCCATAGGGCTCAATGGGAATGGGGATGCCTGTAGCACTGGCATCATTCATAATTTAACTACAGACAAAGATGGTGCACGGGTTCGAAAGATCACGGCTACCGTCCATCTTGTCTCCAGCAGTCCTCCCGGTAAGCCCGTGCAGGCCCCCAAGGTACGAAATGGCGCCATGTGCACGGACCACTTCCTCCACACAGAGCTGACGCTGCGTCACTCGGCACTTATGCTCCATGCTGACTCCTCCAGGGTGACCTGGCACCAGAGCCAAACTCATGGTACCTTTTAACTCCATGATCACTTACGGACCAATTTGCACATGCATACCTTTTACCGCAACCTAATGCTAGCCCTAACATACTGTAACGGACATCCGCCACACTTAGTCACGGCAACCTCAGCATCCTATCCGGGTGACCAGCAATCTATGGAATCCTCCCCCCTCGGGACCCACACCCCACGTACCACTGGCTGAGGTACTCCTCTCTGACCAGTACCACGCATGCCTTGCAAGCTCACTCACGCCCTCATAGGCATGACCCATTCCTATGATTGTGACCCCCCTTCACCGTGTTACCACCACAAACTGGCACATGCTCACCTCTGTGTCTTCCACCCACACCCTTCTGGTATCCCTCATGGCTCTCAACACTGCCCCTCGATTTCGTTATCCCGTCCCTCATCACCACTTCCCAGATAACCTCTCCTTCCCTCCTTCATACCAGAGGAGCTGTCTTTTTATGCTCCTAACAAATTCTGTGACCTACCAAGGACATGTTCACATGCATGCACATCAGCAAATTCGTAACACTGTATTACTCTGACAAATACACAGCGGTCCGGCTAAACTGAGCATTATTAATATAGTGTGTATATGCTTGCCTAATGCAAAACCTTAGACACTCCACAGCTCTGCACTGCCATGACAGTCCATCTCATATCATGGCACTCACACACCTACTGGTCCTGACGACCATTGCCTGCTGAAGCGATTAACAAGCATCCACCATGGCACCATGGGCCCACACACCTGACCATAATACCACGTAGAACGTTTTCAGTGACATCACTCGCCCCTTGCTACCATGCTCCCCTAATCTGGTCCATTTCCTTTTCCTCCAGTGGCTACCCAGCATCCTTACTCAAGGAACAGCACTTATCTATTACTCCGGTAAGAACCCTTACATATTGATAAATAGCAACACCCTATCCAAGTTCATCCGAGCTAACTAACCTTCTCTATATTTTTCCTTGTTCTCTTCCTTGGTGCAAAAACTCTCTTTCTGTACAATTAAACCAACAGGGTTTATGTATATGATTTCTATTGTTTGTAATCCTACATGTACATATTGTCATGACACCACTCACTGCACTAATCAGAATGCATATATGAATGATGTATGTGATTCTCAATTCATCAATGTCTTATAACATGTTGCGTCACAATGATTCATTGTAACTTATAATGTCACCTAACACTTACAACTCACCACATATTGCACAGCCTTGATAAAGATCTACGGTCAAAACATGTGTTGGCTATCCTCATGTGACCAAGCACTAGACATGCTCAGTTAACCATTGGCAATTACATGCCGATTAAATCAAGACTACTTACACACTCCGAGTGTCTTGAACTTTTATTTACCAATACTGACATGATGTGAGTGAAATTTCTCACAGATCCAGCACCAACCTTAACAGGGTTTCAACCACCTCTTTTACCTTTGCACTTGGGAATCTGTGAGCTTGTCCCAATGGAAACCTGTACTCGGGAGCAGACCTTTGAGATCCAGATCAGCGCACGGAGACGCCTTTCCTATAAGCTCAAAACAACCAATTCTGTACTTTTTCAAAGTTAATCTGATCTTGGCTATCCTTTCTATTAGGAGGGCGTTGAGTCTCCCACATATTTCATTTGCTTGTGGGTGATAAGCAGAAGAAAACATATGTTTTATACTCAATAGAAGTCCTATTTGTTCAAATTGCTCATTGACAAAATGTATACCATTATCGGACATCAATAGTTTGCACACACCCCATCTCGGAAATACTTCAAGAATTAGAAACTTTGCTGCGCAAGTGGCATCAGGGTGTGTACAAAGACCATCTTCAATCCACCTAGAAAAGCGACACACCACCACTAATTACATGTCTGTGGCATATGGATGTAATCGATATTCAAATGTTATAACAGACCATTTGGTTGAGGTATTACTCCTCTGATTGTTCTCAGTGTATGCCTAGCTGTAAACCTCTGACACATGATGCAATTCACAATGAACTGTGCAATGTGTTCCAATAGTCTGGGAACAAACCAGTCTTCTGCAATGGTGGCAGAAATACTTTCTCAGGTTATATGCGCGGGGTAATGCAACTGCTCGAGAGTGTCTGTCAACAACGCTGCTGGCATGACCGGCTTTTCAGTGCTGTCCTATCTCCATAATGCTTCCGTGGGGGATAAAGAACACCTCTACATTTCCATAGCTCCTACTCTTCTTCTGGGGTTCTACCCTGAATCTCTATTAGTTGCACAATTTACAGCATATTAAATCCTTCTCGTACTAGCATACTTCATTCAATACTTCTTTAACATTCTCAGTATCAAAACTCGAGATTTCAGAAGAATATGCAACACTTTTTCGCTTCCAAATCTGTGACTTTGTTTCAGCGAGAGATAAAGTCTATTTGTTAAGTATGCGCTGTGCATTTTACAACCGCTATGGCTACTGGGAGTTGTAGTGCCTTAATAAGCCTTTACAGTAAATATGCATGCTGCACTGAAGTGCCGTCTGTGCGGAGATAACCCCTCATTTTCCAGAGTGACAGCCAGGGCTGTTGCTAGGTATGGAAAAGATCTGTGGCTACACTAATGTCAGGACTATCAAGACCCAGGGCTAGCGAGCCTTTTGGTTGTAATTCTATCTGGGGCTACAACCGAAAGACCCGGGGCTATAGCCCACTCAGCCCCGCCTTAGCAAAGGCTCTGGTGACAGCCCTGCGGGTACGGTTGGGGTCACATAGGCAGAGTCACAGTACACCTCACTTCCTGATCTGCGTGTTTCTCGTGCCCCGCATAAGCAAAGTACCACCAATTCTGCTGCCTGTGCTGAAAAGTTCAGATTCCCCATTTAATATGTGTTTTACAACTGCAGCTCCTGAATGCCTTTCCCCACTTGTTTGATACCTTTTTTTGATGAACCATCAATAAAAAAAGAATCTCCCCTCCTGCTAAAGAATGTTATTTCACTCGGTGTATATCATCATAGAATTCAACATTATTGGTGCAGTCATGTACATGATCACCTTCTCCCACAGGTTCAGCTACAAACGTTGCTGGATTCACAATTGTACACCTCACAATTTTAATTGCTGGATTAGAAGTCATCACTTCATATGCAGAGGCTCTTTGTGATGTCAAAGTACTTTTGGGTTTCTCTAAAATGGCAAATAAGGCGTGCTCCACGTAAAGCACCATGGCACAACCCATTTTAATACTTGTGAACTTCTCAACTGCAAATGCGGCAGCAGGAAAAGATTGTTCACATGTAAAATGTCCTCTCATAAATGGGTCTAAAATCCCACTGTAATATGCCAAAGGTTTGTACCCTAGTGTTGTCCTTTGTGTGAGTACTGCTGTCATCACTGGCCCATTTGTGTGTGAAAACAAATAAAATTCCTCGCTATTATTGGGAATCCCCAAAACTGGGGCTGTACAAATTGCTCTTTTTAACTCCTCAAATCCTTCTTCCATTTCTGCAGTCCATACTATCTTTTCCTTACCAACTTGTGCTTTCTTAAGGGCTTGCAAAAGTGGTTTTGTCTGTGTGCTGTAGTCGAATTGTGTGCTATACACCAATTGTATAGGCCCAGACATTTCTGCACTTCCCTCACTGTATTTGGCTTTGGTGTTTTCATAATAGCCTCAGCTCTCTCAGGAGTCACTTTCTTTCCTTCATGTGAAAATTAATTTGCCTATGTACAACACTTCTTCCTGGCAATGCTGTAATTTTTCCTTATCTAACTTATATCCTTTGTCTGCCAACACAGTCATTAATTGAACAGAGCCATGTCTACATTCATCCTCTGTTTCCCTACAAATTAATATGTCATCTGTGTACTGATTCACTGCACTCTTGAACTCAATGTTACCTAGATCTATCTGTAGGACCCTATTGAAAATTGACGGGGACTCACAGTACCCTTGAGGTAAACGAGTATGTTTTAGTCTTTTCTGTCTGAATGTAAAAGTAATGAGATCTTGTGAGTTTTTGTGTGACGGGATTGAGAAAAACGCATTTTTCAAATCGATCACAGTGACATATTTGGCTTTAACTGGGATGCTGCACAATATTGTCACCAGATTCAGAACTAATGGAAAATCTTCTACAATCTGATTAAGATGACACAAATCCAGGATAAATATCCACACGCATCCTTTAGATTCTTTGCTCGGATACACTGCAGTATTGCACAGGGACTTCAATGGCACTAGATGCCCTGTTTCATTAATGCTGAGTCTTGAATATGCCTTCATCAGCTTCTAGAGACATAGGATACTGTTTTGCTTGAGGTAAAATTGCTCCTGCCTTGAGTTTTATTTTAACCTCCCCTACTCCCTTCAACAGGGCAATATCATATGGGCCCGTAGTCCAAAGGACACTTGGCACTTTTTCTGTGCCTTCCTGAAAGAAAACTGATTTTTGCTGCATCAGTGCCATTCTCTGTGGGACTTCCCTTTTCTCAATCTTTACCCAATATGTAATGCTTATGAGCTCATCATCTATACGTTCATCTCTGAACATGTCTTCATCTGTTATATCAGTCAATCTGTATCCCTCCTTGAGAGCTATCACTGTTCTCCATGCTCTGCCTTGTCATCCACTCCTTCAAGCATTGCTATTTCCCCTCGTACTATAGCTGCTTCTAATTCTATGGGGATTCTCTGTCCTTCTTCCTCATCCATAGGTACTTGTGGTTTAAATAAAAATTCATCAGGTATCCTCACTATTTTCCCTACCAATCCAGGCAGCCATGTTAATAAAATGCTCACTCCATACATGTAGACATCCGGATCTACCGGAACTCCTCATAGAGTCACTAGCCATGTGAATGCCAGTATAAACTCTCCTACGTTTAAATGGTGTATTTCTGGAGTGGAGCACAGTATTCCTTAGTCTGTGAATGAAATTGTCATGTTAAGTTGTGTCATCAAGTCTGTACCAGAATGTCAACTGGCGTTTGTCGGGAATTTAACAAGGGGACATACATGTCACATTCCCCTATAGAAACAGGTAATGTATCAGTAAAATGAACTAAATTCTTGGCTCCAGAGACCCTTTGAGCATTCAAGGCAATACCTGACATTTGATATTTTCCCTTCTTTATACAAGAGTGAGTCGCCCTAGTGTCTACAAGAAAAGAAAAGGATTTGCCTCCTTTCGTCACATCGAAACTTGGTTCCTCTTGGGGGTCTGGTGTTACCGATAGTACTGAACACATCAAGTCACCCAGTGAGCTGTCCTATTGAGGATTCCCATGAAGGGATTCCCTCCTACCACAGTAACACCTCTATCCTAGGTGTTTGTGCTTGCCCTGTCTTTACATTTCATTGTGTCTGCATAGGTGCTTGTTGTGACTGCCCTTGTGGTGGATTCACCGGCACTAGACCTTGCTGTTGCATTTACTGTATTTATGGCGCCTGTGTCTGATAGGACATGTGATCCTGGGCACATCCCTCTCGTGTTTGTGAACTGTATGGTGGTGTTACGCTCACCCTGTTCCATGGGGCTGCCACCCAGCAGTTGGGACTCAGGTATCCTTCTCTGCGGTTCCCAGGTGTGACCAGCGGGAGGGTTCTGCCTGGAATACAGGTGGGCAATGTTCAAGACTGGGCAACTGGGGTAAACAGTCCCCCACCACCCTGTATAACCGTGGCCTCACTGGACCTCTCCTCACATTGTTTTTAATGCAGGTGTATTCTCCGTCCTGCCTTCTTGGTAGTGGCGCATTGTGGTTGGTGGGCGTTTGCGATGGAGTTACTTCACTGATGCAGGCCAGCTTTGAATCTTTCAGGTAGGTCTTATTGCTGTGCTATATTATTGTCCTTCCATGCCTTTTTGGTTTAACTTTTCTCTTCCTTAGGTGCGCGGAAATCCAATATGTGGCATAGACTGAATTGGGTCTCGCCGGTAAGTAATGGTGCTTTTAGAGCGCCTTGATGCCGTGAGTAGGTGCTAAGCGCAGCGCTATGATGCCTTGCCTCTTGCTAACCTGTTGTCTTGTCTTCCCACAGGTCGTGGTGCTTACCCAGTGCATGGAATTCCTGAGGCGATGCTGGTCGAGGAGCGGCTTGCAAGGTAAGCTTTTCAGCACCGTTCATTAAATTGTAAAAATGTCTAATGCCTTGTTTCTTCCTTTTTTGCAGATCCGTCGGTTTGGGAGGAGCGCTGGTTCCAGGATGCTGATCTCAAGAGCCGTGGACAGCTAACGATGAAATTACAGGTAAGCTGTTGCTGCTAACGATGTCCTTTTTCTCCTTTACAGATGCTGTTCTTCCGAGGTTCATGGGTGCAGCTGAAAACAGTGAGCATCACGTTGCAGAATTGTAAAGTAACACGAAGCGTGTTACCCCAGTCGGGTGTGGTTTAAATAGCTTCAAGAAAGTAGTCCAGGTAAAATAGTTCCTATGGTACCACACCCAAAAATACTATACCACATAGCTTGGTTCCAAGGAGCCAAGCTATGTGGATGCCTCCATGTTGATTGACACTGAAATAAAGTAGTTCCCAATACAAGTCCTTTATCAAGTATGAGCCTGGCGCCACAAGAAGGCCTAGGCCAAGGATGCCTGGTTTTACTGGAGACCCTTCCTGGCCCATGGGCTTGCCAGGGGGTCTTCTGGATGGGGGTCGTGACAGCACTCTCCCCCAAGGCCCCTCTCAAGGTGTTCCTCCTGTCCAGCCCGGGTTTAGTTGGGAAGTTTCGATGATAGTTTTTGATCAGATGTGGCGCATGAACGTTTTCACAGGGTTCCCAGGATCTATCTTGGGGTCCAAATCCTTTCCAATCAATTAGATAATATAGCTTCCCCCTTCAATACTTAGAGTCCAGTTTGCCTTTAACTTCAAATTCTGGTTCTCCGTCAACAAGAATGGGTGTTGGTGGTGTTCCAATCCGTGTACCAGGCTGCATTGGTTTTAAGAGGGACACATGAAATACCGGGTGGATGTGTAGATTGGATGGTAAATCTAATTTGACGGCCGCTGGATTAATAATCGCCTTGATGGTGCAGGGTCCTAAGTACCTGGGTTGAAAGGCTCGGGTTCCTTTGATGGGTATAAACCTGGCGGTCAGCCAAACCTTACTTGATAGTCTGGGGCCTTTTTCCTGTGTTGGTTGGCAAATTTTTTTTGCTTATCTTTGGTGCAAATTAGATGTTCTTTGGCCTTTTTGAAAGCCTGAGTGATGTTGGTGTGAAGGGTTTTTACTGCTGGCATTCCCAAACTAGTTGGGAGATCCAGTTCTGAGATATGTGGGTGTCTACCATAAAGGGTGTTTGTCCGGTACTGGAATGCAAGGAGTTGTTATATGCATACTCGGCTATCCATAGTAAGTCCATCCAGTCTCTTAATTCATGGTGCAACATGCATCGTAGGTATTACTCAAGGGTCTGGTTGGTTCTCTCGGTCTCACCGTCCGTTTGGGGGTGATGGCTAGTGGATAGCCGGACGTCAATTTGTGCCATTGCACAACACTTTCTCCAAAAATTAGAGACAAACTGGCTACCTCGATCGGCGATCAGGACTGATGGGAAGCCATGTAGTTTAACAATACCGTCCAGAAATACCTTGGCTAGAGTGGATATGTCAGGGAGGCCTTTGAGTGGAATAAAGTGCGCCATCTTTGAGAATAGGTCTACGACTACAAGAATGGTGTTAAACCCTTGACTGGAAGGTAGGTCAGTGATGAAGTCGAGGGAAAGAGTGTACCATGGTGCCAGAGGAATGTCCAAAGGTTTTAGATGGCCAGATGGTTTTTGTTTTTGCGACTTGTTTTGTGCGCAGACTCCACAAGACTGAATGTATTGGATGACATCTCTACGCCAGGAAGGCCACCAGAAGTTCTTTTTTACCTTGGCTAAGGTCTTGGTAATTCCAGGGTGTCCTTCGATCAAAGAATCGTGATAACCTGAAATGATTTGTTGCTGTCAGTCCTTGGTGGGTATGTACAGACGACCCTTAAAAAAGGGTAAGTGATCTTTGATGGAATATTGTTCCCCCTGTGCTTGACATGCAAGGAGGACATCCGGATTCATGGTTTGTTGAATTTCTTTTCCCAGTTCCATTTGGGTTAAGGCCGTAGTGAGGCCTAAGAGTTTGTCTTCGGGTATGATGGGGACTGGGTCTGGGGCTGTATAAACTATGTCATCAGTGCCAGTACGAGACAGTGCGTCAGCTTTTCCATTCTTGACCCCTGGTCGAAATGTAATGACATAATCATATTCGGCGAAGAAAAGAGCCCACCGCAACTGGCGCGAAGACTGGGCTTTAGCTGTTTTAAGATATTGCAGATTTCGGTGGTCTGTGATAACTGTAATGGTGTGTCTGGCCCCCAGAAGGTAGTGAGGCCAAGCTTTAAGGCGGATTTGATTACCAAGAGTTCTTTGTCCGTAATGGCGTAATTTACTTCTGGAGATGAGAACTTCTTCGACCAGAAGGCCACTGGATGTAGCTGGCCGGTGTCAGGATCTCTTTGTGAGAGGACAGCTCCCATTGCTATAATGGAAGCGTCCGTTTCCACGATATAGGGAAGATCTGGACGTGGATGTCGCAGGATTGGCGCTGAGGTGAACCTTTTCTTAAGTTCCTGAAAAGCTTTTTCTGCTTCTTCGGTCCAGGCACATTTTTTGTTATTTTTTCATAGTAATATGGTGATCGGGTGTACAACTTGGGAGAAGTCTGGTATGAACCGACGATAGAAGTTCGCAAAGCCCAACATACTTTGCACTCCTTTTACTGACGTTGGTGATGGCCACTTCGGAACGATGTCAACTTTGTGCAGGTCCATCCTGATGCCTCCGGGAGTAAGGATAAAGCCTAGAAACTCTACTTCGGTTACGTGAAAGAAACACTTTTCAAGCTTTGCATATAAATGATGTTCACGAAGCTTGCCGAGGACTGAACGGAGGTGCTTGATATGATCCTGTTTTGAGGTTGAGTACACTAGGATATCATCTATGTACACTAAGGCGCAGACATCAATTAACTCTCTCAAGACGTCATTCATAAAATATTGGAATGCTGCCGGAGCGTTGCATAACCCAAAGGGCATGACTTGATATTCGAATAAACCATATTTGGTACAGAAAGCAGTTTTCCATTCGTCTCCGCTTCTGACCCGTACCAGGTGGTACGCTCCCCGAAGATCCAATTTGATGTAAATCTGAGCATCTTTGACCTGGTCCAGCATTTCCGGGATAAGTGGCAAGGGATAACGGTTCTTTACAGTGATCTGGTTTAATGCGCGGTAGGCAATACAGGTCCTTAAGTCCCCTTCTGTTTTCGGCACGAAGAACAAAGGACTGGCTGCAGGGGACTTCGATGCACGGATGAATCCGTTTGCAAGGTATTGGTCTAAGTAAGACTTCAGATGAAGATTTTCAGGTTCCGTAAGAGCATAGATTCTACCACAAGGGACTTGAGCACCAGGAACAAGGTCGATTTCACAGTCATAAGGTTTTTGCAGTGGAAGACAGTTTGCTTGGTCCTTCTGGAATACATCCTGGAAATCGCGGTATTCCTCTGGCAAGGTATTAGTTACACCCAGGGTTGATGTTGCCGCTCCGGGAGTTGCAGAAATATTGACAGCTGGTTTCTGTTCTTGATAATAACAGGCTGGAGAGCAGTCACTGGGGAAGGTTAATTTCCTGGCCCGCCTGTCGATCAAAGGGTTGTGAGAGACTAACCATGGCATTCCTAGTATAAGCCGGAATTCAGGTGCCTTGATGAGATCAAACAAAATGACTTCCCAATTCCCGTCCTGGCACAGCAAGGTTATCTCGGCTGTGCATTGGGTTATGGGTCCGGAAGCGATTTCTGTCCCATCCACCGTAGTCACCTTGTCTGTAGTCGGCTTAGAACAGAAGGGAAGCCCCATCTCTGCAGCCAGGTCTTGATCTATATAATATCCGACTGCTACGCTGTCAATGTATGCCTCAATAGCATGCATTCTTGACGACCGTTGGTTATTGATTAAGATCACTGATATTGCAAAGTGTGAGGTCGGTGGCTCTTTCCTCTCACTCGACAAACTGACCTCTACGTTTGCCGAGCTGGGTAGTTTTCCGATTTAGATTCTTTCTCTTCATCTTTTTCCGTGGACCCGATGATCTTTCTTGGAGGTTTCACCGGGCAGTCCTTCAGGAAATGCCCAGGTTTTCTGCAATACAGACATAACTGTTGTTGCCTTCTTTTTTCTCGTTCTTGTTTTGTTAATGGAGGTCGCAACCCCCCAATTTGCATGGGCTCCACAGTGCTTTCTTGTGCTCGGGTTACATTGTCTCTAGACCGAACATACACAGCCCGAGGATCCATTTTGAAACGATCTGCTTTTCGGTCTTGCAACCGGTGGTCTAGTTGTACGACCAGATTTATGAACTCAGAACAGTCTCGAGGAGGATGAACTACTTGAGCTAGAACATCTTTTAATTCGCCTCGTAAGCCCCGATGAAACAACGTGGTTCTTTTGTTTTCAGGCCACCTAGCTTCGGTAACCAATCTGTTGAAAGTAGCAATGTATGTTAACAAGTCCTGATTCCCCTGTCGGAGGGAAAGGAGTTCATTGTCCACTGCCTGCTCTCGGGTATGGCGAGCAAAAAGTTTCTCCATTTCCCTCTGAAATCCCCCAAAGTCATGTAATAAAGGATCATCATGGGTCGCCAATGGTGCAGACCAATCTTTTGCGCTACTGCTCAGGTATGATAAAACAAAGGCTACCCTAGCTTGGTCATTTGGGAATGCTCCTGGCCTGCAAAAAAAGTGAAGGCGACACTGATTCATGAAAGCTGCGCATTTCTGTGGATCACCTGTAAACCGCTCCGGCGGTGCCAAAGGAACTGTTCCTGGTACATAATTTGTACCGGAGTAGAGGAAGTGGATGGCAGGGTAGGATTCTGCATCTTCGGGTTGCTTCCAGACAGAGGTGTCTTTCCTGCTTGTGATTACAAGTATTGTCTGCTAATGTCTTCTGTGCGCTCCTTAGTCACTATTATGAGGCCGATTCATGGAATAATTAGCGCGGCGCAAGTGGGCAAAAACGTGCGAATCGCAGTGGAATAGCGAAAATCGCAGTGCAATTGCGAAAATCGCACGAAAAGCAGCGCACGTCGATTCATGGAAGGCCGTGCGCGAGAAAACCAGCGGATGTGCGATAAAAAGTGCGCGGCGCACGTTGGCGCACAGGCCATCTAACAGCGTGCGCCAGGTCACTGCGAAAATCGCACAGGCCACAGCGAAAATCGCACATAGCGCGGCGCACGCAACAAAAGTAGGCGGAACACGGGCGTAACACTCGGAATGGGGAACAACTTGCCAAAACGTGGGCGTCACGGGGGAAGTACAGGGCACAAGTGCGCGGAACGCCCACACGCTCGCCTACAACACGTATTCATGGAATAGAATAGGGGAAAAAAGCGCACGCTCAAACCAGCGCACAGGCACAAACACGACCGCCACAAGAAAGCAGGCGGTAGCGTCTCTGCGGCTGTAAGAAATGTGCGCCAAAAGGTGCGCCAACAAATCGCACCTATATACTGCCATGATGAATGTCCCATACTGTGGCCCTCCAGGAAAAATGACGTGCAAAGGGGTACCCACAAACACGGACACCCGCTGACAAAAAATACGTGTGCGTGTATACCGGGGTGCGCGGGAAGTCTAACACGCGATTTCAGCAGGGTACGTGCATCACAGGGGTTCGCGTGAAGTTTCACACGCGATCGGGTCTGGGGGAGCGGGCTACGTGTATATCAGGGGTTCGCGTGAAGTTCCACACGCGAACAGCCTGGGCGCGTGTATTTCAGGGGTGCGCGGGAAGTTCCACACGCGAATAGCCTAGGCGCGTGTATTTCAGGGGTGCGGGGGAAGTTCCACACGCGAACAGCCTGGGCGCGTGTATTTCAGGGGTGCGCGGGAAGTTCCACACGCGAATAGCCTGGGCGCGTGTATTCCAGGGGTGCGCGGGAAGTTCCACACGCGAATAGCCTGGGCGCGTGTATTTCAGGGGTGCGCGGGAAGTTCCACACGCGAACAGCCTGGGCGCGTGTATTTCAGGGGTGCGCGGGAAGTTCCACACGAAAATAGCCTAGGCGCGTGTATTTCAGGGGTGCGGGGGAAGTTCCACACGCGAACAGCCTGGGCGCGTGTATTTCAGGGGTGCGCGGGAAGTTCCACACGCGAATAGCCTAGGCGCGTGTATTTCAGGGGTGCGGGGGAAGTTCCACACGCGAACAGCCTGGGCGCGTGTATTTCAGGGGTGCGCGGGAAGTTCCACACGCGAATAGCCTGGGCGCGTGTATTTCAGGGGTGCGCGGGAAGTTCCACACGCGAATAGCCTGGGCGCGTGTATTTCAGGGGTGCGCGGGAAGTTCCACACGCGAATAGCCTGGGCGCGTGCATTTCAGGGGTGCGCGTGAAGTTCCACATGTGATTTGACAGTGTGGGTCCTCCCAGGTGTACCCTGTACACCCTCCACGGCCCCTGCAGGCAGCCCACACCACAGGGGACTACCCTGCATCCCTGGTCATGTCCCGCAGGCAGCCCACCCACCATGGGCATGCCCCCCAGCAAAGGCACATGTCTCCTTGAACTAATGAACACCAACTCATGTCCCCCACCCCCCCCCACCCCCCAGCACTGTGGGGCACCTGCCAGCAGGCCCCCACCCATGTCCAACTCATGTCCCCCACCCCCCCACCCCCCAGCACTGTGGGGCACCTGCCAGCAGGCCCCCACCCATGTCCAACTCATGTCTCCCACCACCCCCACCCCCCAGCCACCAGGGTCAGCCTCCACCAGGCCCCCACTCATGTCTCCCACCACCCCCACACCCCAGCAGTGCAGGGTCACCCTCCACCAGGCCCCCACTCATGTCTCCCACCACCCCCAAACCCCAGCCACCAGGGGCACCCTCCACCAGGCCCCCACTCATGTCACCCACCACCCCCACACCCCAGCAGTGCAGGGTCACCCTCCACCAGGCCCCCACTCATGTCACCCACCACCCCCACACCCCAGCAGTGCAGGGTCACCCTCCACCAGGCCCCCACTCATGTCACCCACCACCCCCACACCCCAGCAGTGCAGGGTCACCCTCCACCAGGCCCCCACTCATGTCACCCACCACCCCCACACCCCAGCAGTGCAGGGTCACCCTCCACCAGGCCCCCACTCATGTCTCCCACCACCCCCAAACCCCAGCCACCAGGGGCACCCTCCACCAGGCCCCCACTCATGTCACCCACCACCCCCACACCGCAGCAGTGCAGGGTCACCCTCCACCAGGCCCACACTCATGTCACCCACCACCCCCACACCCCAGCAGTGCAGGGTCACCCTCCACCAGGCCCCCACTCATGTCTACCACCACCCCCACCCCCCAGCCACCAGGGGCACCCTCCACCAGGCCCCCACTCATGTCACCCACCACCCCCACACCCCAGCCACCAGGGGCACCCTCCACCAGGCCCCCACTCATGTCACCCACCACCCCCACACCCCAGCAGTGCAGGGTCACCCTCCACCAGGCCCCCACTCATGTCACCCACCACCCCCACACCCCAGCAGTGCAGGGTCACCCTCCACCAGGCCCCCACTCATGTCACCCACCACCCCCACACCCCAGCAGTGCAGGGTCACCCTCCACCAGGCCCCCACTCATGTCTACCACCACCCCCACCCCCCAGCCACCAGGGGCACCCTCCACCAGGCCCCCACTCATGTCACCCACCACCCCCACACCCCAGCAGTGCAGGGTCACCCTCCACCAGGCCCCCACTCATGTCACCCACCACCCCCACACCCCAGCAGTGCAGGGTCACCCTCCACCAGGCCCCCACTCATGTCTACCACCACCCCCACCCCCCAGCCACCAGGGGCACCCTCCACCAGGCCCCCACTCATGTCACCCACCACCCCCACACCCCAGCAGTGCAGGGTCACCCTCCACCAGGCCCCCACTCATGTCACCCACCACCCCCACACCCCAGCAGTGCAGGGTCACCCTCCACCAGGCCCCCACTCATGTCACCCACCACCCCCACACCCCAGCAGTGCAGGGTCACCCTCCACCAGGCCCCCACTCATGTCACCCACCACCCCCACACCCCAGCAGTGCAGGGTCACCCTCCATCAGGCCCCCACTCATGTCTCCCACCACCCCCACCCCCCAGCACTGTGGGGCACCTGCCAGCAGGCCCCCACCCATGTCCAACTCATGTCCCCCACCCCCCCACCCCCCAGCACTGTGGGGCACCTGCCAGCAGGCCCCCACCCATGTCCAACTCATGTCTCCCACCTCCCCCACCCCCCAGCACTGTGGGGCACCTGCCAGCAGGCCCCCACCCATGTCCAACTCATGTCTCCCACCACCCCCACCCCCCAGCACTGTGGGGCACCTGCCAGCAGGCCCCCACCCATGTCCAACTCATGTCCCCCACCCCCCCACCCCCCAGGACTGTGGGGCACCTGCCAGCAGGCCCCCACCCATGTCCAACTCATGTCCCCCACCCCCCCACCCCCCAGCACTGTGGGGCACCTGCCAGCAGGCCCCCACCCATGTCCAACTCATGTCCCCCACCCCCCCACCCCCCAGCACTGTGGGGCACCTGCCAGCAGGCCCCCACCCATGTCCAACTCATGTCCCCCACCCCCCCCACCCCCCAGCACTGTGGGGCACCTGCCAGCAGGCCCCCACCCATGTCCAACTCATGTCTCCCACCACCCCCACCCCCCAGCCACCAGGGTCAGCCTCCACCAGGCCCCCACTCATGTCTCCCACCACCCCCACACCCCAGCAGTGCAGGGTCACCCTCCACCAGGCCCCCACTCATGTCTCCCACCACCCCCAAACCCCAGCCACCAGGGGCACCCTCCACCAGGCCCCCACTCATGTCACCCACCACCCCCACACCCCAGCAGTGCAGGGTCACCCTCCACCAGGCCCCCACTCATGTCACCCACCACCCCCACACCCCAGCAGTGCAGGGTCACCCTCCGCCAGGCCCCCACTCATGTCTCCCACCACCCCCACCCCCCAGCAGTGCAGGGTCACCCTCCACCAGGCCCCCACTCATGTCGTACACCCCCCCCACCCCCCCAGCACTGTGGGGCACCTGCCAGCAGGCCCCCACCCATGTCCAATCCATGCCCCCCTGCACCTGGGTCCCAACATTCCCCAATCATGTCCGTAATGTCCATCCTCCCCTGCCAAAAGGCCCAACCAACTATCACACCCACCCACATATCAAAGGCAATTACATGTTACACCCCCAATTTAAATAATGCAATTTAACACATGTCTGTCACACACAATGGCTGCAAGTGAATGACAAAACACCCAACATGACATGCCTGAAAGCAATGAGATGATACGACACATTGAAGATTAAAAAAATAATATGTATTTAACAGCAAGTAGAATGGAAATGAAATAAGAAAAAACACAAAGCAAATCAAACAAAACAAGATGAATGTCCAAGAAAAAATTATGAAAAATTAAAATAAGCTAATGAAGAAGATCATCCTGGGTCCATGAGCCCTACCAAAGTAAACCTAACTGACTACTAACTAAAAAGTGAACTATATACAAAAAAGTGGTGCATTGTCCAATCGCAACCAAAAAAAATCAAAAAAACAAAGGAAACCTAACCCTAACTATACAACTATATACAAAGCCAGCGGGCTATTCGGACGGCTCACTGGTTGTTGTCATGGGCCAGGGCATCATCGAACTCCTGGTCAATGGCTTGGAGGCGGGCATGTTCCCTGGCCCCGAGGTCCCGCAGGGATAACGCAGTGTCAAGCTCAAACTCCCTGCGAAGACCCTCGAGGCACTCAGCCCGCCTCAGCGCCCTCCGCATGGAGTCCTCCGCCCTGACCATCGTGAGCCGTTCCTCCTCTGCCCGCTGCCGCTCCGCACCTATCCGCTGGCACAGCCTCTCCCACACGGAAGCCACTCCCATTCCAGGGTTCTCCTGCCCTCCGGCCGATGCCTGCACCCCTGATGTTGATGGCCCCGAGCCATGATGCCTCCCACGTTGAGCCTGCTGCTGCCTCCGACGCAACTGCCTGTGCCAGCACGACGGCATCCAGGATGATGGAAACCACCGACACCGTCGTGCACGTGCCCTGCCCGATGATGCCGTCACATCCTCCATCTGCTGGGGTCCAGTTGCTCTGGTGTCCACCCCTGCTGGATCTCTGACTCCCGACTGTGGCAGGGATGGGATCCCCACCGAGCTGGCTGCATTGGTCGGGGCAGGTCCACAGGGGGCCCTGGTGGCACCTGGGCTGGAAGACGGCAAGGAGAACGACTGGTGGATAGCCTGCACAGAGGAGGAGAGGGCCGCCACATTGGCCAACACATGCAGGAAACCCCCGAACATGGCCGATCCCAATTGGGCCACGTCGGCACGGTGCACTTCGTGATGACGTGCGTGCTCCTCCCGGGAAGCACGCACGGCATCACGAATCACAGCCGTGCGCATCGCGACCCCAATCAGGACCTTCTCCGCACGGCCAGGGGTTCCCACGTCCGCAGGTGGAGGGGAGTCAGGTGACATGGACATCCCCTCTACTTGCGGACAGGCCTGGGATGGGGCATCCCTGCTGGTGCATGGTGGTGCACTCACAGGGTCAGGGACAGCGACATGCACAGGCCCCTCCACGGTGACCTGTGCTGCCTCCTGCCCCTGGCCCTGGACTGCACCACTTGCACCAGCAGGGATGCCCCCACCAGGCCCCATGTGTGCCCCAGTGGCGGCCTCCTCCTCCTCTGTGCAAACCACCAACCTGGATGGCTCCTCACCGTCTCCCACCGTAGCAGGCCCCTGTGGGGGCTCACCCACCCCTTCCGCTGCAGCCGTGGGGGCATCCCCGCCGCCTTGCTCCACAGCGCCGTCTCCGCCCTCTTCTTCACTAGCCGCTGCGTAGAGGGAGACAAAGAACACAAGCATCAGGGCACTGTACAATGGTCCCCTAGACAGGAAGCAATAGCAGATGAGCACCACTGTCAAAGTACACTTCCATCATGTCCCTCCACAACACATGGGTCAGTCCAGGCAAAACACACACAGTAACAGGCATGGTGCATGCCATGGACATTTCCATGCATGTCCAATGGACTCTTGAAACATTCAATGATATGTAACTCACATGCATCATGCCTCATGCCCATCACATGCACACACTTCACCTCAGTCACATCCATCTGGCCCCAAACACACCAAACACAGCGGATACAAGGGTAATTTGGCTGCTTTACTGAATCTCTGCATTGTCACACACATGTGTCATGCATCCATGGCATGCACAAGTCACAGACACGCAGGTCAGGCACACAGACATGGCTACCATATATGTACCTGGCATCAGCACCCATCCCTCACCCCCACCCATGTCCAGGTACAGAGACTGGCATGCTCTCATGTTCAAAATCTGAATAGGGCTCCCCATGCGGAATTTCAACACATGCAACAACCATGTGCATCACACATCACTGGTCGCACATGCATTACCATGATGTCCCTGCACACATACATGCATACATGGCCTATGGCACACATACAGGCAAGTATCATAGAACCAGCACACTGCAACATGCCCTGTCTCACACAGTAATGCATGGACACTTACCGCTCAACTCCAGACGGGCCTCCCTCTCAAGGATCTGGGCGTGGAGCGCTGGGCGTACGCGTTCCAGGACCCTCATCTGGATGGAACTCATGTGGCCCCGGCCCCCCTCCATGAGGTGCCGGGCCTTCACAAGGGTCCTGGACCTCAAGTCCTCCCAGCGCTTCTTGATCTTCAGGACGTCGCGGGTTGCCACCCCCTCCGCGTTGATGGCAACCACACAGTCGGCCCAGATCCTCTGCCGTCCTTCCTTGCTGGCGCGGGACGATCCAAAGAGGGCATCATACTGCCCCAGGACATGCTCCACCAGGACACCAACTTCGGTGACAGTGAAGCTGGTGCCCCTCTGCCCCTCTGGCCTGGGGTTGCCACTGGTGCCAGATGTGGAAGTGCCCGACATGGCAACCCCAGAGGCAGGTGTGGGTGGGCAACTGGGTCCTGGGGCTGGGCTGTGGAGCGATGTAATACCAGTCGGGAGTCTTCAGTTCCAGCAGGGGTGGACACAGCAACTGAACCCCTGCAGATGGCTGATGTGCAGGCACCAAATGGCAGGGCACGGTGGCAGCAGGCAGGCAGGCAGGCAGCAGCAGATGGCACGTGGGAGGCTGCTCGGGGCACTGGGGGGCAGTAACTCGGCCTTCTGGGCAGGAGCGTGGGCTTCCGTGTGTTTTCGCGTGGCCAGCTTGATACGGAGTGATTTGGCACGTGAAAATCCTGCACGTCAGCGTGAAATCCGAGGAAAGGCCCTTAGCGCGTAAGCGCGTCAGCACGCATACGCGATTCTATTGGACCAGAGTCCCTCAGCGCGTAAGCGCGTCTGTGACGTGACCCGCACGGGTGTTCCCCACTCAGCACGTGATGACGGGGCACACGTGGAGATACTGCACGTCAGAGTGTCATCGCGTGTAATTGGACAAAAGTGCGCGTACACGCGATTGGCCTATGTATGTGTATTTAATGGGTGCGCGGCCACTTACACACGCAAGTACGTCAGCGAACCTGTATCACGTGGTGCGTGTGAATTTCCGCACGCTATTGGACTGGGAACAGGATTCCAGGGGTGCGCGGGTCACACGCTGTATCCCGTGGTGCGTGTGAATTTCCACACGCTATTGGACTGGGAACAGGATTCCAGGGGTGCGCGGGTCACACGCTGTATCCCGTGGTGCGTGTGAATTTCCGCACGCTATTGGACTGGGAACAGGATTCCAGGGGTGCGCGGGTCACACGCTGTATCCCGTGGTGCGTGTGAATTTCCGCACGCTATTGGACTGGGAACAGGATTCCAGGGGTGCGCGGGTCACACGCTGTATCCTGTGGTGCGTGTGAATTTCCACACGCTATTGGACTGGGAACTGGATTCCAGGGGTGCGCGGGTCACACGCTGTATCCCGTGGTGCGTGTGAATTTCCACACGCTATTGGACTGGGAACTGGATTCCAGGGGTGCGCGGGTCACACGCTCGCCTAGAACACGCGCTAAGCATAAATTGGGGACTTTAACAATAACAAGCTCAGACGCCAGGATGAACATACCGTTCCTAGCAGCAGTGGCAGTGGGCTACCAAAGGAGGAGGAGGAGGATAGTCAGGGCCAGAATATTCACACCCAGAACCAGCCTTTTCGGGATGCCTGATGACCAGGTGTCTGGGAGGTACAGGTTTCCACCACACATCATACTGGACCTGGTGAGTGAGTGGGAGGATGACCTCACATCACCCACCCTGTGCTGCCAAGCACTCAGCCCCCTGGAGAAGGTCCTCAATGTACTGCACTTCTTAGCCACTGGATCATTTCAGCGGACAAGTGCCATAGTGGGTGGGGTGTCACAGGCCACCCAGTCACGCTGCCTACACCAGGTCTTGAACATCATGACTGCACGCCCATCAGTCCGCAGGCACATATACCTGCCCAGAACACCTGCAGAAAGGCATGCTGCCGCCCTGGATTTTTACGCAGTGGCACGATTCCCCAAAGTGCTAGGTGCCATCGACTGCACCCATGTGGCTCTACGTCCCCCCAGGGCATCTGAGCACATCTATAGGAACCGCAAGCACTGGCATTCCATCAACGTGCAGGTAGCATGTAATGCCAAGGGAATCATCACCTCAGTATATGCCAACTATCCCGGCTCCACCCACGACAGCTTCATTTACCGAATGTCCACCCTAAGCCGGGACCTAGAAGCTGGGCGGCATGGCGATACATGGCTGCTTGGTGAGTATGTATGCCACTGCACATGCATGCATGTTGGATACTGAGCAAGGTCACAACCTCACCAATGATACCAATCCCCACCTCCACAGGGGACAGTGCCTACCCTCTCAGCCCCCACATGATGACGCCAATTCGGAACCCCACCACGCCACCCCAGGTAAGATTTAACACAGCCCACATTACAACCAGGGGCATAGTGGAGCGCACATTCGGAGTGCTAAAGTCACGCTTTCGCTCCCTTGACCGTTCTGGCGGGCAGCTGTTATACGCTCCCCCAGTAGTGTGCAGGATCATAGTGGCAGCATGTGTCCTGCACAACGTTGCAACACGCCGGGGCCTGGCCGTGGACATGGTGGTGGCCCCACATCCCCAACCACATGCATAGCCGCTGCGCATGGGAGGGGAAAGGGCACGGGGGGAGGCAGCCCGTACACAGCTAGTGGCTAATTACTTCACATAGAAATCACACCCCTGTGGAGTGCACACTGCCCTGGCACATTCCATCTGACAATCAATGATGACTCAACCTGACACTGATCCTGAATGTCTGGAGAATGAACCGGGAATTCCATGTCAGCCTGAGATTGTTCACCTGGAAGTGTCACAATGTGTGCATCCCTACCCACACAGACACCACCAATGCAGTTTTGTGAAGTTACACATTGAAGCAGCTAAAATGAATACCCACTTGCAAAATGCAACAAGAGGACAGTGCCATGTCAGCCAACCCAACCCCAGCACTGCCACACGACACACCGTGCCATGTCATGCTAATTGCAGGTAAACAAAGTAATCCCCACAACATGACATCACTCTCACTATGTACAGTGGCACTATTAGAAACCTGCAACACCTGAAATGCTCACAGCAATGCCAGACCAACAACATACTTGAGCACGTAGTACCATTAACATGACATCAAAAATGTTACATATTAGTAGTCTCACCACCTGGAAATGCCTGCACTCCCACCACTACCAACTGTGCAGTGTTGGCGCCATGTAGAGTTGTAGGTGCACTGCTGCCAACATGGTCCCCATCGCCAGACTAGAGGTCCTTGTGTGGACTTGAGGAAGGGACCTGCAAATTGGGAGGTAGACACAGAAGAAAAGTTACACATCAATGCAACATGCAGTGTACAACACAACAGCAATATGCACTATGAATGTATACACAGTATTGACTACAGACTGGCCACACAGCTCATGGGAGTCCAACGTCACTGTGTAATTCACTGTCACTTGGGCACACCCTTTGCAAGCCCATGGAAACGGGAAGCAGGAGGGGTGTGTGTGACTCAAACCCAAGCATCTGAACCAAATACATTACAAGCCTGCATGTGCCCAGCCACAATGCAGAGTATGCCCACAGGAACCACGGAAGCCAACAGATCGAAGCCAACAGATCGAAGCCAACACATCGAAGCCAACAGATCGAAGCCAACACATCGAAGCCAACAGATCGAAGCCAACACATCGAAGCCAACAGATCGAAGCCAACAGATCGTCCCAAAAAAATTGGGAATAAAAGAATTCTAAATAAAAATGAAAATAAGAAACAATCAAAAATGGCCATTGATGGGCCCGGGGGGGTTGGGGAGGCCACCCAGGAGGTCCGAGGACAGGATGCACACCAGAACCCACCTGCGTGGATCCTGGGAAGATAAAACACCTCCATGGGCTCATGGCCCACACGGCTACCCTATTGTGGGAGTATCACTGCTGTCGCTATTATCACCCTGTGCAGCTGCATCCGGAGGTGGTTGCACTATGGGAGGCAGCCCACGCAAGGCCCTAGTCTGCTCCTCCATGGCTGCAAGCATGCGGGTGTGGTAGGTCTGGTTCTGGAGGATGAGTGTGCGGAGGTCCCCATGCAACAACTCACGGGATGCCCGGACCTCCGCCCTCGTTGCCTGCATCTCAGCTGAGAGCGTACGGGTGAGACGCTCCAGCTTCTGTTCTGTCCTTTGGTGTGTTGAAGCCTCAAGCTCAACAAGAGTCGTCCTGAGGTGTAGGAGCTCCTGCCTCAGGGCTTCCCTGTGGCCCTGGGACTCAATGGAGATGGCCTCCTGCAGAGTCGCCAGTGCCGCCCGCCTGTCCCTGTTGGACCCCAACATGTCCTCCCTGTGTGACTGGCAGATGGAGTCGGTTGCCTGCTCTAGTCGCTCCATCAGCCTTTCTGGGGGGACAATGGAAGTGGCCACCCTATCCATGGCCTGAGCCATCATCTCGGATGATGCAGCCTGTTGGGTAGCCATACCGTAAATGGATTGCTCCCATGCGGTATTGCCGGGTGGCGTACGGCCACCACGTCGGTGGGCACCACACCTGTCTGGGGCAAGGCGAACTGCGCCTTGCTGTGCCGGCACTGCCTGAGGCTGCAGGACTGCATTCCCCCTCTGATCTGCTGGCCCAGGAACAGGATCAGATGTTGCGGAGTGTGACCCTGCATCCGTAACCACCGAAGGCGTAGCTGCCAACACTGACATCCCCATGGAGGGTACTGACCCTGGTGCAGGTTGGTGAGACAGAACAGAATCCCTCCCTGGAACACTCACCTGCGACGGCACGTAGGTCTCATCCGAATCAACACCTGAGTACAGCTCGGGGGAGGTGCAGCCAGAGACACCCCTTGAGAGCACGACCTGCAGCACTTGTGGGTTCTCCCCCACCACCACACCACGTCCCTCACTGGTGGTTGGTCGGCCCTGGGACACCTCCTGGGTCTGCACCATCTCCACAACCCCAGCAGTATCAGGTGCGTCTTCCCCTGCAAAGACATGAAAACAAAGTAATGGAAACAGGCATTAGCACCATGGCACACATTGAGGGCTGAGAAGCAAGAGAACCAGTACTTGATTGACACATGTCCCACATGACTAAAACCCTCCCATGCATGCACCCTCACTGCGTATGAAGTGCAGGCAAATGGCACACACTGATGACACCAAGATGGAAGATGAACAAATTTTCTGCATGCTGCCTGGCAGTGGCATCACACATTGGCCTGTGATTGGCAGGTGAAACACACATGCCATCACACAGATGGCATGTACCATTGCTATTGAGTGAAGAGGGAGAGGAGGGCAGCACCTATTCATTCAGTCCAGTTCCCGCATGTAATAGCTTTTCTGATTCTAACAGGTCAGATTTTTCACCTGGAGCTGCCAGTCTGAAATGGTCAAATTGCACAGGGACATGTGTGTACAAATGATATCCAGGTAACAAAGTCACTCCACTTTACCATACCCATGTCAGACATGTGACTAGTGGACAGCGACATGCCTAGTGAAAGTGGTGGAATGCAAACAAACTGACTGAATGAACAGTGAAAAATAAGCAAATATGTTGTGTCAAGGTGACACTTCAAGGGCAACTGGCGTGCAGTTGTGCTAGATGTCTACTGTTGGCAGAAGGGATACTGCTATGGCCAAATGCAGCTGCGCAGGAAGTATTGCATGAAGCACATGGCTGACCCATACGACTGAGGCGCACACACTCTCACCTGGCACCCAAACAGAAGCCCTCACACACACACCATGCACATGGATGACACACACATGCATGTGCACTCACCGGACAATGCCTCGTAATCAGCCAGATCTCCCACGCCTTGGATCTGTTCCTCCGTGACGTAGGTCCCAGCGACTGACTCATGTGGAGTGAGTTCCATGTCTACTACTGGAGACCCACCTCCAGTCACTAGAGTTGCGGCATGACTTGAGGCCAGCTTACTCTTTGCCCTGCGCTTTAGGTCATTCCAGCGCTTATAGCAATCATTGGCTGTGCGCCTCACGATTCCAAGGGCACTTACGATGTCCGCAACGGTCTGCCAGTGTGCCTGGCGTTGTGCAGGTGTGGTCTTGAATCCTGCAACAATGACCATCTCGTTGTCATGTCCGGACACATACTCGACAAGTGCATTCAGTTCGTCATCCGTGAAGCTGGGCTTCCTGGACGGGCCGGACTGTGTAGCCGTGTCTGGGGCATCAGCCTGTGCCGGACGAGCACTCTTCCTCTTCCGCTTGGAAGGTGGTGGTGATCCTGAGTGTCCTGCGCCGCTCTGGACACTAGGGGCAGGAGCCCTGGTGGACTCTGTATCAGGAGTGTGGGATTGCACACTCAGCATGGGAGTTGGTGCAGGCATTGGCTCTAGTGTGATGGTGTCAGGGGGAATGTCAGCAGCATGGACTAGGACCGACACTGTCCTGGCTGGGTGTGTGAGGGCTGGGGTGGATGGAGCCGCAGCTGCCCCTGCAGCCACTCCGCCCTGCCTCCTTGGTGCAGCAGATGACCTTGCTGCCCCAGATCCACGTGGCATGATGGCATCAACGTGCACCAGCGCACGTGTCGTAGCCCTGCTGACCTGGAAGTCAGCCATGGAGTCAGCCAGGTCTGGTGCCACAATGGGCTGGTCCAACAAGGGCTGAGCATGGATGGTGTCAGCCACTTCAGCCTCAACGGGAGGGGGGGAGGGGGGGAGGGGGGGGGTGATGGGTGCCCTTGACTGGTCCTCCACACATGGGGGGACAGGCTCACCCTGCAAGTTACGACCACGTCCCCTACCGGATCCACCACGGCCACCACTTGTGGCTCTTCCACCTTTGCCACCCTTACGGAATCCTCGCCTCCCAGCCATGGCACTGATATTAATGTGCGTATGGGAGTGGCTGTAGACAATTGTCCTGGGCAATTGGGGGTCAAAGGGGTTGGGTACCAGATGGTAATTGTACCCTAGTGCTCTAGCACGGCTGATTGTAACCCCTGGGGAAAGATGACGGGTCACGCAACGCACAGGAGGCCCAAAAAAGGGAGATGACGTGCACGCAACCCCTCCTAGACCACGTGTGCAGAAAGAAAAACCTGCACTACGCTGTGGCACCCAGTAACACAAGAATGAACGTATGCGTGTCACACGCAGCCAAGAATGACCTCTGAAGGGGTAGGCTACACACGGGGCAAGCACAGAAGTTGGATACGTGCGTGACTCACCGTCTGCCAGGTAAAAGAGCGTGAAGAATGAGCGCGTTTGGCTGGCTAAACCCCCGCCAAAAGAAGATGTGTACGCTGTCTGAGAAGACAGGACAACAGTAGAAGGGGACACTGTTTGAGGGAACAGGCCCAGGTAAACAAGTAAAAGAGAAAAAAGAGAAAAAGCTGTCAGAGGTAACAGGGAATACGAACTGGAAACGCCGTGAAGTAAATCGCGTGTGAAACGACAAGAAGTACAGAATTCACCCACTCGCTCTCCACGAAAAGCACGTACAAGGAAATGGTGTTCTACATGTACCTTATATACAGGCCCACACGTACAGCGTCACTTACGCGGCGTGTACGTTCACCAATCACACGCTTTGTCACTCCTGCGTGTAGATCCATTTTCACCAATCACACGCTTTGTCACTTCTGCGTGTAGATCCATTTTCACCATTCACACGCTTTGTCACTTCTGCGTGTAGATCCATTTTCACCAATCACACGCTTTGTCACTTCTGCGTGTAGATCCATTTTCACCAATCACACGCTTTGACACTGGGACGTGTCACGCAACAATTTCCTGCACGTGCAGGTGACTATAGGCGCGCATATGCTGTTGACGGGTTTACGCGCTAAGGGCCTTTGCTGACGTGTGGGATTTCACTCCCTATCAGGCTGTCCACGCGTTCACACACGAGAGACCACGCTCCTGGCCAGGAGGCCAAATTACTGCCCCCCAGAGCCCTGAGCACGCTCCCACCTGCCATCTGCTGCTGCCTGACTGCCTGCTGGCCACGTGCCCCACAGTGCTGGTGGGTGGGGGTGTTGGGAGACATGGGTGGGGGCCTGGTGGAGGGTGCCCCTACACTGGTGGGGGTGGTGGGAGACATGGGTGGGGGCTTGGTGGAGAGTGCCCCTGGTGGCGGGGGGGTGGGGGTGGTGGGAGACATGGGTGGGGGCCTGGTGGAGGGTGCCCATGCACTGCTGGGGGGTGGGGGTGCAGGGGGACATGAGTGGGGGCCTGGTGGAGGCTGCCCCTGGTGGCGGGAGGGTGGGGGTGGTGGGAGACATGAGTGGGGGCCTGGTGGAGGCTGCCCCTGCACTGCTGGGGGGTGGGGGTGCAGGGGGACATGAGCAGGTGTGCAGGGTAGTCCCCTGTTTTGTAGGCTGCCTGCAGGGGCCGTGGAGGGTGTACAGGGAACACCTGTGAGGACCCACCCAGCCTAATCGCGTGTGATGATTCCCACGCACCCCTGTAATACACGTACCCTGGCCAATCGCGTGTTAAACTTCCCGCATACCCCTGTAATACACGTACCCTGGCCAATCGCGTGTTAAACTTCCCGCATACCCCTGTAATACACGTACCCTGGCCAATCGCGTGTTAAACTTCCCGCGTACCCCTGTAACACACGTACCCTGGCCAATCGCGTGTTAAACTTCCCGCGTACCCCTGTAATACACTTACCCTGGCTAATCGCGTGTTAAACTTCCCGCGTACCCCTGTAATACACGTACCCTGGCCAATCGCGTGTTAAACTTCCCGAGTACCCCTGTAATACACGTACCCTGGCCAATCGCGTGTTAAACTTCCCGCGTACCCCTGTAATACACGTACCCTGGCCAATCGCGTGTTTAACTTCCCGCGTACCCCTGTAATACACGTACCCTGGCCAATCGCGTGTTAAACTTCCCGCGTACCCCTGTAATACACGTACCCTGGCCAATCGCGTGTTAAACTTCCCGCGTACCCCTGTAATACACGTACCCTGGCCAATCGCGTGTTAAACTTCCCGCGTACCCCTGTAATACACGTACCCTGGCTAATCGCGTGTATAACTTCACGCGTACCCCTGTAATACACGTACCCTGGCCAATCGCGTGTTAAACTTCCCGCGTACCCCTGTAATACACTTACCCTGGCTAATCGCGTGTATAACTTCACGCGTACCCCTGATATGCACGTTACCCGCTTTGCGTTCCTTGTTTGGCAGCCCTGTAAACTGGTCCAGGGTTAGCGCAGCCCTTTGCGATGATTTAGCGATTTTGATGGCTTTTCCTTGCGCGAGGGCGTTCTTGGGGGCGTTACTGGCGCTGCTGCAGGGTCGCTGCGATACTCTGCGCCACGGCTGGTTTGGGAGCATGAAATCCATGAATACGCTGTGCGCGGAAATCGGTTTTAGCGCACGTGCCTGGCGCAGTCAATCGCACGCGGACACTCTGCGCCAGCCGCTTGCGACACTTTTCTGCGAAATTCTATGAATTACCCTGTATATCTCTTCGGAGAGCGTTAGTCTCCTGTCGTGCAGAAGGAACCTTGGCGCGCAGTTCTCCTATTTATTGGGCCAATTGGTCTAATTCTGATGTCTCCATACGCCCAGGTGGATTGGTTTGGCAGGCTTCGCGTTCTGTTACGCTCACCTGGTTCCACAGGGAGGCCACCCAGCAGTTGGGACTCAAGTATCCTTCTCTGCGGTTCCCAGGTGTGACCAGTGGGAGGGTTCTGCCTGGAATACAGGTGGGCAATGTTCAAGATTGGGCAACTGGATGTAAACAGTCCCCCACCACCCTGTATACCCGCGGCCTCACTGGACCTCTCCTCACCTTGTTTTTAATGCAGGTGTGTTCTCTGTCCTGCCTTCTTGGCAGGGGCGCGTTGTGGTTGGTGGGCGTTTGCGATCGAGTTACTTCACTGATGCCGGCCCGCTTTGAGTCTTTCAGGTAGATCTTACTGCTGTGCTATATTATTGTCCTTGCATGCCTTTTTGGTTTAACTAATGTCTTTTCTCTTCCTTAGGTGCGTGGAAGTCCAATATGTGGCATAGACTAAATTGAGTCTCGCCGGTAAGTAATGGCGTTTTTAGAGCGCCTTGATGCCGTGAGTAGGCACTAAGCGCAGCGCTATGATGCCTTGCCTCTTGCTAACCTGTTGTCTTGTCTTCCCACAGGTCGCGGTGCTTACCCGGTGCATGGAATTCCTGAGGCGATGCTGGTCGAGGAGCGGCTTGCGAGGTAAGCTTTTCGGCACCGTTCATTAAATTGGAAAAATGTCTAATGCCTTGTTTCTTCCTTTTTTGCAGATCCGTCGGTTCGGGAGGAGCGCTGGTTCCAGGATGCTGATCTCAAGAGACGTGGACAGCTAACAATGAAATTACAGGTAAGCTGCTGCTGCTAACAATGTCCTTTTTCTCCTTTACATATGCTGTTCTTCCGAGGTTCGCGGGTGCAGCTGAACACGGTGAGCGTCACGTTGCAGAATTGCAAAGTAACGCAAAGCGTATTTTCCCAGTCGGGTGTGGTTTAAACAGCTTCAAGAAAGTAGTCTAGGTAGAATAGTTCCTATGGTACCACACCCAAAAATACTATACCACATAGCTTGGTTCCAAGGAGCCAAGCTATGTGGATGCCTCCATGTTGATTGACACTGAAATAAAGTAGTTCCCAATACAAGTCTTTTACCAGGTATGAGCCTGGCGCCAAAGGCGCCAGGACTGGCCCCAAGAAGGCCTAGGCCAAGGATGCCTGGTTTTAGTGGAGAACCTTCCTGGCCCATGGGCTTGCCAGGGGGTCTTCTGGATGGGGGTCGTGACAGGTGGTGGATAATCTTTGCCTCCTCTTGAGGTTTGCCCATTTTGTTGCATGTTACCTCGACTTCTACATAAATGCGTAAAATGTCCTACTGTCCTACAATTCCAACATACTGGGGGCGACCCCCCAGCAAACTCACCATTATATCCTCCCTGACTATTCTGATTTCCACCCTGGGAACTTTGAAATCCACCTTGAGTGTTCTGAAATCAACCTCCACCTCTACCTGGTGGCCAAAACCCATATCCACTCTGACACCCTTAGTGTACCTTATTCACCAGCGGAGCACATGCTGTTTCTTGAGAGTCTCCTCCTTCTCCACTTGTCAATACTGCCCCTTCTATAGCAAATGTTGACCATTTTATCTGAACTAACTTAGCTTCCTCCATCTTTCTGTTCTATTCTTTCTCTTATTCTTCTCTTGTAACAATCATCAATGATACACAGTAGTCAACTGTATCTCAGCCCATGGCTTCGCTTCCATTCCTACTTGTTTTTTTCATCTGTGTCTGTCCCGCATCTGGCAATCCTGTACATAAAATATGATAAAATAATGCCACTGTTTTTTCCCAAGGCTCACGTGTCTCAAGCTGCCATTTTTCTTTGAATATCCTTAATATAAGCAATAGGGTCTTCATCTTCTTTCATTTTACAAGTCATAATTGCACCAATATCTGATGTATCGGGATACTGTATCCTGAGAGCCCTCCAAACATCTGCCCTGCAATTATTAAATGGTGCTCCATCGTGCACCGTGTTTTGCGCTGTAACACCTGCATATCCTGCTAGTTTCCAAGTGTCGTCAGCTCTCTCTCCAAAAATAGCTGCCAACACACCCTTTATGTCCCCTACAACCAACGTATTTCCTTACCCGGACAGGAAAGACTATGGCAGCAACAGTTCCGAACTCTGCATCCCATGGTGTTCTTCTGTTTTCGTCCTAGGGCTGCCAGGAGAAGAAACTATGTGTAGTGCCCTCGCCCAATCCATGATTCCCATGTTTTTTTTACTTTTTCAAATATCTTTTCAATGGCTGCCATGGAAAGGGATAAGGGACTACGTGTAGTCCCTTCTCCCGTTCTATGGTTGCCATTTTGTTGGTTTACTTTTTTCTTTACTTTTCAATGGCCACCATGGAAAGGGAGAAGAGACTACGTGTAGTCCCTCCTCGTCGATCCCTGCTGGCCATTTTCTTCACTTTTTTTTCTCAAGTTGAGAAACGGTCACAGCGTTTCTTAACTCAAGAAAACATGCTATTAGTACCCTGGTATGACGTGCCTACATTAAAGCTCTTGATCCACTTGAGCGGTAATACCCTCCTCCTCAGGTTCTATTGCTTCAATGATGAGAGGGCCCATATTGTAGACAACACAACTTTATTGCAGATACAAAATAACATTTGGGATAGGCAGTCAGTCTCGTGAGACTGAAAAGCTGAAAACTTGCCCCACCCACATCAGAGAGTAGTATTTAAAGACAAAAACCACAACATTAGAATACATTTGTATACCGTCTAAACATTATTTGTAAATACATGCTAAGCATCCTATTTTCTCCTGCCTCTATAAAACCTAATTCTACATAAATTGTCCTATTCCAATTGGTTAGTACATTGCCCTATTTTGATTGGTTCGTACAACAGGTTACATTTTAGATGTGCATCCACCCACAGATGATTCACTAATCATGCACAGTCAGTACGAAGTGCAAAATCTGCCATCCCCATCTAAAGGGCCATTCTCCTTCGTGGGACCAGATATCTTGGCATCCCATGCTACTCCCAACACCTCTAGCTCTCCCACGTTAAAGCCTATCCTTGTTACTATGGAATACCTATCTGGCTACGCCAAGGGCGGAAACTCTGATTTCATAGTGTCCTCAACTCCCTTGGGAATGATTTCATGAGAAAGTGTAACAGAGGCCTAACACTTGGAATAATAGCTAATATGTGTGCTTCCGGGTAATCCTGCCATGCACTTGGCGGCCCAAAGGCTCTCTAGGATTTGGCAGAAACAAAACCTAATTCAAAATGGCATAGACACTAGAATAAAATGGCAGAGACACGAGAATAAAATACATAACACTTAGCCTCCATCTTGATACAGTGGTTAATAATTGTGCTGCTAGCTCACCCTGCCACATACTTGGCAGTCCATGGACTCTCTAGAGTGAAGCAGAAATAAGGCCTAATTTACTTAAATGGAAAAAAACACTCATATTAGTAGCAGTCCCTAAGTCTATATTTTCTCTTATGGTTAGGACATTGCATCCCCATATTAACATGGCCCAGGTGGGATACATAGATTGGGAAAGTAGGGGTTGCCTCTCATGTCCTAGGATCAGAGGGATCATAGGAGTTGTAGTGTCCCTGTGAGTGCCCCTTGCTTTACGGTGGGGAAGCAGTGCAGTGATGTATGGGATTCCCTGATGCGCCAGCTCCAGGGCCTCTATACTGAAGCAGAGGGAGATTTGCAGCCTTTAGAACTGCCCCCCCATTGTGTGCCAGTGCCAAACAGGGGAATTTGTCTCCTTATGAAAGTGCACTTATTAAAATTAGACACTGGGCCTCATTACGGGCCCGGCGGTAATCCTGATGGTGCTACCGGCGGGTTGCCACCAGATCCGTAAAAATGTACCAATGCCTGACTTCCTGGTGCCACTGGCTCATTACGAGTCCGGCGTCCGGGAAGTCAGGCGCCGGTCAATGTGTAAATCCCCATTCCAATAGAGTCCCTTAGGAATCTAAGGGAGTGCGGACATGGAAGTACTGGCACCGTTGCTAACAATGCCGGTGCTTCTGTGACAGGTTTGCTTACCGTGTCCGCTGCACCCGGCAGGGTCCGACCTGTCAGGCACAGCGGCTCCAGCAGGCAAACACGTAGTTTGCCAGTCCAGAAACAAGGGTGCTGGTGAACTTACCAGCACCCTTATTTCCGGACCGGCAAACTTGTCATGAGGCCTACTGACTACATGATCACTGCTATACTTGCTGAAAAGAAGCTTCTTCAAAGCAAAAAAAAAAACACATGCTCTCCAAAAACAAATTTGAGAATATACCAGTGGTTCTGACTCCACTTCCGCTCTCTCAACAGAAACTGAATTCTGCAAAGATGCGAGACAAGAATGAGAAGATCATCCTAATTCTTCTACCATGGAACCATCTAGTGGATCTGTTTCTTTTTCAGAACCAAGATCAAGTGTGGAAAAAAGATTGATGGGCAACAAGATCCTGCACATGAAAAATAAACAGTACTTATTATTAACATTTCACAACACAGGTTGGCTCAATTGGAAACTAAAATACTAAATAGGGGCTTATCAGGTGTGCCAACTTCTAAGACTAACAAGTTTGGACCCTTAATCAATCAACACTTGTTTATAAAAATTGACACGCCAATACTTTTATTCTCCTTCACATGATCAACCACAGATCCACTGATTGCAATGGGAATTTCAACCCATGAGCACATGCATCCCTTACAGTAACCAGAAACATTTGGAAACGTTTTGCAATGCAGTCATTCAAGATGTGGTAGATCTCAATTTTAACAAAAAATAATTTATGCACAATTTCGCAACAAAGGAATGATACACATTCATGAAATTAAATTAAGTTCAACAATCACAAATAAACCTGTGGACAAAGGTCAGGCTACTGTCATTCAGGGCACAATCAAATAAAAGGCTAAGGATGGATGGCAATCGTCAGATAGCAAAACCTACTTACCTTAAAACAGTGACCTCATGCAAGAAACATGCATTCCTCTGGAACATATTCTTACAGAAGCTATGGAGTTTAAATCAACCAGTTAGAATACTTATAATTTGCTATTGTCATTGACCACTAACTTGTCCACTTTATACTCTTTTGCCAAGATTAATAAATATTGAAAGAATGTAACGGGGAAGCCTAATGTGGCTAATTAGCATGACAAAATCAATTCCTTACTATCAGTTAGTAAGTATCAAAAAATACAATCACAATATTTTGTATTTACAAGTCAAATGGCCAGCATGATTGAAAGTTCCTTAAAAAAGCCTATATGCTGCATACATTTTACAAACAGAGATAAAGGAGACTACCAAATGAAATAGACAAGAAAAGCTGAGGAGCCAAAGTCATCATCTATTTTTAAGACAAATTTCTTAACAGGAATGATCCTGAAAGTGGATCCATAGAAGGACTCATTTTAAAATATTGCAACATATTTTCAAAAGTAAGGATCTGACAACAAAATTAAATTAAGTGCCCATATTTGCATTTAAAAGAAACAAAAGCCTGAGAAATGTACTTATTTTTGATGGTGACTAGATACAAAAAGGATCATAAAACAAACAAATGACATGCAGACACATAATATCAAGACTTTTCCTTGCACATATTCACTCCATTACACAATTCCAATTCCATATCCACGTAATGTTTGCTTTTACGTGGGGATATTATTGATTATATTGTGATGTAATCTCATCATTTGGAAAAATAAGGGAAAATGAGTCGAGGCTACCTCTCCCTTCAACACCCAGGTAATGTTAGCACAGGCTACAGTCTGCTAAGAGATGTTTCCATTAGCCATACATGATCACACTAACACATGTGTAGCACTGTTAAAACAAAGTTTATTCTAAAAAAATCATAACATTACCTGGGCATTGAATGAGGTAGCCTGGAATCATTTTCTCTTATTTTTGCATTTAGCTAATCCTCAAGAGTCAGGCCCCCCGTAAAAAACAAAAAAGAGGGCAAGAGCCAATTACTATATGACAGGATCTCATCGTTTGGGCCTGATGAACTTTGTGGGTCTTATGTTTTTCGTTTTTGAACTTTGAGAGTTATCATATATGTTTACTTTTGTATATTTTGCTTCCAGTATGGAAATATGGTGAATGCAATGTTTTTGTAGCAAGACTGCTTGTAAGTGGAATGTTTTAAAGTTTAATGAGACTATTTGCACATTGTTTTCAAGTAGGTTTGGGCTTATTTAAAATACCCATCTAGCGCATGCTTAATTAGATTGGGATTTTGAATTCTCTGTTTTTAGAAGAGGATTCGAAAGGTTGTAAGATTGTGCAGTATGAGCTGTCTAGCAACTGTATGCCCAAACTGGATCTGATAAATGTTTCAATTTACTGTAACAAGAAGAATTAAGCATCATTATGATTACTAGAATGTCTTCATTTAATATTGTTATCTTGAAGATGAGTGTCATTCCATCAAAATAAAGTGCAAGGGCTGAAGTAATATCCCATGTTCTGCTTGTTACATTTGAAATCTGGGCACTTTGTCACATTACATTAAACTGTATGCATTAGGTATACCTGAGAGGTAAATATTAGATCAGTTACAACACTCAACGCAATTGTCATGCATCAATTCCAAAGTCCACCGTTGTGCTGTGACACATATTTTAGAGACTGCCTGAAACTCTGAGAATGTTTGGGATTGAAATACTAAAAACACTTGAATCGTGAATATGCTCACAATTTACTAAAGCCTTATGTAAAACCTGAGGAGAGTGAGATTCAGTATTAGAACACTAATACTCGTCCCAGTCGAGACAAAGTATAAAGAGTACATGAGGAGAGTGAGAATCATTACTGGACCGCTCATACTCGTTACAGTCAAGATAAAGTGTCAAGAGTAAATGGCCTTCATTACGGGTCTGGCGGTAACCGTGCTGGTAAAACCAGCAGGTAGCCGCTGGACCCGTAAACAGTTACTGGCGCCTGACTTGCCAGTAACACCGGGGTATTGCGACCTCAGTGGCCAGTAAATCAGGCGTTGGTAACATTTTCTTCCTCATTCCCGTTTGAGTAATAGGACTCAATGGGAATGACAAACACGGAAGCACCAGCACCACTAGTAACAGTGCTGGTGCTTCCGTGAATGTCTGTGGGCGGGTGCCGGTCCACCCGGCAAGTCAGACCTGCTGGGCAGGAAGGCACCCACCCACCAGACTTGTACTTTGCTGGTCCGGAAACAACAGTGCCTGTAAGCTTACCAACACCATTGTTTCCAGACCGCCAAAGCTGTGATGAGGCCCAATGAAGAGATTGAGAATCATTATGGGAACGCTCATACTCGTTCCGGTCGAGATAATGTGTCAAGAGTAAATGAAGAGTTTGAGAATCATTATGAGACCAATCATACCTGTCCCAGTCCAGATAAACTGTCAAGAGTACATGTGGAGAGTGAGAATCATTGCTTGAACTCTCATACTTGTACCCTTTGAGATAAAGTGTTAAGAGTAAATGAAGAGAGCGAGAATCATTACTGTAAAACTCATATTCGTCGTAGTCAAGATACACTATTAAGAGTGAATGAAGGACAAGAAAATCAATACTGAAACCCTCAAACTCGTCCCAGTCAAGATAAAGACCCGCCATTAAGTAAAGGGAACATCTTAATTCTGAATGAAGAGAAAGGAATGAACTTGCCCCATGGAAGGAAAGGGATAATCCCAACTAGAATGAGACAAGAAGAGAAAAAGATGGCAAGAAAGAGTAATCGAGTGAAAGAAAGAGTTCAGACCTGGAAGACCCCAATATCAGAATTGTGTGAGTAGATACAAGTAGTTACCCACTACTGCCTAAAGATATTTTATTTAACTGAACCTGGTGAAAAACCACCTTACAGGAGAAGGGAGTCATTTGCCTGTGCTTTTGTTGTTCTAGTAATGGTAGGGCTAGGATAGGTTAGTGAACTTTATTTGAACTCTTACTGACGACTGACAAGCACCTTAGCTTTGTTAGGTAGGGAAGACCCTGCTTAGTGGGAAAGATAGGAGTTTTCACCTTTCATTTAATAAAGATCAGCAGTGAGATGGAAAATCAGAGTTTGTGTTCTTCTTCTGACCCGCCACAATAGACATGTTTTACTGTGATACTGCAAGTATGTAAATAGGGTAGCGCTACCACGTGGTCACTGATTTCATGTCTCCTATATTTCCACTGTATGTAGCTATGCTAAAAATAATCATATCCACAGGGGAAGAAAGCTAGTGTAGGGCACTCTGATTCCTTGGCGCTTCTGGACATGTGGCCCTAGCCCCGTCAGCCTAGGTATGGAGCTGATGTAGCCTGGCTCTGTGTTCCCATCTGAAATGCGTTGAACATATCAAAAGATGTTTGTTACTTCTTACTCCTGTTGGGCTCAGAGGTGCTGACCCCTATGCGCTCACACATACATAGGTTAGAAGGTAAGTCACCATAGTCCAATATAATGCTTGCCCCCACACCTGAGCAGGAGGTGGGAAGTGAGATTGAAAAGTAATCAATAACTGTTCACTCATTGCCTTATCTCCTGCGCTGTGCCAACATCAACAAAACAGCTGGACATGACATGGAAGTTTAATGGCCCTCACACCTACAACGACAACTACGAGTCACTACATATGCTGATTGAATCTATCCCAGCATGATTTCTTTAGTGGCCCCTGCAGCAGTGGCTTGTGTCTCAGCAGCCATTGTATGAATCAGCTCCCACAATGTCTTTACTTTACCTTGAGAGAGCGTGCGCTATGCGTGGGACCCAGATTCTCCCAAATATCATGGCTGTGCGTGTATTGAACCCATCTGTGAAGAGATCCATGGTGCTTTACCTGGTAGCAGAGATGTACACAAACTGTTCCTGTAATTACAGAGCAGGGAGGAAACAACACTTCTGCCACCCAAACGGTCCATTTTCACCCACAAGCTAACCTGAACTATGCGCAGTTCCCTCAGAAAAGTACTATTGAATAGACAGGTGATTTGCTGGACAATGTTCATGCAAAAGTGCATCATCTCAGAAGCCCATGCGATCCACCAGACTCTTAAAACAAAATAGGTTGCCAATTCATGCAAGAGTACAGTTCCACCAGGCTGCACAGGCACATTCTATGAGCATCCCATATAATGTTTGCCATGGGCAAAACTCAATAGGTTGCCACAGTGATGGGGCCGGTGATGTTGTGGAAGAACTGTGAAGAAGCATATATGATTGCAAAAAGGAATATAATAAAACTCCCTCCACTTGATCAGGATCTGAAATAGGCTGTGCTGCCACCATACACAAGCAAGCAGTACAAGTGAGGCTACTGTGAGAACTCACAACATGTAGCCAATCAGTGTCATGTAAGAGGGCAAGTGTGTAAAAGCTGTGGCAGCGGTATTACATGTGCTAGTATCTACATAGCAAAGTCCCTCCTGGATCACCGAAGCTTCCAAAACACTCAGTGCGGTACCAAAGAATGAACATCCTAAGCACAATCAGCTTCATCCACTGAAAAATAAATCTTTTAGGTCAATCCCAAGGAGGTTTCTCCACCGAAAGCAGGGAGTCTGGCCCCAGATTGGGAATTAGCACTGACAGAGTGTGGGTGGCAGCATTATCAAGATCAATGCCTCTTTTTATGTGCTTCAAGATTATAATAATCCGTTTTTTATGTAGCGCTTTAATCTAAAGCGCTTTACATAGGACATATTTACATATATTAGTATTATTACCCAATTGAAATCTGTACACACATTCGAAGCATCATCACTATGACCTCAACTATCACCCACCAAAGTCTTTGGGCCTCATTACATGGAAGGCGGTAAGGGATTACCGGTACTGGTAAGGGTACCGGTACCGGTAATCCCTTACCGCTTTACTACGAGGTCCCTTTGTGGGTCCCTACCTTAACGGCTGGTTTCACCAGCCGTTAAGTACAGGACCAACAAAGGGACTCTGAAGGTAATTACAGTACAGCAATTTGCGGTACCGTAATTACCGCCTTCCCCATTTCCATTGAGCCCTATGGGGGAAAAAATGGAAATGGGGAAGTGCCATGGTGAATGGGGAATTACCGCCCCGCACACCTTGGAATGGGCGGTAATTCTGACATTCACCATGGCGGACTCGGTAAAATACCGGCGGCAACCATGGCGCTATTAGCGCCATGGTTACCACCTTCCGTGTAATGAGGCCCTTTGTGTGCGGCAGACACACACCTTTTTGACTATGAGGTGTCTTCACACCGACACTGATGCATAAGAATCACTAGGGAGCTGTTTTTTGCTCCCCCCTAGAGTGATTAACGTCATTGTGCTGGTTGCTGCTCACTCCAGATGGTCCTAAGTAGAGAACATCATGCCCAAAATGTCCCAGAAAGTTCTCCCAAAGTTAGAAAAGATTTGTTGCTAATCTTGCGATCACGAAAGCCCACAAGACTGGTAATGATCCACCATTCCAAAGTCGAGGATTCCAAGAATATCAAACATGTTCGACTAAAAACAAACTTTTGGCCTAGAAATCATTTTGCTCGAAAGAAGGTCAACCTTCTTTTGTGCATGATTATGTGACTGGTGAAGGGAAAGGAGATGAGCAGTTTGTTGCAGATAATTCAGGAGTAAATTATGCAGGTCAGTGGATTTTCAAGTCAACTTCACGAAATCTGTTACAAAAACAAAAGGAGCTCATTTTGGGTTCTTCTGTAATTAGGTGATAGGGATTTGTTTTGTTTACCCTTTTGTGTAAACAGGTCCCTGCCACCGAATGTTCCTTATTTGCATGGCAGTGTGCAAAAGGGGAGTGTAAAAAGGTTGCATCCACGCTTGTAAACTGCCTTTTGGCACTCGGTCGTGCAAATGAAGTAAATGATGCCTGCCATTAGCTCATAGCAGGCAGCGCTTACAATGGGTCCGTATGGAGTCTGCCAGCTTTTTGTTCTTTAAATATTTATTATTAGATACATTGGCATACAGAGCTACTTTGAACATACACAAATCAATTCAATGTAAGTATCTCCTATTCAAAACAATTTTTTAAGATATAAATTGCTAATGTAATAAAGGCCTGGCATGCAGAATTAAACAAGATATGTCGTAATGCATAAATGAAACATTTATGCAATATTTTCAAGATAAACTAGTAGGTATATATTGTATGTATTATTGAACGTTAAAAACATGAAAGACAAAACAGGACAAACAGGACAGACAGAAACGAGGGCGGGGGAGGGATGAGACATTATCAACTTAAGGGCTAGGTACTGTATGTTGTAAATATTCCGTGAACGACCTCCATTTCAATGTGTGTTTGCTTAATAGAAGTGGGCATGCAGCATTGCATTTCTCCATTCTATGAATATTACAAATAGAGTTCCACCATATTTTACAGTGCAGCTGTTTAAGGTCTTTCCAATTTGTGGTAATAGTTTGAATAGCTATTGCAATAAAAAGACCAAACAAGAACCCCTTGTTTTTATAAATAGCTGGCTTAATTAATGGCTGTGCTTCCTAGGTATAGAAATGAAATGCAAAATTCTTGTTGCAAGTGAAACATTGATTTTAACACATTCCATGCACCTTTCCAAAATGTTTTTACATGAATACAATCATATATTGGATGTTTAAAAGATCCTATCGTACATAGGCAGCTCCAACAATTTTCATTTTGTGAGAAAACTCGTTTGAATAGAATAGATGAAGTTATAAAAGCCCTGTGGTGAAAGAAATATAGAGTTTGGAGCATACTTGCTGATACAATAACTTTAGACATTTCTTTCCAGATCAGAGGCCATTTCAGTTGAGAATCCAGCAAAGAGCAATTTCCAATCCAATTGGCTTTTCATTGGAGCTGTGTTCTCTGACACAGATATAAGTATTTTGTAAAACATTGAGGGATTAAATCATAATAATCTACAATCGCATCAACCAAATTTAAGTATTGGCACATGAAAGTCTTGGGAATATGATATTTGATTACCATTTCATTAAAAGTAAGAGGTATTCTATTAATAAAAAGTTGTCCCACAAATCTAATGCCATGAGAGAGCCATGGTCTCCAGCATATCATTTTTTTGAATTGATCTCAATTAGCGGATTTTCCAAATATATGGGGATACTAATTGTGATGTTTTAGAGACATACGGCAGGAGATATGCTCTAAGATAGTAATGGTAGTGTTAATACTAATACTGGCTATAAATCTATTGGATCTTTTGATGTATGGTCAATTTGCGAGGATATGAGGGGACACACATGCTCTCTCAAGAAGAAGCCAATTTTGTGGACTCAACGAAGTGTGTGCAAACCATAGTTGAGCTTGATGTAGAACACACGCTTGTGATATTTTTTTAAATCAGGGAGACCAACTCCGCCATCTGTCCTAGGGGCTTTAAGTTTATAAGATGAAATTCTGTGTTTATTCTTTCCCCAAAAGAATTTAAGAATGTATGTATCCAGGGATTTAAAGAACGTAGCAGGAAGGGAGATAGGGAGCATGTGTAGTAAATAAAAGACAATTGGAGCAATGGACATTTTAATGGATTCAAACCTTCCCCACCATAACAAAAACAAAGGAGACCATGGTTGGTGAGCTCTTTGACTCTATTAAGGATGCTCATGGTGTTTGTTTTATAGTATCTTTAATTGAGGAGGTTACTAAGATACCCAAATATGTAATCCCTGTGGGACATCATTTAATTCCTAGATTGGTGCATTGGTGTCTGGTAGAATATATGTTCGGTGGTAGGATTTCAGATTTTTCAATATTATGTTTGTAGCCGGATGCTAAGGAAAATTGTGAGATGGTAGTGAGTAAATGATCAAGACAAGAGTTTGTAATCTGTAATAGAAGAAAAACATCATCTGCATACGCGGACATTTTTACATGGATGTGATCATGTGTATTTGTATATGTATTTATTAACTTTTATATAGCGCTTTACACCAAAGTGCTTTACATAAAACAACAAGAATTCAATACAATAGAAGCAGTAAATTACAATTCATGAGTCAAATAAACAGGAACAGTATGCAGAACAATATGCCAAGGTCAGTAGGTAGAAGCAGAGGAGGGAGAGCAGAAGGGCTGCCAGGAGGGAGGTTGAAGAAGATGGGATTTTAAGGAGGAGCGGAAGGAGGAGAATGAGGAGATGGAATGAATGGGGAGAGGTAAAGAGTTCCAATGAAGTTGAGCGAGGAGCTGAAAGGAATGGAAGTGAGATGAGGCGCAAGGAGAGGGTGGGACAGAGAGTAGGAAGAGGTCAGCGGAACAGAGGGGGCGAGAGCGAGAGTAGAAAGACAGGAGGGAAGAAAGGTAGGGAGGGGCAAGATTATAAAGAGATTTAAAGACAATACAGAGGAAGTTGAATTTAAGTTGAGAGTGGAAGGAGAGCAAGCCGAGTGAGAAAAGCGAAGAGGAGATGGAGTCCTACGGAGAGAGGGAGCAGAGAGTGTGGATTGCATAGTGGTAGAGGGATTTGATTGGGGTGAGATGAGAGGCAGGGAGGCCAAAGAGGACAGCTGAACAGTAGAAGAGACTGGAAAGGATATCGGAGGGAATTAACAGTTTGGTGGTATGGAAGGTGAAGAAGCAACTGATTTTGCGACCTTTAAAGAGATGATAGTAACAGGCACAGGAGGTAAGAGAGATATGCTGAGTAAAGGAAAGATTAGAGTCAAAGTGAAGGCCGAGATTGCAGGCAGAGGCAGTGCTGGGGAGATGAGTAGGGGGGAAGTGGATGGAGGGAGGGGGAATGGGGAGGAACAGTGTCGACTGTAAGGAATAAAATTTCAGTTTTGTCAGTGTTAAGGGTGAGAAAGTGAGAACACATCCAAGTTTTGATAGCAGTGAGCCAAGAAGAGAGTTTGAGGTGAATGTCGGGAGTGAAGGAAGAGAAGGAAAGGAAGAGCTGGGTGTCATCAGCGTAGAAATGGTGAGAGATACCAAAGGAAGGGATGACTGGGGCAAGAAGTGAGGTGTAGAGTGAGAAGAGGAAGGGGCCAAGCATGGAGCCTTGGGGAACACCAAAGTCTAGGGAGTGAGTAGGGGAGGAACGGCCGCCCCAAGTGACGGCAAAGGAGTGGTTGGAAAGGTAGGAGGAAAACCAGTTGTGAACAGAGCCTTTGAGACCAAATGAGGAAAGAGTGTTGAGGAGTAAGGGGTGATCAACAGTGTCAAAGGCTGCAGAGAGGTCCTGGAGAATGAGAATATTGTTTGCTGTAGCGAGCAGTGAGGGGGGAGTTAAGAACGGAGGTGAGAGCAGTTTCGGTGGAATGCTTGGGGCAAAAACCAGATTGAGTAGGGGGAAGGAGGTTGGAGAGTAGACTAGTCATTCAAGGAGTTTACAGAGGAATGGTAAGAGAGAGATGGGGCGAAAGTTGGAGGCCAGGAGAGGGTTAGCTGAGGGTTTATTCAGTATGGGAATGATAGTAGCATGCTTGAAGGCTGAAGGAAAGGTAGCGGTGGTGAGACATATGTTGAAGAAAGAGGTGAGGTAAGGTATGAGAAGAGGGTAGATTTTGGGAATTAGAGGAGTAGCAAGAGGCTCAGAGGGGGCAGCAGTAGGGGGAGTTGGATTCCAATTATGTTTTCATTTTGTCTGATTGCCGCTAGGAATAGTTCTATAGCCAGGATGAAGAGAATATGGGATAGTGGGCAGCCTTGGCTGGTTCCTCTGCTAAGTGGAAAAAAGGAGGATATATGTCCATTTACAAAAACTGCCGTTTTGGGGTTGAAATATAACATTTTCACTATTGAAATAAAGGAATCAGGGATAGCATGCCATTGAAGAGCTTTGAAGATAAAATCCCACTCCACCCTGTCAAAAGCTTTCTCAGCATCAAGTGCTATAGGCGCATAAGGATTAGTGGAATTCTTAATTATGTTGATGACATTTGTGAAAAGTCTAACATTCACCGAAGATAATCTTCCCTTGACATATCCTACCTGGTTATTTTTAATTAAGTTCGGTAGAAAGGGAGAAAGGGATTTAATCTATTAGCTAGGATTTTGGCCTGGATTTTACAATCGGTATTGATTAGGGAAATAGGTCTATAATTCTTAACTGATTCAGTGTCTTTATTTGGTTTGGGAAAGACAATTAACATTGCTTCCGAAAAAGAGCCCATAGCTTTTTCATTGGAGATGAAGGAATAATAGAGTTTATGGAATTTTGGAGTCAGGAGATCTTTGAAGTCAGCAAAAAAGTCTATCAGGAGTTCATCTGGCCCTGGGGCTTTTCCATTTTTAAGATATTTTATAGTTTGATACATTTAATTAACTTGTATCAGTTCATTTAAGGTTTGGATTTTATTGGTGCTGTATGAATCACAATGTATATTTCGGAGAAAGTCAGCAGCATGTGTGTTGTTGGGTAATGATTCTGAAGAATATAATTTCTGATAAAATTTGGAGAAGGCTTGTAGAATTTCTTCATCTCAAGAACTCTATTTCCATTGTGATCTTTTATGACTGTAATTGTGGCTCTATCCTTTTTAAATTTAAGGTCTGAAGCTAATGATTTGCTTGATTTGTTGGAGAATTGGTACATTTGTATTCATACTTTAGGAGGATGGCACAGGAGTATTGCGTAATCAGATTGTTATATTGGATTTTTAACTTGGTTATTTGCGTGAGAATAGAATTAGTATTAGTGCGAATATACTCTGCTTCTAAGTGTTTAAAAGTTTTGAAGATAACATCAGATTCTTGTTTAAGTCTTTTCTCCGTTTGAGCTACATAAGATATGATTTGGCCTCCTAATACAGCTTTATAACTGTCCGAATTGTTATGGATGGAGGTATCATCATTTAGACTTTCTGTAAAAATGTTGGTGTGTTGTTGTTGGATGAATTCAGTGAATAAACTATCTTTTAAAAGGGTTGAGTTAAATATCCACCTGTTTTGTTGGTGCATGTAATGTGAATTAGATAATTGAATATGGACAAGAGCATGGTCAGACAGAATTATGAGTTCTATTGTAGCATCTAACAGTCAATTGGTCATTGATTTGGAGATAAAAACATAGTCAATTCTTGAAAAAGAGTTGTGTAGTGGAGAGTAGAAAGCATATTCTAGGTCTGTAGGATGAACTAGATGCCAGGCATCAATAAACCCTAGTTCAGACACAAAATTGATGAATTGTACATGAGAATTTGTGTTTTTAAAACGTGCATTAGATTTTTTATCCAGAAGAGGGTATACAATCTTGTTACAATCTGCACATACTATAAGATTAGTTGGGTTAGATTTAAATATATGGTTTCTTAGTTGAGTCCAAAAAAGTGGGGTCAGCATTAGTAGGACCATAAACATTTAGAATGGAATATTCGACAGACTGAATGAGAAGCTTGATTAACACCCATGTGCCTACGTCATCAAACTATGTCGATATAACTTTGCATTTAAGATGTTTACTAACAAGGGTGATTACTCTGTTTTTCTTTCCACAAGCTGCGCTAGCAAAAACCCTAAACGTTTAGTTTGGCAGCTTCCAATTGAGAGAGATGTGATTCTTGTGTGCATGATATGGCTGGTTTAGTCCTATTAAGATGGTAAAAAATCTTTTGCCGCTTAACACGGATTGTGAATGCCTTTGACATTCCACAAAGTTATGTTAAGACATTCAGAAGAATATAAGTAGTCATAAGGTTTAATTTGATAGCGTAATGTACACATAAGTTAAGGAGATAAAGGGGGGGATGGGAGGACAAACAGAAAGAACATGGAATTTTGCAGTAACGTAATACTAGACTTGTATGTAAAGGTGTAGTGGCTAACTGGATACAGCCACTCCAAACCATGTTCTTATACAGTCAATAATCTGTGGCGGGTGGAGAGCCGGATGCAGATGGGCTATTCCATGCTTCATACCGGCCTAACTATCCTAATGAAACACCAACTTTCAGTGTCTAATATTTAATTCATATGTGCGTTTTGGATGTGTCCATTTCTTCTCTTCTGTGACCTTGAATAAAGCTGTGCAGATCTTTTGGGTCTTGAAAAGTATACATATGACTATTAAGAGTGACTTTTAGGGATGCTGGATGTATGATCCCATGTCTAGCATTAAGCTGTCTCAGTGCAGGTCTAAATGCCAATAGTTCTTTCCGTCTTGCTGCTGTGATGGTGGAGACGTCCTGAGTTATGAAGATTCTGGAGCCTTCCCATACTAGAGTTTTCTTCTGTTTTGCCTTATCCAAAAAGAGCATAACATGAGTATAATCCAGTAGAGCGAAGATCATAGTTCTTGGAACATTACAGGAGGGATTTCTAGGCCCTATCAGATGGGCTCTTTGAAAATTGAACAGGGGACATGTGGTAAAATCCAATAGTGTGGTGAGCATGTGATAAAGGAATTGAGTAGGGTTGTCGTTTTCAATGTACTCAGGAAGACCAACTATATGTATATTGTTCCTTTTGTTCCTGTTTTATGCATTTTCTGTCTGCTTCTGTAGTGATATGACTGTATTTTCCAACAAACTCTACCCACAACATCCTCTGCATCACTCACCCTTCTTTCCACTTCCGTTATCCTAGATTCAAATGTGGAGCACTTATCGTCGAGCAGCTGCAATTTGGCAGTTGTGGTTCCCATTAATAGTTTAAGGGACTTAATCTCCATTAGGATTGCATGCATGACTGGATCTTGCGTATCTTCCTTAGGTGTAGGAGAGTCACGTTTTTGTCTCTTGGGGGCGTTACTGATGGGTGTAGGTGATATTTCTTTGGGTTGTCCCATTTTTGAAGACATGTTAAAACAGGGTAAGTATCACTGAATGGGAAAGTGCTTCACAATAGATATTATAGCCATACACACTTATTTTCCAAAATGCTCAGTTGTGCACACTTATTTTCCAATGTGCCTAGTCATGCACACTTATTTTCTAATATGCCCGGTTGTGTACACTTATTTTCCATTTCCAATGTGCCCAGTTGTAAACACTTATTTTCCAATATACCTTGTTGTGTGCACTTATTTCCCCATATGCCCAGTTATGCACACTTATTTTCCAATGTGCTCAGTTGTGCGCACTTATTTTACAATATGCTCAGTTGTGTGGACCGATTTTCCAATGTGCCCAGTTGTGCGCTTTTTTTTTCAATGTGCCGCACCTCTCTATAGAGTTTCAATATGATGTACTGTAAGCGGATTCAATTCAACACTACAGCTAAGTCAATGCCTAGTCTGGGATGCTGAGAGAAACCCTTATTGATATATTTTTATGTCCAGTTCATTTACTCTGGATGACAACCCTTATATAACACCCCTCTCTTAGAATCCCCCTGACCCCACTGAGCCAAGAAGTAGGTTTGTTTTGCAAATTAAAAGGTTTATTTGAAAATTAAACTATATATATATATATATATATATATATATATATATATATATATATATATATATATATATATATATATATATATATATCACACTTTTATAATAAATTAATGTTTGATAGCACACTTGTGAAGATGATAGCGATCAACAATGGATAATGTTACAGTGGTACACTCTTTTTGATGGCTTAGAAGTGATACAGATAGGATAAAGTAGCTGAGAATGCTTTTATGGCTTCAAGGACAATGCAATGATGAATGAAAATGCAGTACAGGAAATTAACTTGATATGACTTCAACAAAAGACAATGTAATCACTTTTCTTTGACAATTCACCCCCCCTTTATGCAAGGTAAAGAGATGGAAGGAAAGCACACAGTTCTCAGGAATGCATCCAAGTATAATTCAGTTCCCCCCTAGCAAGCTTAGAGGAAAACAGGTAGGAGTTTTAAACACAGGCAATATACTTTGATGTGGTATACAAAGAAGTGAGAAATATGCTAAAATGATTTTAATTCCCTCTAGAGGTTCAGGGTGGGTGACAGCTACTTTGTATTAGTTCAGGATCACTTTAGCAATGCTCTATGAATGATTGTCAGGTTGCAAACGAATTTCAGCAAAGGAAAGCAAGGACAAATCTTTTTACACGTGGCTGAAATTAAGCAAAATGTCAAATCGCGGCAAATATAGTCGCGTGCATCGAGTGCAATTACGGAGGGAGTATGAGGAGTAGGAAGTCGTTTCTAGGCTCGTCGGAAAGCTTAGAATCTTAGCTTTAAGATGACAGTTAAAACTCGCTCCTAGCACAAATGGTTCCGGAGATACGGCCGATTTAGTAAAGGTAGCTTTTCGGAATTTGAAATTTTAAAGCTCAGAATGACAGATGACAGTTTCAGTTTTAAAGATGACAGAATGACACGATTCTAGGAGGCAGTTCTAATAGGCTAAAATAGTTTGGATTAGATTATTTTAAACTAAGAGATTGGGTTTTTCACAGTCCTGACTGGGTACTCACACTATGTACTTACACACGAATGTGGCTTCGTCACTGATTGGGTCAGGATTGGCTGGACTTCTGCTAGCGGTTCTTCACAGCGGTCTGGTCTCTGGTTCTGCTCTCAGCACTGCACAGTTCTGGTCTCTCTGGATCTCTGGTCTCTCTGGATCTCTGGTCTCTCTGGATCTCTGGTCTCTGGAGATTGATGGATTTGAAGTCTGGAGTCTCCCGGCAAAGCGTCCCGCAAGAAAGTGGAAAGTGAATGTCCCTACCTGGGTTCCAGTGGCTCTTTTTATGTGTTTTGAAAATGGGTGTGTGCCTGGGCCTAGTTAAGCTTGCCCCTCTCACTTATCATTGGCCAAGCTTTCCTCTCTCCCTTGATTGGGGGAAAGAAATGGAGTGTCAGAGTGATGCTGTACGTTTATGGTCAGAGGATCCTCCCCTTGTCAAATTGCACACAAATCTATTTCTGATCCAAATACATATTTATCTATGTACCATTTTTCTTAAATTCTAGGTCCAGTTAACATATTTTCTGTAGCACCAAACCATCCGATCCCTGTCTTTGTACGATGTTGCGTCCACTTATGACAGAATTCTCCCCTTTTCATCCAGATAACGACCTCTAAACCTTTTCAGAATTTACACAAATGTGCACCAGGGATATGGGTTTCAGATGATAAAGTGTCAGATTTTTAACATGCGCACATTTGGAGTAACAACCTTTTTTTCCGCTACTATCCCCAAGAACATACCACAGGGTCCTAACACCTCTTAAAATGTGCACAGAAAAATCACAAGAATGATGATGTTATTTATATAATTTTGACAAGTCCGCACTGTGAATTATCCATCTTTTTAAAATCATACTCTGGCCCCAAAGGGGTGTGGTTTTACAAAGCACATGGTGGAATTTCTGGTTTATCCACTTCCCCCAAGCTCGGCTTGCTCTCACAGGCACTGCCCCTCCCAGTTTCTCCCAAGAGGAAGCCATTTACGACCCCCCTAATATAACATTTGCCTGAGCCAGGGACAGTGCTTTGTTTAGTTTCCTGTAGTCCCCAGGTGCCACTCCCCTAATTCAATCAGAGAGGTGTCATCTCCTTTTGGCAGGGGCAGCAGGGTGCAGCCAGGCCTGGGAACACAGCTGCTGAATTCCCTCTCCTGTCGGGGGTAGTTGTCCGGCAGAATCCACTCTCTTCAAGCCAGGCTTCAGCTAAATGTCACTTTAGTTCCCAGTTTTCTACATTCAAATCACACTGACAATTTTACACATGCAGCTAGAACGCTGATTCAAAACTATGACATTTCAACAGTTGCAAACTATGTTACACTCAAAAGTAGGTCACTCATTTATTTTAAACATTTCGATTTTAGTTGCTTTCTGTCCATTTAACTTAAGCTGCTGACATCCACAGCTCAGCCAGTTTTGTTATAAACATTGTTTTGGGCTCTTCATCTTTCCAGATTTAGTATGCACGCAAGAATACATTCTGCCAAAAGTCTGCTGGTGTTCATTGAGATTTTTGAATATCTTGTGATGTTTAAAATAGGCATTTTGAGTTTGCATTCAGGGAAACAAAGGGGATTTTAAAGCGCTTTTTTTTTTTAGCCAACCGGCACTGCTGTTTTTCCTTTGGCACACATTTCACTCATGGCACTCCTGGCCCATCATGCTTGCACTGGTGGGTGGCAGGTTAGACAACCATTTTGGTGTGCGCACAAACTGCGCGGTTTTCCCGGATTCTGGCGCAACTGTGGGCTTTTCCGCCATCTTGGATTTTCTAAGCCCACAGCACCAAATGTTGCAGCTTAATATTCCAAACGTGGGTCAGGACACCCAACAGTACATAAAATTAGATTGTTTTGGATTTTCGTGTTAGTAGTATCGGGTGTCTCTTATTATTTAGCAGCCGCTTTAATTTCTCACAAATTTGGCAAATGCAAGGGAGAATTATGCATTATATTATACACACCAATAATGATAAACCAGAGGCACTCAGGGTTTGTTAATCTCATTTCAAATAATATGCACTCTAGGACTTGTTTATTTGCAGAGCTATCAAGTAGAAGGATTAACAGTTTTGTTTTAAGATGTATTTCCCATGTGCCAAAATCCCTCAGTATTAAATAAAGAGTTCTTGTTAAGCATACACTGATAAAAATATAATTTAAAGCATTGCATTTCTTCTTTTTCTGTTTTTGAGCTTTAAAAAACATGGATATTCATTTGTAAAGTCATTGGCTGCAGAATACCCCAGGCATATGTATTAAAACTTGTGTTATTTGCTTCCCAATGACACCGGAGTCTTTCTGTTGCACTAGCCGAACAGCTGACAGGACTTGGCGGCTTCTTATCAGCGTGACCTGCGCCGATTGATAGGCCTCACCTCCCCACCCATGCAACTTCCTGGAACTTCTCAAACGGTGTTCGCAGACAAACACCTAGCCTCACAAACCTTTTACTGTGGCATGCGATCTCATTTGTGGGATATTTTTAAAATAAATCATCAGGTTGCCACACAGAAAAGATTTAGTATTTGTGCCGGCCCGGCAGCTCAGGAAATAGGCGGCCATCTGCTACGGTGCTTGGCCACGCCCCCTGGTTTTTGCTTTTTGATGGTGTGAAAAGTAGGTAGACTTCATAGGACTCCACGGCATTTGCAACAGCATAAAAATCCATGCTGGGGCCGATACTGTACTACTTAGATGGAGGAGAGGAAGGGGCAGCGAAATTGTAGAATACGATCCGTCCCTGCTCTGCGCCGTGCAAACACTTGAAAATGAAGTGTGACTTGAAAGGATTGTGTTAAAACCTTCCTTACGTAGCATGTGCTTCGCTTAAGCACTAATTACAGAGTACATACCCTCCCAACATGCACACTTTATTTGTCAACATATTTATATAACATGAAGCTAGTCATTGCCAGAGGCGCACTTTACAGATAATGTAAAAGATGAAAAAGCATCAGATAAGTGCAGGGCCAGAGGGAGAGAGGAGCAGTGGCCGAAGTGAGCGGGAGCGGTCGGGAGCGGTGCTCCTGTACTTTTTAAAATTACCTTTTACAGCTCCTATACTTTTATTTTTTTTTAAAACCGTTCCAGAATGGTTTCGTTTTAAAATAAAAGTGTAGGAAGAAGTTGAAACATGCACTTTCACTGCACTGCACTGAACGTTCCCTTAAACAGTAGGTGTAAGTGTTTGGGGGTGTGTATTGTGTGTGGGAGGGGAAGTGCTGATGGGGTTTCTGGGGAGTGGGTGCAGGCCAGCAGGGAACATAGCTCCACTACTTCTTTTCGTACACTTCGACCACTGGGGAGGAGAGCAGTAGGAAGAGGTCAGAGGATAAGGTGAAAGGAAGCAACAGGAGAAGACCAACTTGGACAGTGGGAGGATTTGTTTCTGCGTAGGTGAATTTGAAAGAAATTAGTCAGTAGTGCTATGCAAAAGAGAGCAGACCTAACACTGCCAATGGAACAGTGGGAGGGCATAAATGTGACCCTAAATGTAATATATATATATACATATATATATTACACAGCCACGGTTAAGTTGCTAATCCCATAGGAAGAGCACTTTTTGCGCGACTTATAACTTCGCTCCCCCGGACGAATCCTCACCAAACTTTGCAAAAAAAAGTATATGGCCCACTCTGAATTTCTTTGCAAAGTTTGGTGAGGTTTGGTCCAGGGGGGCAAAGTTATAGGGGGGGACCCAAAATGTATTTTTTTCCCAGACTGAATGGGGAAAAAACTTTACTCACGCCTACAGCCCAAACCGCTGGACGGATTTTCACAAAATTTGCGGCTGGAGCAGCGGCTTGGTCTCGAAAGCGTGCTTTTGTACATTTGGTGAAAATCCGTCCAGTAGTTTTTTTTTAAAACGATCAAAAAGTAGGTCACAAAAAATAAGTGATATCTATGTCAGCTCCGCGGACACACTTCCCTGTTCGCTCCGTGGATGGGATACCGATTGGCTAATCAGCTCGTGTCATTTTCGCGGACGTGTGACATGTCCGCTGATTGGATGGTGAAGAGCGTGAAGTGCGTCAGATTGTTCCGATGCGCCCGCCATCTTGGATCACATCTTGGATTAACACATTGCAGTAAAAACATATAAAAAACACAACATTGCATTTGTCAAACTTATCAAATAATGTATGGGGCGGTGAGGGGTGATGAGGATGGGATGGGATATGGCTGCAAGAAGCAAAAAACTGGTGTTTTTTGTCACAAAAGTCACACAGTACATTTGGAGGTGTTCCACAATATGTGCGTACAGTACAGGCGAAAGACATTGCATTTTGGCATTCAAGGGATGGAGATGTATGATCATGGAATTGTGGACTTGTAAATGTAGATTGTTGCTTCTGCAGTCTGCAATCCCAACCTTACCTTGTGGTATTACAGAGTAATACTACATTCCGAATGCCCGTTCCTCCATATTGTTCATATTGGTTGCCCAATATTTATTAATATTAAATAGAAGCAATTTCAGGTTATTTTACACTCTTAAGTAAAATGCTTGATGTTTATAAATTGATGTGATGGTGGTAGCCCAGAGTGTGGCAAATAAAGGGCTAATGTGTCTGTGTTAAAATGTAATTAAAATAATCAGAGTGGCGCCCGCTTGAGCCTGGTACATCAGGCAGCCACCTGCTGTGCCTGATGGACGCAGATGAGAATAACACTTCTCATGGATGCAGTGAGGCAAGTTGTTGCAAAGTAGGAATGTATTTTGATTCTGAGTGAAGGTCACCAGCTTTGAATTTTTGGTTGTGAGCTAGGGAAGCCCACGCATCGGACACATAGTATAAGGTTCAATTGTTTTTTGACCTTAAGAGAAAGGGACTATTCCCACAGGAATTCAATGAAAGGAAGTTTGTAATTATGAAGATATGAGAAGGTTATGCGTTCTATAAGTGTGTAAGGAACATGTAAATTCAGTTTATGAAGAATTGTTGGCGCGCACACAGTGAGCGTTACGGTCTGAGTTACGCCAAGAGAATGGGAATGGTGAATATAATGTAAGTTTGATTTTCGACAATTGTATACCGGAACAAGCATTAACTTATTATTATCTGAAGATTATTTTTGGGTTACATTCTATTTTTCTGTTCTGTGTGGCTTTTTGCAATGAAACGCAAGTACAATGTTTGTGGGCAGTTGACTTTTTAACGTGGTTATGGGGAGTTCAGCATCGAGGTGCATGTAGACCACCACTCTGTTCCCCCAGGGTCAACGCTAATATTTCATTAAAATGTCATGTATCACCATTTCGAATTGTGTATCACTTTCCACGTTTTCATTTTGTTGAGATTGTTTGATGTCTGTGCTAATCGTTACTTTAAACTCTATGCCGAATTAATAAGTCAATAGATAAATGGTAATGAAGTTCGGGTAGTGAGACACATTTTCTGTTATGTTTTCGAAAAAGGTACATCTTGCCATTCTGTGATTGTCATCATTTTCAGATGCCAACTGACGGCTTTTTTAATTGGCAGCTGCAGATTGTTGTAAATAACTGGATGACAGTGACTATATTTTGGGACGATCGCCAAAGGCACATATACGCTGTACTAGCGATTAGGGGCAACATAACATCCTTTATGTTGGTCTAGGCCCAGGTTGATGCAGAAGCACTGGAATTCACTGTGCGACACAAGCGCTTCTTTTACCGAAAACAAACACTTTGGCCCTCATTACGACCCTGGCGGTAAGGGGTTTACGCCAGCGTTAGCTGCGCCGACCCCTTACCGCCAACTACGAGTTTCCAGAGCGCCATGGTCACTTTTCCGCCCGCTTTTTGCGGGCGTAGAAATCCATGGCGCTATGGGACCTCGGTGTTAATTACGCCACCGTAGTGTACGGTGGCGTAATTAACACCTTCCCCACTCCCATTGAGCCCTATGGGGCCGAAATGGGAATGGGGAAGGGTAAATGGGTCAATGGGGACTTACCGCCCCGCCAACCTCGGAATGGGGCGGTAAGTCCGCCATCCGCCATGGCGTAAAGGGACTTTGCGCCATGGCGGAAAAGTCCGCCGATGGCGGAAAAAATCCGCCAGGGTCGTAATGAGGGCCTTTGTGTATGCAAAAAGAACAACGCATGCCTCACGATAAACATTTTGGACCGCGAGCGAAGGAACACATTTGCAATTTGATTGAATATGGCAATAGTCGGATGTTGTCGGAGCGTTTATTGTGAAATAAAAGTACTTTACAAATTGTACAGTGTTGTTGTTTTCTTTTAAAGTATGGTTTAATATTCCGAATTGTGACGTGCTGTGTAGTGAGTCGATGTGTGTTGATTTTCCAGTTCTGCGTCACGCAACATAGGTGATTATGGGTGCGTTTGGCTACGCTGACGAGGAACGTCACAGAGAAAGGTGGAGAATATCACTAGGTTTGGTGATGTGAGGCTCAGGGGCGGGGCATATGATTTAGTGACGTCAGGGCAGTTTACCTTAGGCCGATGCAGCAATGGATAAGAATAGCACAAGATGGACAAGCCCTGCTGCCAGATTTCGCATGTTTATAAAAGAGGAAAAGTTGGGTAAGGTGAATTGGAAATGTTTGCGATAGATCAACGTATGTATAAATATACATGGCCGAACCCTCGGGACAATAATAATTTCTGAGCATTGCACTGGTCAAATTTATGAAATAATCTCTGTGGAGGTGAAGGGTGATGAGGATGGGATGGGATATTTCTGACCTGTTTTCGAATGAGTTTAAAAAGTTTGGTGGGATTTTGTGCAGAGCTTATATGACGATTGTATGTGCATTCATTTGATAGTTTTGAAAAAATAAAATGTGGGTGGATTTCCAACAAACTTGCGTAAGGCGCATTGGCAAGGATCTACAAACATGGTTTTGCAAATGTGGCAGTGTTTTCTTATTTGACAAGTGTCATAATGTATTTTTAAAAAATAGCGGTATAGCTTTAGTGACTGAGGGGTAGCCTGTGGCCATGGACAGTGGCCAGAATGTCCGGGTCATGGAATAAGGTCATGATCTGGACAATCTGGCTAATGGCCAGGACCAGAAGGGACAAAACATAGGATTAAAGTGGCCATGTCCACCTGGGACTGGCTTTGTGGTAAAGTTATTCGAAATTAGGATAGATTTGAAAGGGAAGGAAAATGTGCTCGTGGTAATATGGTCATAGGGTGTTCTTTTTGCCTTCTGCAGGCTACCATGGAAAGCGAAGAGGGGCCCTGTATGGAACCCCCGCCTTCCCTTTCCATGGTGGCCATCTTGGAAAGGGATTTTACTTCCTAAACCGGGACGCCTGTGGATGGAAAATCCTCTTATTTAGTACCACGGGTTCCCACTTGGGGAACCTAGGCTGCTAATGGACTTCACCCCCCATTTCAGGGGCTGGAATGGGGGTTTATGGTCCAGAGATCTCGTTATCCACCCTCGCTTCGCTTGGGCTGATAACTTGGGTTGCTGGGCCGGTATCCACCATTCCAGTCTCTGGAATGGAGGATGAACGCCCCAATATTGCCATAAGTATAACACAAAATGCAAATGGAAATGTTGGAAAATCTTATTAGAGTCTATGTAATTTACTGAGAAATATAAAGTAGATGGAGTCTATACTTTTTTTTTTGTTCTATTTTTCAACTGCGAAAGGTGGTTCCCAAAGGAACATTTCTTTTGTTGTTTTTGGATGTATTTTTTTTGTGGCATGTGAGCTAAGAACGAAAGGTGGGAAGGGAAACATAAAGTAGATGGAGTCTATACTTTTTTTTTTGTTCTATTTTTCAACTGCGAAAGGTGGTTCCCAAAGGAACATTTCTTTTGTTGTTTTTGGATGTATTTTTTTTGTGGCATGTGAGCTAAGAACGAAAGGTGGGAAGGGAAACGAGTGAAGAGGCACCAAACACTAATATGGAGGGGCAGGGGGACAGGGGAAAATGTTGCATGTGTGTTATTTCTAAGGTAGGGGCCAGTGTTTCTCATGCTCCTTGATTACAGCAGTGGTGGTGTCTCTTGGGGAGGAGGGATGGCCTTAGCAGATGCCATTTTAAGATAAATAGCAGTTTTGCTAAAAGTATGTACTGTGTACTAGATTGTTAATGGATGAGTAGGAATAGGTGTTGGAGCTGTTTTGAAGTTGAAAGTTCCTAGATCAGTAGAAAATGTAGTTCCGAACTGTCCGCGAAGCACAGATCTTATTGTGAAGTGTGTACGGGTTCTCGGACACGTCATCATGCTGCACGCTAGCATATGGTTATGTGGCACTCTCTGGAAGGTCTGCAATTAAGTCAGATGTTCGTAGACATTATGGTTAAGTTGCACTACTAAAAACCTATGAAATTCAGTGAAAAAACTTTGTTAAAGGGACGTTATGGTTAAGTTGCGCTACTAAAAACCTATGAAATTCAGTGAAAAAACTTTGCTAAAGGGACGTTATGGTTCCAAGTAAAACCGAAAAACCCATGAAATTCGCCAGTTATGGTAAGCTAAGCAACCATAACTCGTGCCACCACCGTACACTGCTAAGACTAACACCCAGGACATCAAAGATGACTTCACAAATGTCATTGATGTGCCTGTGTAGTTATGGTTAAGTTGCTAATCCCATAGGAAGAGCACTTTTTGGGTGGCTTATAACTTCGCTCCTCCTGGACAAATCCTCACCAAACTTTGCAAGTATATGGCCCACTCTGATTTCTTATGCAAAGTTTGGTGAGGTTTGGTCAAGGAGGGGCAAAGTTATAGGGGGGACCCAACATTTCTTTCTTTCCCTCAGACATAATGGGAAAAATCTTTGCTCACGCCTACAGCCCAAACTGCTGGATCGATTTTACCAAATTTGCGTCAGGAGCGGCGGCTTGGTCCTGAAAGTGTGCTTTTGTTAATTTGGTGTAAATCCGTCCAGTAGTTTTTTCCTAAATGACAAAAATGTAAGTAAAAAAAATGCGTGATATCTATGTCCGCTCCGCGGACTCACTTCCCTGTTCGGTCCGAGGACTGGCCTCTGATTGGCTGTGCTCCGATTGGCCGAAAAATTCACTGACTTTTGCGTGGTCCACGGAAATCGGGACACGGCCGCTGATTGGCTGGTGGGAAAACGTGAAATGTGTTGGTTTTCCTGAAATGCCCGCAATCTTGGATTCACTGACTTTTTGAGGGTCCAGTGAATTTTTATTTTTCAAAAAGCAGCATTTCACTTGTCAAACTCAACAAACAATCTCTGGGGAGGAGTGGAGGGGCAGGATGGGATGGGATATGGCCAAAAGAAGCCAAAAAATGGGTTGTTTCACCCCCCGAAAGTCTGCGAACACTCCAGATGTCGTGGGGCAGTCCTGTGGTGTTCACGGACACCTCAGATGTCCTAGGACCTCTGTACCTATTTCTGCATTACAGGGTTGGGGAAAATCAGTTTTTGGATGGCTTATAACTTTTGCGCCACTCAGTGAAACTGCATGTAATTTTGCAATTTTATTCTAGGACTAATCCTGAATGGTTTTGCAAAGTTTTGTGTGATTCTGTCAAGAGGGGGCAAAATTAGAGGGGGGTGCCAAAATATTGTAAACGTATATAAATGTGGTGTCATTTGACTAATCTGCACAACATTTGGCAAAATGATTTTGGATCTAGATATAAATGGTTTTCTAAAGTTTGGTGGGATTTTCTCAAGAGGGGGCAAAATTAGAGGGGCGTCTCAACATTTTTAGATGACTTATAACTTTGTTGCTATTTGACGAATGGGGACAAAAGTTTTGAGAAAGATTATAGACCCAACCTTCAATGTTTGTGTAAAGACTGAATGGAGTTTGTCAAGTGGGGGCTAAGTTATATGACTATTGTATGTATATATATTTTGACACTTTTTAAAAAATAAAACATGGGCGGGTTTCGAGCAAACTCGTGAGGAGCAATGGCAAGGACATTGAAGCATGGTTTTGCAAATGTGACCGTATTTTATTTTTTGACAAGTGTAATAATGTAGGTACAAAAAATAGTCCTATACCTTTGGTGACTGACGTATAGCCTGTGGCCGTGGGCAGTTGCCAGATTGCCTGGGTCATGGCATAAGGGCATGGCGCGGACAATCTGGCTACTGGCCATGACCGCTAGGGATAGAAAATAGTGTTAAAGTAGCTATGTCTACCTGGGACCGGCTATGTGGTAAAGTTATTCGAAGGTAGGATAGGTTTAAAAGAGTAAAAGGTGCTTGTGGTAATATGTTCATAGGGTTTTGCAGGTTGCCATGGCAAGGGAAGAGGGGCTATGTAATATATATATGCCCATGTTGCCTAATCTTGTATGCTCATCAAATGGGAGATGGACCAACATCGAGAGGATAATTTCATCTGAACTCTCCAAGTTATTCCTCAGTATTGGCCATTAATTGGCTTTATTGCACATTGATAAGGGTAACACTGAGTACGTTTAAAAGCAATTCAAATTCAATTTCAATACATGCATGCATGGAAATTGTCATTCAGGAAAAGTCACCAAGAAATGCAGAGACTGCATTGAGAATCTGTGCCATCCAATCTTGTTAACATTTGTAGTTGGGAATTCACCATGTTGATCTTAGGGTTGCCCTACTAAGTCAAAGGCGAATATCGTGAACCATTCAAGGAAGCCCAACATGGAAAACTAGTGCAGATTTCAATGTACTGTCAACAACGTTTATGGTGATATCATGAAGACAACATGCATTGATTTTGCCTAATTCGTATTTTATCCATATTCTTGTTTTAGCTACTTTAAGGGCCACACCAGTATAAGCCTCTGATATCTGATGCCCACAGCACCAATGTTACCAAGACACACTCATCATTTAAATTAGGAAATCCTACTTCCAGAGTTTGGTTTCAATCAGGAGAGCACCATAAAACCAACAGGAATGGCAGTCTATTTTTTTACCCACCTACCCCTATTTTAGGTGTGCATGAATGTCTCAAAATGTACACATAATTGTTTCCATACACTGGGGGAAGGGGTTTGATTATGTTTACAATGACCCAAAGAAATTTAAAAAGAACACTTATAAAACAATTCCCTGTAAATCACACTTATAAAGGAGTACAGTCGCCAAGCATGGTAATGACACATTTTAGAACATTAAAAACAAATGCAAGTAAGATTGATAGAATTGAAATGCATTTTTTAGGCAAATATGTAAACTAAGCTGGGAGTAGTTTGTTAAAAAAGCTACGAAAACCTCTGCTTGTAGAATGTTAGTTGTGAATGAGGATGGTTATCATTTACAGTCATTAATTGATTGTCTTCTCAACAGTCTTTAGAGGTGCCCAGCTGGTAGCAGGACGGAGATCAGATCATGACTGCATTTTCAACCTACAAATGCAGTCATATTAAAGTGGTGGGGGGACATTTATAGTACTACAAATGTTTAGGGGACAACCACATTTGTCCCTGCCTAACATTACCCCCCTGCCTGCTGCCTTCATGACAATGGTAATGCAGAACCCAAAGAAGGTTATTTTGTATTCATATGAAACAGAGCAAGACGTAGACCTAGAATGACTTAATATCCTTGAAAATCATTGAACTGCTCACTCCTTAAACTGGTGCAGAGGAGTACCTCTACTGATGGTGAAAGCAGTGAGGGCAACAGGCTCAAAAACGTAAAACAGTATTGTAGGCCATGTTTTTTGGGCCATGAGGGCAACCTTTTTGGCTCACTTGGGCCAGTTTGATAAGTTACTTCACCATCCAGCTAGTAGTTTTGAGCAGTGTCGCTGAATAAATATTCTTTAAAATGCACACATTTTATCGAAAACCTCCCCCTTGTGTACTACTCAAACAGTCGGTCACAAAAGGAATGAATTGCTCTTTGCAACTGTGGGCCACTTTTTCATTGGTGCTAGAGAAAATCTTAATGACCCAGGAGGACGACCACACCAAACATCCCTCAGAAAGCACATTAAGCCCCATCCCCTACAAACAATGTCAATGGGCACCCCATCATTATACGTAAAGCTTTTTCTATGCAAATCTAGCAGCAGCTAAAGATTGGTCACAGGGATAGTGTCCCTTCATTACTGGATCTAGAATACCACTGTAATATGCCAATGGTTTATGTCCATGCCCTAATGCCATCTTCTGTGTAAGATCTCTCATTATTTCTCCATTTGAATGGGAGAATAAATAAAACGCTTCCTCTGAGATTCCCAATACAGGGGCTGTACTGATTGTTCTTTTTAATTCTTCAAAGCCTTCAGTCATCACATCTGTTCATGCTATTGTGTTTTTGTCTAACTGTGCTTCTTTAAGCCATTTAAAAGTGGTCAAATACATGTACCGTAATCGAAAACCCAGACCCTGCAATAATTGTATAAGCCTAGAAACCCCTGCATGTCCTTACTGTCTTTGGTGCTACAGTTTTTATGATTGCCTCTGCTCTTTCAGGTGTCACTTTTCTCCCCTCATGAGAGATCAACTGTCCTATGTATAAGACTTCTCCCTGATAATATTGTAGTTTCTCCTTATCTACCTTATATCTTTTTTCTGAGAGTATTGCCATGAGTTATACTGAGTCTTCTCTGCACTTTCCTCTGTCCCACTACACACCAACATGTCATCGACATGCTGAATGATTGTACTTTCTAGTTGGACATTACCCAAGTCCATCTGGCGGACTCTGTTGAAGATCACAGTACTCCTGAGGCAGGCTAGTATGTTTCAGCTGCATATTTCTATACAAAAAGAGGTCAAATCCTGTGAGTCTTCATGAAGGGTAATCAAGAAAAATTAAATGTTTAAATCAACAACTGTAAAATACTTGGCTGTGGATGGGATATTGCAGGATATCGTTGTAGGGTTTGGAACCAAAGGAAACTCATCTTCGACTATATTGTTTATGGGGCGACTGTCCTGGATACATCTCCACAAACCCTCCTTTGATTTTTTTGACAGGTTACACAGCCGTGTTACATGATGAATCTGATGGCACTAATATGCCTTGCTTCATTAATGCGGAGTTGGTCTCATACATGCCTTCATCCACTTCTCTGGACATCGGGTACTACTTTGCTCATGGTAAAAGAGCTCCTGGTTTTAATTTACTTTTGACTGCACCTATCCCTTTTAATATGCCCACATTATATTGGCTCTTAGTCTATAAAGCCTCTGGCACTTTCACTAAGTGTTCCTGAATAAATGGTGACTTTCTGTTTACTAATGCTATTCTCTTCGGTATTTCTATATTATTCACTTTAATCCAATAAGTGATACTTATTTTAAAAAACTGTTTATCGTCAGAATAGTCATCTCTAAATAGTTCTTCATCTGCCAAATTTGTCAACATGTATCTGTCACTGAGGGCTATTACTGTCCTTCATCCCCTTCCCTCATCATCTGTTCCATTCAGCATCATCCTTTCATCTCTGGCCACTGCTGCTTCTAGTTCTAAGGGAATGATATGTCCTTCCTCATCGTCCATGGGGATTTCTGGTCTGAACAGAAATTCATCAGGTATTCTCAATATTGTACCTTCCAACCTTGGTAACCATGATAATAAAATAGTCACTACATACAAAAATACTTCCGGATCTAAAGATATTCATTGTAATGCCTTCTGTCCTGTAAATTCTAGTATACACTCTCCCACATTAATATAGTGTAACCCTTGAGTAGAACACACTATTCCTTCATCAGTAAAAGATATTGCCATGTTAAGATCCATCATTAAGTCACGTCCCAATATGTTGACTGGCATCTGCCTAGAATATAATAAGGGCATTGACATTTCATTTTCTCCTATAGAAATTGGTAATTCATCCACTAAATTTGTCACCCCAGAGAACACTTGAACATTCATGGCATTACCTGACATTGGGTATTTTCCTTCACAGACACAGGAAAGAGTGGCTCAAGTGTCTACTAGAAATGAAAATGTTTTGCTTCCTATCATCACATTGACCCTTAGTTCCTCTTGGGGGTCTGGTGTCACTGATAGTACTGAACACATCAAGTCACTCTGTGGGCTGTCCTGTTGTGGATATAGATTCATCCCCATACCTTTGAAAGTAGTTCCTCCTATCACAGTCAAACTCCCCATTTAGGTGCAGGTGCCTGTTGTGTTCCTGAGGTCATGCTCCATTGTGGTACCACAGCCTGCTGTGTCTGTGCTTGCTGTGGTTGTGCTTATTGTTTTTGTATGGGTACCTGCTGTGGTTGTCCTTGCAGTGATTGCACTTGCAGCAATGCTTGCTGCATTTGTTGGGGTTGCGGCTTATATGTCTGAGCATATGTGTGATTTTGGGCATAATATTCCTGTGGTTCTGCATTATCTTGTGTAGCGTAACCAATCCCCCGTCTTGGAGCTTGCCAATTCTGTTGCATGCCTCCTCTGCTTCTGTATGTCCTAGCTATATGTCCCATTCTCCCACAATACCAACATTGTTGTGGCTGTCCACCATTAAATCCTCCTCTCCCTTGAAAGTTTTGACCTCGTCCTCCTCCTCTAGGCCCATTCCCTTTTCCTCTGGGCCGATAATTATACCCACTCTGATCTGCAGGATATCCTGAAATATTCTGCTATGCTGGCTGTGTCTCCTGTGTCGCTGCTCCTTCATTACCTGTCAATACCGTTCCCTCTGTGGCTTTTTTCGAAAACTTCTTCTGTACTAACATTGCCTCCTCCTGCTTTCTGTTATTAGATTTCATCTTATTTTTCTCCTGCATTAATCAGCAGTGATGCACGATTGTCAATTGTATCTCTGGCCATTCCCACCTGTTTTTTCATTTGCTGCTGCTATGGCTCGGGCAACCCCTGACACAAAATAATACTACCGTTTTATCACATGGTACGCAAATCTCCTGCCTCCATCTGCCTTGAATATCTTGAATATAAACAATAGGATCTTCACCCTCTCCCATTTTCCTAGTCATAATCTCACCCATGTCTGATGCATTGGGATATTGCACTCTGAGTGCTCGCCACAAATTATTAAATGGTGTTCCATCGTGCGTCGTTTTCTGTGCAGTCACACCTGTGTATCCTGCTCACTTCCAAATGTTATCAGCTCTCGCCCCTAGAATAGCAGCTAGCAGCCGTTTCACGTCACCTATGGCAAACATCACTCCTGATGTTATCCTTTCTAATACATAAATTAAATTCCCCAGATTGGACGTTAAACTCTGCAATTTTCACCTTAAATTATTTGTATCCATCTGCGGCCATGGTATATATTGTGGCCGTCCTCCCCCTTTCTCCAATAGTGGGAATTGTGAAAGCCCTGATTAATACTCATAGTTACCTACGCTCCTTGTCTTTGAGGCAGAGCTACCCTATGCTATTTGTTTCCTTTCTTGAATCAGTCTTAACCTGCTTACATATGGCGGGGATATAGCCCCTGTACTACGCGATCGTGCTGGTGGTCGCTCAGTATACGGTTTTGCTACTGGTGTCTTCTCTTTAGGGCCCTCTAGATTTGACCCTTTTACCCCTTTCTCTATGCTCAATTCTTTTGAAAACCCACATGCACCCTCTCATTCTCCTCCCTTTCTTCGCATGATATCATTACGTCCCCGGTCGTGTGACTATTGTCCTCTTCAGCGTCATCGAGATCTAACTTATTTAAAGACAATGTTCCATACTCGTCTGTTATGACGTCACCTGATCTACCTTCATTTCCCTTTAATAGGGAGCTTTCAGTATTTGGGTTCCGTACCTTCCTCTGTCCCTCATTTACCTATGTAGTTTCCCAAGCCTCTGCTCTATATCTTCTGTATCCTGCCCAACAGCCCATGCTGATCGCAGCATTCCTTGCAACTCCCTTTGGAGCTTTTCCAATCGTTCTTGTGCCTCGATTGGCACTATGTTTGTGTGGCATAAATAGTCTATTTCATTGTCTTTTAATCCCCTACTCTTGTTTATTTCTTCTTTTCTTCTGCTCATCTCCCTCAATTCATCATCTTCTCTCATTCATTGCAAACTACGCACTTTGATTCTTTGGGCTACTAATTCTTTTCATTTCTTCTCTTCAAGTTTCTCCTTTTCTTTTCTTGCCTCATATCTCCTCCGTTCTTCCCTTCACTTAATCTCTTTATCCCTCTCTTCCTTATATACTCTCTTTTCACTCTCCTCTCTTTCTCGAACCCCATCAATACCCTTATCATCTAGTTTAAGCAATATTTGTCCTCCCATCCATTCATTCTGTACTATTGTTATTTCCTTAGTTTTGTCCAGTACTTCTTTCTATTTCTCTGCTTCTTCTTCTATCTCTGTACATCTATTTTGTCTGTCCTTCCTTTCATCATGCTGTTTACTTTTTATCGCCACCTAATATATATTTTTGCATTATCCTCACCGCTATAAACAGGGGTGCATATGTTGCGATTAACATACCCTGCCACTGCTTTTAATTCCTTTGAAGGATAAAATCCCTTCTCTTCTATATCTACGCTCTTCTCTTCAGGAGGGGAAAGGGGAGCCACAGGTCTTTTATCCTCCCCTTTATGCTGATTGAACATCCACTCCCTATGGGCTGGATCTTCCTTCACACTCTGGTAAATTTTCCATAACTCTAAAATGGTTAGCCTTTTCTGCAGCTTTATGTGGCATGCAAATATGTCATCATCGTATGTCACAATACATCTTTTGACAGCGATCTCTCCTGAGGCCACGGCATGAGTGTCTAATTGGTCGTGCCTCGAATCCATTCCGAATGGTGTTTCCTTATTGTTGCTGTTTATCTCAGCAATGTCCTACATAAATGTAAAAAGGGTCTGTCCCCCAGGATGTCAGATCGGTTTTGATCATTGAAATGTACCTGTTATTTTAGTCGATTCTTTATTTGATAAAATATATGACACCGTTCAATTAGTTCAGGCACCATCAATCGCTGTTTATTATCCCAATCAAAATATATTTTACCTGTTGTTATCTAATGAAAAATGAATGGAATGGTATTTTTATTCATCCTTCATTTATACTTTCTATCAATTGTCATTATATCTTTCTTGTATTATTGGTATATTGAGAGTCTCTTCTTTATTGTATATATCTTTCCTTTGATTTTTCCCTTCCTAATTGATGTCAATCTCTTAGTCAAAATGTTCACCGGAGGCGTGGATCTGTCCTAGGTCGACTGGACCGTAACCATCCTGCTACCGAATTGTGCTGTTGCACCTTGGGGTGTCTTCTATGCAAGATGGAATTACAATAATGGTCACACACAATACCCGGACAGACTCAAGGAATATGACGTAGTACTACTTTATTTTCAGTTTAATAAAGCAGGGAGACCTGGCAAACATTGGACTGATGCACGTACACTCACACACAAGTTTGATTGCCCAGAGGTCTTATATAGTCATCAATGATGTCATTCTATGTGGCAAAATACAAAACCTATGACGGGTAGGGATTGGCAAGTGGAACATATTTACTTATAGAACATATAAATGCTAGTGCTACATTGGCTACCCCTTGTCTGCAGGGCATACCTTGAAATACCTCTAAATGCATACAGTACTGATTATAGCAGACAAAACATCAGAGGATTGACTCTTGCAAAATTGTGTTGTCCCTCAACCTCACTGATTGGTTGGCATACTATCCCAACCTTGGACTATTGGCTCCTTAGCAGCACATATGTGAAACGAAACTTAGGTGCTTGAATCCCATCAGTCTACTGTCCATTTTCCCAATTAATCCATTGTCTCTCATCGGTAGGCCACAAGCCAAAGTCTCCCGTTTGTAGTTTAACCTTGTTGCTGCTCACTGTCCTGGAACATTCAAGGGAGTGTGAGCACACTACTATCATAACTTGTGGCTCTAATGAACAGTCTTTGTTTTCAACTTCTGAGTCACATGTGATTGCACCACAAATGTTTCAATTTCAGCCTTCCATTTACTGCTATTTGATTTAATTATACAGGGTGCTCTGCTCCTTCTTGCCTCTAGAGACTTGCTCACTCTATCTCACATGAACTTTGGATGCTTTTAATTGACCAGCAGTTTGGCTCTCATAAATGTTTGCTTCTTCCTTCATCTATGAAGAATGTTCTACATTCAAAGTGTATCCATTAACTCCCTTTGTGCTCTGCGCTTATCCCTTGAAAAAGCATTTTCGTTCTGGCCCAACCTTGACTCATCGTCGACTCTGCTCACAAGGCTGGTTTTCCACATCTCCTGATTCGTGCAGCCTGCAGTCTGTTTCGGAGGTAGCTTAGTTACATTCACGTGAACCGTCGTCCATTTTTCTGATATGGCCGCCCATGCCACGTTATATATTGCTCTATAGCAAGCTTCTACACATTGTCTTTCTACCTTGTATTACTGCATATTTACAGTTATTGGTCAGTAAATTACTTCATCTTCTCTTAGATCCATGATTACTTCAGCTTCATGTGCATGTTACTCTTAATGCTTCAGTTTCCTCATTTCTTAGTATTTTTATATCGTTTCAGCACAAGTTCATATTTCTTATTCATGCCATCACTTTGTCCTCACCTGATTTCATCTTAACGTCCATCCACAATATTCCTTGTTGCATTCTGACATCTTGCCAGGCGACATACTTCTATTTAACTTTCTTCCATGCAATATCCTTCCACACTTTCAGTGCGAGGGTAAATTCTGTATGGCTGTCTGAGTGCATAAGGTTTCTCATACACTCTATGCAGTATAGGAAAGATGCAGGGGGTCCCATCCATAGCTTTTCTCTGACTGTTCCAATATGACTGTGGCGAGGGGGCGGGGACTGGCAGGATGGCATCTACCTGCTTCTCTACAAAGCCGTTACCCAGCATTACTAGTTTTTCAAGAAATTAAGGTGCCACCTTTGAATGCAAACCACTCACCCAACGAGATTGCAGAGTTCTGACCCCAATAAAGCACAGACAAGTCAATATAAAAGCCCGTCCGGATCCCACAGACCTCCACAGAATCTACTGAGATTGAAGCTCTGCTACTGAGTTAAGCTGGAGTTCCTCCAGTGGCACCTGAGACATCTCAACATGTGAGTAGAAGCTGTTGATCTCAGGAACAGCCCAGGTGCCCCCAGCTGATGCTGGAAGATTATGATGTACACCATTCAGCAGTTTTACTATGCTTGGCAAATACTGATTCTATCATTGAAGTCGATGTAAAGTTTTGACTAAATAAAAACACATTTAGGGGGTCATTGTGAGTACGGCAGTGCAGGAAAAAAGTGGCTGTAATGGAATTACTGCCACATTTTGCGCTATGCCATACTACGGGTTTAGCCCTGGAGTGGGTGATTTACCTCCAGCATCATGCTGCAGGTAAATCCTTCCATTTTCTGCTGAAAAATCAGCAAAATCAGCGGAAAATACTGCTGGCATAATTATCGCAGCAGCAATTCCACCGAAATCCCCAATGGAGTCCTCTGGTCTTCAAATGAATGGGACTAACAACGCCACTTGTAATTGGGTGGTAAATCACTGCAATACCACCCAAATCATAATGAGGCCCTTAGTCTTCCTACCCTCGTGTTAAGCCCAAAGACCTTCACCCACAGGCATCCAGAAGTACAGGGTGTTTCATTTTGTGGATTGTTATTGATACTTGAGTAGTCCTCCGATTCTCCTACTGCCTTTTTGGTTTCTAGACTTTTGATGGCAGAGAGACCTCTACTGACCGCTGAGCTCATGACTCATGGGCTTTCTTGACTGCGTCCAATGTTAAGGGTAATTTACCTTGGCCGTCTGACTCTTGGTCTATGTCTGGTCCTGGGCAGTCCGCCTTCCAAGCCCCCACTAACCGTGTCACTCACTGAAACAGGGATTCTGCTCTACCTCTGCATACATCCTTTTCTGACCCTCTGGTTATCAGATCAGGGCCTGGATCTCATATTTTGGGGTACATCAGCCTCTCCAGCTGCAGGTAATACTTAAATAGCTTTTCATTATAACGGCAAGCTGCCTACAGACTTTTTCTTGGTGAACGCTATGTGAAAATATAACAAACTATGTAAACTTATGAGTACTAAAAGACGTAATTTCCCTGATAAATTGTACCTTCTACGTGTTTAAATAGTAGTTTACCATTTTTAGGAGAATTTGTTGATTTCCATCATTAACACGTGATAGATGAAGTTTTCATTTGTGAACTGTTTCAAACATTTCTAAAGACTCTAACATAGCGAATGCATTTTCTTTTACTGTAACGTTGTCTGCTACTGTTTTTAAAAGTGTTGTGTCCCTTACAGAAACTTTTTATACTTACAGTGCCTATATTTTAAAGTTAAAGTACTTACCTTATCGGTAACAATTTCTGAGCAAGTGACATTATAATAAAGAGTATGTTTTCTAGTAAATATCCTGGGCCTCATTCCAAGTTTGGAGGTAACCGCGCCGCTATTTGCTGCATCGTTGCCTCCAAAATCGTTCCGACTCCGGCCTGGTGAATGGAGTAATTACGGCCCATTCCGAGGTCGGCGGGACCGGTAATTCCCCATTCACCAGGGCCATTCCCCATTCCCATTTGAGCCCCCATAGGGCTCAATGGGAAGGGGGAAAGCGGCAATAACGGTACCGTAAATTACGGTACCGTTATGGACCCCAGTGTCCCTTTGCGGGTCCCGTCCTTAACGCCTGCTAAAAGCAGACGTTAAGGAAGGACCCGCAAAGGGAACTCGTAATAGGGCGCAAAGGGATTACCGGCACCAGTGTCATTACCGTTGCCCGGTATCCCTTTGCGCCCTACTTGTAATGAGGCCCACTGTGTGACTAAATGTACCTTAGTGACACACCTCATTCCCTCTAACAGAGAAGCCAGACTGCTCAGCCACACTCCCATTGCAGAGTCAAGTCTAATTTGGTAAAACCCTGACTAACCCTAAAGGTTTGTTTTTGAAAGCCCGCTTGACACTTGACAAATACCTCAAAACTCAGGGGCACTGACAATAAGAGCTGACAGAGACCCCAACCCCCTCAGCACCAGCTACTCCCCCTTTCCCCAGCTTTGCTTGCTAGATGCAAAGCACTAGGAAAACTCAGTCAGAGTCTATGTGTACTCATTGCCTTGTTTTCTGTGCCACGCAGACAGATCTGGTCCAAGGCCCTACAAAAGGTCTCAATAGATAAGGGCACACCCACCAAACAGTAAAGGTGACCTTGTTTGGGGGAAATATGAAGAGCCTGCTATACAAATGTGTTTTCCAATGGCGTAATCCCCAGAGGTGACTGGTGAATTTTTTAATTGGAGGGGTGTAAATATTTCCCATAAACATGTCAGAGTAGGAACCATAATGAGGGATCCCGAACCAACAAAGAAGGTTCCGCGGAGAGGGACTTTTAAAAAAAAATATTGCATTCAAATGGTGATTGATACAGCACATTTTCTGTGAAAAACTGTATAAAAATTGAAAAAGGTTGCAATTTGTTTTGCAGGGTAACTCCAATCCAAAAATGCCATAGATGCAAGACACCAACAGTGCACAGGAGCATTTCCCAATGCATTTATCATGTCTTCACCCACAATATATGCCAGTATAAAACATTTTCACACTGGCTGTTCCCAAACATTTACTCATGTTGGAGGAACACATTTAAGCCAGAATTCCTTTAGAAGAGAATACTCATGTTTGCGTTGTACATAATGCCAGTGATGATACTATAGGAAATCATATCCACTTTAACTCTGCCAATATATGCCAGTATTCCCACAAAAGAGCATACGCCTGTTGGCTTTGCCTTGAAACATGCCATGCCACTATCAAACAACATGTCGAAATTGGCTGCACAGTGTAGACCAGTCTAGACATATATTAACACTTATGTTTGCTTTATTCTTGTTGCCCAGTAACAATGTTGTGCCACAGTAAGAAATAGATAAACTAGCTGCACAAAAATGCCAGTCTAGCCATGTAATAAGACTTATCATACTTACTTTATCATAGATGCCCAGGATAAAAAGCCATGCCACAGTAAGAAATAGCTACACTGGTTGCACCAGAAATCAATCCAGCTACATAATAACACTTAACATGTTTGCTTTATCATAGATGCCAAGAATAAAGAAAATGGCTAGACTGGCTGCTCTACATTACTAGTCTAGCCAAGTAATAACGCATACCATGCTTGGTTTATCATAGATGCCCAGAAAAGAAAGTCATTTGACAGTAAGAAAGGGCTTGACCCACTTCCACAAAATGTCAGTCAAGCCAAGTAATAATACATACTAAGCTTGGTTTATTATAGATGCTCAGTAAAAATCCTCATGCCACAGTAAGAAAGGGCTAGACTGGCTGCCCCAAAATGCCAGTCTTGTAAAGTAATAACATGCATCATGCTTGTAGTATCGTAGATATCCAGTATACAATGGCATACCACAATAGGAAATGGCTAGACTGGCTAATAATTGTTCTGTTAAGGCACCCCAAGTGCTTGCCGGCCCAGCCCAAACACACATACACATTCACACGCAACGTTCACTCATTCATTCACATGCACACCCATATATCATACACTCACTCATTCACACAAATAGTACATAAAAAAGAAAATCTTACCTGCACGCAGCCCCGATTCTCATGGATTCTGCTGCCGCCTCCAGAAAGCCTCTAGCGACCACACAGCAAGAACAGGATCAGGAAGCAAACTTCCTGGTTCCTGCACATGTGTTCAGGAGATGGAGCACTGATGACACAGTGGCTCGCTCCGTTTGTATGTGCGGGATGGTGCAGACACGCTCCCTCTCACATGCAAAAGGACAGTACCCCAGTCTGCAACCCCTATGGGCCATGCAACGCTGGGGAAGCAAAACGCTCCTGGCCGTTGTTATATCCGCCCTACGTCCCGCAGCGCGGTGACGTAGGGCATGTTAATAAAAGCCCCGCCCCCTGAGTGGGAAGCAGTTCCGGGCGAAGCCGAGCCAGCGTGTGTGTGTGTTTCTTTGCGCTCCCCTGCCAAGGCCGCGCCCAGGCCATGCGGCCTTCTTGGACCGGAGCCAGCCCCTCGTGCTGGGCCTCCGGCACAACACACGACTTAACAATGGCGACGAAGGTGGGATCCTCCATGGGCTGCCGTTTGCCTTAGATACTCGGAGTACCTTGTTGATAGTTCTCATGAAACGCTCGACGTCCCCATTAGCTTGCGGCCACCTTGGCATGATATGGTGGTATTTGATGCCCAGTTCCTGTAGGTATGACCTGAATTCCTCCCCTGTGAATGGGGGTCCATTGTCACTCTTAATGGTCGTGGGCAGACCATGGGTGGCAAACATCTTTTCTATCACCGGGATGACCACCTCCGCGGCGGTGGACTCCAGTATCTCGACCTCTGGATATCGTGAGTGGTCATCGATTGCCACCAGTAGATGTAGACCCTCTCTGATTTTGCAAAAGTCAATGCTGATCGCTTCCCATCGTGCCCGGCCACGCTCGGCCGATAGGATCGGTTCTGGGTCAGGGGGTCCACTTGTTATTTGGCAGGGTAGACATGTGTTCACTAAGTCCTCCACTCGATCGTCAATGTGAGGGAACCAAACCCTGTGTCGGATCCGTGCCTTTGTCCTTGCAAGCCCTTGGTGTCCTTCATGCGCTAGGGCAACTATCCTGTCTTGCAGCCTTGGGGGTATGATGATGCGGTCACCCCTTAGCAGGAGCCCTCCCTCAGTGATCGAGAGGTCTTGTCGAACCGTGAACATGCCTGCTAGGAACGCCTTGGCCCCCTCGGTTCTATTGCGTGTATGCGACATGAAGTCTTTCCAGTTGCCTGACAAGATGGCATCCTTTACCAGATCGCAACATGGGTCATTCTGGGTTTCTGTCGTAATGTCCTCGATGTTTATCGCTCTGGGCCTCATGGTGTGGACCACTTGACAGATGTGCTCCTCCGTTTCTTCGGCGACTAACACTTCCTGCTGGGTGGCTGGTCGTGGGTGTCTCGACAGGAAGTCCGCGGGGTTGCCGCTGCCCGGTTGGTAGACAAGCTCGAAATCATATTGCTGGAGGTGTAGCAGCCACTTGGTGATTCTGGCTGGTGGGTGTGCCGATGACCCAATGAAGATTGGTAGCAGGGGCTTGTGGTCGGTGATCGCCGTGAACTTGCGCCCATATAGGTACATGTGGAAATGTCGACATCCCCATAGAACGGCAATTGCCTCCTTCTCTATGTGGGAGTACCTTTGTTCCGTTGCAGTGAGCGCCCTGGATGCATAAGCAATCGACCTTTTTGTACCCTCTTTCGTGACCTGCATCAAGATTGCTCCGAGTCCGACTGGGCTGGCATCCACAAATAGTTCTGTCGGGAGGTCCGTGTCGTAGTAGGCCATCCTGGTGTCCGTTGACAGGGAGTCTTTTATGTTCTCAAATGCCTCCTGGCATTCGGGTCCCCAGTCCCACTTGGTGCTGGCCTTTGTTAGCTCCCTCAGTGGTTCGGATAGTGTTGCTAAGTTCCGAATGAATCTGCCACAGTAGGTGGCCATACCCAGGAAACTGCGCACCTCGGTGGGAGTCATGGGGGGGCTGGCAGCTTGTATGTCCGCCACTTTCTGGGGATCAGGCGATATGCCGGTGCGGTCGAACCGGTATCCAAAAAACGTAATTTCTGGTTTTAGGAATTCGCACTTTTCTCGATGGATTGTGAGTCCGGCGCTTTCCAACCTGCCCAGTAGTGCTTTCAGTCTCACGATGTGTTCCTTGATGTCCGGTGCATGTATCAGGATGTCATCGCTCACGTTCAGTACCCCTGGTATGCCTCTGATGACCTCCTGGATGGTTTGTTGAAAAACCTCCGCGGCCGACGATATGCCGAAACTCAGGCGCTTGTACCTCCTCAGGCCCAAATGGGTTGAGAACGTGGTGATGTAGCGCGATTCTCTGTGTAGCTTCAGCTGGTGGTACCCCGCCTTTAGGTCTACCTTCGAGAACACACACGATCCCGTGAGGTCCGTGATGATTTCATCGATTGTCGGCGTTATGTGTCGCTCTCTCTTTATGGCTGCATTGGGCAGGCGCATGTCAATGCAGATCCGAACTTTCCCTGGCTGTTTGGGCTTCCGGGTGACCACCATCGGGGAAACCCACGGTGTTGGTCCCGTGACTTCTTCGATAATACCAACTGCTTCGAGTGACCTTAACTCCTTCTCGACTTGTTCCCTCATGTGGAAAGGTGTCCGTCGGTGTCTTACTGCGCGTGGTTGCACTGACTGATCAATATGTAGTTTGATGGTCTTTCCTTTGAGACAGCCTATCCCCCTCTGTAGCATGGGGTGCTGCCTGAGAAAGTTCTCGACCTCGGATGTGTCGTCAACGTGGCATATGAATTTTACCACGCCCAGGTCTTCAGCTGCATCTCCGCTCAACAGGCTTTCAATTCCCGCCTTGACGACGTAGATCTTCGACCACAACTTCTGTTCACCATGCTCAAGCGTGGTGCGGAACCTCCCGATGACTGGTAGAGGTTTTCGACTGCCGTAGGCAAATAGTCGAGTGTCTGTGGATTTTAGCTCGGGTCGTGGAGCGAGGGTTCGGAAAACGGTGGTTGGCATGACGTTTACCGACGCCCCCGTGTCGATGGTCATTTGTATGTCCTGGCCTTTTATGTTGACCATGCATTTTCGTCGCCTGGCGGTTCTTTTCGACTGGGCTGGCCCTTGGTTTAGTGTCGATACTAAGTATACCTTTCGGCCCTTTCCTTCGTTCTCCGTGCCTGCTGTTTGTCGTAGGGCTGAGAGATCATCTCCTTCTTCTTCCGTCGAGGAGTTGACTACCGCTACCCTCCTCGCGCTGGCTTGTTTCTTTTTCTTCGATGACCCTTTCTCCTGGGATCCTTATGGGGGCTGCAACGGCGTACTCACGGATCTGCACACTTTCGCGTAGTGATCCTTCCGGCCACATGCTCCACACGTGGTGCCTTGTGCCGGGCAATTTCGCCTTCCGTGCCTTTGGCCACCACACCATCCACATTCAGTTGGTCCTGGTGCTCGAGGCTGCCACCTGTTCTGGGTGTAACCGCTGCCATATTCGCTCCTCGTTGATTGTCTGTCCGAGATTTGAGCCACCAATGCTGTGGACAGTGACGGCTGGAGTTTTTGTAGGGTCACTTCCATGTTTGCGGCCCTGGAGTGGGCAAGCTCCCTTTGTCGGCCCAGTTCCAGGATGCGCTGTAGAGGGATACCCTTCTCACTGAGCACGAGACGCCTCAGCTTCTCCGAGTGAATTCCATTTATGATTTGCCTCCTAATCTCCCTTTCAGTGTTCGTAAACTCACACGACATGGCCAGCTTCCTCAGCCTCGTGTGGTAGGCGTCGAGAGTCTCGTCGGTGGCCTGGATGGTCGTGCAGAAGATGAAGGTTTCATAGTCTGGATTCAATTGCGGGAGAAAATGTGCTGTCAGAGCGTCCTTCGCACTCTGGTATGCATCTTGGCCGTCGTCCACCTCCAGGGAGTTAAAGATGCGCAGCACCTCGTCGCCCACACTAAGGAGTAGATGAGCCTTCATTTTTCTGGATGACGTGACGTCCTTACATTCCATGGCCATCTCGAACTTCTGTAGCCATAGCTGCCATCTGGGCCCACTGGACGATGGGTCCGTGAATGGGTCGAATGGTTGGATCAACGTCGACGAACTTCCCTGCGTGCGAGGCGGTGGTGACACCATGGACAGGTTTGCCGCCATTCTGGACGGTGTGGAAGGTCCAGGGGTAGATAGCCCAGTCGCCATGGTGATGCGTGCGCTCAGTCGCCGAGTGTCTACCTTTCAGGTTCGTGCGTGCCCTGTGGTGATGCAGCGTCCTACCGGCACATGTGCTCCGATGGATTGGTGCAGGAGACGACGTGCTGGTGGTGCCTGGGACGACACGTGAAAAAACTTTTTTTTTTTTTTTTTTTTTTTTTTTCACCCCACGAGGATGAGGTGTGTAAAAGGGGGATGAAAAGAGAAAATTTTTTTTTTTTTTTTGGGGGGTGGGGGTCACGTGGTCGTGAGGCCCCCACCGGGTGTCCAAAAATTTATACGGAGCGACCGTGTGGTCTCCGGAGCGCGTGGATGCTCGCTCACTTCCTCGTCGCCACGAACTGCCAAAGGAAAATGATGTTTCCCGTTGACAGTTCAAGCCATCCCAGCAGCGCTCTCTCAGCTGCAACAAGCAGCTGAGGGAGCGCTGCAGGGCTGGTGCAGTTCCTCCATGATGTGCAAGAGTTCTGGTTGGTCAGCACCCTCTCACTCATTATGGACAGCCAACCGTGGTATTCCCATTGGAAAACGCTTTATAAATAAGGCCCAAAGTCTTTCGTTTGCAGGCAGGTAATCCAAACTCCCAAACCCACAAAGCTGCTTATATAGGATGGATTGTCTCTATGTACCCCCATATGAAGAGCAGATGTTAGGCAGACAATCTACATTTTTGGTTGTGAACAACGAAGGTGTCTTTCTGGCTGGTTGTGGTTGACTCACACTTACAGGACTGTGACAAAGAAGATACACAACAGAGAAATTAGTCTGCATCGTACTTTGTAGAGCGTGACTAAAAAGTGTAATGATGTATAAATAATACTCTTTACAATTTACATAGTAATAGTCAGACCATTGAAAAGATTCTAAAATGGGTTTGTCAACCACGCTTATATGCGCCGCCCCTCCCCCCCTCGCAAATGTGTTATTAGAAATCATCCCTAGATATGTACACTTTCATATTTAATGTGGACAAAATTGAAAGAAAAAAACCTATGCTACATGCTTTGAATGTTGGCATATAATTTTAAATCTGGAGACTCACTGTTATGTCAGACAATGAGAACATCATATATTCTACTTTCTTCAACATTTTAAAGGAAGGTTTACTTCTTCGGTTCTGCTGTTGTGGTTGATTACAACTTCCACGAGATGGCAGTGTTAGCCAGGGAAAAAACAACATCTATTTACTAAATGCTTGTTTACTTGTCTTGTTTCCTGATGTGAGATTTTGCTCAATGGGGGCTTCCAAACACGAACAGCTCAATGGATCACAGATTGAAATAAATGTGTTTTTGAGGATTCATTTTAACATTTAACATGCTGCAGGACGTATGAGTTTAAATTGAATGTCCAGGAAATAATGACACATGTTTGTATGTTGACATATATGGAATGTGTTGTAATGTACCCCACCCCCCACCCCCCTGCCTGCCCTGTGTGTGCATGTGAGCTCTGGAACCTTAGTGTGGAATGTTCAGTGAGTGTTTTCCCTTGAGTGTTCCTTGGATGTCAGCTGGAAGTGAGCTGCCTGTGAGAGTGGGTGCCAATGGATGTCTGTCTCTGTGCCCCTTTAACCTGATGTACTTACCTGATACCTGCAATCCTGAGTACTTGTTACCTGAACTTGAAGTAAAGAATTGTACTACCTGACCTGAGGCTGCAGTGCCATCTGTGACGGAGGCATCATTTTAACAGAATGCTACCCTGGGCTATCCATCTTCCTAGCGATTTAACTGCAGTAAGAGATGCAATGGGCTGTTTATTTTATTTGTTAAGTAATACAGTACATATGGCTTATTAAGGCGTTTGTGCAAACAAATCCAAGCAATTATGATAGTAACTACTTACATTTAAGACCAACCAATAAGTAAAATAGATTCCCTGATTGAGTCCCTCTACCCCGATGGAGTATCTCAGTTGAGAGCTGGGGTTGTTACCCCTAAAAGGGCAATTCATAATGAGGCAGGGATTACTGCATATTAAAGCCAACTCTTGCCCACAATGTAAATTACTTGCCGCCCTTAGTGAGACCAGGGGCGTAGGAGACACATAAAATCTGGTGGGGACAGGGGACATCTTGGAACTTTGCTTTATTTATTCATTTATTGTGTTTTAGTCAAAGAACTCGACTTTTCATACAATTAGAATTAAAATAGCAGTATGTATTAAATTCCAAATATCACTGTATAAAACAAGAGAAAAGAAGAAAAGAAAACAGAAGAAAATTAAAGGATGCAGCAGAAAAGAACATGTCTTTGTATGTTGCATTTCTGGATTTTTCATCTGACTATCAGCTCATGGTAAGAGAGAGGAAATAACAATTACTTCCAGTGGGCCTCAGCTAGGACACCAGCTCGTTAAGAGGCAGATCACCTGTAAGTGGATTCCTGCCAAATAAAGGAGTTGCAGCCTTTTGTACCAACTGAAAGTTGCTACTTTATTTGTGTGGGGCAAGGAGACATGTGTGTCTCTTGGCATGGAAGGATGGGGGTTTCAAAGAAAGAGGAAATCTTGTTTGTACCTCTGAGTAAGCCCTGTTATGGGAGTAGAGGGACCAGGTGTGTGATGTTGCTGCTTTGACTGTCCTCCGGAGGGGGTACAGCAAACAAGGAGGATGAGCGATCGCAAGCCCATTCCCCTCATAAACTCTCCCCAGGTCTGCGGCCAGATGTGTCGGACCCGGGGGATGCCTAGTAGGTGGGGTGTATGTGGACCCAGGGGGGAGGTCAGAGGGGCAACCCGCTATGTGGACTGTCCCTCTAGCGCCCCTGCGAGGGCCGGGCCAGCCTCTCACGATGAGTCTGGTCCCTCTTATTCCATCTCATGCTGGCTTCAGAGCCTAGCCTTTCTTTGCCTTTGTTATTCTGAATGCAGAGCAGGACTCTGTTCCTTTCTCGTTTAACATTTGATGCAAAGCCTGATCTATTTGATTCTCTCATATGTTACTAGGAAGGCAGAGCATGGGTCCTCTGCCCTGTTACATTATTCAAAAAGCCCCTCTGGCCTTTCTTTGCCTCTCCCTTGTCTTACTGCATGCTTGCTTAATACATACCTCCTTGCTTGAACACTCAACATATTCTCCCTAACACAGCAATGGCAGTTGCAGTCTGTCTTAACTTCTATTTGTTCCGTTTCTTGAATTGGCCTCTTATTCCCGCTTTTCTGTCTGCAGGGGAAAGGCATTTGCCAGTCACTGCCATGATGGTTCTACCTGGCCATAAGAAGGCAACAGCTAGCCAATATTGGAAGAACATGGGCATATTATGCCAGAGGCTGGCAACTGCCTTCCTAATGCCTACACAAGAGACACAACTCTTGCCTTTGTTTCTAACAGTAATTCAGTGGATGAAGAAACGTGAAAACACACATATTGCTTATAAATGAAGGGGATGATGTCACACTTGGTTAAGACATTTTGATCACACCAGGAGCTAATTTCCAGCTGCAATTAAGTGATTACCTTTTAGACTTCTGGCTTTAAATAACGTAAGTATCACCTGATAAGCACAGAGGTTGCTCAACAGGGTTCCTGGAGCAGGCGAAGTACCCTACTCGTGGGCATGGATGATTGGAGGGCATTCTTGAACTGGTTTGGAGCCTGGCCCCTACAGCCATGATGGGGGGAGGGACCTATTACTTTTCGTTGTACGTACCCTTTGAGGATGGGCAGACATTGCCTCCTGCTTTAGCCCACTAACAGCTCTGCTTTGCAACTTTATCACACTTACCTGTCAGGTGGCATGTAACTCAATGCTACTGTTATCAGCCTCAGAAGTCTGGAATCCTTTGCCACATCAACTAGGGTACAGGCTTGTCACCTGAGACTTACCCATGTCTGAGTCGGCATCTGTCGCCCTGTGGGGAAGACACACACAGAAATAGCAGGGCACAGTGACCTTGTGGGTTTTTCACACTTCTTCCTTGGGGTGGGCACAATTCACTCCACAGAGAAAGTGGCAGATGCTGGACAACATTCTCCCACTTTGACAATGTCAACCAAAGAGCAAAATTGGCCATTTGAAATACCTCTGGCGACTTATTATTGCGCAATCCACACTGATGGGTTTAAGCACCTGCTTAACGCGAGATGGCAATTGAGGGCATTTGCCAATGCACTCAAGAAGCACAGGGCACCCTCTTACCAGCGACATGCCGTGCTCACTCATTCTGATCACGAATTGACATTTATCTGGCGTCATGTTAAATATATTTATTTACTTATTACATGTGTAGCATCACGCAAAACCCCCAAGCACCAAACCGCAAAGTAAACTGCATGGAGTGGACCACTTCCATTGGCGCACGCTTTTACTTTTCCGCCACAAAATGGAAGATTTTAGCGTAAAAGGCAGGTGAAATCACATTGCTTTTCCACTTTGGAATGAGAATCCATGCTGGCAGTAAGGCCACATTTGTCTGGTGGAGCGGGAAATACAGGGGGTCCTGGTGTGTCCACTCGGCACCCGAACTCCGCCCAGAAAATCCACGAAAATCCAACCAATTAGAAAAAGCGACAGTAATAGTGTTTTCCACCACTTTTTGTGAACCAATTGACCTGGAAAATGCTGTGTTGCATCAGAAGCTGAATGCATTCACTCTGCCTCTTATCCCACCTGAAGATTAAGCTAGGTGCTGAACACAGGTGTTAGATATGTGCACAATCTGCATTTGGAGCATTAACTAACTGAGCTACCTTACAAATGATATCTCCTCTGTAGCTTTAACGTCTTAACCCCTTAACTGCCATGGGTACTTCCCCCAGTGCCAAGGCCTTTTTTGGTGATTTCGGTATGTCGCCATACAATCTCTTGTAACTTCTTTGTTACATGAGATATCTCAGCCAAAACTGGCCCTTTTTTTCCCCACATGTAGGCGGTCGTAACGTCATCCAGGAATCCTAGTTTGCTGTAGGGGGGTGAGACAAAATGACCAAAAAGGAGAACATTTGTTTTTTTTTCGCAGAAAATGCCAATAAAATGTTGTACAAAGAAGCATGTGGTGTTTTCCATGTAAGAGCTAGGAACAAATTGTTTGCTGTGCTGGATTCGCCATTTTCCAGGCTTTGAAGTACAGATTGAGTGGAAACCAAAATAACATATTTTGATATGCTAATGAGCCATTTTGTGAGAGGTAGTCGATTTTGTCCAATAGGACATGCGTGGACGGAATGGAAGAAAAGGGTAGGAAAGCTGAATGGAAATCCAGAAAGGCATACATTTCTGAAAAGTAGACAATATTCCATGTTTAGGAAGTGGTGATTTGCGCAGGTCAGGCAACTATGTAGGGAAAGATTCAATAGTTTGGGGGGAAATCGGGAAAATGTCAGAAAAAAACACACAATTTCCGCACATTTCACTCTGGTCACCCACTGAAACACGCAGCCAACAACACATGGCCTACCTTCCCGCGTTCCCACAGGTTTCCCGATGAAAACGGTACCTCACATTTGTGGGTGCACCTACCTGGATGCAAAGGGAAAAGCCTAAAACACTGGTAACCCCAAGTCTTTTCGCACAGCAGATTTTCAGGAATTTTGCTCATGTGGACAACTTACAGATTTGTGCCAGATTTGGGCCTAGGGTGTCGAAGCCACGAAGGAAAACAGGGAACCCCAGGCATTTCCGAAAAGAAGACACCCGTGGGAATCAACAGAGGTCTTACTTGTGCGAATCGCCCCATAATTTATGACCCACAATCACTGACAAAGTCTGAAATTTGGTGGAAAAAACATAAATTGTTCACTTTGTCTGGGATTGTGTTTAATAAATTCTGGGGCGATTCGCGCAAGTCAGACCTGTGTGGATTCCCACGGGTGTCTTCTTTTCAGAAATGCATGGAGTACCCTGTTTTCCTTCGTGGCTTCGACACCCTAGGCCCATATCTGTAGGTTGTCTCCCCAAACCCTTTGGGGGTTACCAGTGGTTTAGCCTTTTCCCTTTGCACCCAGGTAGGTGCACCCACACATGTGAGGCACCGCTTAAGTCGGGACACCTGTGGCAACGCGGGAAGGTAGGACATGTGGTGTTGGCGGCGTGTTTCGGTGGGTGGCAAGAGGGAAATGTCTGAAAATTGTCATTTTTTCACCAAATTTCAGACTTTGCTGGGGATTGTGGGTAATACAATCTGGGGCGATTTGTGCAAGTCAGACCTCCGTGGATTCCCACGGGTGTCCTCTTTTTGGAAATGTATGGTGTTCCCTGTTTTCCTTGGTGGCTTCGACACCCTAGGCCCAAATCTGTATGTTGTCCACATGAGCAAAATCTGCTCTGCCGAAAGACTTGGGGTTACCAGTGGGTTAGTGTCATGATGCCTACCCCCGGGCATCTGGACAAGCCCATCAGCCCTGGAAGCAGGAATCCAGACATTTATTAAAACCTCCGCAGCCCCGGCCAGGGGCTATCTGGGTTCAGTCCTGGCGCCTTAGGCGCCAGGCTCATAATAGAAATCAGTCCTGGTGCCTAAGGCGCCAGGATCATAGTCATTACTTACCTCAGGTAGACCATGCTGCAAATGAATCCAGGCCAACGTGAAGCCTGGAGGGGACTATTTTACTACAGGGACTATTTTTTACTCGGGTGTGGTTCTAGGGACTTCCTACCTGGGACTACTTTTGAGGCTATTTAAACCACGCCCGACCAGAAACACACGCTTCGTGTTATTCTGCATTCTGCAGCGTAACGCTCACCGTGCCTGCAAGCCAGCATCCAGTCTTCTGCCACGCCCGCCTCGAATCCGGAGCTCCTAGAAAAAGGGGAAAGAAGGAGAAAAGGTTAGATCACGGACATTATTTTAATTCCTTACCTGATTCTGGATCTTGCACAACTTCGAGCCGGAAAGGACATTACTTCAGCATGTGTCGCATCGCCAGCTGCAGCGCTGCGCCACACTCACCAGTCCACAGCATCTTTCGACTCGGCGCTGCCTCCATCATTTTCTTCGGCGAACTCCAATACCTGGGGAAAACAAAGGAATAACAAGGTGAGCCTAGAGAGCCGACAAAAACAATCACTTTTACCACCAGGCTTACCTGATTTACCACCAGAGGCATTACTCTTCAATACGCCGCATCTTCTTATGCCGCATCTATAAAGGGAGAGAAAACAACAAGTTAAACTCATGCAACTTTTACCGGACAGTGTTGGGTAATACAGACTCTTACCTGAACACCATCAGCAGCCTCCAGACAATATTTTTTAGCTGCAATTCTACAAGGGGATGCAAGAGTGAACATCAGACATATTGAACTCTTTGAACTTTATAAACCCCGGAGTCAATATTCCTCTGGAACTCTTCCAGAACCCCAAACCAGTGAAGTAACTGGTATCTTCGCGCCCCTGCATGCCCCGGCGCCCCTGCATGCCACGCAGGATGAAGAGCTCATCATTTTAAAACATAAGATGAGGATACTAATTGGGAATACAGGAGGTGACTAGTGTGGAGAACGAGAACAGTGGGGAGGGACATCACTAAAATCCACGGGGCTAAATCCCTTTCTCCACTTGCAGGAGAATACTTCTATGGGTCAAGCAGACGAGATTAGGCGGGCCAGTCCAGACTGTCATCTCTGCACTACGCTTTAGAAATCTGCTGCCAGGGAGGGCTACATAAGGTGCCCCCCATCCACTTAGGATGGGGGGGAGAGCCACCCCCCTTTCAAACACAAAAAATCTTGGTGGTCTAGTGGGCCCCCCCACTCCCACCCAAAACAAGTTATAATATATATATTTTTGTTTTGCCCTTCCCTAGGGGCAAATGGGCACGTGTGTGGCCATCTGCCTCCAGGGGAGTCAAAGCTTACTGCCCTAGGCTTGGAAGGGGTGGCTCTGCCAATATTTGCAGTGGCCTCTCCCACCCACCCCAAATGGATGGAGGGCATCTCATGTACCCATTCCTAGGGGCAGAAATCTTCCCCCAGGGAGGGCTACATAAGGTGCCCCCTATCCACTTAGGGTGGGGTGGGAGAGGGCCACCCCCTTGCAAAAATCCCTGGTGGCTAGTGGTCCCACCTGCACCCACCCAACCCAAAACTACATTTTAAAAAATAATAATATATTTTTTTTGTTTGTCCCCTTCCCTGGGGGCAGATGATCACACATCTGCCCCCAGGGTATTGCCCCCATGCTTTGGGTCCAAGGGGGACAGGGCATCTTACATAGTAAGCAGCCCCTCCCCCCATTTCAAAAACAGAACCCTGCACAACACACCAAACACATATTCTGGGGGGGATAAATGACATTACACCACCCCCCCACTTAAAATTGTGGGGGGATTTGTCCCCCCTGAGCCCCCCCATGTCCTACGCCCATGAGTGAGACAGAAGGTAGCCTTGGTAGACAGTGAGAATTTGAATACGGAACCACAATGGCTCAGATCTACGAGTAATTAGTATGGTGCCCTGATTTTGAACGAGGGTCGAGGGCTTATATTTTGACCAATTGTTCAAAAATAAAGTGAGGAAATGAGATTGGATAAATAATTACTGGCATGTGTCCATCCTTAAGAATGATAAGTATGCAGCAAATGTGACTCATGTATATTTCCAAACTCAAAGATATTTGAGGCAATGCCCGTGCCCAGCGCTGCAGTCCTTTTATTTGAAATAACGTATAAATCAACTGCCGTTTTTTATATTTGCTGGTGCCAGGCTTAAAGTCCCAGAAGGGTATAGGATATGTTATATATGCAACGTACCAGGGGTACTTGAAACTCCTCGACACGTCCTCACCCAGTTCAAAAAATGAGGAGCTGTACATATGACTGGTCTGGGGAGCTTTGTATACAGATACGGATATAGGATGCAATAAAAGGAGAGGATTTCTGGAACTATTGTTTAAATGCAGAATCCGAAAGAATTAAGCTCGCCTTGTTTCGTGTATGGTGTTTGGTGGCCAACATTCTTGCTGATGTAAGTATTGAAAAGGCAGTTACTGAAACTCAGGATGAGGGTCAGGACTGCTGTGCCCTGAATGAGATACTCTGAGCCACTAAGTGCAACTGTCCAACCATTTCTTAACCGTCTTGATGTGAAACGTCATTCACCACCCCTTATTAGTTTAATATGTATGTATTTATTGAGGGTTCACGAGGTGGTTCGCTAACCGTTTTTAACCAAATATCTATTAGTAATAGAGATTTGATATTAGTTTTTAAGTATTTAGTGGTGGCCAACTTGGAAATATACCTCTTTCACCTGAGTCGGCCTTTTGGCTAATATCGGCAGTGCAGTGATGTTGGTATTAGGTGTTTAACTGGCAGGTGTATTTTGTCCCTCTTACTTGGATTCGTCTTTTGCTTTCTTGTTGATCAGACTTCAGTTTTTGTTGAATCATGTCATTGTCATATCTGAATTGTGTACTATGCTATAAGTCTATGAATTATTTTAATCTTTTAATGGTATGTCGTAAAAGTTCTTTGAACTGCATACAAATAAATAAATAAAATAGATTCAATAAACATCCCCAATTTAACCAAATCGTAGATTAAGTAGATTAAGTTAACATCGTTACCATCATAAACGTGTTGCCATAGTACTAAAATATAATTAGGAAAGGCATACCCATGTGCTAATAGCGTTTTTCTACATATTGCTTCCAAACTTGCACAGTACAGTAATAAGTTCTTCTCTCTTCTATGACCCTTTCACCACACAGTCTGCACCATGGAGTGCATCGTATTCCCCCCCCCACGACTTCATATGAATCCAGATTATTCCAGTTAATGTTTCAATGTTTACAGATTACCCAATCATCAGGGTATTCCTTAAGGTAATTTCTAACAGTAGGGTTGTTGTCATAATGTGCAGTATTATCCCAACTACGGGATTTAGTTGCCAAGTCAATAAAGTTCTGGTCGTTATCCACTTTTTTTTAAAATCTCTAGCGTTAAATTAATTTACAGTTAATAATGAAAGGCCAGAATCTAGTTGCATCTGCCATCTTTTAAATATAATGTGCAACTTAGTCAAAGTAGAAACAGCAAACCGTGAGCATGTGCATAAGATTAACTTAAAATGTATATTTAACAATGATTTTGGTTGGGCCTTAAATAGTTTCCACATTAGGCGCAAGAACTTTTTCCAGAGGCCAAGAATATTAATCTCTAATTATACATATTCAATCAGTGTATTCATTTTGATCTTTAGCATTGTTCTCAGGCAAAAAATGTCCAATCACTGTCATTTTTGCAATTGCTTATGCCCCATCATTCAGCTCCATATAATAACATGGGTCTAAGCTTAGATTTGTACGAGGTGAGCTAGTACCCGGCATGGTTTTGGGCTAAATTCATAATTCAATACAGGCATTGTTTTGCTCTAATCTCAAGGTTGGAAAAATATTAGTTCCAACTAGGAATGCTATCAAATACAACTCCTAAGTACACATCATGTGAAACAGTTTCTACTAAGGAATCACCTCTTTGTTTTTTCAGAGTAATGGTATTTTTTACTTTCTTATGACTGAATAGCATTGCCTTGGTGTTAGTGGCATTGATACTTGTGGCAATTCTGAGCACGTAATCATTGCGTTTGTTTAAAGAATCTTGTAAACCTTTGACCGTGCCATCCAGCAGAACCAAATCATCGCAATAGCCAAGCCATTGGAGTGGTTCAGATCCCGATCTCACTGCTACAGCTATGCCAGACAAAATCTCTTCAGTAAAATATGCCAAATAAAGGTTAAACAGAATGGGAGACAGGATACATCCTTGTTTGAGACCTAGGTGTGTAATTATGTCATCCGTAGTATCAGCATCATTCTTAAATCTAACCTTCGTCTTTGTGTCAGTATATAAGGACATAATCATTCTCAGCTATCCCTGGGGATGCCCCATCTAGACAACTCACTCCATAGTGTACCCCTTTATAGCATGTCAACAGCGGATTTTGTCGGGGTGGTTATCCCGGGGTCTGCTGCGCCGTCTGCGGACCTCTGGGCTGGGAGGCCCCAACTCCTCCCGTGCTTCCCAAAAATGAGTATGAGACACACACAAGAAGCAAGGCGGTTCTGCTGTTTATTAAAACAACGGCAGGGATGGGTCTAGGATCGTACGCATCAGTCCAGACTCTCAAAATTCGTAGGGCTCGCAGGCCTTTTTTACTGCAGTATGACGCGATACTTGCGTCACCTGGGAAAGTTAGCGAAAAAACCTATTGCCACTAAGGATTGGTTCCTCGAGTGGTAGGGTTAGTATAGTATACATATAGAGAGCAACATTAGTGGTTAAGGATGAGTCAGGTGGTATACTTGGGTTGTCCCTTCTATTAGATACTTGAAAATTGTTACACAAAGACCCCTAATGATTGGCTAATGTTAGTGGCGTCAGTGATGAGTGCCCTCATGTTCTGATTGGTCCTCCCGCAAGCCCCCGGTCTGGGACCATCGTCGTTCCCAGCTCGCGGTGTACCTGTCACTAGCGACAATGTGTAACTATGTGTTTGTGCAGACAATGTGTGGGTTTGTTCATAGGCCTGAGAGCAGGCCATTCCCATCGCCGTAGGTGTCCATCCTGTCATTTCACTGTTGCAACCTGTGTCCCAGACGTGGGACCCAGGCGACTTCTTCCTCGTGGTTCTGGCACCTTGTCAGGTCGGCTTGGTCACGTGTGGAGAGACCGTAGCTGGGGCGGAATTCTGCACATTTAAAGTTGTATTTTGCTTCTGTGTGCTTGGCTTTGCTTTCAGGTGTGACCTTGGCGCCGGCTGGTAGCATATGAGTTGCAACATCGCGCCCTTGGCTATGAGTTCTCGCTTGGCTCGTTCTGCGTGATCAGCACTTGTACTCTCGCTCATACAGTGTTCATGGCGATCCTTGCTTGCGGCCTACTTGGGACTGGTTCATGGGTGGGGATGTGTAATGCACGGCACCTGTGTTGCGGTTTGACATGGCCTCGTAGCAATATTACGTCTTCTTTATATTCTCATCACGATGCGAGGGGTGGGAGAAGCGTCAGCAAGCGTATACGCGAGGGCTTTATGCGTCTTGCGTTTCTGCATTACTAAAAGGGGCCTATGTGAAAAATAATAAAGATGCGCGTCAGAGGGTGTATCCGTCACCTACGTCATAGCACTGAATATATTCTTTGTGTAGGCTGGTGCGTGAGTGACCAGTGTGCATGGTGGCACGTGTGTTCTTGGCAGTTGGCTAGGTCTTTATGGCATCTCTAACGATGTGGGTGCTCGTTGTTAAGGTCTTAGTCGAGTTCATCCATGCCGCAGGTGTCGGCTTGAGTAGGACAGGCTGGTGGGCATATCCTTATGTTCTTGAACCAGGGTATTTTGTCATCTGGTAGATAGACGTACTCATCTCGTGGTGGATGTCTGGGCCGCGATCCTCTAGGCCATGGTCGCGAGGAGATTGGGGGGAGCTTTTTCTCCCATTCTCCCACTTCAGTCCCCCCTCTGGTCGACTTGTCGACCACAAACATATCCTTCTCTTTATCTCTTCTTACTCTCCATATTTTAGGTATTCCCCCGAGGTGTCCATAGTGCTTGACATGGTCTTCAAATGACCAGTACATATAAACAAAGCTCCCTCCCGGTTTGCAGTATACCCTTCTTCCAACATAGCTCCTCGGGTTTCTTGGGTTCTCAAGCTTTACAGGTGGTGGGTCTAAGTGATTGGTGATGATCTGTTTGCGTAGTTTCTCTCTTTCCTTTATTATCACGTGGGTGTGCTGGTCATCATCAGTTGGCATCAAGGGGTGCATGCTAACCATTTCGATCATTTCGTCTGTAGTGCGTGCCTTCCTGGCCTTCCAGAACCTATTACAATCAATACTTTTGCAGCCAGTATTATGCATCCAACTATTATCTTCAGCCCGTCTGACAGCCATGATGGCATCCATGACCATAATAATGAAAACCAGCTATTATCCTTCTTTACTCCTTTACTTTCTTCCATCATTTTGGAGTGCATCTGGGCCAATTGTGATACTGCTTCAGTAAGTGTTCCATTATCTGCATCGTTAGCAGGAATAAATGTGCAGCATGATTGTCCTATTTTTGCACAAACTCCTCCTTCCATTGCTGTGAGAAGATCCAGTACATATCTGTTCTGCCGTGCTACCATTCTTACTGCTCGCAGCTCCTCTTTTATGGCATTGAATCCGTTTACTGTTGAATTAATCGTCATCATTAGTTCCAATCGGGTAATCTGGAGCCCTTTAGCATTCGCATATGCTTGTAGTCCTGGGTGTATTATTGACGAGAAGAACATTGCGGCCCTGCTGAATAATCTATGTTCTGGTGGAATGGAAGTGAGTGCTGTTTCCGACCTTCCCCACAGGTAGTTTCTTGTCAGGGGTTCTCCTTGTCTCTTTATTCTTGTTAGGACGTTATTGTTGTTGTTGTTCTCTCCTTCTTGTGATTGTAGGGATCTCCTCTTCCTCTTGTTTCCTTCATCCATTTTGGGAAAATGGGCCATGTTCACATGTTTTTGGGGCACCACTTGTGATGGTACATTTATGTGTACCATTGTACATATACCATTCCACAACGGAGGCAAGGTGTGGTATGCCTTATCTCCGCAGGCCCAATAGTGATCCATTATTACTGCCGTTCCAGCACCCCCCTCTGGTAGTTCTAACACGTTTCCACAGTTGGTGTTATATCCCACCTCCACATCTCCTCTGTGTTGATAGCATAACTTGGGTGCGGTCAGCGGTAGTATGCTTATTGGGTCTTCATCCTTCTCCATCCATGTCAGCATGGGTACGTATTTGCCCCATGTTGTCCAGCATCTGTCGTTGTGTTCCTGTATGGTGGTAATATTTTCTCTTGTTATCATGTTGCTACCAGCCACTCCTATTTCCCATTCATTGTTCATGTATACCTTCCCTGTTATTGTTATCAGTGGCCTTTCCCAACATCCTTGTATACCAGGAACTTCAGTGGCGTACCAATCACATGGCAGTTATTGTAGTGTTATCTTCTTCGTTTCTCCCTTGTCAGGGCCATTCGTCATGTATCTGAATGCTTCAGCGTGTTAGCTGCTCTTATGGTAACTCAAATATGACTTGAGGAAATTGTTTTTGTATGGGTATGTTTCTCTTGTTTCCCACTGCATTCTCACCACCGTTCCTTGAAATCGTCCTCTCGTTTGAAATAGTGCCAGATATACTATACATTGCGCCATTTTTTCCTGTATTTCTGTGGCGACGAATGTCCATGAAGCGCACATAACAGCTATCTTCTGTTGTCTGCTTACCAATTTGGGTCATGTGCTGGTACCACATGTTGTTTGAGACGTGTGCTGAATCTGTTATGTAATTATCAATACTTTTGTTATCAGTATATGTGCTGCGTTTAACTCTACTTCCCTTATCCTTGGGGTTGCTAGTACCACCTGACGTCATACCTGTTGCAGCCGTGGGAGGGGGCATGTTAGTTTTGGGTGCAGCCATAATATTGATAGCATAACTTTTCTGCCATACAGAGGCAGCCAGAAGACCAGTGATGACCAATACTCCTATCATTTTTATTACAAGAGCTAGTCTCACCGTGTAACGCTCACCTGATTCCCGTAGAGGCGCCGGTCTTGACTGGGCGTATACCGTATCTTCAAAGGTGATGTGTAACACACGGCTGGCTCTTTGGGCTGGACCTCTGTGCACTGTATGTCTGACTCGAAGGGTAAGATGTCTGCAGATAGAAAATATGGGATTAAGGAACTGGGTTATTGAATGTCTCTCTCTTCTTCCCTTTCTCTTCTCCTGTAGAACCCCAAAGGTTAACGCTCTCACCTTAGGTAAGTGAACGCCGTGCTCTCCATCTGCCTCGGGGCAGGGTGCTGTAGCCAGTTTCTTCACTGGATAAGGGGAGCAGGCCTCTTGACTTGAGAGGACTGCTGTCCGTCGTTTACTGCACGAAAGGTAAGTTTCGAGTAATTCTAATGTCTTTAAAGTCTTTAGTAATGATGTTTCTTGTTTTGCAGGGTTCCGGCGATGGCGGATGACGGGCTGAAGTGAGTTGAAGATGGAGCCCCTGTGATGAATAGAAGCGCCTGGAAGCACGTAAGTAAGCGCTTGTTGCCTGCTTCACAATGCGCTCTAACTGTCTTTTTATTTTGCAGGTACACGTTCGGAGCGGCTGCAGGGTGCCGGAATACCCACTGGGTTAGATGTGGAAAGGAGTAATGGCACGTGAGTATTAAAGTTCCCCAATGTCTTTAAACGCACCTTGTTTTGTCTTTCAGATGCGGGATGCAGCGCCGAAGGCCTCCGGAGCGTGCAAAGAGTTGGTAAGCTTTTGTCTTTCAGATGCCGGAATGCAGTGTGAAGACCTCCGGAGCGCACGAAGAGTAGGTAAGCCTTTGTCTTTCAGATGCCGGAATGCAGCGCGAGGCGTTGGTGACAGCCGATGGACCAGGTAAGTGAAGAGCTGTCACTGAAGACCGTAATGCTAACCTGTTCTTTCTTGTCTTTATAGGTGTTGCTGAAGACTGGATTCAGGATGGTAAGCCTTTTTCCTTAGGCCCAGGATCAGATGCAGAAGACACGATGAGCGTTCTGCTGCAGAGGATGCAGAATAACGCAAAGCAAGATTCATCCATCGGGTGTGGTTTAAATAGCCTCCTGTAGTGCTTAGGTGTCTCCTTCCACAGCCACGCCTAGGTAGGAAAAGAGTTCCTGCTTTCCAGAAGAGTTCCAGTGTTCTGAATCTAGGGAGTGGCTCCTGCCCCACCCAACAGGAAAAGTAGTTCCAAACAGAAGAGGATCAGAGGCTCAACTGGCAGGCAAGTAAGCAGCATGGTCTGCTGCAGGTAAGTCCACCCAAGCATTATGAGCCCGGCGCTTCCAGCGCTGGGACTGGGCATATTTATGAGCCTGGTGCCACTGGCGCCAGGACTGGGTCCAAAAGGTCCCAATTGGGACTGGTTGGCACTCGGAACCTGGGTTATGGATCTGCTTCCAAGGGAGTTGGGAAAACCCTGACCTTTTGGAAGCAGAGATCATGACAGTACCCCCCCTCAAGGCCCCTCCCAAACCGGGCTTCTCCGGGGGTTTTGGCTTGTCAGGAAATGTTCGGTGAAATCTTTTGATTAGGCGAGGGGCGTGGACATATTCAGCAGGTTCCCAGGATCTCTCTTGGGGGCCGTAGCCTTTCCAGTCAATTAGGTAAAATAGTTTAGATTTGGAGATCTTGGAGTCCAGAATGCTTTTGACTTCAAACTCGAGTTCTCCATCAACTAGGATAGGTTTTGGAGATTTAGTTAGTCGGGTTTGAGGTTGCACGGGTTTTAATAGAGAGACGTGGAAGACCGGATGTATCTTCATGCGCGGGGGCAAGTCCAACTTGACCGCTACTGGGTTTACTATGGTAGTGATGGCATAGGGACCAAGGTATCTTGGGTTGAATGTGCGTGGCCCTTTTAGAGGTAGATATTTGGTGGATAACCAGACTTGATCCCCTACTTGATATTGAGGGGCTTCCTTCCGATGTTGATCTGCTCCTTTCTTGTATTGTTCTTAAGCCCTTTGAAGGTGAGAAACAGCTTCCTTAAAGGCTTGGGTGATTGTAGAATGCAGGTAGTCTACTGCTGGTGTTTCAAGATCTTGGAGGGGATCCAACTCCGAGGTTCGAGGGTGACTGCCGTACAAAAGAAAAAACAGGGTTTTCCCAGTTCCCGAATGGGCAGAGTTATTGTAGGCATATTCGGCTAGCCAAAGGATGTCTTTCCAAGTTTTTTCAGTTTGTTGCAGCATGCAGCGTAAATACTGTTCCAGAGTTTGATTGGTCCTCTCGGTTTGTCCGTCGGTCTGAGGGTGGTGACTGGTCGATAGTCTCACATCAATTTGAGCCGACCGACAGCAACTTCGCCAAAAATGAGAAATAAATTGACTACCTCGATCCGAAATTAGAACCGAAGGAAAACCGTGCAGTCGGACGATGTTTTCGAGAAATTCTCGGGCCAGAGTTGCTGCTGTTGGCAAGCCTTTGAGCGGAATGAAATGCGCCATCTTGGAGAATAAGTCCACGATTACTAGAATCGTATTGTATCCGGAGCATGGAGGTAGATCGGTGATGAAGTCCATAGAAAGCGTATGCCAAGGGCGAGGTGGGATGTCAATAGGGCGTAATATGCCTGCTGGTCTTTCCTTTTGACTCTTGTTTTGGGCGCATACTCCACAGGACATTATAAAGTCTCTGATATCTTTTTTCCAAGACGGCCACCAGAAGTAGCGCTTGATCTTTTCTGAGGTCTTGGCCATACCGGGATGTCCTTCCATTAAAGAATCGTGATAACAAGAGATTACTTTTTTCTGTAAATCTGTGCTGGGTAGGTATAATCGTTCTTGGAAATACAATAAGTTGTCCTTTACTGCAAAGTCCTTTCCCTGCAGATGCCAATTCTGTATGTCTGCTGGAGTTACAAGTTGCCTGGCTTTATCCTTAACTTCCTCTATGGATTCTGTGGCGATTACACCCAGAATTCTTTGTTCGGGAATGATTGGTACAGGTTTAGGGTTGATCAAGTGTTCTTCCACTCCCATCCGAGAAAGGGCATCAGCTTTACCGTTCTTTGTACCAGGTCGATAGGTAATTATGAAGTCAAACTCGGCAAAGAATAATGCCCAACGGAGTTGTCTAGAGGATTGGGCTTTTGCGGTTTTCAAATATTGCAGGTTTCGGAGATCCGTAATCACAGTAACGGTGTGTCGGGCCCCCAGCAGATAATGCCGCCAAGCCTTAAAGGCAGACTTGATAGCCAGAAGTTCCTTGTCAGTAATCGTGTAATTGATTTCAGGAGGCGAGAATTTGCGGGACCAAAATGCCACGGGATGCAACTGATTGGTTACCGGGTCCTTTTGTGATAGAACTGCCCCCATGGCAAGGCTTGAAGCATCAGTTTCCACGATGTAGGGGAGTTCGGGGCGAGGGTGTTTTAAGATTGGTGCAGAGATAAATTTAGTCTTCAAATCCTGGAAAGCTTGTTCCGCCTCGGTAGACCATTCAAAACGTTTGTTTTTCTTTAACAAGGCAGTGATGGGCTGGACTATTCGAGAGAATTCGGGGATAAACCTGCGGTAAAAGTTAGCGAAGCCTAACATGCTTTGCACACCTTTTACGGAGGATGGTGATGGCCATTTGAGAACTGCATCGACCTTCTTTGCATCCATACGCACTCCGCCAGGTGATAATATGAATCCCAAGAATTCAACTTCAGTCACGTTGAAAACACATTTTTCCAACTTAGCGAAAAGTTTGTGTTGACGCAATCTTTCGAGGACCATTTTCACGTGTTTCCGATGTTCAGATTCCGATGAAGAATAAACGAGGATGTCGTCAATGTAAACAACAACACACACATCTATGAGCTCTCTGAGGACATCGTTCATAAAATATTGAAAGGCGGCCGGGGCATTGCAAAGTCCGAAGGGCATGACCTGATATTCAAATAGCCCATACTTGGTGCGGAAGGCCGTCTTCCATTCATCGCCCTCTTTTACTCGTACCAAGTGGTAAGCTCCTCTAAGATCCAGCTTTGTATATATGCATGCTTTTCTGACTTGGTCCAGGAGTTCAGGGATCAAAGGTAACGGATATCTATTCTTAACGGTGATCTGGTTCAGGGAGCGATAATCTATACAAGTTCTAAGGTCTCCTTCCTTTTTTGGAACGAAGAACAAAGCTGAAGAAGCAGGGGACTTGGAAGGACGAATAAACCCATTTGCCAGGTATTGATCCAGGTATTGTCGAAGGTGAAGGTTCTCAGGCTCGGTGAGGGTATAAATTCTACTACAAGGAGGAGTAGATCCAGGTATCAGGTCTATCTGGCAGTCATAAGACCTATGAGGAGGTAGAGAGTTAGCCTGATCCTTCCGGAAAACATCTTGGTATTCTAGGTATTCGGGAGGTAACTGGGGAGTCTCTGAAGAAATTGCTGCCAGTGCAACACCAGGTGGAGGGTGACAAGTAGAGACACATTCTGGAAACTGGACCGTTCTTGCTCGCCAATCGATCAGAGGATTGTGTTTCTCTAACCAAGGTATTCCTAGAATAATCTGAAACTGAGGGGCCTTGATCACATCGAACACGATCTTCTCATGTTGTCCATCTTGACTTACTAGCGTCACCTCTTGAGTGGTATGCGTTACTGGCCCGGAGGCTATCTCCGTACCATCCACCGTAGTAATGACGTCCTTTACAGCCTTGGGACAAAGAGTTAGATTCATCCTCAAAACCATTTCATGATCCACATAATTGCCGATGGCACTGCTGTCGACGTAAGCTTCAATTGCATGTAATCGATCCGGATTATCAGGGCTAATGAGGACCATAGGTATCACGAAATGCGAGGTCACGGAACTGGTTTTCACGCTCGGCAAGAGGACCTCTATTCTTGTCGGGTGAGGTCGTTTCCCTGCTCAGAGTTTGTAAGTTTGGTAACTGCAGCTCCTACTGCCTTCTTGGCAGGTTTCACCGGTCAGTCTCGAAGAAAGTGCCCTGAGTTTCCGCAATAGAGGCATAATTGCAACTGTTTTCTCCTTTCCCGCTCCTTTTGTGTTAGAGGACCTTTCAGACCCCCTATTTGCATGGGTTCCCCGGAGTCTACTCCTTTGGAAGGAGTTGGCAGTTTGGAAAATACTCGAGCATCAAACTTGGAACGATCGGCCTTCCTGTTCTGCAGTCTGTGATCTATTTGAACGACTAAGTCTATATAGTCCGAACAATCTTGTGGGGGATTCACTACTTGGGCTAACACATCTTTGAGCTCTCCACGTAGACCTCTATAAAACAGCGTAATCCTTTTGTCCTCAGGCCATTGAGTTTCCACTATCAGTCTGTTGAAAGACGCAATATAAGCCAAAAGGTCTTGATTACCTTGTCGCAACGAAAGAAGCTCATTGTCCAAGGCCTGCCCCTGTGAATGTCTTGCGAACAGTTTTTCCATACTGAGCTGAAAAGCTTGAAAATCATGGAGGACCGGATCATCTTGATTTACTAGAGGGATCGACCAGTCTGCCGCATTGCCACTAAGGTACGAAAGCACGAAAGCTACTTTAGCTTGATCAGTTGGAAAGGCTGCTGGCCGGCATAAGAAATGCAACCGGCACTGATTGATAAATACTGCAAACCTCTTTGGGTCACCAGAAAATCGTTCGGGCGGAGCCAGAGGTACATTCCCAGGTAGGTTGATCTGCACTGGATTCATAGAGGATGTAGAAGGAAGATTTCCCCCAGATGCGGGTAACGGGGTCTGTCCGGCTTGTGACTGTAGCAATTGTCTAGCGAGATCATCTGTTCGCTCCTTGGAAATAATAAGTTCCCTTCTTAGAGCGTTCGTTTCCTGACGGGCTGCATGCACTTCTGCCCTTAGTTTCCCAAGTAACTGGGCTAGCTGGTCGGTATCCGAGGTTTCCATAGCGCCTGGACGTGAGTTTTGTGGTAGGCTTTGCGTTCTGTAACGCTCACCTGATTCCCGTAGAGGCGCCGGTCTTGACTGGGCGTATACCGTATCTTCAAAGGTGATGTGTAACACACGGCTGGCTCTTTGGGCTGGACCTCTGTGCACTGTATGTCTGACTCGAAGGGTAAGATGTCTGCAGATAGAAAATATGGGATTAAGGAACTGGGTTATTGAATGTCTCTCTCTTCTTCCCTTTCTCTTCTCCTGTAGAACCCCAAAGGTTAACGCTCTCACCTTAGGTAAGTGAACGCTGTGCTCTCCATCTGCCTCGGGGCAGGGTGCTGTAACCAGTTTCTTCACTGGATAAGGGGAGCAGGCCTCTTGACTTCAGAGGACTGCTGTCCGTCGTTTACTGCACGAACGGTAAGTTTCGAGTAATTCTAATGTCTTTAAAGTCTTTAGTAATGATGTTTCTTGTTTTGCAGGGTTCCGGCGATGGCGGATGACGGGCTGAAGTGAGTTGAAGATGGAGCCCGTGTGATGAATAGAAGCGCCTGGAAGCACGTAAGTAAGCGCTTGTTGCCTGCTTCACGATGCGCTCTAACTGTCTTTTTATTTTGCAGGTACAAGTTCGGAGCGGCTGCAGGGTGCCGGAATACCCACTGGGTTAGATGTGGAAAGGAGTAATGGCACGTGAGTATTAAAGTTCCCCAATGTCTTTAAACGCACCTTGTTTTGTCTTTCAGATGCGGGATGCAGCGCCGAAGGCCTCCGGAGCGTGCAAAGAGTTGGTAAGCTTTTGTCTTTCAGATGCCGGAATGCAGTGTGAAGACCTCCGGAGCGCACGAAGAGTAGGTAAGCCTTTGTCTTTCAGATGCCGGAATGCAGCGCGAGGCGTTGGTGACAGCCGATGGACCAGGTAAGTGAAGAGCTGTCACTGAAGACCGTAATGCTAACCTGTTCTTTCTTGTCTTTATAGGTGTTGCTGAAGACTGGATTCAGGATGGTAAGCCTTTTTCCTTAGGCCCAGGATCAGATGCAGAAGACACGATGAGCGTTCTGCTGCAGAGGATGCAGAATAACGCAAAGCAAGATTCATCCATCGGGTGTGGTTTAAATAGCCTCCTGTAGTGCTTAGGTGTCTCCTTCCACAGCCACGCCTAGGTAAGAAAAGAGTTCCTGCTTTCCAGAAGAGTTCCAGTGTTCTGACTCTAGGGAGTGGCTCCTGCCCCACCCAACAGGAAAAGTAGTTCCAAACAGAAGAGGATCAGAGGCTCAACTGGCAGGCAAGTAAGCAGCATGGTCTGCTGCAGGTAAGTCCACCCAAGCATTATGAGCCCGGCGCTTCCAGCGCTGGGACTGGGCATATTTATGAGCCTGGTGCCACTGGCGCCAGGACTGGGTCCAAAAGGTCCCAATTGGGACTGGCTGGCACTCGGAACCTGGGTTATGTATCTGCTTCCAAGGGAGTTGGGAAAACCCTGACCTTTTGGAAGCAGAGATCATGACACACCGGCATTTTGCTCTTACCTTGCTGCAGTCCGGCAGCTTATTCTTGCGACGTTAAAGGTGCCCGCCTGAAAATCCTCAATATGCTTGTTATTATTGTTAATTGTTGTTATTAAGCTCTCCCTACCAAATAATCGTTCATTGCCCAGGCGAATAGCTGTTCCCACGCTAATCTTAGTGATCTATCTCTTAGAGCCGGTAAGTGCTCGTGTAGATGGGGAAATGATTGTTCTATGGCCAAAACAAATGCAGTGTAATATATGCATACCCTTCTTCTTTTTAGGTACTTTGGTCTTCCTATATGATATACAAATTGGTGTGATAGGGCTTCAGGGTCGTTATCATCCAGGAGCAGCATCTACTCCTGGGCAGAGCACACTGTTAGTTACTTATTTTCTAAACAATACAATTATATACGGTACCTGCATGTGCGAGAGAAAAAAGAGAAAACATACAAGTGTTTTATATGTTTGTGCAATACCCAAGTTTGTTATACAATGTCCTTCAATCAGGGGTGATCTTAGAGGGGAGGGGGCTGGGGCTCGATTGGGCAGAAGTTTGTTTACGTTTTGAACTCGTGACCATGGGATGGGCTGTGGGCAAGCATCCAACGTCTATGGCAGTTGTTGCTTCTGGGGAATCTTGGGGGTGATCAAGTTTATTCACACTATTGTCGTCAGTTGTGGTCGATATCTCCTTCTCTGTAGCCGATGCTATTGATAACGGTGTTCTTCCAATGGCCCCGTCGTTAACGCTAGGGCAGGTCTGGAGTTTGTACATCTTTACGTCATGTAGGTGATTCCAGGCGCGCTTATCCTGCAATTTCACCGCTCTGGTAGCTACCTCTTCTACCACATGAGGGCCGGTAAAGCGTGGGCCGTTCCACTTTCTATTAAAGTTGCGGAGTAGCACATGGTCACCTTTCGCAAGTGTGCATAGTCCTTTCTTTCCCAGTTCGTTGTTGGCGTCTTCTTGTTGAGACCTCTTCGACCCGCCCCGCGTGCTCTCGAGCTGTTGAGATACAAACGCTACACTAGTAATCAAAGAAGACACATATTGATAAATTTTGTCACCAAGAACAGTTGCAGTGTTTTCATGGTCCGTGAATGCTCTTGATGTAGGCGTTAGAGGAAGGTGCATTTGACGTCCTGTCACCACCTCGTGGGGAGTGAGGTGGTGATCAGACCCTGGCCTATTCCTTAGCTCAAATAGAGCCAGCGTAAAACAGCACAACCAGCTCTTCTTGGTTGTCTGCTGAATTTTTGCGATTTCTTCTTTCGATAGGCCATTCAGGTGTTCACATATGCCGTTGGCCTGCGGGTGGTATGCACATGCAAATTTATGCTTAATACCCAGCAAGGATGCGATGTGCTGAAACATTTCATTAGAAAAGTGTGGGCCGTTATCTGACCGCAGCACTTCGCACACACCCCGCCTGGGGAAGACCTCTCTCACTAAAAATGTAGCTGCTCTGAACGTATCCGCGTGTGAGCAGGGTCCGGCCTCGATCCACCTGGAGAATGGACATACCACTACAATCATATACCTATGTCCTTGACATACATTGATCATATCAACGTAGTCAATATGAATGTGTAGGAAGGGTCCCTCTGGCCGGGGTATAGTACCTTTTATCACTTGCGGCGTGTGACCAGCCGTAAACTGTTGGCATGTGAGGCAATTGCTGATGAAATTAGTGACATGAGAATTTTACTCGGGGCAGAACCAATCTTCCCTAATTCTTGCTGCAATTACTTCCTTTCCTGTATATGCTGGATGATGGAGCTGTGCCAGGGCGGTGTTCAACAGGGCCAATGGCATGACCACTTTTCCGGTGTTATTTTGATGCCACAGTGCGTCAGTTGGTGACATCGTACATCCTCTTTTTACCCATAGCTCCTTTTCTGTCATTGGTGCGGCTGCCTGTAATTCCATTATCTGTGTTGCGGGAAATGAGTGTACCCTTCTTTCATCATCATCTGTTTTGCCATTCCCCTCCCTCTCCCTCTCTCTGATTCTGGGGGGTTCCATATTTCACCAAAGTATGCTGCATGCTTGGCATGTGCGTCTGCTGTTTCATTCCCTTTCGAGATATGGTCTTCTCCATTAGTGTGTGCCGGGCATTTAACCAAAGCTATCTCTTGGGGATCATTAATTACTTCAATTAATTCTGCTAATAAAAGAGCATGTTGCACTGGGGTGCCATCAGCTCTCCTAAACCCTCTTCTCTGCCATTTTATCAGCCCCGAGTGGACGGTTGACGTGACATATGCGCTATCAGAATATATGGTAACTTTTTTGTCAATGCTTTCCTTCAACGCCAAGATCAGTGCAACCAATTCCGCTGCTTGAGCCGAATAATCCTGTGGTAACTGCACGCATTTCACCGGGACATACATCAAATCTTCTGTCATTTTTACAACAGCTGCCCCAGTTCTCCTTATCCCATCACTTTGGTCTATTGTTGATGAACCATCAATGTACAAAATCTCTCCACCTTTAAGTGCATCCTCCTCAACTTTTCTAGTGCATGAGTATGTTTCGATAGTTTGTGTACAATCGTGAGCATAATCACCTTCCTCAATAACTTCCGCTATAAATCTGGCTGGGTTAACTGTACTGCATCTAACAATTGACAATTCGGGTCCAGACAAGATGCTCTCATAACCTGACGCCCTCTGTGTGGTTAGTGTGGACTTAGGCTTATGCGATATTGCAAATAGCGCATGTTCCACAAATAGTGTGGTGGGGCACCCCATTGTAATCGATGATGATTTCTCCACCGCAAATGTAGCTGCGGCGAGACTCTGTTCGCAAGGGAAATGTCCTAGCATGTCCTAGCATGACAGGGTCCAAGTGACCGCTGTAGAACGCTATTGGCTTGTGTCCCATGCTGGTTTTCTGAGTCAATACTGCTTTCATTACTGCTGAGTCACAATGTGAAAAGATGAAGACTGTCATTCATAATCTGGGGTGGCTAGTACCGGAGCTGCGGATATGGCGTGTTTCAACTCATCAAACGTCTCCTTCATTTCTCTTGTCCATCCCAATGTTTTGTCCCCTTTGTGTGCTTCTCTCAAAGCAGGGGTCCTATGTATGAGCTGTAGTCAAAAACCCATGCTCTACAGTAGTTGCATAAGCCCAGGAACTGCTGCAATTCCCTCACCGTTTGTGGTTGTGGCGTGTTGGATATAGCTTGTGCTCTTTGTGGTGCAATCTTTCTTCCGTGCTGGGATATTAGTTGACCAATGTATAGTACCTACTCCTGACAGTACTGTAACTTTTCCTTGTCTACCTTGTACCCCTTTTCAGCCAACACTGTCAGCATTTTCATTGAGTCCTCCCTGCACCTTTTCTCGGTTGTGCTGCAAATTATTATATCGTCAACATATTGCAGCACCGTACTTTCTAATTCAATGTTTCCCAAATCCATCTGTATTACTCTGTTGAAAATTGAGGGTGACTCGCAGTACTCTTGTGGTAACCTGGTGTGTTTCCATTTTGTGTTCCTGTATGTGAGGCTTGTCAAGTCTTGTGAATCTGGGTGCAGAGGTATTGAGAAAAAGGCATTTTTGAGGTCAATCACGGTGAACCGTGAGGCCTCTGCCGGAATTCCACATAATATTGTGGCTGGGTTTGCTGCTATGGGGTATTCAGCCTCTACAATGTTATTCAAGGGTCTGAGGTCCTGGATAAAACGCCAAGACCCTCCTTTAACTTTGCGCACTGGGTACACGGCAGTGTTACATGGTGATTCTGAAGGTACGAATATGCCATTATTTATCAGGGCTGTTATGGTTTCGTATATGCCCTCATCTGCTTCTTTTGATAGTGGGCATTGCTTCACTCTAGGTAGAATTGCACCCTTTTTCAGCTTTATTCTTACTCCTCCGATACTCTTTATGCAGCCCACATCATAGGGACTGGTGGTCCACAGTGATGCTGGAACCTTAGCCATATCTTCCTCGTAGAATGGAACTGGGGTAGATGCAGGTGCCTCGAGTGCCATGGCCATTTTCTGTGCCACTTGCTTATACGTCACTCTTAGTCAGATATCTACACTCATCATAAATACCATCTCTCCTTCTTCCCAGTCTTCTGAAAAGAGCTCTTCATCGGACACCTGGGTGAGCCTGCATCCCTCAGCCAGGGCTATCACTGCCCTCCATGCTCTCCCTTCCCTGTCTTGGGCATGTACTGCGATATAATCAGCAGTTGCTATAATACTCTCGATGCTCACCGAAATCATATTCCCTTCTGGTTCACTGGCTGGAGTCTCAGGCCTGAACAAATATGCTGATGGCTTCCTTCTATTCCTGGCATCCATGCAAATGCCATGTCTGTTCCGTACTGGAACAGTTCGCCATCCACCGGCTCAGCTCGAGCTACCGTCTGGCCACAGTACGCTTGCAGTATTTGTCATGCAGTAAGCATGTTTATTCCTGGAGTGGAACAAATTATGGCATTCTCCGTGAAGGAGATTGTCATATTTAATCTGATCATTATGTCCCTCCCAAGTATTTTCACTGGCGACTCCCTTGAGTACAGGAGTGGGACCGACATGTCATAATCTCCTATAGATAAGGAGATGTTATCAGTAAAGGGAACCAACCCCCTAGCCCCCGAAAATCCTTGGGTGTTCATGGCCTCACCTGACATTTTAAATCTACCCTCCCTTATGCAAGACCTGGTTGCCCCAGTGTCAACAAGGAATGATAATTTTTTGTCACCTATCGTTACCTCAATGCGTGGATCCTCCGCACTATTAGGTGTTATCGACAGGATGGGACACACCAAGGACGTCTGTGGGCTGTCCTATTGTGGGTATAATGACTGACCGCTTCCTGTGTAAGGGTTGTGTCCCAGGATAGTCACCCTTCCCAATTGTGTTTGTTGTAGCTGTGTATAGGTGGGGGTTAACTTATGGTCCTGTATTTGAGTGAGCTGTTGCACTGGCTGTACTTGGTGTTGTGTTATTGCCACCTGTTGTTGCGGTGGTGAGTATGTCTGCAACTGTTGTTGTGTTGCTAATTGCTGCTGTGTGCTGCTCTGTTATATTCCCTGTGGTTGCTGTTAACCCTGCTGCTCCCTCATAGGCCATTGTTGTCCTTGTTCCCCCCATGCTGGTGGGGAGGGTCTCATTCTACACGTACGCGACATGTGTCCTAACATCCCACAAACCCAACATACAGGTGGTTCCCTGGTCTGCCATGGGAAACTTCCTGTATTATCTTGGTACCCTGGTTGCCCATTGGGGTAGAAACTCTGAAATCCTCCCCCTTGCTGTTGTGCAGGTTGGCCATATCCCCTTCCCCTCATCATTCCTCCCCTTCCCCTGATGTTGTTATAATATCCATTTCCTGGTACCATATACCCTCCTCCTACGTTAGCCGTGTATGGTGGGGGTGGTGGCATCTGTTGTGTTATAAGTCGTGGTGATTGTGGTAGTGGTGCTATTTGCAGTTGTGAGGGATCCTGTGCAGCCACTACTTGCGTGGGGTTTGGTGTCATTGTAGTTATTAGTGCTCCTTGCATGGTATACTTAGTCAGTTTATTCTGCACTAATTTAGCCTCTTCTGCTTTTCTATCTTCTTCCTTTTGTTTAATCTTTTCTTGCCCCATCCTACAATGGTGTACTATTGTTTATTGTATTTCCGGCCAGGCCTTGGCTTCCATCCCCACTAACTTCTTCAATTGTTTTTGTACTGTCTCCGGAAGCCCTTGTATTAGTATGTGGTAAAAGATTGCCGGTGTCTTGTCCCATTGCTCTCTAGTTTCCATGCGCCACTTCTCCTGAATCTCCTGGATATAATCAACAGGATCTTCGTTCTCACGCATCTTGTGTGACGTAATTGCTCCTATATCTGAGGTGTATGGGTATTGTATCCTCAGTGCTTGCCATAATGCATGCCTGCAATTCGCAAATGGCGCCCCGTCATGTGATGTGTTCGCTATTGTAACCCCGGGGAATCCTGCCCTCTTCCAGATGTCATCTGCCGCATCCCCTAATATTGATATTAATAGGCCCTTCACGTCTCCTACTGCTAGTTTCTGTCCTGCAGTGTGTTTTTCCATCTCGTATATCCATTTTCCCGCTCCTCCACTTAGTGATGGGAGCCTGCACTTTATATTTTCCTTATCGGCATGCTTCCAAGGGACGTATTGTGGTCTAACCCCCCCCTCTCCAATAGCGGCATTAGATTGTGCCCCATCTGTCCCCACAGTTGTCGCGGTGTGGAGTCCATATACCCCTCCTCTTCTTCTGTGTCAACTAGATCATCTGTCATGTCCATATTACCGCTGCTTGTTGTAGCTTCCCCTTCATTTCTCCCCCTTCTCTTATTACTTTACTATTTACTATTACTTATTATTTAATGCAGGTGTGTGTGTCCGTTCTTCCTGCCTAATTCCCGGGAGATCTCTAAGCCAGCCGGCGTATGGGGTGTGTTCAGGAGCGGGTGTGGGTGGGCATGTTGGGCGGAAAGATGCGGGTGTGACTGCACGTGTTTGCCCTCCCGCCACTTCTCGTTCTTTCTCCTCACTTCCCTCCACTTCTTCCTTCTTTCTGCATGCCCATGGCGATTCCCGGTTGGTGCGTGTGATGTACAATTTGTCTAAGCTTTCCCTACCACCCCCTCTTCCTTCTCCCCCCATTCCTTCTTCTTCTTCGCTGCAGAATTCATCCAGGAGCGACAACCCCCAATCTGTCCTTTTCCCCCTACTCGTGACCATTTTTAAGTCTATTAAATCCGTTCCTTCCTGTTCTCCTTTACCAATTGCTCCCCTTTGCGCTGATGTCGTGGCTACTTCTGCATCCCGACGTACATATGTTCTTACCCCACTCCCCCCTTTCCTCTCTCGTCTTTCCTCTTCCCTCTTATCCACTATTTCACCACATATTTCCTCTCTTTTCTTTTTCAATTCCTCCATCACCTCATTACTCACCTTCTCTAATATCATTTCTTCCTCTCACCTCCTTTCCCATTTCTCTCTCTCCCTTTCTAGTATGCTTTCTATTACTTTACCTTCTTCGTATTTCCTAGTGCTCTCAGAGAGTATTTTCTTCTTCCATAGTTCCATTTCCCTTTCTTTCTCTTCTTCCTCTCTTTTCCTGTCACGCTGTGCTGCTCGGGATACCCTTTCTGCTATTGCCTTCATTCTCTCAGCTTCCCTCTTCCGTTCTTCAGCTCGTTCCATCATTTTCTCTAACTCATCCCTACTTTCCTTCCTTTCCCTCCTTCTCCCTCGTGCCTCTTTCTCGAGCTGTTTGATCAGTGCATTTTGCTCATTCCTTAATTCTGCCAATCGTTCCTCCAACATCTCCTCTTCTTCTCATGACAGCTCCCCTTCTCTCGTTTTACCTTCGTCCCCTCTTATTTCAGTGCTACCCTCGTCGTCCTTGTTCATTCTCCGTACCACCTCCTTTTCTTCTCCCGTTAGTGTCCCTCGCAATTTTAACAGCACCTGTGCTGCTACCCACTCGTCATGTCCTATATTTGGGATGTGTTCTTCACTGTTCTTCCCTTCCCTTGCATGCACCTTCGTACAAGTTGGGCCTACCGTGCTTGTCACCTCCTCCCCCCCTGTGTAGCTACCTGTGGCTGTATATGGTGGTGGGCTGTACGCGGGGTTCGAATATCCCTCAGCTGCCGTTAGTTGTTGCCTTGCTGCTTCTCGTAGTTCCTTCACAGGATATAACCCCCCTTCTTCCTTCTTCACTACTTTCGCTAGGGGCATGTCGTCGGTCCCTTCCTTCTTTACTTCTAATTCACTTACGCTGCCAAGCTTTTTGTCCCCCTTTCTGTCTCTTCCCGTGCACTGTGCGCCACCAACCTCCTGTTCCCCGTTTCCCTCTTCCTCCTTAATCTTCTTCCCCTCCTTCGTTTCCTCCACAGTGAACATCCCGGTTGGTCCTGGTCGGGACCTCTGGAACATCCTCCATAAGTTAAACACCTCCACGTGATGCGCCAACTTCTTCCCTTTGTACGTGTTGTGTATGTGTGTCAGTAGTGAGTGTTGGACGTACGGGTCGAAACTGCCGTTAGGCGGCCAGGGTGTCGTCATTTTGTTGTCTGTCCCTTGTGTCCATTCTATGCTGTATTTGATCAGTTTTTCCCTGTGGGGCAATAGTGTTTTACAAATATGCTGGAGTGGGGTAGTCAGGGTATTCCCCCACTCTCCCAATTCTACCCCGTATGACATGGTTACACTGTGTTTTTAGCTCCCTTCAGTATAGTTGTCGTTACCTGGCCCCGTAGTTTGGGGACTTGCGACCGTCCGCTAAAAGAAAACAGCCAAATATAACAATTGCAAATATACTGTCTTTTCCTGTGTTTGTTTTCTTCCTTAATGCCGTTACGGCCCCCTGCGGCCACGGCGCACGAAGCCCCCTGCGGCTCCGTGTCCTGTGTGACGTGCTTATACAGCCGTCCCACTTGATCTCCTCCGCTCCTCCTTCCACCTCACTCAGCGTGGCCGGCGTTCTCTGTGCGTGGTCACTTCCCCCTCTCCACCTGTCCCGTATTTGGGGTGGCCGGCGATCTCCGTGCGCCCCCCCTGTCCTCTATTCACTTCCCCACCACCCTTCAACAATGCTGTGTGGTCAAGGTGTACTATGAAAGCCCTACGGGTGACGTCACTGACCTCTTCCAACAACTACCGGTAAGATCTTTTACACTTCAAGAGAGAGCGAGTTTTAACTGTTTGTCCCCATTATCCCCACAGCTGTCCTCTTGTTACGCCTGGAACAAGGTAACCAACAATACGCTCGTATAATCGGACTGCGCACGCTGCGTCGCTTCGCGTGTGACACGCCCCTCGCCGGGAGAGCTTAACCAGCCAATTATCTTCTGTACTTGGCAACAAATTAGCTACCACCTACAGGAAAACGTCATCTATCTATCGAGCTTCACTGCTCGATCAATAGGGATCCTCATCTACTCATTGATCAAAACCCGCCAATTCGTAGGAAAGCCACACACACACACCCCCCTTTACAGGTGGCCATGACCTAGGCCAATCAGTGTCTACGAACAACCGCACCTGGTGCTTTCTTGCTTCACCCACCCTTTTTCCGTGACGTTGTAGCGGACGGCTCTCGCGCCAGTCCCGCTACCACTCACTTCACCGTCAACACTAATTGATCAAATCTTCGCGGCACACCTTAGTAACACCTCCCGCTGCCCTTATTACAACTCCTCCCCCCTCTCTCACAATCTCACATTGCTTGTTGGGTGTGACATACTCACCAAGTTCTCTTGATGCGGGGCCGCTCGACTGCGTGCACCCCTCCAAGCGGCTCACCACCTCCCCCGTCTGGACCACGTCTGGACACTCGCCAACCGCGGGCGGAATACTTCTCAACCGGCTCCCGAGGGCCAATATCCAGATTGCGCTGTCCGGTCTTCTCGCAGTTCCGCGATGGTCCTGTAGTCCTCAAAAAGGGGGCAGCGGCAGAGGGGGCCGCGCCGCCGGGCCTCCTCGCAACGAGAGGCCTTGGAAAAATAAAAATGAAAAGGTAGATCGTAAACAGATCTCAGCAGTGCCTCCTACTTGTCGGGGTGGTTATCCCGGGGTCAGCTGAGCCATCCGCGGACCTCCGGACTGGGAGGCCCCAACTCCTCCCGTGCTTCCCAAAAATGAGTATGAGACACACACAAGAAGCAAGGCGGTTCTGCTGTTTATTAAAACAATGGCAGGGATGGGTCTAGGATCGTACGCGTCCGTCCAGACTCTCAAAATTCGTAGGGCTCGCAGGCCCTTTTTACTGCAGTATGACGCGCTACTTGCGTCACCTGGGAAAGTTAGCGAAAAAACCTATTGCCACTAAGGATTGGTTCCTCGAGTGGTAGGGTTAGTATAGTATACATATAGAGAGCAATATTAGTGGTTAAGGATGAGTCAGGTGGTATACTTGGGTTGTCCCTTCTATTAGATACTTGAAAATTGTTACACGAAGACCCCTAATGATTGGCTAATGTTAGTGGCGTCAGTGATGAGTGCCCTCATGTTCTGATTGGTCCTCCCGCAAGCCCCCGGTCTGGGACCATCGTCGTTCCCAGCTCGCGGTGTACCTGTCACTAGCGACAATGTGTAACTATGTGTTTGTGCAGACAATGTGTGGGTTTATTCATAGGCCTGAGAGCAGGCCATTCCCATCGCCGTAGGTGTCCATCCTGTCATTTCACTGTTGCAACCTGTGTCCCAGACGTGGGACCCAGGCGACTTCTTCCTCGTGGTTCTGGCACCTTGTCAGGTCGGCTTGGTCACGTGTGGAGAGACCGTAGCTGGGGCGGAATTCTGCACATTTAAAGTTGTATTTTGCTTCTGTGTGCTTGGCTTTGCTTTCAGGTGTACCTGTCACTAGCAACAATGTGTTGACCAGCAAGTATGGACAGAGTATCACCTTACTCAAGTTATCTGTCATTGCTAATGATGAATTCCGCTGTCAGAGCAATGGGCTGTTAAAATCTGCAGCTGGACAGTGGCCTTGACAGAGGTATTTGGCCTTAAAAGCCCTGCGTTTCTTGCAAAGATAAATATGATTACACTAATAAGATTATTATGTATTCGATTGGGCCTTTCTCTGAAGCACTGCTGCTTCAAAGAGCTAGAAGTAAGAGAGCAAGACGGAGAAAGGGATGATGGGACCGTGGGGCACACTCCTGCATCCAGATACTCTGAGGAGCAGGTTCAGACTTCTTTGAAAAAGCAAACTTAGGGCCAGTGGTCTGGTACAGTGTAGCATTTTGGTGAAGTAAAAGGACCACAAATAGGTTTATGGACTAGGCAAAGGCTCCTAAAGTAACTGTTGTTTGGTTGGAATGTGAAATTCAGGTTCATTAGGAAGAAAATGCAGCAGGCTGCATAATTCTGTACTCTATAAGTTGTGCAGCATTTTAATATATTTATTTTTATTTGAATTTATAAAGCGCCCAGTGGCCCCTAGGCATCGTGGCGCTGTTACAGCATATTCACTTAGTTCAGGTACATTGCATCATACTCATTTGGTACAGGCACATTACAAAGCAGTTGTAGAGATTTCGGTTAGTTGAATAGATTGGTTTTTAGCACCTTTCTGAAGACTGTGAGAGATTTTTCGTGGCGTAGGCTGAGCAGGAATGCCTTCCAAGCTTTGGGGGCTAGTACGTCAAAGTTCGTACTGCCCGCTTTGGCTCTATTGACAGCTGGAACTGATAATAGCTGGGAGTATTGGTCCTGCCTTGGTCTGTGTGCTGGGGCAAGGTGTATTCTTTCCGACAGGTAGGCAGGGGCTGTCTGGGCAATGCATTTGTGAGTGATTGTGAGGGCTTTAAATGTAATGCGCTCTTTGATAGGTTGCCAGTGGGCATCTCTTCTTGCTTGTGAGATGTGTTCTCTCTTGGGTATGCTGCGGGCTGCTCTGAGAGCGTTGTTTTGTGCTGTTTGTTAATATTTTTGGTGGAGGTGCCCAAGAGAAGGATGTTGCAGTAGTCAAATTTTGCGCCAATGGTGGCCCTGGCGATGTTGAGGCAGTTGGTTGGTGACAGGTGCGGTTTTACTGCGTTTATGATTTTTGTAGTGAGTGCAGCTGAGGATGAGATGGCGCTGACTTGCCTGTCCATTGATAGCGTGGCGTCAAGGTATACCCCAAGAGTTTTCACTTCAGTGGATGCTGTGATAACCGTTTTCTCAATGTTGAAGGATTTATACTTGTCATTCAGTTTTTTTAGGGAGACTTTGGGGCCTATCAGTAAGATTTCAGTTTTTTCACCATTTAGGCAGAGGCCGTTGGCTGCCATCCAGGCCTGGATGCGTGCGTAAGTCTTTTGGAGTGTGCTAAGGTCTTGTTGATAGTTCCCAGTAAGGGGCAGAAGAATTTATGTGTCGTCGGCATAGTTGGTAAAAGCTATGCCGAATTCTTCTAGGTCACTGAACAGTGGGAGGGTGAAGAGATTGTATAGAGTGGGGGAGGTGCAGGATCCTTGTGGTGCTTCACACTCAAGTGGGTGATGGGGTGGCTGACGCCTGATCGGAGAAGACCCTCATCGCTCGGCCTTCTAGGAAGGAGGTTATCCAGGCGGTGGCTTTGTGGGAAAAGTGGGCGGTGTCCTTGAGGTGTTTGCACAGGAGCTTGTGGTGAACCAGATGAAAGGCTGCCGAGAGATCCAAGAGTAAGAGGAGTGAGGATTTGCCTTTGTTCATGGCTTCAAGTAATTGATTCTTGAAGTCCAAGAGGACTGATTCTGTGCCATGACGAGGGCAAAACCGGATTGTCTTTTCCCTAGGATGTTGAGGGTTTCTAGGTAAGACTGAATCTGTAGGTATGCAGCCTTATCCAGGATTTCCAACAGGAAGGGCACTGTAGTAATTGGACAGTAGTTGGTGGCGGCGTCTGGGTCAAGGGTGGGTTTCTTTAGGAGTGGGCGCACCCATGCTTCCTTAAGGGTGGGTGGGACGGTACTGTTGGTGAAGGAGGCGTTGATAAAGGTGGTGATGAATGGGGCTAAGGCTGTGGCACTGTCTTTGACAAGGTTGGCTGGGCATGTGTCCCCTTTACATAGCGATGGTTTGATGCGCTTCATGATTAGCAGGATTTCTGGGATGGTTACTTCCCTAAATGAAAATGGTGTGGGTGTGTTAGTACCCTGTTGATGGTCTGTAGCTGGTGGGGCGGGGGAGGGATTATGGGTGGATAGAGTACCTTTGGGCAGGTTGACAAATTGGGTCTTAATTTTGTTCTGGAGTGTTTTGATTTTGTTTAGCATGGTGTGTTGGATATTGTTACACCAAGTTTAGTTTTTGTCCGTGGGTTGTGCGACTGTAGGAGGGATGGTCAACTCATTATAAATTGCAAATAATTCTTTAGATTGTGAATTTGATTTCTCAATTATCGAGTTGTATGTCTCTGCTTTGGCTTTCGAGATGTCATGTTTGTAGAGTCTGGTGGCTAAGCGGTAAGAGTCTCTAGTAGTGGTGGAGGGGTTTTTCTGCCTGGCGGTTAATGCTACTCTTTTGGCGGTTTGGGCGTCAAGGAGTTCTTGGGTGAACCATAAGTTAGCATGGAGAGTGTGCTTGTTTTTTTTTCCCAATGGAGCGATTGTGTCTAGTAACTCTTTGTGCGTGGTGTTATAAGTATTGACTAGTTCCGTAGGATCACTGGAGGTAGGGTGGATGAGCGCAGAGATTTCAATGAGGGAGAGGAGTCTTTCTGCAGTGAGTGATTTCTTGGATCTGGCCAGTGTAGCTGGTGCGGGAGGGTTTGGGTTTACTGTTAGCTTAGATGGTATGAAGAAGTGTAGCAGGTGGTGGTCCGTCCATGGGAGAGGGGTGTTGGAGATGAGGTCAACGGCACAGTTGTGGTCCGCGATCCAATCAAGTGTGCGACCCTTGGTGTGGGTCGGGTTGTTGATTAGTTGAGTGAAGCCTAGGTCTAGGTGGGCTTTAGCGAGGGCTTTGCCTTTCTTGTCTTTGGGGTCTTGGAAGCCTAAGTTGAGGTCACCTAATAGGACAGCTTTTGTATTTGTTTTAAGGTTGTCCCCTAGGATGTGGGTAATTTTGGGTTGGAAATCGTCGGTTGGTCCTGGAGGACGATAGGCAATGTGGAGTGTTATGGTATCATTTGGCGAGGGTGATATTTTTACTGAAAGCAAGTCAAAGTTGTCCGTCTCAGTAGTTTTTAGTTGCCTTGCGTTAATAGATTCCCTGAGGATTAGTGCTACCCCTCCACCTTTGCTGGAGGTTCTGTCTTGGCACAGGATGAGGTACCCTGGCGGTAGGGTTTGGCAGATGGCTGGGCCCATGGCATTGTGTAGCCAAGTTTCGGTGATGGCTAGGATGTCTAGGTCTAAGTCGGTAATGCGGTCATGGATCTCTGTGGCATGAGCTGGTAAGGAATGTGTGTTGATGAGAGCACATTGGAATAGGCTGGCCTTATTTGATAGTGGTTTTGTTTTAGTGGGGATGCTATTAGGAGTACAGGTTGTGGCAGTGCTGGACATGGGGTCGGCTGTCGGTGGAGGTAGGTGGTGGGGTTGTTTTATTGGGTGTGTTTTAGGGGTAGTTGTGCAGTGGGCAGATCTGGAGCCTAGTCTTTGGTTTCTGATGTGAAGCTCCATGGCATATGATTTGACTAGTGAGCAGTAGTGAGGGCTGGAAGCTGTGTTATTGTGAGTCTGCTTTTGGGTTGTGTGTGCAGGAGTATTTTTTAGTGTAGGAGTGGCTATGTGTAGTGCTGGTAGGAAGGGTGTGGGTGGTACGTTGTGGGAGTGTGAGTGTGGAAGGCATGGTAGGCGCTGGGGCTACTGCATGGATGTGGGTGGTTGGTAGCTAGGACTGAGTTAGGCTGAGCTAAGGCTTAGTGTGAGGTGGGCCGTAGGTGGTTATGTGAAGGCAACATTCATTTGAAGAGGGTGCTATCTGTTAGAGGGTGGCGAGCAGTATACATTTCAGCAGTTCAAGTATAAACGACTTATGAATTGCAGCAGTATAGGCAATGGCAAACAATTTAGTAGTCGAACAGTTATGGCATTTTGGCATTGGACCATATATATAGAACATATGCAGCAGAGTGAGCGTATGCTAGCCAGTGGCAGACAGCTAAGATAGAGGTAAGTTATGTGGTTTACAAATAAGTGTTGAGATCAGCTCAGTTCAGTTGTGCATGGTGTAGGCTAGACTTGTGAGGTTGGGTATTAGGCGTTTATATTAGGAACTGGCAGGTTGAGGTTAGCGGTCGGCGGGGTGCAGGGTGATCACAAACATTGGGTAGCGTGAAACCTGATTACAAGCAGTATGGTATATGTGTGAAACAAATTTGCCGAAAGGATTAAAAAGTCATGATACTCTATTTAACACGTTTGAAGAGTGCAAGCAGAGTTGTTACCTTGGCAAAGTCAGGGAGTGTTGGACCTCGGTGTGCAGGCGCTTACTGCAGGCAGGGCACGGGCAGCATTTTGTGGCTCCAGGCTCCTTCGGCTCTGACAGACTCGGACAGGGGAAGCCTTTGTGGGTAGAGCCTTCGTGGAGGAGGGCCGGCACTCGCCTGCCGGTTTGGATTGGGCGAATATAACGGCCCAGCAGCCAATCATGAGCCACCCTGGTATGGTGGAAGCAGGAAGTGTGCTGCAGATGGTTATCCAGATCTGCGGTCGGCCATCTTTAAAGGTGCAGGCCTCGTGGAGACAAATGGTGGAATACTGGCTATTTGGGCAATCTTGGATGTGGGCGCTCTGAAAAAGGGGTGCCGTTGCTAGTGGGAGCGCGGCTGTTCAATTTAGATTGATCCCAGTGTCAGCAAAGAAATGATTCAATATTTTGTAAGTTTTGGGGTAAATCATATAGATGCAGATATGCACACCACTGCAGTAATCCAGTCAGTACATGACAACGCCAGGACCAGAGAGGACCAGTTGGATTCTTTGAGTCAATAGAAGAAATGGGAGGATCCTGCAAATTAACTTTAGACATTTAAGAGCGGATGTAGTAAGAGCATTCACTTGTGATACAAAAGAAAGGTTCATAGTGAGGGTCGCTCCCAGGTTTCAGACTTAAGGTTTGGGAGGGCCTGAGAAAGTTGACCAGAAGAAGTGAAGTTTGTCAGGATTCATGGTCCTTGGCTGCAGAATCACTGGCTCAGAAGAGTTCAGGCAGAGAGGGATGGTGTACATTTCGGATTAAATATGTAGGAGATAAGGCAGTGCTGTTCGACAACCCTATAACTCTATGGACCCAAGAAGACACAGGGGAGAGAAAAGATACAAGCGCTCAATTCAGAGTAAGGATTGACGAGAAGCAATAATAAGAGTTCCAGCAATGAGAATGGATATAAAGATTTTAAGACTCCACATGGGTACCAAAACAGAACAATTGCATTGTAAGGGAGAGTACATTCTGATGAATGTCCCACAGATAATGCATGGATTGGAAAGGAACATGTTGATGAGACAGGGCATAACCCAGAATAAAGATCATATTCTAAATAAGATCTCTGAGTAGGACTACTATAAAAAAGGAAAAACAGTTCTCTATGGGAGAGCAAGTAATGGAAACACAGGAAAGTTTGTGTCTAATGGGCACACAGGTACACATTGCTAGAGAGATAAAAACCTGTTTTTCAACATTATTATGGAATACTAAGTCTGAACATGAAATTAAATGCAACATGTACATTTTTTGTTATTAATGTAAAAAATAAACATTTATATTGGTGGTAAAAGTACGTTAAGAAAAGGCCCTCATTACATTCTGGGCAGATTATTTGGGCCATATACAACCACGAGTTGTACTTAACACTACTGCCAGAGATATTTCCAAATATGTACCCAATTACATGTTTACCACTGGTGCACTGGTAACAATAGTGGGGTTCATGGAATATCACCAACAGTATTACAGAAATACCACTTGCTGTGTTTTCTTTCTATATATTTTCACCCTCATAATGAGTGTGTTAAAGAAAAGTGTACAATAAAGGTGCACACAATATTGTGAAAAGAAAATTCAGACCCTTTTATGCAATACATGTGGGGGTTGCTAAGAGGGCAGGCATCATAGATGTCCACTTTCTCAACCCCTTTAAAGTTGCCATAACTGCAGTTTTGACTTTTATTGAAGAGAATTGTATTCTTACATTTTACACTGCAATGACCCACTATGTATTAGTGTGGATAATTTGGTTATAAATGTACTGAAACATGAACATGAGATAGGACTTTTTTGAATGATGTTAAGGGCCCAATTTCTATAGTGTTGGTGACATGTATTAGAGAAACTTAAAATTGCTACAATTGGTTTATTCACTCATGCTGCTTATGATAAATGTAATAGGATACAATGATAAGAGTGAATAATGAGTCAACTTTGTGGTATCAAAGATAGGAATGTAGAGTTTGTATTGATTGATGCAGGCTTGAAGAGGATCGGAACGGATCGAAACATGCGTTGCCACTAGCAGCATGAACTGAAACATCAACATTTTATTCTCACGATTTGTGTGGGACATTAGTGCTTTGAAAATGTAAATATCAAATTGTGGTATAATAAAATGAAGTGTGACATATTATATTTCATTTTATGTTAATTTAGCAACAAGTATTTTTGTGGGGAAGTAATAGTGAGTGAATGATTAATACATGATAGCTCCCTTTCTTTGCATGCTGATTTCAGTAACACAGACGATGATTCTGGTGATATCCAGAATTTGGTTGATGATGGCCTTGCAGCTGTTAACAAAGACATAAGCAAGGATGCCAGCAATCAGGCCCAACACGTGTTGTTGGTGGTAAACAATACAGCATTCACAATATATGCAATTGCAAATGATGGAAGAGTAGACCACATCGATGGTGAAGAAGACAACAATGCCATGATCTCAGGGTACAGAGCTGAGGCAGGCCATGCACTATCGTGCTGCAAAGTGGTAGCTGCTGTTTCTCATGTGGTCACTTATGCCAATGTGATTTCCATTTACCATAATACCACCGAGGACGCACCTTCCCACAATGGCAATGTGCAGACAGCCATATGAGAGCAGACACAAAGTGTGAGCATGCAAGATAGTATTCCAGATCCTATCTAGGGGCAGGAGCAATTAGCACAGTGTATCATCACACAGTGTGACCTCATGTAATAGATAATCAATCAGAGGCACCACCACACTGTGGCTTCCAAAATACATGACTATGGTGGCCATGGTCCTGAACGTGCATTTAGCACCCAGGAACACACCACTATGTCGATTTCAGTCCACGTGAGGCATATACGCCTCATTTCCATTAAGAAAACGTATGCAGATTCCTGAAGTGGACCAATAGGAACGCGTTGACAATCAGCATCCGGCATTACAGCAAGGCACACATGCTGCATGTGAATACCATGTACCACGCCATGTCTGCATTCAATTGTGCCTAAATTGACTGCTTACAATAAATAGTGCGTTACGCCACACATCCATTCTGAGGGGCCTCACAAAGTGGCCCCATAAAACAGGGGGTGCCCACACAGGTCACATTTCCCAAAGGCTGACACCTGAATGCCCCCACATTGGGCATCTGCCAGAGCATTCATTACCCTGCTAACATTTACATTGCCCTACTGCCCCACACTGCCCTGCCACCCCCACACTATACTGTGGAGGCCCCATTATCCCTGAAGGCCCACACACCTCGCAGTTGCCACCCACATTGCCCAAATGTCCCCTCACCCCCACGTTGCTCTGCAGCCCTACACAACCTGTGTGTTGTGAAGGAGGCAGCATGCTCTCTGGGCCCAGTAAGACACAAAGTACCATTCCTCCAGTGCAACAATGTTTGGAGAGCCATCTTTCAGAAGGCAACCACATCACACAAGGTGACCCAAAATACATATGTGCTGGCATGACATATGGGGGTATGTCTGGAAGCTGGTCGCAAGAAATCTATGAGAGTTTCTAGAGGTGGCTCAACAGCACCACCTATGGAGGTGCGTCCAAGGTAGGAGCAGGCACTCACAGTCATTGGGTTCTATAAGGAATTGGGGCAGTGTGGAGTAGGTCAGAAGCGACGAGAATACATAATGCATGTATCGAAATAAGCAATGTCTTGCTCCTTAACAGGTGATCTGCATATTGATTAAGTGGTGCCGTTTTTTTGTTCCAAAACATCTGTTCATATGCTTTGGGTTGCACCAATCTGAAGTGAGTGCAGCTGAAGGCTTCTATCACATTCAGGAAACCAGCTATGCAATAAAAAACATTCTTCACAATTAGCAGGTCAGCATGTTCCTCTAGCAGTACAATATATTTTGGTGGGGTGTCTGCAAAAAGTGTATCAACACAAGCCCAGTCATAAAAGATGGATAACAGCTACCTTTCGGTTAGCAGGAAATATCCCCAAGCAACTCCGGAAATGCGTCAGTAATCACCATCCAAATGCAGTCGGAAGTAACACAAAAGGAGAACACATACAAATTACGGTGGTAACTAAGTCGGTATCCTGTTCATAAGAGAGGGAAACGGCCACAATGAGTCGTTGACGCTGCACCCTCACATTTGTTAAAGGATGCTTAGCGAATAGCGATACTGCATCGCTACCTTCAAAATGTGACCCTCAATGCAATCTGAATTCCCCATTTTCTTAAGCAAAACTAGGCTTCCTCCTTCAGTGATAATAAGAAAATCAGAGGAGAGTAAGGAATTGTCATGCGCATTCACCTGTCTTTCTTCATCTGTTGCATTATTGACCCTTTCACCAGATCAAGTCCTTTTATCCTTCATGCAATCTATCTGTTATTTTCAATCTTTCTTTGCTACAAGCTTGAGGTAATATGATTGTGAGAGCCTTTTTCTAAGGGAGCAGAACACAACTTGTCCACTAGGGGGTTGTGAGTATACTTCCTCTTCAGGAGCCTACAGCTTCCATCATATCCATGCCAATTTCCTGTGATTGTAGAATGGGGGCCAGGCTTTATTGTGTTCCTGCAACTGCTCTTCATCCGAGTTATTCCTGAAATGTGAGGCCCCAGTAAACATTATTATTTAAACCTTGTTCCCCAGATCTAAAATCAAAAGCTCTGGGCAACCCTGGTGTTGGAACGCAGTGCATTCGCCCGTCTGCAATTAATATGTTATCAGACCCTGCCTTACCCCTTGAAGTGTGCACAGGCCAGGTGAACAGAAGAGGCAGGTATTCTGGGGCTCCAGTATCCACGGGCCACTGCCACCCCGTGTGGTGTGGACTAAGTTAGTGCTCCATCTGCCTCCAATCTCCTGCTTATGTTCAATTACAAATTTAAAACAATATCACTCCGAACCAGCTCACCTGGAGAATGAACCAGTGAATCGGGATTTACCAAATCCATAATTCCAGTCTCCGAACAACTATAGGAATTCCGAAAGAACCATAACAAGTATTTTGGCAGTATAGCCCTACACTCTCAATGCTCTTGCCTATGGAATTTCACAGTGCTGTTTCATTTACTATTTCTGTCATGGGGCCTCCCTGTCACACACTCACCCTCGCCCCTCAGTGTTCCTAGTGTTACCCCTGCCTGTTCTCACACCTCCACCCCATCCCGTCCTCTTTCCCGGTTCCGGGTCTCACTTGTGCTTTCCCCGAGTTCCAATGTGCCATCGAGCATGGTTCGACATGCTGCCTACTCGTGGAGACGCCTGTTCCATTGGCGTGTTCCTTGGCGATTGCGAGACCGGCTTCTTCCGCGTCACATGACCAGCATCTCTCGCTCACGTGTTTCTAAGCTACGCTCACGTGATGCGGTTACGACTCATTTGAAAGGAAGGTAATAGGCAGCGCCGGTATTTAGACAGCTGCATCGCAACACTTCGGTGCTTCACAGCTGTTAATTTGGACACCTGTTCGGTGCTACACTTATTCCTTCGGATTACTTGGACACTGACCTCAGATTACTCTACGGACTGCTATTGGATTTCCCCTGGCTTCTGGTTCTTGCTTCATTGGATTCCTTGCTACGATTCACGGACTACCTTCTGGACATTCTACTTCCTTAATCCTTTGGTACTACGTTCTGCTCAGCTTCTTTGTCCGAATTCTGACAGCAGGTGGGCCCGGCACACGCAGTTCAGTGACATCTACTGCCCTGCAAAAGGAAGCAGCCTTGCTGGGTCCCGGAACCTCCTCTATAGGTGCAGCAGATATTCCACGGCCACTTATTGGTCAGACCGTTCCACATCCTTGTTGTCTGGTTTGTTATTGCTGTTTTAGGCTTGTTACTTAACTGGTGCTTTCTTTACAGTGGTTCGGGGTTCCCAGAGGTCCACGGTTCCGGAAGATCATCTCCCACCTGTGGCCTCAAAGGATGTACAGAGAGTGATTTAGATTCTCTCTGTGCGGCACTTGTGGACAGAGGACTCTTCTGACTACACAACAGTCAAGACGCAACAGACTGTGAAGCCATCCTGTCATGTAGTCAATGGAGGGAGCCGCGGATGACCCCTTGGCCACTATGGTCCAAGCCATAACCGTGTTATGTGCAGATATGGCCACAGCAAACACTGCCATTCACCAACATTTAGACAACATCCAAAGCACTAGACACCCCCTGCCTCCAGATGCTGAGTTTGGGGATGCTTCACCAGCGTCATCAGCCCCACACCCTGCCCAGCCTCCTGTTCCACCCCCTCCGAATCCCATAACCGTGGTAGTCTCCTCACCTTTTCCATTGGCTACCCCCGAGAGGTTTCATGGGGATCCTAGTAAGTTTAGAACTTTCTTGAATCAATGCAAATTGCATTTCTTGTGTAGGCCCCAAGCCTTTCCAGATTGAACCACTAAAGCAGCATTCACCCTCTCACATTTAGCCGGTACAGCCGTTGCCTGGGCTAACCCGTTCCTGGAAAATGATAACCCAGCACTTTATGGTTTTGATTTACTGGTCACGGAAATGTCCCGGGTGTTCGACACTCGTCACAAGGTTCAGTCCCAAGATCTGGAACTCCTGGAACTGGGACAAGGGAGAGGGTCCTTAATTGAGTATATAACAAAGTTCAATCAGCTTGCAGCCGAGACCTCATGGCCTGAAAGTAAAAAGGCCGTTGTGTTTTATAGAGGCCTAAACAACGCTATGAAGGATGCTCTTGCTGTTGTTCCCTCCTTGCCAACCTCTTACCAAGACTTAGTTGACCTGACCCTACAGTTGGATGCCAGGCATTCTGAACGCAGAGCTGAGGTCGGTTTTGCTCATATGTCAAACCCATCCGTCACCCCTGCTGCCTCCAACACCAGTCACAAACCAATGCAGGTTGGGGGCATAAGGAGCCCGATCACACCCATAGAAAGGGAACACAGGAGGGTGGACAATGCATGCTATTATTGCGGTGTAACTGGTCATTTCATGAAGGAGTGTCCCCGCCGGCCAAAGCTCAAGTCATCAGGTTTTCATGGTGCTTGACCCTAGAACCGGGGGCTGGGTTTAGCGCTCCTTGTTACACCCCGAATCTAATTCCTGCATTTGGTCGCATCAGGCCCATACATGTACAGGCTATTCTTCAACCCACGCCTGATGTCTCACACCCGGTTACTATTATCATCGACTCAGGGGCCACGGGTAATTATATTGACATCACGCTTGCTCAAACCTTGAAACTACCTCTGCTAACTAAAACCAGGCCAGAACCAGTGCAGGCAGTCGATGGTACATCTCTGATTTCTGGGCCCATCAAACAGCAGACAGCCCCAATGCTCCTGACCATACAGGCTATACACAAGGAAACCCTGAGTTTTGATCTCATCTCGATGCCCCAGTTTGGCTTAATATTGGGGATACCTTGGCTCCAGAAGCACAATCCGTTAATAGATTGGAAAGCAGGTACTGTGCACTTCGAATCTGATCTATGCCAACACTATTGTCTACCAGCAACCACTAGCAACAACACACCCGCTCAGGCTTTGGGAGCCATTGCTCACTTGACCATAGAGGATTCTACGATTCCCCCAACAGAACAGTATAGAGTAGGACTGATATCCACACTTGTTCCCACCCAATACCAGGATTACACAGGGGTGTTTGATCGTGGTTCATCTGAAGTCCTTCCTCCACACCGTTCTTACGACTGCCCAATAGACTTAGTTCCAGGTAGTGCTATTCCCACAGGCCGGATTTATTCTCTCTCTCCTCCAGAAGACATAGGGCCTCATTACACGGACGGCGGTAAGGGTTAACGGTCACCGTTAATGGTACCGGTGACCGTTAACCCTTACCGCCTTACTACGAGGTCCCTTTGCGGGTTGGAGACTTTAACGCCTGCTTTTTGCAGGCATTAAAAACCATAACCGCAAAGGGACCAGGGAGCTAATTATGGTACCGCAATTTGCGGTGCCGTAATTAGCACCTTCCCCATTCCCATTATGCCCTATGGGGCAAAAATGGGAATGGGGAAGGGCAATGGGGGAAGGGGGAATTACCGCCCCACCAACCTTGGAATAGGGCGGTAATTCCCCTTTCCTCCAAGGCGGTGCCGGTATTTTACCAGCATGGACCAATGTGCTAATAGCACCTTGGTCCACCGCCGTCCGTGTAATGAGGCCCATAGCCCTGAAGGATTAAATCCAAAAGTCCCTCCGCCTAGGCCATATATGTCCTTCCACTTCTCCAGCAGCTAGCCCTATCTTCTTCGTCCCCAAAAAAGAGGGCATTTTGCGGCCGTGCGTGGACTATCGTCCGGCTTAATGCCATCACAAAAAAAGACTGCTACCCCATTCCTCTAATCACACCTCTGCTAGACCGCCTCACACACGCAACTGTCTTCAATAAACTGGATCTCCGTGGTGCTTACAGTCTAGTCCGTGTGCGCCCTGGAGATGAATGGAAGACCGCCTTTTGGACCCGCTACGGGTTGTATGAGTATACGGTTATGCCATTCGGTCTATGTAATGCACCGGTCACGTTCCAGAAATTCATGAATGACATCTTTTCCGATATCCTGGACGTGTTTGTCGTGGTCTATCTAGATGACATCTTGATTTTTTCCCAGAATATGAAGGATCACGTACAACATGTTTGGGAAGTGCTTTCTCATCTACAAAGACACTCCTTGTTTGCCAAACCCGAGAAGTGCCAGTTCCATGCAGATTCTGTGGAGTTCCTTGGTTTTCATATAATGTCCGGGGGGTTGGCCATGAATTCATCCAAGGTGCGGGCGGTGTTGGACTGGCCGGTCCCCAAAACCCTGAAGGCACTTCAGTCTTTTCTTGGCTTCGCTAATTTCTATAGGCGTTTTATCTCTGGGTTCTCGTCTCTAGTGGTGCCCCTTACTTCCTTGACGAGTCATCGCACTTCCTTCCTGTGGACAGAGTCACACCAACGAGCCTTTGAGGCTCTCAAAACGGCCTTCACTACCACCCCTATCCTACAACATCCGGACCCCGTTCATCATGGAGGCTGACACCTCTTCCTTCGCCTTGGGTGCGGTTTTGTCACAGACCTGCTCTGCCACCGGTCGTCTTCACCCTGTGGCCTTTCACTCCCGAAATTCACTGATGCCGAATCCCACTACACTGTGACCGAAAAAGAATTGCTAGCTGTCATGGATGCTTTCCATGTTTGGCGACACCATCTCTTGGGTGCTGAGCACCGGGTCACGGTTTGTTCAGATCATCAGAACCTGCAGGCTCTAGCATCCTTGAAATGTATCAACAGCAGGCAGGTCAGATGGCATTTATTCTTTGCGGTTTATGATTTTGTTATCAAGCATCGCTCGGGTTCAACCCACGGCAAGGCAGATGCATTGTCGCGTTCCCCTGGGGTGGGGGGGTGGCCTTGCCGGTGTTTCCGGATACTCTTCTGGATGTCAGCAAGGTAGTTTGTTTGTGTACACCGACATTGCCTTTACTCGAAGCTGTTCGGAGCTGGGTCACTCTACACCCAGACCAGTTGTCCGAATGGGATCTTGCGATTCATGATGGACTACCCTTTGTTTCTGATCGCCTATTCTTGCCCACTGCAGATACTCGCAACATGGCCTTGTAGTGGTCCCACGATGCCCCTGTTCATGGACATCCCGGCCAGAAACGCACGTTGGCGTTACTGAAAAGATGGTGCTGGTGGCCATCCATGAAGAGGGACGTGGAATGTTATGTCAACACCTGTGCGGTTTGCGCACAATGTAAACATTGTAGGGGTCGCCCTGTGGGTCTCCTGCTTCCTTTACCTGTCCCTCCCAGGCCCTGGCATACCTTGACCATGGATTTCGTCACCGATTTGCCCCGGGTCCAGGGCTTTGATACATTGTGGGTGGTCATTGATTCCTTTTCTAAGATGGCTCGTTTCATTCCCTGCAAGGGCATTCCCTCCGCTCCTACACTGGCTAGGCTGTTTTTTTAGAACGTTTTCTGTCTCTTCGGGCTTCCTTCGGTTCTCATCTCAGATAGGGGTTCCCAATTTACATCACACTTTTGGCATGCTCTGACCAAACTATTTGGTATGGATGTCCGCTTCTCCTCAGCATATCACCCCGAGACGGACGGCCAGACTGAAAGGCTCAACCAAACCTTGGAGCAGTATCTACACTGTCTAACCTTGCAGATGCAAACATCCTGGTTGAGAGTGCTGCATCTCGCGGAGTTTGCATACAACAACGCTGTGCATTCGTCCACGGGTTTCTCCCCCTTCTTTGTCCTGTATGGTCAGCACCCCCGTGTTTTACCCTTCATGGATCTACCATCCTCTGTCAACCCGCTGCCACTGCTTGTGTTAGGGACCTGTCCTCCATCCACGCGCAGGTCTCGACCCACCTCGTCGAGGCTCAGGCATCCATGAAGGCACAGGCGGATAGGAAACGGGTGATGGCCCTGTTGTATTTCGTGGGGTCCCCTGTCTGGTTGTCTACTCGTCACTTACGGCTGGTGGGTTGCCGCAAGCTTTTGCCTCATTTTGTAGGACCCTATATAGTCACCCGTGTTATCAACCCTGTGACCTATTGTCTTGACCTCCCGGGATCCTGGTGGCTTCACCCAGTTTTCCATGTCTCCCTACTCAAGCCCTGTCCCGCTCCTACGCGGCTTCGTGTCCCTGCGGCTCCGGTCTCTCTGTCTGCCCCGGATGTGTTTGAGATCTCTGCTATCCTGGGTTCCCGTGTTTGTAAGGGTTGTCTTCAGTACCTTGTGGACTGGTCGGAGTATGGCCCGGAGGAAAGGTCCTGGGTCCCTGCTGCTGATGTCAATGCCCCCTGTCTGGTTCCATAGGGACAATCCTTCGTGCCCATGGGGTCGTGGGCCTTTGGGTGGGGGATCTGTCACACACTCACCCTCACCCCTCAGTGTTACCAGTGTTCCCCCTGCCCGTTCTCACACCTCCACCCCATCCCGTCCTCTTGCCCGGTTCCGGGACTCACTTGTGCTTTCCCCGAGTTCCAATGTGCCACCGCGCATGGTTCGACATGCTGCCTACTCGCGGAGATGCCCGTTCTATTGGCGTGTTCCTTGGCGATTGGTAGACCGGCTTCTTCCACGTCACATGACCAGCATCTCTCACTCACGTGTTTCTAAGTTACGCTCACGTGATGCGGTTACGACTCATGTGACCGGAAGGTAATAGGCAGCGCCGGTATTTCGACAGCCACATCGCAACACTTCGGTGCTTCACAGCTGTTTATTTGGACACCTGTTCGGCGCTACACTTATTCCTTCGGATTACTTGGACACTGACCTCGGATTACTCTACGGACTGCTATTGGATTTCCCCTGGCTTCTGGTTCTTGCTTCATTGGATTGCTTGCTACGATTCACGGACTACCTTCTGGACATTCTACTTCCTTAATCCTTTGGTACTACGTTCTGCTCAGCTTCTTTGTCCGAATTCTGACAGCAGGTGGGCCCGGCACACACAGTTCAGTGACATCTACTGCCCTGCAAAAGGAAACAGCTTTGCTGGGTCCCGGAACCTCCTCTATAGGTGCAGCAGATATTCCACGGCCACTTATTTGGTAAGACCGTTCCACTTCCTTGTTGTCTGGTTTGTTATTGCTGTCTTAGGCTTGTTACTTAACCAGTGCTTTCTTTACAGTGGTTCGGGGTTCCCAGAGGTCCACGGTTCCAGAAGATCATCTCCCACCTGTGGCCTCAAAGGTTGTACAGAGAGTGATTTAGATTCTCTCTGTGCGGCACTTGTGGACAGAGGACTCTTCTGACTACACGACAGTCAAGACACAACACTCCCATGATGGAAACAAGAAAACAAGAGTGAGTCCAAAACGAAACAACATTACTTTGTCAGAACTTGAGAATGGATCAGACGGCAAGCAGACTCAAGCACTCAAATGGCTTCAAGGAGAGCAGAATATTATTTTAAAAATTCTATGTACAGTACACAAAGCCTGCATGGAAAAAGACTGAAGTACCCACGGAGGCTCACCTCTACTACCTCCTAGCCCAATTCCACTTAGATCGACTCCCATCAGGTACATTTGCAAGGCAATATGTAGACAGCACACAGAAGCAAGCTCATTGAACTTCATGGATTCCCACTTGAGAGCTTTTCTGAAGCCTCAGTATTTACAAGACGAGCCAGAAAATTACAGGTAACGAGTGGTGCAACCCAAGTGACTCATGAGGTCAGAAAGATTGCTTGAAACATAGTGGCTGGTGCATGAGGCACACCTCTGCTGTACCACCTAGGTGAATAGACACATGAAATGTAAAACCTATGTGAAATATAAAGTGCCATGAAAGGTTCAGGCAATTGCATTTTGGCACGCCCTGGGTCCAGCGTTATAATTGGTTCTGAGTACTAGTAGAACGATCACCGTTTTGTCTCCATCAAACACATGACACATGGCCATGCCCCCTGTTTTCGGTCTTACTCATGCCCCCTTGTGATACACTTTGATATAAACTTAATATACATTTGATTTAAAAAAGATATCAAACATTGTTTATATCGATTTTATTTCAGATATATATTTTTACAGGAAGTGGGATGTTAACATGTTTTAGAAATCTTTTTTATATAAAATCTATATAAAGATGGGAGCAAGAGGTGGCAGTGTTGCTTGTCAAGTGCTGAGAGCGAAGTGAGCTCCAAAGACGGGGACTGTGAATCTAGGGTTTTGGAGAGTGACGCAGTGATGACGTTGCAGAGGGACTCTGCCCGATGTGATAGGAAGGAGAAAATGATCTCAAGCAATTTTGATATCTTTTTAATATAAAAATATATGTAACAATTAATAGAAAAATAGATATTTTAATACAAAAATGTATATAGAAATTGATATAACAAATATTATTGCTGACATTTATAAAAAATCAATATAAAAATCATATTTGATATAGACATGTATATACATATTACTATTTTTTATGTACAAAGTGTGTATACCATGTTTATATAATGTTCCCCAAAATATAATATAAAAAATGTTCAATCAATTTGTGTATTAAAATGTATAGCAATGTTACATGAACTGGCTTTGATACAGAGTATAAATAGAGTATAAATAGAGACAAATTGTAGCCTTACATGAATTCACTTTATAAGTAAAGTGTGCATCCAAGAGCCTGTACAAAATTCAAAATTCAAACTATTGCCTTTGACAAGGAGTCTTTCTTTTAACTATTGAAAAACGATTGCCTTTATTGAATCTACAGCATCTCGTGCTCAGCTTACATGTGTCCCTCTGCCGCTCTGTGACCCAGAAAACAGCACGTGTGTGGAGTTTTATCTATGACAAGGCCTGTGGAATCCCAGGAATGTGGTCACTCACAGAGCAGCATTCTATCCACATCAGCAGAAAACACAGACAGGACTTTATATTTAGGTCACCAGAATACAGGATGTTCTGCGACAGCTGTGTAAACACACCCCAGGACAATACACACAGACATTGTTTATCAACTAAACCCAACTGACGGAAGGATGGTATAGGAATCAGCCGCAGGCTGAGCTTAATTTCAGATGTTTCCTGGGTCCAGCGCCACTCGCTAACACTTGCAGAGCATGCAGGAAATAGAATGCTGCGCTTTGTTGATAATGGACAGTGTCTCTGGACCCTGGAAACAGCCTGCAACCACAAAACTGCTAAAATTAGATTTGTTACAAAACCCCATTTCTGCAAATTAAGCACAAAATAAATGAGTTCAGGAAATCTGTATGTGTTGATAAGAAAACTGCTCAGGGAGGGGTTGTGTTTTCACCTGTTAAAAGCGGAGACTGACTTCATCAGGCTATCCCTTTGCCTAGCTTGGAAATTCTGTCAGAGTGATTTCCGGATTATCCCCTGCGGTGACACTAATTAACTTGGAAGAGCTGATTATAACTTGATTTTGAACTGTATTTGATTGTAGTTCTGGGAGACACCAGCAAAGCCTTTTAATTGGAAACTGGGCCTGGTGTTTATCCCAGTTGGTTTCAACAACATTAAAAAGGTGAGCACGGGGGCAGGTTTGTATATTTTTCTAAAAATATACAATATGTGTAGTTTTATTTAAGTATGCAGTTAAGGGCGTGTGATACTTTATTTATTGATATTCATACCCTCTATGAGCCAGGCCGATTACAGATGTGTTATAGCGCTTAGAATGCACTCAGAGGCACTAAGCTGTGTATTTTGTTAACTAAACAGCTCTGTGCTTTTAATTACATGTTTAAAAATGTACAGATTGCCTAGAATGCTCTGTGATTTTGCATGTCAGCCAGGATAACGCAAAGGTGCTCGTAGTGCCGGATTGTATTTGTGTGTTGTTTTTGAGATTTTTACTACAGCGCTTGGGAACAAGTTGAAAAGGCATAGAGGGTTTTGTAGTGTTTGGGGTTTATGGTGCAGCTACACAATCAATCATACACTTCAATATTAAAGCTTGGAAAGTGTGAGGCCAAGACAGCAAAGTCAGTGACCCAGTAGTCAGAATCTGGAATTTCTCTGAGTCTCTGATGGTGAACACATTTTCATATTCTGCAAAGAATGCATTTCTAGTTAATATTTCATTGTGTATTTATTTATTTTGCTGTGCTCACCGCCGCCCTTATAGTCAACCCAAACATATCATTTAAAAAAAAGCCAAACTCTTTGCATGAAATAAACCCCAACTGCACTTTTGGTGCACTTGTTTTTTTGTGATGTGGCATATTTGCATGTATATAATGCAGTGTTTTTGTTTCACAGTGCTGATAAAGTTGATAACATATTTTAGTGTGTGAAATAATCAGATTGTATTCAAATGGGTGCAATGTGAAGTCAGTATTTGCCAATGATCACACATGTTGGATTTAATAAAATAACACCAGAATGGTGGATTTATGTAAAGGGTGGCAGGTAACAGGGTGTTATACTGGCCTTGAGATCTTTGGTGATGTGCAAAACTCTGCTTCTTTTAAGTTTTCATGACTGCACCAGCTGTATTCGTTTTCTACTTCCAAGTAGGGGCTACAATTAATTGTATTCTGTGTGCAGAATGGCACAAAGTAAAACAAAATGTGTCCATTCTCTGTCTGCAAGGGAAGGGCAGAATGCTGGACCACATCTTTAAATGTTTTAAAGCAGCAATTGTATGCTAGCAATTTAAAATACGGTTCTAGCTTTTGCATGTTTTATATAATATTGACACACCCCAAGATGTAGTGGATTTGAGCATGTGCCAAAGATCACACCTTTGAGAAAACGCTGGAATGGTGGATTTTTTCAAGGGTGTCAAGTACCGGGCTTGAGGGTTTGGTGAGGTGCTATGTATTATTGAAGGACTGTTTCTGTGTAAAAGATGGCCTATTCTGATTCCATATTCTTTCTATTTAGAGCCGGGTTGTCTTCCAACAACTGGATGTTGCAGGAGGCAGATTCTGAAAAAATGGCATGTGCCAACTGACAAGTGTCACCAGTTGGATGTATGGATCTAGGGATCCCCATGGATGTGGAACGTGGACCCTCACAACCAACAAACGCTGACACCATGGATCTATGGTTGGCCATGGATATGACTGACGGGTTCACGCAATCATCGAGGCGGGATGTGCATAGCAAGGATTTGGGGAATGTGTCACTGGAAGGGGCTGTTTTTTAGGGGGATTCAAGCCACAAAGGCCTGGGAGAATGGAGAATGGCTTTTGGGGTACTTCAAGGGGCATCAGCAACCAGTGTTGTGGAAATGTCTCGAGAGCACGGTTTTTGGACTCTGTCACCATCCACAAGTCCAAGGTGGATAGTGGTAGCCCCCACTTCTTTGTCATCGGAACGGGGTATACAGCTGAGGAGCTACTGCTACCAATTAGGTAGGTACCCCGCCAATGTCTCTCCTGCGAACCTAATCGACTGGTTTGATTTCATGCATGCAGATGTCTCCACTTTGAACAAATGAGATTCATGGCCCTTTTATTTATTATCTTTACAAAATACCATATACTGGTTCTTCTACCCCACATGACACCTCTGTCAGGTGCTGTCCACACCGTGGAATTATATCGGCAAGTGGCTGGGGTTTTGGACGATGCCGCTATTTGAGAGCCCAAGGACCTGTAACGGTGGTTATTGTTTTGTCATTATCAGAGGGCATACAGCTGAGGCTGTGCCAAAGCAATCAAGGTGATGACACCTCACAGCTATGGCTAACCTAGCCCCTTCTCAATCCCCCCCACAGCAAATGACCTCAGACAGCCAGCCCCCGCACCAGAAATTGAAACTCACCACTTTAAATGTTAGGGGCTTGAACTCCCCCCGAAGATAGAATCCATCTTGCACAGGCTGCAATTCGGACGAACCTCAATCGCTTTCCTCAGGAAACACACCTAATTCCATCTGACTTTTCCCGCCTCCGAAGCAGGCTCTTCCCCATGCAATTCTTAGCGTCCAATGGCACCAAAAAGGGTGGTACCGCTATTCGTCTTGCTGCGGGCTTGAACCCCCAGGTCCTCGACGTCTTGCGATGCCGAGAGGGTCGCTTTGTGGCTGTCAAATGCATCATAATCGGCCAACTCTACACACTCGTTTCAGCGTATGCCCCGAATCAGTTCCAAGAAGGATTCTACCAGGACCTGGAAGAGATCCTCCTCCCGTTCACTGAGGGACAACTTGTCATCGCAGGTGATTTCAACGGGGCCCCGGACCCCCTTAAAGACAGATCTCACCCCCCAACCTCCAAGGATCAGAAGCTAGCTCTGGCCCTGCTCCACTTGTTCCGCACGCTTAATGTCGTCGACACCTGGAGGGTGCTATACCCAGAGGAGAGGGACTTCACCTTTTACTCATACGTACATTGCACTTTCTCCAGAATCGACTTGCTGTTGGCCTCACCTCAGATCCTGGCCTTCACGGATGACGTCACGATCGGCCCCCGGATCCTCTTGGACCATGCCCCGGTCTCGCTCTATCTCCGAGTCCTTGACCCGGATCCCCCTCCACGTCGCCAATGGACCTTGTGTGACCCTATCCTGGGGGACATGACGGTGAGAGATGCGATCACCAGGACAATCAAAAACTTCTTTACTGAGAACCGTAACGAGGACACGTCCCCTGCAAACACCTGGGACGCCATGAAGGCTGTGCTCAGAGGGGAACTGATTGCCCAAGGTGCCGCGTTTCACAAACAGAAGAAGGTGATCCGGGACGCCGTGGAGGCCGATGTTTGTGCAGCTGAAGCGATCCACAAGCGGAAGGGCTGGTCCCCGAAATCCTACAAAGCCTTGCAAATGGCGAGGAAAAGGCTGGAGGCACTCCACGCCGACACCACTGCGAACCTGCTCGCTAGGACCAAACAATGGTACTATGTCCACAATAACAAAGCCAACAAGCTCCTGGTCAGAAAGCTAGCTAGGGAGAAGACTCGGACATCCATCCTGGGGCTTCGCGACCCACAAGGGTCGGTTCACTATGCAGACCAAGAGAAAATACGGCTAGCTGCTGCACATCAATCCAAGACTTTGACAGCGGTCCCGAGGGACTTAGATGCGCAGCGCGCATACATCCAAAAGGCTGCCCTTCCATGCCTGACCCCGGAAGCTAGCCAGGAGCTGGAAACGCCCATCACGGACGAGGAGGTGGAAGAGGCTATAAGGAGCTTGAAGCCTAGGGCCCCCGGCCCGGATGGTTTCACCACCCATTTCTATAAACTCTTTCGTCCCCAATTGGTGGCGCCCTTGACCCGCCTCTTCAATTCATTTGCGGCTACCGGAACGATCACTCCGTCCATGCAGGAATCCATCACTGTGCTCACTTTAAAGCCTGGAAAGGACCCCCTTGAGAACAGCTCGTACAGACCGATCTCCCTGCTCAACTTGGACACCAATATTTACTCTAAGATCTTGGCTAACCGCCTTGCACCGGTCCTACCGAACATCATAGACCCAGACCAAACCGGCTTTATTAGCCACCGGTCCACGAAAGATAACATTCACAGGGCTCTAAACCTCATAGAGGTGGCCATACAAAACTCTCAGCAGCTGGCCTTACTTACCCTGGATGCGACCAATGCCTTCGATAAGGTGGACTGGCCATTTCTCACTCTTACCCTCGAAGCCTTTAGCTTTGGCCCAACCTTCAGGAAAATGGTCCTGGCAAACTATCAAGCTCCCAAAAACCGGATCAGAGTGAACGGCCACCTGTCGGACCCTATCCTTCTTACCTGCGGAACGAGACAGGGTAGCTCCCTGTCCCCCTTGCTTTTCGCCCTGGCCATGGAACCGTTGGCCCAACGGGTTCGGGCAAACCAACAGATAAGCGGCCCGAAGATAGGCGCCACCCAGCACAAGATCGCCCTCTACGCGGACAATGTCCTGCTAACGTCACAAACATCCAATCCTCCCTGAGGGCGGCCCTGGCGGAGCTCCGAAGCTTCGACGAGGTAGCGAGATTCGCCATCAACTTCTCAAAATCAATAGCACTCGGAGTGGGCCTGAGTCCGGACGAGAGGGACGTCCTGGAGAAGCAAAGCCCGTTCCAATGGAGCACCCAAGCAATTCCATACCTGGGGGTCCGGATCCCGGCACAGCCAAAAAAAGTCTACCAAGCCAACTTCCCCCCACTCTTCGAGGAATTGGAGAAAGACCTCATTCGCTGGCCGTCGCAGGAGATCTCCCTGCTGGGTTGTATAACGACTTGCAAAATGAACCTCCTTCCCCGCTTTCTATACGCTTGCGCCTCCCTTCCCGTCTTGATCCCCCTTCCTCCCATCCAGAAGCTTCAACAGAAAATTATTGACTTTATATGGAAGGGCAACAAAGCGAGGATTCCGCGGAAAACAATGATGGCCAGCGCCAGACTGGGAGGGCTGGGGGTCCCGTACCTTCGCAAGTACCATATAGCAGCGCAGCTGGCCCACCTCCAGGCATGGGGACTGGCCTCAGGTTGCCCAAAGTGGGTGGAAATCGAACAATCCTGCCTGCCCCTGCCTCTTCGCTTCCTCCCGTTCTTCCCTAACGCCTTGCGCCAGAGCTGGCCAGATGTGCTGATGGCCACGAAAAACTCGATAAAGGTATGGGAGTGGGCCCGCAGATACAGAGGGATCCCAACCGACCTGAGCGCGCTCTCCCCAATCTTCCACAACCCGGCCTTCTCCCCAGGAGCTCATCCAGCGAACTTCAGGAACTGGGTCGCAGGAGGCCTCGAAACGCTGGGACAACTCTTTGCAGGAGACTCCCCCCTCAACTTCAAACAATGCAAATCCTCCTTTCAGCTAGCGGAGACGGACTGATTCTTCTATGCCCAACTAAGACACTGGAGCTCCAACCCCCAGACCCGAATGGCGGCAGCTCGGCCCCTCACTACCCTGGAACTCACAGCGGCAGATCTGCCTGCCCGAGGGAAGATCTCCGCCCTCTACAAGCTAATGCTGGACGACCCCCTCCTCTCTAAAGCCTCCTACATTTCCCTATGGGAGGTGGACCAGGGTCATGCCATAGAGGACCAATCCTGGGTGGATGTCTGGACCAGGACGTGCACGTCATCCCGTTGCATTACCAACCGGGAATGCGCCCACAAACTCTTCTGACTACACGACAGTCAAGACACAACACTCCCATGATGGAAACAAGAAAACAAGAGTGAGTCCAAAACGAAACAACATTACTTTGTCAGAACTTGAGAATGGATCAGACGGCAAGCAGATTCAAGCACTCAAATGGCTTCAAGGAGAGCAGAATATTATTTTCAAAATTCTATGTACAGCACACAAAGCCTGCATGGAAAAAGACTGAAGTACCCACGGAGGCTCACCTCTACTACCTCCTAGCCCAATTCCACTTAGATCGACTCCCATCAGGTACATTTGCAAGGCAATATGTAGACAGCACACAGAAGCAAGCTCATTGAACTTCATGGATTCCCACTTGAGAGCTTTTCTGAAGCCTCAGTATTTACAAGACGAGCCAGAAAATTACAGGTAACGAGTGGTGCAACCCAAGTGACTCATGAGGTCAGAAAGATTGCTTGAAACATAGTGGCTGGTGCATGAGGCACACCTCTGCTGTACCACCTAGGTGAATAGACACATGAAATGTAAAACCTATGTGAAATATAAAGTGCCATGAAAGGTTCAGGCAATTGCATTTTGGCACGCCCTGGGTCCAGCGTTATAATTGGTTCTGAGTACTAGTACAACGATCACCGTTTTGTCTCCATCAAACACATGACACATGGCCATGCCCCCTGTTTTCGGTCTTACTCATGCCCCCTTGTGATACACTTTGATATAAACTTAATATACATTTGATTTAAAAAAGATATCAAATATTGTTTATATCGATTTTATTTCAGATGTATATTTTTACAGGAAGTGGGATGTTAACATGTTTTAGAAATCTTTTTTATATAAAATCTATATAAAGATGGGAGCAAGAGGTGGCAGTGTTGCTTGTCAAGTGCTGAGAGCGAAGTGAGCTCCAAAGACGGGGACTGTGAATCTAGGGTTTTGGAGAGTGACGCAGTGATGACGTTGCAGAGGGACTCTGCCCGATGTGATAGGAAGCAGAAAATGATCTCAAGCAATTTTGATATCTTTTTAATATTTAAACAATTAATAAAAAAATAGATATTTTAATACAAAAATTTATATAGAAATTGATATAACAAATATTATTGCTGACATTTATAAAAAATCAATATAAAAATCATATTTGATATAGACATGTATATACATATTACTATTTTTTATGTACAAAGTGTGTATACCATGTTTATATAATGTTCCCCAAAATATAATATAAAAAATGTTCAATCAATTTGTGTATTAAAATGTACAGCAATGTTACATGAACTGGCTTTGATACAGAGTATAAATAGAGTATAAATAGAGACAAATTGTAGCCCTACATGAATTCACTTTATAAGTAAAGTGTGCATCCAAGAGCCTGTACAAAATTCAAAATTCCAACTATTGCCTTTGACAAGGAGTCTTTCTTTTAACTATTGAAAAACGATTGCCTTTATTGAATCTACAGCATCTCGTGCTCAGCTTACATGTGTCCCTCTGCCGCTCTGTGACCCAGAAAACAGCACGTGTGTGGAGTTTTATCTATGACAAGGCCTGTGGAATCCCAGGAATGCGGTCACTCACAGAGCAGCATTCTATCCACATCAGCAGAAAACACAGACAGGACTTTATATTTAGGTCACCAGAATACAGGATGTTCTGCGACAGCTGTGTAAACACACCCCAGGACAATACACACAGACATTGTTTATCAACTAAACCCAACTGACGGAAGGATGGTATAGGAATCAGCCGCAGGCTGAGCTTAATTTCAGATGTTTCCTGGGTCCAGCGCCACTCGCTAACACTTGCAGAGTATGCAGGAAATAGAATGCTGCGCTTTGTTGATAATGGACAGTGTCTCTGGACCCTGGAAACAGCCTGCAACCACAAAACTGCTAAAATTAGATTTGTTACAAAACCCCATTTCTGCAAATTAAGCACAAAATAAATGAGTTCAGGAAATCTGTATGTGTTGATAAGAAAACTGCTCAGGGAGGGGTTGTGTTTTCACCTGTTAAAAGCGGAGACTTCATCAGGCTATCCCTTTGCCTAGCTTGGAAATTCTGTCAGAGTGATTTCCGGATTATCCCCTGTGGTGACACTAATTAACTTGGAAGAGCTGATTATAACTTGATTTTGAACTGTATTGGATTGTAGTTCTGGGAGACACCAGCAAAGCCTTTTAATTGGAAACTGGGCCTGGTGTTTATCCCAGTTGGTTTCAACAACATTAAAAAGGTGAGCACGGGGGGCAGGTTTGTATATTTTTCTAAAAATATACAATATGTGTAGTTTTATTTAAGTATGCAGTTAAGGGCGTGTGATACTTTATTTATTGATATTCATACCCTCTATGAGCCAGGCCGATTACAGATGTGTTATAGCGCTTAGAATGCACTCAGAGGCACTAAGCTGTGTATTTTTTTAACTAAACAGCTCTGTGCTTTTAATTACATGTTTAAAAATGTACAGATTGCCTAGAATGCTCTGTGGTTTTACATGTCAGCCAGGATAACGCAAAGGTGCTCGTAGTGCCGGATTGTATTTGTGTGTTGTTTTTGAGATTTTTACTACAGCGCTTGGGAACAAGTTGAAAAGGCATAGAGGGTTTTGTAAGTGTTTGGGGTTTATGGTGCAGCTACACAATCAATCATACACTTCAATATTAAAGCTTGGAAAGTGTGAGGCCAAGACAGCAAAGTCAGTGACCCAGTAGTCAGAATCTGGAATTTCTCTGAGTCTCTGATGGTGAACACATTTTCATATTCTGCAAAGAATGCATTTCTAGTTAATATTTCATTGTGTATTTATTTATTTTGCTGTGCTCACCGCCGCCCTTATAGTCAACCCAAACATTTCATTTAAAAAAAAGCCAAACTCTTTGCATGAAATAAACCCCAACTGCACTTTTGGTGCACTTTTCTTTTTGTGATGTGGCATATTTGCATGTATATAATGCAGTGTTTTTGTTTCACAGTGCTGATAAAGTTGATAACATATTTTAGTGTGTGAAATAATCAGATTGTATTCAAATGGGTGCAATGTGAAGTCAGTATTTGCCAATGATCACACATGTTGGATTTAATAAAATAACACCAGAATGGTGGATTTATGTAAAGGGTGGCAGGTAACAGGGTGTTATACTGGCCTTGAGATCTTTGGTGATGTGCAAAACTCTGCTTCTTTTAAGTTTTCATGACTGCACCAGCTGTATTCGTTTTCTACTTCCAAGTAGGGGCTACAATTAATTGTATTCTGTGTGCAGAATGGCACAAAGTAAAACAAAATGTGTCCATTCTCTGTCTGCAAGGGAAGGGCAGAATGCTGGACCACATCTTTAAATGTTTTAAAGCAGCAATTGTATGCTAGCAATTTAAAATACGGTTCTAGCTTTTGCATGTTTTATATAATATTGACACACCCCAAGATGTAGTGGATTTGAGCATGTGCCAAAGATCACACCTTTGAGAAAACGCTGGAATGGTGGATTTTTTCAAGGGTGTCAAGTACCGGGCTTGAGGGTTTGGTGAGGTGCTATGTATTATTGAAGGACTGTTTCTGTGTAAAAGATGGCCTATTCTGATTCCATATTCTTTCTATTTAGAGCCGGGATGTCTTCCAACAACTGGATGTTGCAGGAGGCAGATTCGGAAAAAATGGCATGTGCCAACTGACAAGCGTCACCAGTTGGATGTATGGATCTAGGGATCCCCATGGATGTGGAACATGGACCCTCACAACCAACAAACGCTGACACCATGGATCTATGGTTGGCCATGGATATGACTGACGGGTTCACGCAATCATCGAGGCGGGATGTGCATAGCAAGGATTTGGGGAATGTGTCACTGGAAGGGGCTGTTTTTTAGGGGGCTTCAAGCCACAAAGGCCTGGGAGAATGGAGAATGGCTTTTGGGGTACTTCAAGGGGCATCAGCAACCAGTGTTGTGGAAATGTCTCGAGAGCACGGTTTTTGGACTCTGTCACCATCCACAAGTCCAAGGTGGATAGTGGTAGCCCCACTTCTTTGTCATCGGAACGGGGTATACAGCTGAGGAGCTACTGCTACCAATTAGGTAGGTACCCCGCCAATGTCTCTCCTGCGAACCTAATCGACTGGTTTGATTTCACGCATGCAGATGTCTCCACTTTGAACAAATGAGATTCATGGCCCTTTTATTTATTTTCTTTACAAAATACCATATACTGGTTCTTCTACCCCACATGACACCTCTGTCAGGTGCTGTCCACACCGTGGAATTATATCGGCAAGTGGCTGGGGTTTTGGACGATGCCGCTATTTGAGAGCCCAAGGACCTGTAACGGTGGTTATTGTTTTGTCATTATCAGAGGGCATACAGCTGAGGCTGTGCCAAAGCAATCAAGGTGCTGACACCTCGCAGCTATGGCTAACCTAGCCCCCTCTCAATCCCCCCCCACAGCAAATGACCTCAGACAGCCAGCCCCCACACCAGAAATTGAAACTCACCACTTTAAATGTTAGGGGCTTGAACTCCCCCCGAAGATAGAATCCATCTTGCACAGGCTGCAATCCGACGGAACCTCAATCGCTTTCCTTCAGGAAACACACCTAATTCCATCTGACTTTTCCCGCCTCCGAAGCAGGCTCTTCCCCATGCAATTCTTAGCGTCCAATGGCACCAAAAAGGGTGGTACCGCTATTCGTCTTGCTGCGGGCTTGAACCCCCAGGTCCTCGACGTCTTGCGATGCCGAGAGGGTCGCTTTGTGGCTGTCAAATGCATCATAATCGGCCAACTCTACACACTCGTTTCAGCGTATGCCCCGAATCAGTTCCAAGAAGGATTCTACCAGGACCTGGAAGAGATCCTCCTTCCGTTCACTGAGGGACAACTTGTCATCGCAGGTGATTTCAATGGGGCCCCGGACCCCCTTAAAGACAGATCTCACCCCCCAACCTCCAAGGATCAGAAGCTAGCTCTGGCCCTGCTCCACTTGTTCCGCACGCTTAATGTCGTCGACACCTGGAGGGTGCTATACCCAGAGGAGAGGGACTTCACCTTTTACTCATAAGTACATTGCACTTTCTCCAGAAGCGACTTGCTGTTGGCCTCACCTCAGATCCTGGCCTTCACGGATGACGTCACGATCGGCCCCCGGATCCTCTTGGACCATGCCCCGGTCTCGCTCTATCTCCGAGTCCTTGACCCGGATCCCCCTCCACGTCGCAAATGGACCTTGTATTACCCTATCCTGGGGGACATGACGGTGAGAGATGCGATCACCAGGACAATCAAAAACTTCTTTACTGAGAACCGTAACGAGGACACGTCCCCTGCTAACACCTGGGACGCCATGAAGGCTGTGCTCAGAGGGGAACTGATTGCCCAAGGTGCCGCGTTTCACAAACAGAAGAAGGTGATCCGGGACGCCGTGGAGGCCGACGTTTGTGCAGCTGAAGCGATCCACAAGCGGAAGGGCTGGTCCCCGAAATCCTACAAAGCCTTGCAAATGGCGAGGAAAAGGCTGGAGGCACTCCACGCCGACACCACTGCGAACCTGCTCGCTAGGACCAAACAATGGTACTATGTCCACAATAACAAAGCCAACAAGCTCCTGGTCAGCAAGCTAGCTAGGGAGAAGACTCGGACATCCATCCTGGGGCTTCGCGACCCACAAGGGACGGTTCACTATGCAGACCAAGAGAAAATACGGCTAGCCGCTGCCCATCAATCCAAGACTTTGACAGCGGTCCCGAGGGACTTAGATGCGCAGCGCGCATACATCCAAAAGGCTGCCCTTCCATGCCTGACCCCGGAAGCTAGCCAGGAGCTGGAAACGCCCATCACGGACGAGGAGGTGGAAGAGGCTATAAGGAGCTTGAAGCCTAGGGCCCCCGGCCCGGACGGTTTCACCACCCATTTCTATAAACTCTTTCGTCCCCAATTGGTGGCGCCCTTGACCCGCCTCTTCAATTCATTTGCGGCTACCGGAACGATCACTCCGTCCATGCAGGAATCCATCACTGTGCTCACTTTAAAGCCTGGAAAGGACCCCCTTGAGAACAGCTCGTACAGACCGATCTCCCTGCTCAACTTGGACACCAATATTTACTCTAAGATCTTGGCTAACCGCCTTGCACCGGTCCTACCGAACATCATAGACCCAGACCAAACCGGCTTTATTAGCCACCGGTCCATGAAAGATAACATTCACAGGGCTCTAAACCTCATAGAGGTGGCCACACAAAACTCTCAGCAGCTGGCCTTACTTACCCTGGATGCGACCAAGGCCTTCGATAAGGTGGACTGGCCATTTCTCACTCTTACCCTCGAAGCCTTTAGCTTTGGCCCAACCTTCAGGAAAATGGTCCTGGCAAACTATCAAGCTCCCAAAAACCGGATTAGAGTGAACGGCCGCCTGTCGGACCCTATCCTTCTTACCTGCGGAACGAGACAGGGTAGCTCCCTGTCCCCCTTGCTTTTCGCCCTGGCCATGGAACCGTTGGCCCAACGGGTTCGGGCAAACCAACAGATAAGCGGCCCGAAGATAGGCGCCACCCAGCACAAGATCGCCCTCTACGCGGACAATGTCCTGCTAACGTCACAAACATCCAATCCTCCCTGAGGGCGGCCCTGGCGGAGCTCCGAAGCTTCGACGAGGTAGCGAGATTCGCCATCAACTTCTCAAAATCAATAGCACTCGGAGTGGGCCTGAGTCCGGATGAGAGGGACGTCCTGGAGAAGCAAAGCCCGTTCCAATGGAGCACCCAAGCAATTCCATACCTGGGGGTCTGGATCCCGGCACAGCCAAAAAAAGTCTACCAAGCCAACTTCCCCCCACTCTTCGAGGAATTGGAGAAAGACCTAATTCGCTGGCCGTCGCAGGAGATCTCCCTGCTGGGTCGTATAACGACTTGCAAAATGAACCTCCTTCCCCGCTTTCTATACGCTTGCGCCTCCCTTCCCGTCTTGATCCCCCTTCCTCCCATCCAGAAGCTTCAACAGAAAATTATTGACTTTATATGGAAGGGCAACAAAGCGAGGATTCCGTGGAAAACAATGATAGCCAGCGCCAGACTGGGAGGGCTGGGGGTCCCGTACCTTCGCAAGTACCATATAGCAGTGCAGCTGGCCCACCTCCAGGCATGGGGACTGGCCTCAGGTTGCCCAAAGTGGGTGGAAATCGAACAATCCTGCCTGCCCCTGCCTCTTCGCTTCCTCCCGTTCCTCCCTAACGCCTTGCGCCAGAGCTGGCCAGATGTGCTGATGGCCACGAAAAACTCGATAAAGGCATGGGAGTGGGCCCGCAGATACAGAGGGATCCCAAGCGACCTGAGCGCGCTCTCCCCAATCTTCCACAACCCGGCCTTCTCCCCAGGAGCTCATCCAGCGAACTTCAGGAACTGGGTCGCAGGAGGCCTCGAAACGCTGGGACAACTCTTTGCAGGAGACTCCCCCCTCAACTTCAAACAATGCAAATCCTCCTTTCAGCTAGCGGAGACGGACTGATTCTTCTATGCCCAACTAAGACACTGGTGCTCCAACCCCCAGACCCGAATGGCGGCAGCTCGGCCCCTCACTACCCTGGAACTCACAGCGGCAGATCTGCCTGCCCGAGGGAAGATCTCCTCCCTCTACAAGCTAATGCTGGACGACCCCCTCCTCTCTAAACCCTCCTACATTTCCCTATGGGAGGCGGACCAGGGTCATGCCATAGAGGACCAATCCTGGGTGGATGTCTGGACCAGGACGTGCACGGCATCCCGTTGCATTACCAACCGGGAATGCGCCCACAAACTGCTTTTGTGATGGTACTACCCCCCTTTGCGTCTTCACCACTTCCAACAAGCCCTGGACCCTCACTGCTGGCGTCTTTGCGGCCACTCAGGATCCTACTTCCACATGTGGTGGACCTGCCCTAAGGTAAAGGAGTTCTGGACCCAATGCCTCGCCACTATAAAAGACATCACCCAAGTGACTATTCCGCTAACACCCGAACAGGTCCTTCTAGGGATCCCACACCCAGACGCTTACCCGAGAACGGGGAGGGGGCCACGCTGATCACTCAACTCTTGTTGGCTGCCAAAATCACGGTAGCCCGCACCTAAAAAACTGTGGAAGGCCCCCTTTATCCCCCTATGGTGGATTAAACTCTGGGACATTTTGATAGCTGAAAAGGTCACAGCAGCCAAGGCGGGCAGACTCCATCGTTTCTCTGACATCTGGGCCACGGTCCTAGACTATGACCAGAACTATCCAGCGCTCACTTTTAAGCCGCGCCTGATCGTGAATGCTCTCCATTCTATTGGGGACACCTCGCCGCCTTGCTGAACAGAATGAGGCCCAGGAACAATGCCCTCTGAAGGCGCGAAGGTTGGGGGGAGGCGGGCATTCCAAGTGTCACATGCTGTCTGTAACAAATGTAAGTTTACCATGCTTGCTCCTGTTCGCTGTTTAATAAATAAACAAGTTAAAAAAATGGTTCTGAAACAGATAAGCAAAAGCATGTTCCATGTTTTTATTCACCACTTATAGGTAAGCAAGAGAAGGCTATGCATTTTATTTGTAGTTTTTACACTTGGCACTTAAGCCATGTCTGTTTTACCAGCACCTACACGGCTGAAAGGCTAACCACCTACTGTGATTTAACCTTACCTGGGGTGTTCACAAGTAGATATCTGTACAAGGTTTGCTAATGCTCTAGTATTTGTCATTATGGATACCAGGCTACAACATCCATTGGTGTGTGTGTTGCCAGGGCCTTCCAGCTGCCGTAAGAGTTATTTTGACAGAAAACTCTAGAAAACACCAACACCGCAATGACACACAATCCTGGTAATATTGTCTGGTTCCACAGCTGCTGACAACCTCTTTATACCACCTTGCAACAGTAGTTTAAGCACCTTGAGTTTGTAGAGAGTATGTCCGACAGTCTTATTGACGATAGTTTACTTCTGCCGAGCATGGTGAATATGACCAAAGTGGACGATTTGATGAAGGAGGGGGGCCAGAACACAGAGCTAGAAAAAGCCTTTACTGAATACTCCCACTACCACATCCTATGTACTTGTTGCATCGTGCAGAACTTGTTCAACAAGGGCAAGAGAAACAGATCTGGATAAACAACAACTAGCTGTGATAACGTGCCAGATATCAGTCCAAAACGTGTTTCTTTATGGAGGCTTTTGAAAACGCGATCAGTAAGCACTTCTGATATCTCCTGGTTGATTTACAAACAACCACTCAACAGGGTTATAGATTGTGCATCGATATATTCCCACCGGGGTTACCTGCTCTTTATATTCCTAAAAAGCAATCGAAAAAATAACATTAATCACATTACCACATCAGTAGCTGGTCATGCTTTCCCCATGTCGAAATGCATACAGAGAAACATCAAGCTGCTCAAAATGCTTGTATACGCTACCCCTCAACAACGCAAGGCCATTCTACCCACGGCCTCTGACGATCTGGTGGCTGCTATTTCAGAGATTGCTCAGAACATTTTAAAGGAACACGTATCCCATAACACACCATCAAATAACCGTGTTGAAAAAGAAAAAGCAGGTCATCAAGAAGCTGATCAATAAGCGAATATCGCTAAGGGCTAAAAGAAAAGTGGTCTCAAAGACTGGTAGATTCATAGGATCTTTGATAGGCATAGCCCTATTGCTAACCACCAGCTTGCTTTGTGGGCAGTGATGGAGCACACCCATAAAATGTATTTGGTGGACAAGCAGCAGTTAGAAAGTCTGACATCCCCCACAACCCCCCGGATTGCGATATACGGAAGGTTGCCACTATGCATCTTGTCTCAGAGATGTTTTAAACAGACCTGATTTAACGTTGCATGATACAAGGCCTTATATACTGATATTTTGCATAAATATTTAAAAAACGCCCGGTGTGGCAATGCAGAGAAAAGCCAACTAACTTTATACATGCCGCCTGAAGAATCTAGCGGTGTGAAAGCTCCACCAGGGCCAGATCCACTAGTGGTGGACGTTCTATATACTCTTAAACAACACTATAAACCGAACTTTTGCTACATAAGATGGAGCTTGCAAAGGATATGACTGGCTGGACCGATATGAGCAGTTTATTTACAGAGGCAGGGTTGTAAAAGGGTTAGAACCTGCACAATTTAGTATGTTTGTTATGAATCAACGCCCCACGTCTATTATGAATGCCCTATTGGCTGGAATGAGTTTATGCAAGCATTGACTGATTTATATACCCTGACAGCCGTTGTGGGTAACGTTGCCCAACAGCGCCTTTTGGAGTGGCTTAAAACGGATGCACCCGTTATTCCTCATTAACAACACAGCCCTCTAGATACCCTTATGAACAGCCTCCATACCCCCAGTCCCAAAGAGGCATGGAATAGCAGCTGGTATAAGGAATCTTTATCTACCTCCTCAAAAATCTATGATGCTCCCATCATCCGTACCACTGATGCATCTAGTCCTCGCCGTAGTCGCAACAGCGTTATATGGTTATCCGATTCATGTGCACACCATCATTGTCTGAATGTATATGTTTCTTTTTTCTGTTATGGCATGTTTGCTTTTTTATTTTTGTAAATATAAAATGTTTGTTTTCAAATCATAAAACTGACTGGTTCTATATTACACTGTTTTATTATTATTATTTTTTTATTCTTTATTGAATATAGCTGAATAAATCAACTTTTTCAATATTCAAACAAAATTCATTTACATATTAAATACAACAGAAGGTCAAATAAAATTCAAATACATTATGATACAAAATGAAACTGAAACAACAAAGAAAAAAGAAAGCATACAAGCATAAAATGTTTAAAAATGTTGAAATCATTGGGAAGGGCCAGACTTTTGAGAGACTTGGCTAAAAAGAAAAATATATGGTAATTCATATACAATATTAAAAATCATGGAATTAGACTCATGATGCCATTCAAACCTCATTACATAATAGAAGTCTCATCATTATTTATCAATAATAATTAACCTGAATCGTGGTCAGGCCCATCCAGATTTTAACTGTTCCTATATTTTCGCACTACACCAGGCTTATAAACCCTTATAATTCTATTCCAGGGAAGACACAAAATTTAATTTCAACATAATAGCCATCAAAAAGTTATGGGTGGCGATGCAAATACTTATTGAGTTGGTAGAAAGTAGCACCGACCACCGGGTTTCAGGGGTTAATGCACTGAAATAAGACATGTGGGATTCAAAATGTTTCCTTCTCAATTCAGTTAGCGCTGGGCACTCGGTGATAATGTGTTTGAGGGTTTCTTTAACCGCCAAAACCATGCAAAAGGTACAATGATTCTCGTTTGTCGGCAACAACTTCCTTCTAACCAAAACGTCGCGAGTTGGAAACAAATTGAATCGCAGACGTAAAATGGTGGTTCTTACTTGTGGAGAAGGAGATCGATTTAGGTATGTAGCCAAGACTCCAAGACTTTTATGTTCAAAGGTCAAAGCCCCAAAATCTTTATATGACAGTCACACCATTCTCGTATTAATCCAATCTGATCTGAACAATTTCTCCTTTGCTTTAGTCGGATTAACAATAAGAGTTTCCAGAGACGGATCAGCTCTAGCTAGAATGTTATGAATCTGTGAAGTCCAATTTTTAACAAATGAGTGATCAGAGGTCAGTATGTAAGAGGATAGTATAGTCAAAATGTTATCAGGCTTTACATGAATGAGGCACTTGTGAAACAATGCACAAAGCCTCCAGTGATATTCTGCACTCATGGATGTCAGACCTAGTTCAAGTCTTAGCCAGGGGCCGGGGACACATTGAGGGAGTTGTAATACACCTCAACAGTATTTCACCTCTAGCTTTTGCAATATGCTTGGGCAGACATTTTTTTTTGGTCTCCAGACCATATAATATGGTTGGTAATACTGTTTGTCTCCAATAGGCTATAGCTGGCCTGATGGTAAACTTCCCAAATTTGTACAAAATTATTTTTGTCTGAGAAATGGCAGACATGATCTTATGGTCTAAGGACCTAGAGTGTGAATCAATGGAGGGTGAGCCATCAAACAAAATTCCTAAATAAAGATACGTTGGAACCACTTCCACCATCCTGTTATCTATTTTCCAGTCAAATTGCGATCTTCTGGAAGGCTTGGGAGCATAAACAACAACTTGTGTTTTGTTTAGATTAATTACTAGCTCATTGACTTCCAGATATTCATGTAGCGCAGAAAGTAAATTCTGGAGGCCTTTCAGTGTTTTCGAGACCAGCACCAAATCATCTGCATACCATAAGGCTTTGATGAGGGCACCATTCATTTTTGGAGAGTCTAAAACTACATGTAGAAGGGTCTGATTTACATCATGAATTAAAAAGTTGAAGATGGCAGATGCCAACACACAGCCTTGTTTCAACCCCCTAAATGTGGGTATTGCCGCAGACAATAAACCTGAAACAGATAACCGGACCATGATAGTAGTTGATGAATGCAGGGCATGTATGATATCACAAAGTGCTGCAGGACAATTGGCCAGATGTAGTTTTTCCATCAATTTGATTCTAGAAACAGAATCAAAGGCTGTGTGTAGATCAACAAAGGCAAAATAAAGGGGTTGTCTAGTTGATAGGGCTTGGGCCTTTAAAGCATTAAGGGTCAATAAATTGATGGAAGTGCCCAACCCGGCCACAAAACCCGTTTGACATGGATTCCGCTGTTTATTGCTCTCAGTCCTCTGGGAGAAATCCCGTAATACTAATCGAGCAAAGATCTTCCCTGGCGCGTCGAGCAAAGCAATTGGACGATAGCTTGCAGGGGATTCCCTGTCACCCTTTTTAAAAATTGGAACAAGTAATGAGGACTGCCATGAGGTGGGAATTTTTTTTAATCAAATAACCTGATGAAATAGATCATTCAATATCATCGCCCATTCAGATGGGTTCTGTTTGAACATTAGATCGTTTAAGCCATCAGGCCCTGCTGCACGTGAAGAAGAAGATTTCTTTCTGAGATTTTCAACTATGTTAGGTGAGCATTCCAAGCTCCACTGTTCTTGAGACACAGGAGAATACACAAAATCAGCATATTTAGTATCTGCATATAACTTCAGGAAATGTTCAAGCCTCTGTGATTCAGTTACACCACACAATTGATGAGTAAATTGGGCTTGAGTCGTTACGCTGTTAAGTAATGACCATATTTGGGCAGAATTTGTATTGCTTGCAGCAGCTAAAAAGGCTTCACCATCCTGCTGGTAGAGAATGGCCTTTCTTGCTCGACACCAATTTCGATATTTACATTTAATTGTTTGGCGACTACATTCTCGTATACTTAAAGGGAGATTAAGTGTAGCTCTTATATCTTTCCTGTAGGTGCGTCTTACTTGTTGCAGTGTTTGATCATATTGGTGCTAATGGGTCAGGGCATTGAGAAAGCTGCCAGTATAAGGAGCCAAAAGACGGGAGGATGTCAGCATAAAAATCACGCTGCGAAAAGAATAACCCTTGAGTGGCGAGATTGAGAGCATGTAAAGAGGCATCAGTCCATTTAATACACGTTCTAGCAGAATTCACACTTAGAACCTGCTTTGACCAGCGTTGTTTTAACAGTGTATGATCATGACTTCCCTGCCATTCAAAGACCAGCATGTGGTGATCACTGATAAATTGAGTCAGGACTTCCAATTTGATGGCTCTATGAAAGAGGCTATCCAAGAAAAACACGTAATCAATGATTGAGTCGGAATTGCTTCTTTTCCATGTCACCTTCGCGGGGATGTCACCTACAATTGCTCCATTGGTCATGTATAAATTATGGTCTTTGACAAAATTTAGCCATCTCACACTTTCACGCTTTTGGCAGATTGTTTTAGGTCTAATACAATTAAGATTTAAGTCCCCAACCATAATTGTGGCATTGATACACTGATCACAAGATATCAGTTCTAGTATCATAGTTAGATCTTTATAAAATTTGTCATCGGTCAACCCCAACGGATTCCGATATAGATTTATCAGTGCAAGGGATTGAGTGGAGCTAGTGATTTTGACCAGTTGAATAAAATTGCTAGGTGAGGCCCATTTAGTGATGCTTAGTCATTTACTGGTTCTTACCGCCACCAAAAGGCTGGATGTTGGTCTCCCTCTAGATGCTTTTAAAGCCGGGACCAAGATGATGTCATGGTCATCCAATACTGGAGTTGAAACAAGCCAAGTTTCCTGTAGGGCTACGATATCATACTTGTTAATATTTGAGGTTGAGGACCATTGGAGATGAGAGTGGCCTCTAGTGTTCCAAGAAACCAAAGAATACGTTTCTTGAGGACATTCTGTTAATGGTTATGCTTGGGGAGTGCCAGATGTGGACTTGGAGGGAATTATTACTGGCCCACAGTATGAACATGTACACACTGCAGGGCCTTTAGGAACAGGGTTTGAGAGATGAGATAAGTCACACTCTTTAGCCTCCGCTATTAGACGTTCGGGATCCTGGGCAATCAAGAAACCCATTTTAAAAAGTTCCATTTTCTACTTCCAAATCGAGTTCAAGACTAGCCCAGATTTGATCCACAAACGAACAATTGCAAGGTTTTGGTCACGCACAAATTCGACTTGGTCGATATCACTTGAAGCAATATCCTGCAAATTGCTCACATCCCCAAAAATGTTTAAAATACTTGCCCTACATAGATCATATTGTTCGTAGGGAGCCTCTCTACATTTGAGGATCAGAGAGTGACAATTAGCAAAGGAATTGCTACACGTCTGTTTGCGATTTCGTAAACCCGTCTTTTTAATTGCGGGTGTTGATGATTGGTTATCTTTTTTCAATTCAGGGGCAAAGCTGACTTTCTTCCAAGCACTAGGCAGCTCATTTGATGGATTATGATCAGGCCCCATTTTGTTAATGTTAGAAGAGACTGAAGGCGTGTTTGCCTGAGGGCTAGGATTTGACCCACTTAGGAAATTGGCAGTAGGGCAAGATACAGCACGCTCAGTTAAATAGGCCTCTACAGACGCCTTTATAGAAATTAGTCGCTCTTGAAAGTCAAGTTTGTTTGCAGAAGGCCCCGACACCGGACAACCCAAGGCGACTTGTCCATTTGAGGAAAAGAATGATTCCTAAGCATAGGCCGATCAATTAAATCTATGATCTCCGTTAAAGGGGCATACTCGATTGGATGGCTAGATGGAGCTAAGCTCAGAGAGGAGATCGGCCTATCAATAGGAATAGTGGGAGGATTGAGTTGAATTCTTGCTGAGGAGGGTAGAGACATACTTGTTGGAATGAGAGGGGGGCACGAAGGTGCTGGAATTTGCAGTGCTGCCTGCGGTTGGCATGCCGCACCAACCTTCTTTCTGGGCACAACTTTAGCCTTTGATTTGATCACTCTTGCACCCCGAACATTTGATGCTCTTTGCATAGTAAAATTAGACTGTCTGGCAGCATAGGTACTTTTTTTTGGGCTGCTCTCTAGATTAATCCAAGAATCATTGATAGTCAAGAAATCAAGAAGGGGGGACGTAACAGGACGAATAATGTTAGAAAAAGCAGGTAATACTGGGTTTAAGCTGAGCGGGCCCTTATCCCCATGTATTTCAATAATAGGGTGATCAGAGCCCACCGCCACATCTACCTTACAAATGGACTTTGGTATACTCAAAGAGGTGTCAGGCAATTTCACAAACCCTTCAGCCAACTGTTTTATTTGGGAAGCTTGTGATGATATTTTTTGATCAAGAGACTCAAATAATTTATATAAGCTGGATAGTGTTGTATTTACAGCTGCTAAAGTGATTTCAATTAGTGCCAGGTTTTCCATTGGGTTTGCAGAGGTGTCAATCGGCAAACAGCGCCGAGGTGTAGGTAATAAGAAGGAATCATGAATGGAGCGGATGGTAGAACCCATGATACTTTGAATTGCTTCTTCACACGGATGATCCTCATGAGATCTACTTAAGTTCCCGTCACTTGCATGTATAGAAATATTAGAAACATCAGACACATCAGACACCTGAGCAGAATCTTCAATCACTGTAGCTAGAGAACGTACCTTAGGCAAAACAACTCTCACTTCCTGACACACTGAATCAGATTGAGCATTGGCCAAAATAGTGGCATCCGATACAATGGGAAGGCAGCTCAAATTTCCTGTACCTGTACTCACAGAATTAGGCATTGTTGGGTCAGAGATCTGCGGCATGGTAGAAGATTCACCTGGCATACATTCCTTGCGTTTAGCGCAGAAGGTACGAATGTCTTTGTTAGCCAGGGGGGTTCTTAAAATTGGAGTCAAAGTGATTGATTTTTTTGAAATACGGGATAGTTTCTTTTGTTTAGGAGTTGTTAAGGAGGTGATGAGTGAGGCGCTCAGAGCATCGGGCATGTTGGTTTTTAGAGTATTAGGGCAAAAGCGCATAAATATTCCTTTCTTAATGATTAAGGCGGAGAACAAAGCAAGCCCCCAGTCACAATTGCTCAATAAATTGCTCTCCCACTCTTTGCTCACATCACTGCGGCGAAACGGCAAAGCAGGACTTTACCGCGACTTTATCCAGTGCGCGCGCGCAGTGCCCGCGCGTTCACAGTTTTATAGTGCCGCCCACACTTCTCACAGTGCTGCCTGAAGAAAGGAAATTAATGTTAAAATAGGTCTGTACATACTCGGTGTAAACGTAATATGTAAACGTGGGTGCTTGTGCACAAGTTCACCTTCTGGTAGCTGTAATATAGTCCACAGTTCAAAAGCGCCGCAGTAAAATTGAATCCACAGGAACAGGAGTGCAGCGTATAGCGGCAAAGCAGGACTTTATCGGGACTTTCTCCAGTGCGTGTCACTGTATTATTTAATATGTATAATAACACACACTGCTTGTTGAATTTAAAAAAAAGTTAATTTATTGATACATGTTTCACTAGATAGATAACCTGCATTTACATTTTCGATACACTGTGAACATTTTGCGATAGCTATACACATTAGGTAACTTCTTGTTAATGAATCTGGCCACTATTTGATCATATTGATTGCGATTGTTCGAATACATTTTCAAAACAGCAGACAGCGATCTCCATTCAGACATTTGACTGACAAAGATTATACAGTGCTGACCACAGGTCACGGCTTTAGAGTCTTGAACCGGCACAATGGTATAATGTAAATACTTTGTGAGGCTTTTCACATAGTCTGTTAAAACCCTGGCGGATATGGGGTGTTGCGGGAAGTGTGCCAAACTGTCAAACACTGTTAGCACATCCCCCGCCAACCACAAAGCTATCCAATGTATTCCATCACTGGCCTGCAGATCAGTATTCACCATCAGGCTAACTAGGTAGGCACTTGGGACATGTATCGCTGACATACATACTGTGAAATGTTTTCTGAGCTTGTATTTGCTTATGCAAAAATCCTTTTATATGTAGAGTATCCATTGAATATCAAAAAGTATCTTTCTCTGTGCCTTGATCTCGAGAACACTATCTAAAACACTACATTCTAGAAGCAAGTGCATGTTGGTTAGGTTTCTTTCAAACTTTATTTCAGCACATAGGTTTCTGCTCCTCAGGAGGTTGAAATGACCTGCTGTTGAGTTGCAAGGTCTTAGATCGAAGACCAGTAGGTTATAGCCAAGAGCATACTCGTTGCATGTGATTGAGACTGTTGTATCACACATGTGCTTCCCATGACATTCCCTGATTATGTTCGGAACTCCAAAGTTCAGAGCGTATGCCATGGCAGGGATCAGGACACCATCCTTACGCAGTGCTGCATAGGTGGCACTAGAGAGCCAGACAGAGTGTGGCGGTCCCCATGTGAGTTCTGAATACCATCCTGTATTAATCCTGATTAACTGAGGCATTTGGGCTGGCCTGAGTTTCCCAGGGGTGCTCACGGCTGTTTGTAGGTGGTGGCATACTGGTAGCAGAGTTTATGGTCGATCCGTGGGCTGGGAGCTTCTGCTGAGCCTGATTACGTACAGAGGCCCGTGGGCGGTGCGGGCCGGAGGGACGGCACGTGGAGGGTTCGGTGGCTGGCCGGGGGTGAGCCCTGCCGGGCTGGCAGGAGGCTGCATATTGGAAGACAGTGGGTGGCTGGGGCCTGATGCTGCACAGCTGATCCTGTTGGGAGAAACTGGAGCGCAGGGTCCCTGCAGTCGAATACCCACGCTGGTGGGGTAGGGTGCAGCACATTGTCAGTTCACTGGCAGTGCAGGCTGCAACAGATTAGCCCAGATTGTGGTTGGACGTCTGTGGCAGGTTGGTGTGGTGCTGCCAAAGCCTCCCCCTTTCCTGTGCTTTGAGAGGCAGTTTATCTGCAGTGAGATGGCTGCTACGCCCACACCAGTCACCTGATAGCGGCGCCCACCTCAGCCCACACTGTATTGGCAGGAGTACTGAATTTATGGTGGAGAAGTGAGCAGATCCTGTATTCATCAGCAGCTATCACCTCGATGGCTAAGCTGACCCATGGGGTCACAGAGGGGGCTGCTGGTATTGTGGACCAAGGCTTTGCCAGATTATTGACCCAGGGGGTGGCTGAGGGCTGGCTGTAGGTTGCCTGGACTGCATTGAACCGCCCCATTGAGACCATGTTGCTTGCAGGTGGTGGACCACCCATGGGCAGGTTACATTGGACTTCCATATCGCTCTGCACGCTTGCTTTGAGGACTGGGGGAGGTCTCCTGGGCCTGGACTATGGTTGACCCTGTAGACCTGAGATGGGGAAAATGGATAATCTTCAGAAGAAGCTCTCCTTCGAGCAGGGTCAGAGCCTTGTTGCAGCAGCCATGTCCTGGACTGATCTAGATGACATGGCCCAGGAACTGGACTCATGCATCACAGTGATCCTGCTGCAGCTGAAGGTTGTCATAGGCGGCTTGGACTCCAAGTTAGACTCTCTCTCATCCAAGGTGGATATGCTGCGACACCGCTTGGATAAATATAACGTCCGCCTTGACAAGGTAGAGCATAGAGTGTCGGGTCTCGAGGACAACACGACATCATTGGTGAAAATGGTGTCAGCATTGCAAGTCCAGTTTAAATTAGTCTCAGCTGAGAACGAAGATCTGAAAGGTCGGGCCCGCAGGAATAACATTAGGCTGATTGGTATGAGATAATTCCAGGGCTAGTATAGGATGGAAGAATTCATAGAATCTCTCTGCAAAACAATGTTTGGTGGAAATTATCTATCTCCTCTGTTTTTGGTAGAGAGGGCACATAAGTCCCCGCAAGGAGGCCAGTGCCGGGGGCTCACCCGCGACCCATTATAGGGCGCCTCCTAAATTATAGGGATCTTGACACCATTCTTCAGTTGGCTTGGCAGAAAGGGGATTACAATATTTATTATTATTTATGTATTTCTTTCTTTCTTTCTTTATTTATTTGCGTATTTCTTATGCACGGCAGCCTGTAGGCATCAGGACGTGGAGGAGACAGATTAATAAGAGATGAGAGAAAGTGACAGCGGGTGGTAGCAGTTCATAAGGCAGATATAACTACTTAAGAGAATAAAATGGTCTTTAGGTTTTTTTTAAGGCAGTCAACGTTCCTTCACAGTGCAGATTTATAAGTAATTTGTTCCATGCCAAGGCAGCCTTCACAGGATAGTACCGTTCTTTTCCCCTTCGCACGTCTGAATCTAGGGCATGTTAGTCGCATAGAGTGTTTCGATCTAGTAGTCCTAGTGGAGTTCTGAATGGCTCTTTCAAATATTTGGGTGCATCTTCAAACAGAAATTTATGGGTCATGGTTTTGATTTTAAATTCTATTCTGGCTTCTACAAGGAGTCAGTGCAGTTTCCCTCTATGCAGTGATATGTGCTCATGTTTCAGGACTTTTTTTATGACTCTAACAGCGTCAATCTGGAAAATCTGCAGCTTTTTGACACATGATTTGCTGGCTCCTCCTAGCAAGGCGTTATAATAAAACAGCATTGACGTGATTAAGGCTCTGACCAGGGTGATGCAGTTTATGTTGGAGATGAAAAGTTTCACTAGGCGCAGAAGCCTTAAGTAGTCCTGCACGTTTTTCATAACATTCGCAAATTGGGCATCTGCATTAAGTGATGCCTCAATTATAACACCAAGTGTTTTTACTTTGCAAACTGTTTTTATAGAATGTTGGTCTATGGAAAAATGTGCACAGGCTGTTCCTAGTTCTTCTCTTGCTTGGGCTGATCCAAAGACAAGGAGTTCAGTCTTCTTGCTATTAAGAGATAGCCTAATTTCTGCCATCCATGTCCGTATTTTTTCATATACGGGCGCAATGAAGCATGCATTTTTTTGCATAATCTCCACTCAGCCTAAAGATACGGTAAGTGTTGTCAGAATAATTAGTAAAGTGGACCCCAATAGAATTTAAGATCGAAAATCTGGATTCGAAAAAGCATTTCCCCAGACAAAATTGGACATCCTGTTGCTAAGAAATGCCAACCATTCAACTGTGTTTGCAGAACAGTTGCCGATTTCCTCGATTCTCATTAGGAGTTTAGAATCATCTATGAGTTCAAAGGCCGCTGAGAAATCTAAAAGCATCAGCTGCCCCTATTTGCATTCATCCATGATGTCCAACATTTCCATTTGCAGATAAAGCATTGTGGTCTCCGTCTCATGTGAAGTCCTAAAGCCTGATTGTCGTTGGTGTAAAATGCCTGACTTCTCCAGATGTTCTGGAATTGGGTAGCAGGTACTTTGTCAACTATTTTCAACAAAATAGGAACATTAGTGATGGGTCTAAAATTGGACTAAGCTGCAGTATCCAGGTCAGGTTTTTTAGTAGTGTGGTGAAAGATCAGGCACATCGTTATCAGAGAATGAGGCATTTATAAAACGAGTCAGGAAAGATGCAAAAATATCTGGCTGTTCTAAAACAATTTTAGAAGGAAGGACATCTGTTTTGCAAGTTGTAGGGTGCATTTCCTTAAGGGTTTTGATGACGGCGTCCACAATAATAGCTTTGAACGAAAAAGGAGGAATTTTTGTAGCTTTGAATTCAAAGACAAAACTTTGGGAGGTCGTTTTTTCATTAACTTTTTTCCTATTAGCAATGCTGTACTGTGCTTTATAAATTTTGTCAGCAAAGTCTTTCTGCACTTCCTCTCAGTCTAAATTGTGAGGAGTAATTTGTTTTGTCTGAGCTTTAGGTTTTTCTAATGTCCTGCGGATCTTAAATAGTTTCTTAGTATTATTTGCAGAACTCGAGATTCGAGAGTCAAAGAAGCCATTTTTTGCGAGAAAGATTTCTATCCAGTAGTTTCTCTCAATGTATTTCCATTTCTCTTTGCTCTCCTGAGATTGCGTTTTTATCCATAAGCGTTCAGCCTTCCTCTTTTCTTGCTTCAGAGAGGCGAGATGCAGAGTATACCATTTTTGGTTATTTTCTCTTTCCCTGAATTTCTTCTCTTTCAGAGGTGCTACCTGGTTTAGCATCTTGTGAGTACATTGAAAATAACTAGATGCCAGTGAAAGGATGAATCTTGATTATATGTAGCGGTCATCAGCTCATTCACGCATATCTGCAAGTCATTAGATTTAATTTTATTAAAATGTCTACTTGTTACTTTTTGTAGGTTGTTAATCCCAGGGGCAGCCTTTTTCGGGAGAATAGTGTCAAAGGTCACAGTGTGATGATCTGACCAGATACATGGTTTGATGTGGAGCATTTGAGGTGTAAGTTTCTAGCAGCAACCCTGTTGAGGGCATTACCATGTGTGTGTGTGTGTGTTGGTTCTTTACTCAGTATAGAAAAATCATGGCTATGAAATAATTGCTCCAATTCAGTTGCTTCTAGGTCTTTAGGATTCCCTAACCATGTTTTGAAGTCACAAAGTATAATAGTGTGGCTATGGGGTTTATTGAAATTCAATAAGATGTCGATATCTCCTCAAGGAACATGGACATCTCAGTTGGTGGGCGGTAAATCAGGATATGGTTTAGACAATCATTGGGGTTAATTATAGCTTTCATATGTATAATTTCAAATCCGGTGCATGTAATATGTGCCCGCAAAAAATCCCCTTTTTAGCTATAATTGCCACTCCTCTGTCACTTTCTCTGAGTTGTGCATGGAATGTCTATCCATCAGGAGTAGTACAGTTGATGTTGGGCCCACTAGAGTCTCTGAGTCACGTTTCAGTGACGCACATAATATTTATTTGTTCATCCAAGACGTGATCAGAGATATTAATAGCATGTTTATCCAGGAACCTAGTGTTTAGTAGTCATATCTTAATGGGTTGTCCCTCCTTAGCCTGGAGTTCACATGGAATGGTTATGTCCTCCATAGTAAAATCGAATTTATTTGATGAGGGGGTATCAAGCGCATAATTACTTCACTTAGTCTGATGTAATATTTATAGTATTACTCATAATACTCATGAATTTTAAGGAGCTCTGCCAATTGCAGAGAAATGGCTCGATGCCCCGTTTAGGCAGAAGTTGACTAACCCGTAGACCAGGTCGCAAAGGATGAAAGCCTTCCGTGGCAGCACAACCGCACAGAAAGAGCCAGAGAACGTTATGACTGTGATAAATTGCAGCAGTTTCTAGAATTTTTGCCAAATGCCCAAGATTCCAGGAGATAATTTGCGGGAGTGAATTGCAGACTACGTAACAATGATATCCGGTATTCCATGCTTTTACCCGCTAAGCTTCAAATCCAACTTGAGGGGAAAACTAATTTCTTCATGACTGGAATCTGTCATCAGTTTTCTTGAAGGAGTGGGTAGGGCGGCTCACCGAAACAACTCACGGCTCAGTGACGGTGCTAGGAACCACTGCTTGGAGGGTCAGGTGTACCCCTGAATGACTAATGGAGCTGAGTTGATCTGCACGGTGGATGCTGCCATGTTGGATCCGCCAGCCATGGGCTGGCCTGTCTAGCGGGCTTGGGAAACTCAATGGCCCTCATTACGACCCTGGCGGAAATCGAAAAACGATGGCGGAAATGCAATACCGCCATCGAATAGCGCTCGGTGCGACTATGACCCGTCACCGCAAAGTACAAAGCCATTAGCGACACCGTAGTGAACGCCAACGCTAACTGCACCAAGCACGCGCGCGCGCGCCATGCCAAACCGTAAACACCACCATGGCGCAAGGGTACGCGAATTCCGACCCTAGCGGACATGTACCTAACGCCATCAAGCATGGCGGAATGTACCATTCCGCCATGGTGAGAAGTACGGCATCGCGAATCAACAGTAAACGGCCCCACTGAGTGCCTGTACACCGCTCCCTGCCCACAAAGTACAACTCCCCGTAGGTGCAATGAAGTCACAATGCAACCAGTGAAATGTACAAGTCACCCATGCATGCCAACGAACAAATGAAACACAAGAGGGGCCAATGGGAGCTGCAGGGCACAGATGGCACGAATACAGAAGCCATCCCAATGGACATGACCACAGTCCCCCACCAAGAAACGCACGCAAACACAGGCACCTGTGACCAGCAATATTCCGAAAATCACATCATTCCACCAGTCCACCTGGCTGATCGGCATCTGTTACACAAAACCCAATCCCCCGCCCCTGAGCATGACAACATTGGCAGCCCCCATCCCTGACCTCACGGGCTTCGTAGGCAAACGCGCCCAGTACAGTACCACGCAACTAAACTCCGAAGCTGGAACCCAATGCAGATCTCCTCACAATACATCGCTCCCCAAATAGGAATATGCCACATCACTTGCAAAGAAGAACGCTACACGGGCCAAATCAGAATAGAAATTTAATGCACAACAAAATCACCAAGCCCATACAGCCATCAGGCCATGAACTCCAAAACACATTTCACCATTGTGGGCTGCATCCGCAAGAAATGACCAGCCACTACTTGTGTGACGCCATGTTCCATCATGGTACACAGAGCCACATTCACGTACGAAAAGGCAACATGGAAGCGCACAGAACCGCAGGGCCGTCCCAATGGGGAGGCACTAGTCCAGCTGAAAGGCCGAAATGTTGCTCCAAGCCACCAGTACTGCGTAAGGGCATGTGGCCCATTGGCGATCGTCCCATAAGATCGTAATGCTGCTCCACTGATTAACACGAAGCAGCAGGTGTCGGGAGTAAAACCCATCTGCAGGAGTGGCATACAGATGGCAGTGGCAAAAGGGGAGGAGATACCTGTCAACCAAAAGAAAAGAAAAAGAACAGAATGGCCATCAGAACTACATTCCAACAACTCACTTCAATGATCACACTAAATCCACAGCCATATGCATGCTAGCCCACTCCAAAGGTTCATCACCACCCAAAAACCACTTGCGACTCATAACTATCTATATCGAGGTGTAAATACCATCACAAACGAGTGTACCTGTGCATGCGTCTGTCAAAACAGAATCCATCAGATGGGATTGGTAACGTGCATGGACACAAGTGTCTGAGGGCGCGTCGAGACAGGGAGGGCTCAACAAGGCCAGATAGACGATGGTCCCACTATGGCAGCCCTGCATCACATAGCGTAGGGGAGGCGGATAGATCCCAAGAAGCCCTGTACATGGCAAACTCTGTATCAAATCACCTGCCCATGCATCCATTCATCATTCCCTCATCCCGGGATTAAAACGCCTGAATATTTACTCACATAACATTAGAAATATCCATTGAGTCTGTGCGTTATGCAGCCTGCAAAATCCACAGTGCCCCAGCCCGTAATTCCAGTGTTGTGAAGTAACATGTATTTGGGAGCGTCCGGCCTCATCGCCCACGTCGCTATTGCGCATCCCAAACTATTCATATCAATCATTGCTTCCTCGCCATGGCCCCTGTCTCAAGGACATTGAACAATAGAACGTTATATTTGCAGTCAGACCTGTGGGCATTTCCTCGCCGCTAGCTGAAAACCGAAAGCGCCGCCCTTCGAATTCCTCATTTGCAACATCACGTCGAAGAGGCATCTGTGGCCGTTTGGAATCACTAATTAATCCATCGAGTGCGGCTGTGTGTGAAAATGGCAACTGCCTTCACCCACAAATGGGACGCCCCGCCCGTCGTTGCAACTCGGTACAGTGATGCATGAGGGCCCACCGTTACTCGAGTACTACGTTCCACTGACCCTTCACAAGTCTGTTCGGGACTGCACAGATAGTATGTGAAACAATGGGACCATAGCCGAATGTACATATCAACAAATGTTACACGGCCATCGGGTACAAATACATGATTGCAATAGCAAGATGCCATTCCTCGAATTGCAGCGTTGTGTGCGGCACGTGCTCGGCCAAAGGGGAGAGCAGTTTGCCCAGGTGGAATGAATCACCACAGGTGGAGGCCATACAGCCTGAAAACACATAAATTGCACACCCAGTCTCCTCCCACAACCACACCGAAATGCTACCGGCAGGACTCGCGATGTTGGCCCTGGGGGACATGATAGCACTGCAAGTACTCCAACTCCAAGAAGAAGACGAACACCAACTACAACCGGCCGCACGGAGGAGACGCAGGAGGAGGAGGAGGGCAAGGCAGGGCCAGCAAGGGCCGCCAGCACAGCCACTACCACCACGCAGGCAGCCCGCAATCCCACGCCTCCGAGCACATCCGTTCAACCTCACTGATGAGCAGATCCACACCCTCTACCGTCTGGACCGGGACACCATAGCCGCCATTGTGGACATGACACAGGCTGACCTTGTCAGCATGATAGATAGCCCAACCGCCATCCCACCCCTACTGAAGGTGGTGTCTGTACTCCACTTCCTGGCCACAGGCACCTACCAGCACACAGTCGGACAGTTGCATGGCATTTCTCTGCCACTGTTCTCACGGACACTATTGCAAGTGCTCGATGCCCTCCTGCAGCACGCAGACGACTACATCTCCCTACCACGCTCGGAGCAGGAAATTACCAACACAAAAGTGGGATTCCATGCACTTGCCGGCATACCGGGTTGCATTGGTGCCATCGACTGCACCCATGTGGAATTGGTCGTCCCACATGCCATGGAGGCCCAGTACCGCAACCGAAAACAATTTCATTCTCTGAATGTACAAATGGTGTGTGACTCCAACAGGATCATTACACATTGTTGTGCCAGATTCCCTGGATCAACCCATGATTCTATGGTCTTGAGGAACTCTACAATACCACGCTACATGGAGCGACACGCAGGGAACAGATCCTGGCTACTCGGTGAGTCACATTACATGCATGATAATGTGGGGTATGTGATTCGGCAATGACCTGGCAGGAAGGGGGGGGGGGGCGTACGTAGCAATGGCATTCCACATCATACGTTTATCGTCCACATACAGGTGATGCTGGATATCCACTGAAGAGATGGCTCCTCACACCAGTCCGGAACCCACGGGACCAGCATGAGGAGGACTACAACCATGCCCACTCACGTACCCGTGTAGTCATCGAACAGGCATTCGGCCTACTGAAGGGTCGTTTCCGCTGCCTCAGCAGGTCTGGCGGGGCACTCCTGTACCGCCATGAGAAGGTTGCAAAGATGGTGATGGCATGTGTCATGCTCCACAACATGTGCGTACGTAGAAATGTGCCCATGCCCCCTGACGCAGAACTGCAAGCACCTGATGATGGTCATGATGAGGGTGGGGATGTGGCAGCACCTCAAGGAGTCTGCGAGGCACCGGAGGGCCGTGACATTCGTCAGCATCTCATTGATGTATGCTTCTAGCACTCACGCCTGGTGGCTGATACATGGACACGGGACTCGTGGCACTGTGTGTGTCTGGGACATGCACGATATGGACTGTACGCCTATGATGGCATAGTACACAAAGATCAATGTCCACACATCTCATTGGTTGATCGTGCACTGTTTATGGCATATGTGATATCATATTGAACACCCTATCGACCCGCCACCCAAGTGAGCCCAACACACCCCCTCCACCCTCCTACCTCCCCCCCGAACACCAGTGTCCAAAGATGCTCATTGTCAGTGGGCAGTCGCTATTGCAAGCCCCCTCTGCGGGTATCAGGGGCACCCCTGCCTGTGGAGCGCAGGTTCCTCCCAGATCTACGTTGGGGGCTGCCCTGGACGGAACTTGCAACGGATGATGTCTCTGCCTGCTCACGTCCATGCATGTCCCTAAGGGTTTGCGAGAGCTCAGTGAGCACACGGCGCACTGCGGCAAGTTCGGCACATACGTCTTTGGACGTCGCATGCAGTTCCCCCCTCAGGCTCTCGGTGCTTCTCTCCATTTGTACTCTCAGGCTCTCGGTGCTACTCTCCATTTGTGCCCTTAGTGTCTCTGTACTTCTCTCCATTTCTGCCCTAAGTGTCTCAGTTGATGTTTCTATGTCTGCCTTAGTGCCCCCACATTCATCGGCATGGTCCTTGAGGAGCGTGGCCAGTTGCTGCTGTTGCACGATTAACTGGTCGAGGGACTGTTGCCTCTGCTGGGCCATGGCCATTTGCGGGGGTGTCACAGAGGGGCTGTTGTCCTCATGTTGCCTTGCCACAGGGCTTGTGGGGGATGGCCAGTCGTCGTCTTGTGGGTGCCCCTGCGTGGTATCCTCATGTTGTACGGGATGGGACAGACAGGGGGATTGGGACAGGTCATGGATGGATCTGACTTCGACATCCCCGTCTTCTGTGTCGGAGCATGCTGCCATCAATGGGGTGTCACCTATGGTGCTGCTGCCACCAGAGGCAGTGCCTTCTGTGGCATCCGTTGGGGGGACCTGTGGTGGTGTGGGCATGCTGGCTGCTGGGGTGCCTGTTGATGTTCCCTCCTCTGTGCTGCCACCTGATTTGTGCTGCTGCCGTGTCTTGATGCGTGCAGCTGAGGTGGAAGGTCTTTGCCCGTTGGTCTTGGCCCTCTTTGCAGGTGTGCTGGTAGGGGTGTCCTGATGCTCGTCGTTTGGATCGGACCCTGTGGTGGAGTAAAGGAGGGCGAGGGTTATTAATGGGTCTGTGGGTATTGGAATGGCATTGTATCACATGCATTGGGGTGGTACCTGAGGGTGATTTGGGTCGGGGCCTTGGAGGTGCTTTCATTTGTGTGTGGAGTGAGGGTGCAGTTGTTTGGCAGCCTGCAGTTAGGGTGTGCCTGCTGCACGTGTAGTGCGTTTTTTAGGGGTTTTTAATTATTTATGTATTTATTGTGGGTTTTAACGTGCGCTATCAGGCCGATGTGTGTGGACGTTCTCCTGGACATGTGTTTCTGTTGCACTATGTGGACACATGGTACCTCACATGATTGGACATTGTGGATTTGGCATTGTTTTATTTGGCCCACCTACCTGAATCTTCGGATGTCTGCACTCCTTTCTCCATCCCTCCGACTCCCTCTATGCTCTCCATTCCGATGGTGGAGGCACAGATTTCTTCCCAGGGGGTCAACTTGATGGGTGAATCAGGGCCTCCCCCGGTGGCTGTGGCAATGTTGCGGTTGGCAGAGAGTATGCTGCGAACGCGTATCCGCAGGTCGTCCCATCGCTTTCGGCATTGCTGTGGGGTGCGGGGTGCGGTCCCCACAGCACTTACCCGCTGTGCCACCAGAGCCCATATGGCCTTCTTGTTTGCAAGTGCCGTCCTGGTCATTTGCGTGGAGAAGACGACGGCAGCATTCTCCTGGAGGGTCTCTGTTAGCACGGTGAGTTCCTCACGGGAGAAGTGGACCTGCCGCTTGCGGTCGCACGCTTTCTTCGCTACTTTTCCCATTTTTCTTGGTTTCGCTAGGGTGGATGACGGGTTGGGGTGTGTCTCTGGGTAGTGTTTTTAGTGGTTGTGTGGTTTTAGTGGTTTTATAGGTGTACGGCGGGATGTTTCCCATTCCGGGCCCATGTTTTAACTTCCGTTTCCGTATATTTCCGGTCACCGTACTTTCCGGTAGGCGCACACTGCGGGGTCCGCTGTGATGGGTGGCGGTATTGCACCTAGGGCGCCGTACGGCGGCGGTGTGGGCCGTTTTGGGGTCATTTCCGCCATCGCGGACTTTGCACTTCCGCCATGCCGTGGTGCTCGTGCCCGATGGGTCGGAATGGGCCGCACTTTGCTCCATCGTGCAATGGAGGAAACGCTATTTACGCTGTGGCGGTCCGGTCAGTCACTTTCCGCCAGGGTCGTAATGAGGGCCAATGACACAACAACTTCTTGTTCATCCTGTGTTGGTTTGGGCTGGCTTACACTGGGTTTGGCACTAATGCCCTGTGCACGGCTTTGTTCATGCTGTCGAATATTGGAAAGGGGGGCATTTTGGGCAAATTGGGGTAGCTCGAGGGGGTGGAGATAGAGGGGTTCCTGTGGGGGAGGAGTTGTTATGTTTGTTTGAAGTACCGAGAATACGTGGATGAAAACTGTATAGGGTCTTTATTGATCACACAAAACTCCTCAGGCCCGGGGTGAATGTGCTAGATGGGGTGGCTGCGATGAAACTCGGCCTTAAACTTCAGAGCGATAACATGGAACATTAGAGGGGGCGATCTGCCAGGTCGGATGCACAAAATTCTCCTGTACATGCAGCGGCATAGAGTCAGACTTGCTTTCCTGCAGGAGACGCATCTTACACCAGGCAGGGAAGGCAGGTGGGCGACACCAGGGGGCTATCATAGGTACTACTTCTCACACCCTGCTTAATGTAGGGGCGTAAGGATTCTTATTCACCACTCTCTTTAATTCCACTTCTCAGTGATAGTTAGAGACCAGGAAAGGAGAGCTTTACTGATCAAGGGGTTCCTGATCATCACATACGCCCCTAACACTGATGATTCGAGCTTCTTTGACTGGGTGTCTGTGAAGTTTGCTGACTGCAAGGGTGTCACCATAATCTGGGGGGGATCTAAACACAGTGCTACATATGACTATGAACTGATCCAACACAAGCACACAGCCACAGTCCAAAATGAGTGTGTGAGTGGTCGACATTTGTACTACATACAGGCTGGTCGACGTCTGGTGATTACGGCACCTGATGGAGCAAGGCTACACCTTTCACTCATGGGTGTATGGCTCGGCCACCCATATAGACTACTTGTTCATTACCGGGGTCCAGGGAGTTTAGATATGACAGTGTGAAATCCTTCCCAGTCTTCCTGGAGTGCTCTGTTACAGTTAGGACGATTGGCATGAGACCCTGGAGGTTTAAATCAGAGGCCCTTAACAATGAAGTTTTCCATAGGGAGATCCGGGAAGAGATCTCTAACTTTATTGGCCACAATGTGGGCGCGTTCACAGTTTTATAGTGCCGCCCACACTTCTCACAGTGCTGCATGAAGAAAGGAAAATAATGTTAAAATAAGTCCGTACATACTCGGTGTAAACGTCATATGTAAATGTGGGTGCTTGTGCACAAGTTCACCTTCTGGTAGCTGTAGTATTGTCCACAGTTCAAAAGCACCACAGTAAAATTGAATCCACAGGAACAGGAGTGCAGCGTATAGCGGCAAAGAGGGACTTTACCAGGACTTTCTCCAGTGCGTGCCACTGTCTTATTTAATATGTATAATAACACACACTGCTTGTTGAATTTAAAAAAAAGTTATTTTATTGATACGTGTTTCACTAGATAGATTACCCGCATTTACATTTTCGATACACTGTGAACATTTTGCGATAGCTATACACATTAGGTAACTTCTTGTTAATGAATCTGGCCACTATTTGATCATATTGATTGCGATTGTTCGAATACATTTTCAAAACAGCAGACAGCGATCTCCATTCAGACATTTGACTGACAAAGATTATATAGTGCTGACCACAGGTCACGGCTTTAGAGTCTTGAACCGGCACAATGGTATAATGTAAATACTTTGTGAGGCTTTTCACATAATCTGTTAAAACTCTGGCGGATATGGGGTGTTGCGGGAAGTGCGCCAAACTGTCAAACACTGTTAGCACATCCCCCTCCAACCACAAAGCTATCCAATGTATTCCATCACTGGCCTGCAGATCAGTATTCACCATCAGGCTAACTGAACGATTTCTAGGTAGGCACTTGGGACATGTATCGCTGACATACATACTGTGAAATGTTTTCTGAGCTTGTATTTGCTTATGCAAAAATCCTTTTATCTGTAGAGTATCCATTGAATATCAAAAAGTATCTTTCTTTGTTCCTTGATCTCGAGAACACTATCTAAAACATTACATTCTAGAAGCAAGTGCATGATGGTTAGGTTTCTTTCAAACTTTATTTCATCACATAGGTTTCTGCTCCTCAGGAGGTTGAAATGACCTGCTGTTGTGTTGCAAGGTCTTAGATCGAAGACCAGTAGGTTATAGCCAAGAGCATACTCGTTGCATGTGATTGAGACTGTTGCATCACACATGTGCTTCCCATGACATTCCCTGATTATGTTCGGAACTCCAAAGTTCAGAGCGTATGCCATGGCAGGGATCAGGACACCATCCATCCAGTGCTGCATAGGTGGCACTAGAGAGCCAGACAGAGTGTGGCGGTCCCCATGTGAGCTCTGAATACCATCCCATATTAATCCTGATTCACTGAGGCATTTGGGCTGGCCTGAGTTTCCCAGGGGTGCTCACGGCTGTTTGTAGGTCGTGGCATACTGGTAGCAGAGTTTCTGGTCGATCCGTGGGCTGGGAGCTTCTGCTGGGCCTGATTACGTACAGGGGCCCTTGGACGGTGCGGGCCGGAGGGACGGCACGTGGAGGGTTCGGTGGCTGGCCGGGAGTGAGCCCTGCCGGGCTGGCAGGAGGCTGCATATTGGAAGACAGTGGGTGGCTGGGGCCTGATGCTGCACAGCTGATCCTGTTGGGAGAAACTGTAGCGCAGGGTCCCTGCAGTCGAATGCCCACGCTGGTGGCGTAGGGTGCAGCACATTGTCAGTTCACTGGCAGTGCAGGCTGCGACAGATTAACCCAGATTGCGGTTGGACGTCTGTGGCAGGTTGGTGTGGTGCTGCCAATGCCTCCCCCTTTCCTGTGCTTTGAGAGGCAGTTTATCTGCAGTGAGATGGCTGCTATGCCCACACCAGTCACCTGATAGCGGCGCCCACCTCAGCCCACACTGTATTGGCAGGAGTACTGAATTTATGGTGGAGAAGTGAGCAGATCCTGTATTCATCAGCAGCTATCACCTCGATGGCTAAGCTGACCCATGGGGTCACAGAGGGGGCTGCTGGTATTGTGGACCAAGGCTTCGCCAGATTATTGACCCAGGGGGTGGCTGAGGGCTGGCTGTAGGTTGGCTGGACTGCATTGAACCGCCCCATTGAGACCATGTTGCTTGCACTGTGGTGGACCACCCATGGGCAGGTTACATTGGACTTCCATATCGCTCTGCACGCTTGCTTTGAGGACTGGGGGAGGTCTCCTGGGCCTGGAGTATGGTTGACCATCTAGGCCTGAGATGGGGAAAATGGATAATCTTCAGAAGAAGCTCTCCTTCGAGCAGGGTCAGAGCCTTGTTGCAGCCAGGTCCCGGACTGACCTAGATGACATGGCCCAGGAACTGGACTCATGCATCAAGGTGATCCTGCTGCAGCTGAAGGTTGTCATAGGCGGCTTGGACTCCAAGTTAGACTCTCTCTCATCCAAGGTGGATATTCTGCGTCACCGCTTGGATAAACATAGCGACCGCCTTGACAAGGTAGAGCATAGAGTGTCGGGTCTCGAGGACAACACAACATCATTGGTGAAAATGGTGTCAGCATTGCAAGTCCAGTTTAAATTAGTCTCAGCTTAGAACGAAGATCTGAAAGGTCGGGCCCGCAGGAATAACCGCAGGAATAACATTAGGCTGATTGGTATGAGATAATTCCAGGGCTAGTATAGGATGGAAGAATTTATAGAACCTCTCTGCAAAACAATGTTTGGTGGAAATTATCTATCTCCTCTGTTTTTGGTAGAGAGGGCACACAAGTCCCCGCAAGGAGGCCAGTGCCGGGGGCTCACCCGCGACCCATCATAGGGCGCCTCCTAAATTATAGGGATCTTGACACCATTCTTCAGTTGGTTTGGCAGAAAGGGGATTACAATATTTATTATTATTTATGTATTTCTTTCTTAATTTATTTATTTGCGTATTTCTTATGCACGGCAGCCTGTAGGCATCAGGACGTGGAGGAGACCGATTAATAAGAGATGAGAGAAAGGGACAGCGGGTGGTAGCAGTTCATAAGGCAGATATAACTACTTAAGAGAATAAAATGGTCTTTAGGTTTTTTTTAAGGCAGTCAACGTTCCTTCACAGTGCAGATTTATAAGTAATTTGTTCCATGCCAAGGCAGCCTTCACCGGATAGTACCGTTCTTTTCCCCTTTGCACGTCTGAATCTAGGGCATGTTAGTCGCATAGAGTCTTTCGATCTAGTAGTCCTAGTGGAGTTCTGAATGGCTCTTTCAAATATTTGAGTGCATCTTCAAACAGAAATTTATGGGTCATGGTTTTGATTTTAAATTCTATTCTGGCTTCTACAAGGAGTCAGTGCAGTTTCCCTCTATGCAGTGATATGTGCTCATGTTTCGGGACTTTTATTATGACTCTAACAGCATCATTCTGGAAAATCTGCAGCTTTTTGACACATGATTTGCTGGCTCCTCCTAGCAAGGCGTTATAATAAAACAGCATTGACGTGATTAAGGCTCTGACCAGGGTGATGCAGTTTATGTCGGAGATGAAAAGTTTCACCAGGCGCAGAAGCCTTAAGTAGTCCTGCACGTTTTTCATAACATTCGCAAATTGGGCATCAGCATTAAGTGATGCCTCAATTACAACACCAAGTGCTTTTACTTTGCTCACTGTTTTTATAGAATGTTGGTCTATAGAAAAATGTGCACAGGCTGTTCCTAGTTCTTCTCTTGCATGGGCTGATCCAAAGACAAGGAGTTCAGTCTTCTTGCTATTAAGAGATAGCCTATTTTCTGCCATCCATGTCCGTATTTTTTCATATACGGGCGCAATGAAGCATGCATTCTTTTGCATAATCTCCACTCAGCCTAAAGATACGGTAAGTGTTGTCAGAATAATTAGTAAAGTGGACCCCAATAGAATTTAAGATCGAAAATCTGGATTCGAAAAAGCATTTCCCCAGACAAAATTGGACATCGTGTTGCTAAGAAATGCCAACCATTCAACTGTGTTTGCAGAACAGTTGCCGATTTCCTCGATTCTCATTAGGAGTTTAGAATCATCTATGAGTTCAAAGGCCGCTGAGAGATCTAAAAGCATCAGCTGCCCCTATTTGCATTCATCCATGATGTCCAACATTTCCATTTGCAGATAAAGCATTGTGGTCTCCGTCCCATGTGAAGTCCTAAAGCCTGATTGTCGTTGGTGTAAAATGCCTGACTTCTCCAGATGTTCTGGAATTGGGTAGCAGGTACTTTGTCAACTATTTTCAACAAAATAGGAACATTAGTGATGGGTCTAAAATTGGACTAAGCTGCAGTATCCAGGTCAGGTTTTTTAGTAGTGTGGTGAAAGATCAGACACATCGTTATCAGAGAATGAGGCATTTATAAAACGAGTCAGGAAAGATGCAAAAATATCTGGCTGTTCTAAAACAATTTTAGAAGGAAGGACATCTGTTTTGCAAGTTGTAGGGTGCATTTCCTTAAGGGTTTTGATGACGGCGTCCACAATAATAGCTTTGAACGAAAAAGGAGGAATTTTTGTAGCTTTGAATTCAAAGACAAAACTTTGGGAGGTCGTTTTTTCATTAACTTTTTTCCTATTAGCAATGCTGTACTGTGCTTTATAAATTTTGTCAGCAAAGTCTTTCTGCACTTCCTCTCAGTCTAAATTGTGAGGAGTAATTTGTTTTGTCTGAGCTTTAGGTTTTTCTAATGTCCTGCGGATCTTAAATAGTTTCTTAGTATTATTTGCAGAACTCGAGATTCGAGAGTGAAAGAAGCTATTTTTTGCGAGAAAGATTTCTATCCAGTAGTTTCTCTCAATGTATTTCCATTTCTCTTTGCTCTCCTGAGATTGCGTTTTTATCCATAAGCGTTCAGCCTTCCTCTTTTCTTGCTTCAGAGAGGCGAGATGCAGAGTATACCATTTTTGGTTATTTTCTCTTTCCCTGAATTTCTTCTCTTTCAGAGGTGCTACCTGGTTTAGAATCTTGTGAGTACATTGAACATAACTAGATGCCAGTGAAAGGATGAATCTTGATTATATGTAGAGGTCATCGGCTCATTCACGCATATCTGCAAGTCATTAGATTTAATTTAATTAAAATGTCTACTTGTTATTTTTTGTAGGTTGTTAATCCCAGTGGCAGCCTTTTTCGGGAGAATAGTGTCAAAGATCACAGTGTGATGATCTGACCAGATACATGGTTCGATGTGGAGCATTTGTAGGTGTAAGTTTCTAGCAGAAACCCTGTTGAGGGCATTACCATGTGTGCGTGTGTGTGTGTGTTGGTTTTTTACTCAGTATAGAAAAATCATGGCTATGAAATAATTGCTCCAATTCAGTTGCTTCTAGGTCTTTAGGATTCCCTAACCATGTATTGAAGTCACAAAGTATAATAGTGTGGCTATGGGGTTTATTGAAATTCAATAAGATGCCGATTTCTCCTCATGGAACATGGACATCTCAGTTGGTGGGCGGTAATTCAGGATATGGTTTAGACAATCATTGGGGTTAATTATAGCTTTCATATGTATAATTTCAAATCCGGTGCATGTAATATGTGCCCGCAAAAAATCCCCTGTTTAGCTATAATTGCCACTCCTCCTCCTCTGTCACTTTCTCTGTGTTGTGCATGGAATGTGTATCCATCAGGAGTAGTAGGGTTGATGTTGGGCCCACTGGAGTCTCTGAGTCACGTTTCAGTGACGCACATAATATTTATTTGTTCATCCAAGACGTGATCAGAGATATTAATAGCATGTTTATCCAGGAACCTAGTGTTTAGTAGTCATATCTTAATGGGTTGTCCCTCCTTAGCCTGGAGTTCACATGGAATGGTTATGTCCTCCATAGTAAAATCGAATTTATTTGATGAGGGGGTAACAAGCGCATAATTACTTCACTTAGTCTGATGTAATATTTATAGTATTACTCATAATACTCATGAATTTTAAGGAGCTCTGTCAATTGCAGAGAAATGGCTCGATGCCCCGTTTAGGCAGAAGTTGACTAACCCGTAGACCAGGTCGCAAAGGATGAAAGCCTTCCGTGGCAGCCCAACCGCACAGAAAGAGCCAGAGAACGTTATGACTGTGATAAATTGCAGCAGTTTCTAGAATTTTTGACAAATGCCCAAGATTCCAGGAGATAATTTGCGGGAGTGAATTGCAGACTATGTAACAATGATATCTGGTATTCCATGCTTTTCCCCACTAAGCTCCAAATCCAACTTGAGGGGCAAACTAATTTCTTCATGACTGGAATCTGTCATCACCTTTCTTGAAGGAGTGGAACAACTCACGGCTCAGTGACGGTGCTAGGAACCACTGCTTGGAGGGTCAGGTGGACCCCTGAATGACTAATGGAGCTGAGTTGATCTGCACGGTGGATGCTGCCACGTTGGATCCGCCAGCCATGGGCTGGCCTGTCTAGCGGGCTTGGGAAACTCAATGACGCAACAACTTTTTGTTCATCCTATGTTGGTTTGGGCTGGCCTACACTGGGTTTGGCACTAATGCCCTGTGCACGGCTTTGTTCATGCTGTCTAATATTGGAAAGGGGGGCATTTCGGGCATATTGGGGTAGCTCGAGGGGGTGGAGACAGAGGGGTTCCTGTGGGGGAGGGGCTGTTATTTTTGTTTGAAGTACCGAGAATACGTGGATGAAAACTGTATAGGGTCTTTATTGATCACACAAAACTCCTCAGGCCCGGGGTGAATGTGCTAGATGGGGTGGCTGCGATGAAACTCGGCCTTAAACTTCAGAGCGATAACATGGAACATTAGAGGGGGCGATCTGCCCGGTCGGATGCACAAAATTCTCCTGTACATGCAGCGGCATAGAGTCAGACTTGCTTTCCTGCAGGAGACGCATCTTACACCAGGCATGGAAGGCAGGTGGGCGACACCAGGGGGCTATCATAGGTACTACTCCTCACACCCTGCTTAATGTAGGGGCGTAAGGATTCTTATTCACCACTCTCTTAAATTCCACTTCTCAGTGATAGTTAGAGACCAGGAAAGGAGAGCTTTACTGATCAAGGGGTTCCTGATCATCACATACGCCCCTAACACTGATGATCCGAGCTTCTTTGACTGGGTGTCTGTGAAGTTTGCTGACTGCAAAGGTGTCACCATAATCTGGGGGGGATCTAAACACAGTGCTACATACGACTATGAACTGATCCAACACAAGCACACAGCCACAGTCCAAAATGAGTGTGTGAGGGTTCGACATTTGTACTACATACAGGCTGGTCGACGTCTGGTGATTACGGCACCTGATGGAGCAAGGCTACACCTTTCCCTCATGGGTGTATGGCTCGGCCACCCATATAGACTACTTGTTCATTACCGGGGTCCAGGGAGTTTAGATATGACAGTGTGAAATCCTTCCCAGATCCATCTCAAATCACTCCCCAGTCATCCTGGAGTGCTCTGTTACAGTTAGGACGATTGGCATGAGACCCTGGAGGTTTAAATCAGAGGCCCTTAACGATGAAGTTTTCCATAGGGAGATCCGGGAAGAGATCTCTAACTTTATTGGCCACAATGTGAGCTCCATTGAGTCACACAGAACGGTGTGGGAGAGTCTGAAGTGCTAAATACAGGGGACATATATGACCAAGGAAGCAGGCATACTGATCAGAGGGCAGCTGGAGACCTTCAGGGAGTTCTACAGTGATCTATATGCTTTGCAGTCCAATTCGGGCGTTGCCTCCACACAGCAGCATTTAGTGGACATTGAGCTCTACTGGTTGGACCCCTCCCAACGGGAGGTGCTTAATAGGGAAGTGACCCTGGAGGAAATACTCATGGTCATCAAGGACCTTCCAGGGGCTAAGGCTCCGGGGCCCAATGGCCTCTCCTGTGAGTTTTAGAAGGCCTACGCAGCCCTCCTAGCCCCGCTACTCCTGCATATGTTTGCAGAATCCCTGGTGCTTGGATCCTTTCCTTCAACCCTTAGGGAAGCAAGAATTACACTTATACACAAAAAAAGGCAAACCTGCAAAAGACTGTGGGTCGTATCAGCCGATTTCTCTCTTAAATGTATGATAACAAAATATTTGCTAAGGTCCAAGTTGGCTTCTCACGCTTATGGTCCGGGCAGACCAGTCGGATTTTGTGCCGGGGACAAACACATCCTATGGGTTGCAGAGATATTTTGTGTTGTTGGAGGCATTGGGGAGGGGGCCATGGCTGTATTGCTAGATACTGAAAAATAATTCAGACAGAATACAATATTTGCATGTGGAATAATGGCATCTAAAAGGAATGTGCCAGAAAACATGCCACTAGGAGTTCAGTTGAAACTTTAATGAAGTAATTCAAGGGCCAGGACAGCACATCTCTTATAATGTATGTAAAGATAATTGCAGCAGAATAACAGCACCACAGAATATGATTATCAAAATTCCTGGGCCTCTGCTTACTATCCACATTACATTGTCTTGTGAGTTGTGATAACACTATTTCAAAACCAGCCCATGAAAAAAGAAAAATGTGCCCAACAAAAATGGGAAACAACGAACACATAGGAGCCTACCCGTGTTTCTACCCCCAAAGCTCCACTGTTATTTTTTTTATTAGTGTCCATCAGAGCTGTGGCATAGGAGGGACCTCTAATAATATTATTGCCTGATTTCAAGATGAAGTCTAAGGGGAAAGAACATCTTTTAATGAAAATAAAGTATCCCTATTGGCAGAGCTAATTACTTTTGTTCTCCCTAAAAAATCATTCGACTCCAAGTAGGGAGCAAAATCCTATCAGAGCCCTGCGTGTAATCCTGATTTAGGAAGTGATATGACAGGGTACATTATATAGCCTAGAGTTTTGCCCACCCTTCCTCACCACAGCCTAGACAAAATTCAACAAGAGCCTCACGGAGTTGTTATATGAAGCCCAGTTGAAGAAAATAACTTATATGTGCATTTTATGTCAATAGCAGCAATGCTCAGAGGTATAACATTTTGAGTTCCTGCTACAGTAACTAGGAACCTCTCTTCTGCAATTGCTTGTTACCACTTAAATAAGGTGCACGGGGATGTTGGAGTCAATGAGTACAACACATGATTACATTGAAAATCCCTCAGCAGATGAGCATAAAAAATACCAAAGGTGCATATTTCTATACTGTTATTAGAGTTTCTTAGCCTTTAGCACACATTTCCTTCAATGTGCTGCTAAAATGTCTGACTCGGTTTTTGAAATTTGCTGATTTGTTACTTACCCTCTCTTGTGCCCTTCTGAGTGTAAGGCCCTTTGGGTTACGTGGCATGCAATGGATGGGGATGCAGAATAACTCTGACACCAAATAATTAAACCAACTGAAGAAGATGGCAAAGGTTTCTGTTTTATTAACAATTTTCTAAAACAGGGTGTTACAACGGACATTAACAGACGTTCGCTGGAGCTCTCAGTGAATTTCTCATAAAAACACATTTATAAACTAAATATTCATTATAGGTGATGTCATACTACAGGGCAAATAAGAAAAACTTACAAGGGGTTGTGATAGGCTCAAGGGGAACATCTAAGTGTACTTTCTATAGGGGGTGGGATTGTGATTGGAGATCTACGGTCAGGTGGACAACTTATGCTTACCTCTAAAACATCTTCAACATCGTATATCATTGGTCTTATAACTATAATGCCTTTTGCTATACGGCCCTGTATAATTGTTTGACATGCTCGTGCCATGTCTGGAACATTCGGTTCACTTAGCAGCACGTAAGCTCAGACCCAGGTGCCAGGAGGTGGGCTTGACTTTACCTCTCCAGCCAATTAGCCCATCATCTCTCATCACCCATGCCTTCTGCCATGAATATGGTCTTTGAACTTCGCCTTGTAGCGTATTCTTGTCTCAGGGAATATATGGGAGTGTCTTAAATGAATATAACTTGACACTTTGTTGTTCTTTCTTTGCACCTTAACAAGGGGTGATTCAGCTTCACACTATCACTGCCTTCTAGAATAGATAACCGACCATGGCTTGCTTCAGCTTTTGTACCATGCCAGACAGCTTTGCCATCCTTTTCCACAATCTCAGCTTATTCTTGCTGCAACGCAGTTCTCAACCTTTTCTCTCCATGGGTCCTGGCTTACTAAAATTCATGATTCGAGTGAGCACGTGTCTCTAGCTTGGCTTTCAAGCATATGTGAGTGCACTGTGTCGTTCTAAAAAACACATGTTGGGCCACATAAAGAGTGGGCCATGTGTCTGCTTCTTTCTAGATGAAAAGAACTGGAATCTTTAATGGGTGTTCTCTGTCAGGCAGGTGCAGGAGTGTTCAAAAAGAAGAAAAAAGGATATTCTTCGGTGAATCTTTCTCTCTCGATTCTTTCGTAAAGGTGGGACCCTCAGGGTTAATTGGTTTGGGGATCCATAGTCCAAATGCACTGACTCTGGTTGATCTTATTGTCCTCTAGGTCAGGTCATTTCATAGCCGACCGGTTTCTGTGGTAAGGGGTAGCTAAACCACATTTATCAGGGCTTAAATTAAAACGCCACACAAAATCCAACCATCGGGATGCTCTCAGAAAGGCTGCACCATTCTCAGGAATTTGTAGGCTCTCTTCCTCTAGCTCATCCTTCTCAACTGCTACGGCCACCACACAGGCCAATCCTGTGGGGCAGAAGATCCGACCACATACCTTGTAAGCTATAAAAGTTATATTTATAACACTACCTCATTGCCTATTATGGAACAGTCACACAACCATCCACCAATCACTTCCAAAATCTCTTCATATAACCCTATCAACAAATTAAACTTGCACACACCAACTGCCACTTAACAAATGCACATATGCATTGTGCAGTGAGAGAAGTGTATAAATAGAAAAGGCAATAGGGATGGCCAAGTGCTCATGGGAGGTAAGGAGTGCTCATCGGAGCTCAGGAGGAAAGAACCAAGGGATGCCAAAGTGAGAAGCCGCTGGCTAACTGGTGGCGCAGACCGGTCCCAAAGGTGGAATTAATCCTAAGCATAACATTTCTTTAACAAAGTTGTTTTCTATCAATGTAATACATTTTAATAAGTCTAAATGTTTTGTTCTGTTACATCACTGTATATACATTATTAATAATTCCTTTTTTACTATACATATAAAACAAATATAAAACTTCTTTAACAAGCCTATTTTCTGCAACTCACATGTATGGCAATCATTATCAGCAGCACATTCTGCAACTGAACGTCATCGCTGCATTAAGAACAGCATGAGGCTCAACCATGATCCTAGCTCCACCAAACCACCACTATTATTCACTGCACCTACCCTGCATCCTAGCTCAGTGTCCACTAAACCCTAAAAATGTGAGCAATCTCCAGCACTCATGGCTTTTAGCCATGGCCAGTCTCCAGATCCATGGGGCATGGGCTTCAGCCATGCTGCATTCCCCAATGAGCAAATCAGAGTAGACATTTCCATTTGCCAAGCGCCAGGCCCCCTCAAACACAAAGTTTACATTACTAGTTTTTCCACTTACATTCTTACATTTTACAAAAATAAAACATAAGACAGATTTCCAAAGCCTTATTTAGGTTCTTGCTGTTGCTCGTTGTGCAGGTTTGTTGTAATAACTGGCAAACCTCTGGGGTTTCTGGGTTTTTCTTGTAATCATAACTTCCCTTTAACAACTTTTTTTCACTGAATTTCAAGGGTTTTTATTAGTGCAACTTAACCATAACATCCCTTTAACAACATTTTTTCACAGAATTGCAGATGTTTTTACCAGTACACCCGTAATTTCCTACACATTCCTTATATTATACTCATGCTCGAGTGTAGCAGCTGTAGGGTCCATGGACAGTACGAATCGTAAACTTGTCTGCAAAATTTGATGAACAAAGTAATCATTTTAAGGAACTTTTACATTATGTCAAATAATATGTGATATAAAATGTTCACTGTCACTGTCCTTCCATCTGTCCCCCCTGCCCCCAGCAATCATCCCCATCAAATTCCCAAAATGTAAATGAAAAACGCTTTGATAAAACCTCACTCTAATCTTTATTGAAACCAGAAACCTGGGGGTCATCTTCAACCCTTCACTTTTCTTCCTCCCTCACATTCAGGACATTGCCAAGAAGTCCAACTTTCAACTCTTCCTTGGCTGGTGGATCCTCATTCTACAAAGGGTTAAGGGAAAATGACCAAAACAGAGTGAGGAAAGTGAAACAAATATGACTGATTAGGAACGTTAGAATAGGCTATTGTAGAGTACTATTCAGGGGTTTCGGACAAAGTGGCATATAAATAACTTATCATATCATATCATAGATCCTGAATGGTCATGGGAACACACATCATGTCAGGTATAAAGCTCTCATCAGAATAAGGTAGCAACGGCTATCCAGTAGGTCTTGGGCTGACTGGCTGGCTGGAAGACCTCATCATGGAAACAGATCAAAAAAAGAATGGGCAGGATGGGCCAACATCAGATCCCATTTGGGGATCTGACACTCAGGAATAATGGTGTAGTCTTAGATTGGAAGCTCATTGAACTGTTCAAATCATTTATATGCTCTATTTGACACATGTTCTCACATTTTGGGGACATTGTTTGTAGCTCTGGAAGATTAGACCAAACATGTGTATGCACTCAAATGTAGTTACAGGCTGAGAGCTGCACATAATGACCCTAGTACTTTCAGATCCTTGCAACATGCAGGCTGGGTGGTTTAATGTTAAAGCTTAGGTTTAGGGATATGGGCTATATGTCTGTGCATATGCCGGATTTTATATAGTGCAAACTGAGCTGTGAAGCCATAAAAGGATAGCTCAGGGGTAATGTGTTTGCCTTGGAAGCTACACTACACAGCGCAACAGAGGTTTGAATCTCAAACCCGCGCTTAGAAACCACTTGCTGGTTAAGTGCATTATACAAGAACCATTATAATCCGTAGTGATGCTCCCATAGAAGCTATGTGCTTTTGAGTTTATTTATGATCTGACCTTCCTATCGTCACAATTGCGCCCCTGGGTCTACATCAGTGATTCTCTTGTTGCCTTTTTCTGCTATAACAGAGAAAGCAAAGGGTGCGTCATTTTCACCCCCTCACCTAGAAAAATGAAACAGTGCCAAGACTTGCCTCTCCCACACTGATCCCTGTTAAGAATCTGGCCTTAGAGGCAAATGTAGTTAACAGGGTAACTCTGTGAGTTAGCAAAAACCCAATCAAGGTAGCGGTGGAGAGCATCCAAGGCTATTCTCAGGAGAGTGTGAGTGGGTCAGAGGTCCACAATGAGTCCACACAGTGAAGCACACAACAATTCAATTTAGACAGGTAAGTACAAAAATGCTATATTTATTATAGGCCCAAAACAAACACTAGGAAATTAAATAAGTAAGTGATAATAGTACACACCACTCTATTATAAACACCTATACAGTCATCATAGGTTTTTATGAATGCATTGAATACATTATTCAACAAAAGAAGGTATGCAAGTGATGCTGTATAATGGAACCAAGTCACAAGAATTATGCCCTAACGTCAGAAGTCCAATCCTTTTGAAGAGTGGGGCATTGTGCACATCATGATATGATATGATATGGTATTTATTACGCGCCTATACACAAGTGTTTCAAGGCATGACGAGGCAAGGGAGGGGGAAGAGAGGGAAGACAGAGACAACAATCCTACTAGGCCAGGGGACATTGAGATCATGCAAGTGCAGGGGAGGGGGAGGGGAAAAGTGCATGGGGAATGGGGAGGGGGCAGTGTAGTACATAGGATAAACAGTAAACTAGATAAAATAAATAAGAAATGCGGCAAGTGCAAGGGTAAGTGGAGACATCAGGTATCAAGAGCTGGAGGGGGCTGGAGGGATATAGAAAACAGCCCCCGAGTGCAATGGTTGCCAGGGGGCAGTGCAGGTGTGCAACTGGCGGGGAGGAGACCAGGGCCCGCGATCAGAGGGTCCTGGCTCATCTCCTCCATGCCACCCGGTAAAGCTGTACCCCTCCTCTGTGCCCCTCTGTATTGCACATCTCTTATGTATAGATGTTCTGTTGTTTACTTCTTAAAAGTGCTCCATTATGCACCTGTACTGTTGTATACCTCAGTAAAACGCTCCGTTATGTATCTGTATTGGTGTATACCTCTGTAAAGCATTCCATTGATTCTCAAAACCATGTCCACGCTCAATAAATATAATAATAATAACATTAATAATAATAATGTGTCACCTACTGAAGGGGACCCTCACAAAAAGACAAATGAAGGTCTAGCTTTCGACAGCCCAAACAGACAGGCAGCAGTGGCTCTGTTTGTTTGACAAAACTGGGGACTGACATTTTTAAATGTACTAGATGTAAAGCTTGTTTGTAAACCATCCCATGTGACACCTATACTTATCATATTTTGAGATTATCATTCTCAATTGAACACAAGATTTCCTGTGAAACTGAGTATGTGGTGTATGTGTTGTGTATGTGTTGTCAGGTCCATGCAATAAGTGGTGTGTTGGTAGTAAAACACTGTATTCTTCAACATATTTGTGCTATCAAAAATGCTGACTTTACATATCCTATGGCAAAACACTTCTATGAAATTCATGCTAGCAAATTGGAGGGCCTAGGCTTTTATGGCATTATGCATGTTCCGCAGCATCCCCGTGGTGTAGACAAGGCACTTAGGTTACACCAGCTCGAGACCAAAATGCATCTTGGATTTTCAAAATTAAGGCCCTAAGGGACACAAAAATGATGATCTACACACATTTCTGGGTACATAATGTGTATTGTGTCTCTATCTTCAACCTGCCCCCAAAACAACATGCTTATTTTGTAATGGATGCGATAAACATATGCACTACATTTACTATATCTAGAGAGGTCAGCGGGTGTTACGATGTACTGTTCAGTACTCTTTATTGCAGTTCTTTTAAATGTTTTTATCATGATGTAGTGATAATACTTCCAATATGTTCTTTTCTTCCAATGGTTATGTTTCGCCACATAAGGCCCCCTTATTGGCAACTCTTTTGGGTGGTAGAATGAGTTTATCTGCTATTGACAGTACATTGTTTTCTCTCTCATGAATTTTATTTTTAGAGGAATTTGTATTACTGCCTCACTCGAAGTAAGGGAGCTATCTACTAAATTGTGTGCAGCTCTTTGCACTCTATCATTATTTATTTTTTCTTCATGTATCTTGTGACCTATTTGGGCATTTCTGTCTGATACTTAAAATATGAGGAACCACGTCAGTATGTATTGTTTTCATTTTTGCATTTTCATTTGTTAAGCCACTATGCCAACATGCACCTTTGTGAAATGCACTTAGAAGCTTATTGTAATTTGTACATGGCACCTTATTACAATTAATCATTTCCGGTTGTACCTCAATTCCAATTAATCCTCCTCGATTTTTTTTTTTATCCTTGGGCATAACCTGCACTGTGTATTCTTTACAGTACATCATATTTTTTCATTCTGTCAGCATCAAATGGCATCATTATCTATTTCTATGGATGTAGATGCACTTTATCATCACTGGATTGTTTCACACACTTGCCACTTTATTAAAAAATGCATTTGGCACTTTAAGGCAATTAATAATTGTGGATTCCTTTTGAGTCCTGGAAATCAAAAGCACTACAGACTTTATCTTGTGCATGACATATATGCATTTTGTGAGGCCAACGGGTCTCCAATATTGAGTGAATGATTATTTGATATGAAATGCTATGTTTGTTGTAATCCATCACGGCCACTGTTGTTCCTTTGTGGATGTATCACAGGGTGGCTTGTGAGTTTACTGGGAGAGAAAAGGGTCAACCATTAGTCTATTTTTGACATGCACATAAATGAAAGTTTAAGCAGTACTTCTCTGCATGTGAACAAACCCCTTGTCGGTGGAAAACGCGTTGTTTGTGCGGCGGTCTATCTAATTGATATCCATAACTTTTCAGCAGCTGCACAAAAACCCATATGTAACATAGGTTAGCAACTCTCCCTCTTAGAAACTACTTGAAAATGGATCTAGTTTCTGACATGAGATTTTATTTCTCCAGTATATAACATGTTAAAAAAACAAATTAATAGGTAGCTTTCAATGCACAACCATAAATACATTTTGGGCAATCTTTAAATGTAATGCTTTTCCTATTAAACTTGAAGCTGCAATAATACTTGATCATATCATATTATTATGTACTTCCCCAAATCAGTTTGGGTCTTAAAATATCTTTCATCACAAGTCTGATGGTAAACTGGTGCAATTACTGCCGGGCGCTAATAGCGTTACCACCAGGTTTTTAGCGGAATCAGTGCTGCATCACAACCTGGCATGAGTGCGCCCCTGTCTCTGGCAAAAAATGCTATTAGCGCCTGGCATTAATTGCACCTGAATAAGGGCGGCCGCAGAAAAAGCAGTGCTTGTAGTGCTACCGCTGTCAAACTCAGTGCTATTAGTGCCGTCCAAAATTGCATCACCGCCAGAACAGGAAGCATTTTGGTGGCCATTTTGAAAAACATGATCCATTAAATATATCCACTTCCTGCAGCCATCCAGTCCTGGAAAGCAGCGAAAATGTCCCAGGAGAGACAAGAGGCAAGAGGACCGAACATTGCTTGTGAAAACCAAAGGTTTTCGAGGGCGAGCTGGTGGTCCTGACAGATGAGGTAATTGCCCACTGTGAGAAACTCCATGGAAGCCACCAACCGAAGACCAGTGGGCAGTGCCGCAGCGCCATCTGGAACTCGTTCTCCCAGAAGCTGACAGCAGTCTCCAGTGTACCACGTGATGGAGAGAAGTGCCGCAAGCAGTGGAACGACCTGAGGGTTAAGGTGCTGGGATTGCTGTCCGAACACCGCCGGGAGTCCCTGGCGACAGGAGGAGGCACTGATGAGCCACTGGTCCTCACTGCCTGGGAGGAGAAATGTATCACAGTGCTGCATCTCAAGGGGATAGAGGTAGTCAGCAGTGCAGAGGCAGGTCCCAGCAGCAAGAAGGCAGGAGGTGATTGAACCCCCTCAACAAATGCATGCACAAATGATATCCCAGTATAAGATGCCCCAGTGGACAGGGACTCAAGTCAGCAGACCCAGAAGCTGGGCCTGCCAACAAGGAAGGGTGACAGGGTGGCACATCAGCCACTCTCCATAGACACCATGGGGCAGGGCACCACAGGCAGCCATGAGCATCACAGCAATGGCACAGGCAGTCAAGTGAACCAAACAAATGGCATGCGCACCACACCCACACTGGCACACCCTATGCCAGTGGGAGTGAGGTGCGTGAATGACCACAACAATGTGCAGCAGTCACACCAGCATGTTGCGGGTCCAATTGACCAGCCCCATGATGGCAAGGCAGACAAGCCACAGCACACATCCCACACAACAACATGTGCCCAACCTGACAATCACTGTGCGCCACAGTACAGCCCGGCTGGCTGCACAGCAGTGCCCCATAGAGTCTTGGTAGTGTCATGGAACAAGCCACCCCCCACCATGTGAGTGACACCCGGGTAGGATATGTGGGGCCATGAAGGATCACAAGCATGCATGTCAGACATAAGCTGTCCCAGCATGGACACCCTGCCATACCCAAAAACAGGCCAATGACCGACAGATCATGCGTCACACACCCATCGCTACAAGCAACCCGATGATGCTGGGTCCACATGCATCCTCCCATGAAAAACCATGGGGTCACACTCTGTACCATAGCAATTGTGTTGTGCATGCCAACACAAGTGGAGGAACCACACCTGACAACATTTCCTATGTCCCCTACAGGCACTCACGCATCGTCAGAGGCATCAGAGGAGGAGCAGGATGATGCAGGCTCATCAGTGAGCGGAGCTTCCAGGCCCTCAAGGTCTGTTACCACCACCACCCCCAAAGGTTGGCACAGGCCACACCAAGGCAGATGTCCTGGTGCGTAATGCAAAAGCAGAGCAGGGCCAATGCAACCCCATGCCGCAGGCCACCTAGAGCAGTGCTGAGCACACTGCACTCACACCTGCAGCCATACGCACAGACACTGAGTCCACACATGCTGGCAAGGTGACTGAGGAACCACAGGGGGACACCAGTCTGGTGTCAGCACCTACCGAAGGTCCACAATCCCCAGAGAGTCCTCCATGCGGTCACCGCACTCGACACCAGAGCTGGATGTTCACACTCCTTCATGTGGCTCCAATGCATTCAGGAGAGGGCATTGTGTGATGGGGAGTTGGTGGTGGGAAGGGGAGGGGGTATTGTGTGATGGGGAGTTGGAGAGTGGAGGGGTATTGTGTGATGGGGAGTTGTGTGATGTGTGATGGGGAGTTGGTGGTCACTTCATGACATAAAAACCGATAAACGTCATCAATGCGAGGACATTCCTGATTGTGCCCTTGTTGTGTTTATTGTTTGGGTGGTGTCACACAGTGCTGCATGACTTGTGCCATGTGAAATTGTCAAAAGAAATTGTCTATCAGTACCTGGCATTCCATTCTCCAACCACTCACATCATCTCTGGCAATGCGAGCATTTGCCTCAACCACAGGCACTGCTTCCTAATCATCTGGGGGTGGCATGTTCACGTCAGGGCGTAGTCGGACATTTCTCCTCAGGCAGATATTGTTATGCATGGCACACACAAGCACATTTTTACCCACTTTCTCTGGTGTATACAGTCAAGGCAATGGAAACAGGTGCTGCTGTGTGTGTGGTTGTAGGCAATATTCTGCAGTGTTTGTGGATAATGCACAGGGGTCATTAGCCAGGGCAGCTGTGGGTATCCAAAGTCACCTGCATGGGGGAAGCCACAGACATTAGACACAGTGTAGGGTGTGGGGTGGACTTATAAAATATCAGCTCAATATACTATTTGTGCATGCATATGGACCTTAATTTCATGGCATGTGTCTATTCCATGTCTGCGCATGCAATGTCACTCGTGTCATGCAGTGTTGGTGCTTCACATGCACCCTGTTCCCTTGCAGCATATGTTACATAAGGTGTCTGTCATGTGGCTGTGTATTTTCACTGTGCATGTAGCATGCTGGGTTCCCCATGGGCCCTCCCCGGGCATCTGGTACCAACGGGTAGCTATTGTGGGCTGGGTGCACATGGGTGCAGGGTTGTGGTACTGGCAGAGTTGTTGTGTGGGACTATGTGGACATTTGTCAGCATTGATTTGGTAGGCGCATGTTGCATTGTGGTACCTGTACTCATGATGGTCTATATGGTTGTTACTGTATGTGTACGGCTGCTTCACCATGCAGGTGAGTCTGACATGTGCATGCTCCCTGGCCTGTACTGTGCTGATGGTGCGGGAGAAGGTGTAGTACAGATTTCCCATTCACTTGTCATGTCAACCTTTGTGTAGTCATTTCAACCCCCCCTCCCCTTTTGGGCATGTGCTTGGTGGCGCATGTGTGCTGGCTTCTCTACTCATCCACTATCCAGGTCCGTTGCCCTCTGTGCCTCTCCATGTATTCTGGCAGTGTGCTGTTCCGTAGGACCATGGCATCGTGGGTGGAATCAGGGTAGCGGGCACAGCAGTGGGTGATGTGCAGGTTGGGGTTGCAGTCCACCTGCGCATTCAGGGAGTGGTACTGCTTGCAGTTTGGGCACATTGCTTCATATGCCTTGGGGGCCACCAGTGCAACATGGGTACAGTCCAGGGCAGAGATCACAAGTGCCATTTGGGCAATGGAATAGAACTGTACCATTGCTAGTGAGTGCATTGCATGGTGCTGCTATATACTATACTTGTAATTTTATTCAGATTATTAGTTGCAGAGGTTTTTTAAATTGTTTAAATTGTTCGCTTTATTGTGCTGCTCGCATTGTGCTTTTAGATCAGCTTAGTCATTATTATGAACCAAGTATTTTACAAAAACTGTGTTTTTGAAGAATTGTAGATTTTATTGCATTCGTTCCACGAGTCTGCCTAGGTTTGATTTTCAGACTGTGCCTAAATCTCGTAGATAACTGAATGTGCAGCCTTCTTGCCGCACACGCTTCGCTAGCAAAGAACTACAATTCCCAAGGGAATTGTACTTTTTGCCCAACAGGCCCGACAGCACCGGCACCCCACCGACAAGCTGGTCTGTGGTGGTATGTGGTGTACGGGTGTATGCAGAGTACTCTTCTCAAAGCGGTTTCGCCAGGTAAGTCTCTATCCGTCTCTCTGTACCGCCTCTGTATTATAAAATTGATAACACCTTATAGAGGCATCATTTAATTTCTTTGGCAATAGGCTAAATAGAGGAACTTCTCAAGAGACTACTATGCCAAAGTATTACTCCAGGAATACACTTCTGTCTGTTAGCGACCTACAGCAAGGCACCTTATCACTCTGTGCTTTGAATAAAATTAGGTCCCTTGAGATCTCTAACGTTCAACCTATGAGTATTGCACTCTCTAACATTGTATTTAAACTAACAATGGCTTTAATTAATGCTAGAACAGCTATTAAGAATGCTACTGTTATAAATGATTTTATCTTAACTACTAATCTAAATGTCTTTTTTATAACAAGTCTTGGTTTACTTATACCTGCACAACTTCCTTCCATCTTTTGGTACCTGACAACTACCAGATTAAGTGGTTCAATAGAGAATACTGTAAAGGAGGGGGAGTTGCCACATTGCACAAAAACACTCTAGTTTTGCATAACTTTCATACTTTGAATTGGGATACTACATCTCAGGTACTGGCCTACACTTGTCAATTTTTTTCCTAATGACACTTGTCAATTAATTATGTGCTATAGACCCCCTGGGTCAGCCAGTCTTTTCTTAGATGCCCTAGAGGTTTATCTTGGGACAGGAGCACTCTGTCACTCAAAGATAGTTATTTTAGGTGATCTAAACATATGGTGTAATGGGCCTGAGGAAGCTGATTGTAAACATTTGAGAGATATTGTCGAATCTCATGATCTTAGCATCCTATCCTTGTCACCAACAAATAGAAGTGGGCATTGTCTAGATCCCATATTGTCTAGAGGCCTTAATCTATGTCATAAAGACAATATGCCAGTTAGCTGGCCAGATAATTTTATGGTGTCCTTTGTTATGTCCATTAACCATCTGTCAAGCAGACAGAAGTTACCTATAACCTCAGAACTGCATTGTCAGAAAAACAATCTGCATTGTGTCTCAGATGACGAGCTGCTGGTTCAATCAACAATGGCACAAACTGGTATTATTTGTGCAGCGTTATGTACAAAACTGATGCTACAGCTGCAGGCTAGCTGTGATAATACAGACCCCACAAAATAAATGTAAATAGTGCATAAGAAAAACAAATCAATGGTACAATGGAAAGATGAAAACTCTCAAAAGACTATATTGGAAGGCTGAGAAGAAACGGCTCAGGACCAGCACCGATGTCGATCATGCTCGGTTCAGGCTCGCATTGAGGACATGTAAGGAGAATACCCTACTAGCTAAAGCTCAATGTCTTCAAAAAGAGATCAACCTTTCAGATAATCGGCCCACAGCGCTGTTTAGGGTCATTATACATTTTTCTAGTCCCATCTGCACACAAGCTAGCCTACCGGCATCTCAAAAGATGGTCAATGATTTTAATAAATATTTTTCAGAAAAGAATGAACTGATTAGAAGTAGTATTGATGGCCAAATAACAGCTCCCTGTACTAACACTGTTACTAGTTACAGCAGAAGTATCAAGTCACTAATTGGCAGTCAAAACCCACTACTCATAATTACAACCCTATGCTGGCCTACCTGGCCAAATAGAATGCTTATGCTCTCAGCAAGCCTATTCACACCGTGGTGAATGCCTCAATTGTCAAGGCCATCTACCTGTTGAACTAAATAAATCCTATCTGACTCCACTGCTAAAAAAGCCTACTTTAGACCAGAATACACTATCTAACTTTAGCCCCATTGCGGGCCTTCCATGGCCTGCAAAAAGCCTGGAGAAGGTTGAAGAGGAGGGCCCAATATACTCCCTGGGCATTGACTTGTATGGATCAGGCAGCAGAGGCTGGACATAAGGCAAGGAGGCAAACAGGTACCCGGGCTAGTTTCAAAAGTCATCTTTAATGCATCACAGGATTCCAAGAAGACACCAGCAATGAGCTCCCAGAGTCACCGGGATATAGGCAAATATAAATGACCTCATTTTTTCATGCAAATACAGGATACATTTTCAATTGACTTTCTTAACTAACATATGAGCCCTCCCATCCTTCAATTGGCTGGCTTGCTTGTCAATCACCAAGCCCACATTACTTCTCTTGGCAAGCCTCACTTGACTGACACATAAGCTAATAAAATTTGTTTGCGATCCTACTGACCTTTATTATAAGTCCTTTAATGTCTTTAAAGGAGCAGTTTTTACCAGATCACCAGAGTCTTTTTGGCAGGCTAAACCATGCTTTCCTGCCAAGAAATTCTAAATATAAACCACAGCTGCAGTGAACTATCATTGAACTGCTGTTAAAGAATGATTTAATTATCTTTGCATGACTATGCTTTTTTCCCCCACCATCTTGTTCTCCGGCAGCCATTTTAAAATCAAACTATGTCTGAATATTTGGCCTTTCTACCAAATGGCAACCTACTTTTGAGCATAACTTATTTTCTGTTCAGTTCCCAGACTAGATTTTTGATAGTCATGATATATGTGTACTACCTGAGATACCTTCCGCTGCGTAAGGCATTCTGACCCTAAAAAATATATATCCCCATAAAATGTGCTTTTTGGCCTAAAAAGCGCTACAATTCCAATTTTTGAAATACTGGAACTATTGATCAGCCTGACAAGTTATCTGCATTCAGGTTGAGCGGGGGGTGGTGGGGCCTAGCAAGTCTAGGACCTCCTCTACAAGGTTGTCACTACCCAGTTACAGGGCTTCCAAAAGGAAAACAACATCTTAGAGTACTACCAATCAGGATTTAGAGTAGGTCACGGCACAGAGACCCCCTACTCACCATCTCGGATGATCTTCTTTAGACTGCCGAAAATGGCAGCATTCAACACAGTGGATTTCAGCATACTTAATACCAGACTATCATAATTGGCACTTATGTCCGATATTGCTATTCAGTGGTTCACATCTTTTTGTCCAACCATTCTCAACAGGTTAAGGCAAGATCATAGCTGTCTGAAGCCTTGCCGGTAAATTGCGTAGTCCCCTAGGGCTCATCCTTTTCTCTGATATTGTTTTAATTTATATACCCACCCACTACTCAATTCTATCTCCATATTATGCTCACCTGGTCTCTGAGGAGGTGTTGGGGCACGGTTGCAGCCCTCCCTAAACTTGAATCACCCCCTTCAGGCCTCTACCTCAGTAGAAAAGCTGTGAGTGGTGGTACATGGTGATACTGCTCCTGCGTGGAGATAAGAGTGTGTGAGTGAGCCAATCTGTGATTGTTGTACCTCTCGAACCCTTCACCCCAAAGTACGGTTTCTGTGAGAATACGCCGGCCCATAAAGCTCACCTGCGAATTATGGAAGATAAGCTCTCCATCCTGCTACTTCTGGCAGGGGCGTGTCGAATGGGATCTAGTTCCTTAACTGATCCCTGATAAGGATTAGTCCAGTCCAGCAGCGACTATGCTTCTCCTTATGATTGGTAAGTCTTTCTTGAGCTCTTGTGATGCTGTTCGTTCTGTTTAATGTCTTTATATGTTGCTCCTATTTATGCCCTCAATAATGTCTCTCTTCTGTTTTCTTCCCTTAGATGGAAATGCAGCCTCAATGCAGCTGTGAGATGCGAAACGCGGCCGGGTGGAAGATGGATACTACCACGATGTTCAACAGCAGGTAAGTGATGGTTTAAGGAAAGCGCAAAGTATGCCGAATGCAACCTTAAACTGACTGTTTTTACAATGTCTAACCTTGTCTTCTGTTTTTCCTTGCTGGCGCTGCTGTCGACGATGGAGCGTGTCGTGCTGCGGTGCCTGGATGAAGATTCCGGCATTCCGGAAAGTGTAAAGATGAACACTAGGTTCGCCGAAGAGATGTACAGGTAAGAACAGCTTCCCCCATTTGGTAAGTATGCCAGCAGGAAGCAGGATGTCCAGGAAGCAGGATTTTCAAAGGTAAGTCTGACTTCAGGCGATGGTGAGCGTTACACTGTTTGCAAGTGCAGAATAATGTGAAGTGTCTGTCTTGAGGATTGGGGCAGCTTATATAGCTGAGATCCTGGGCACGCCCATTTGGGCCAGGTTACCAGCCATACCCTGCCACTCCTAGAGAGTGAGCACGTGCAAAGGCAATCCATTAGCAGCTACACCCAAGAATACACTTGGGGCTGCTTAATGGATGGAATGCTCAAGCTTAATGCATCCTGCTTACTGGATGGAATGTTCAAGGTTAATGCATCTGAAGTGCTATGTCCTCAATAAAAGCTTTTTGGTGTTAAATGGATGTTCTTGTTTACGTTTGTTCATGAGCCTGGTGCCAAAGGCGCCAGGACTGTGTCCATCAAGGTCTCCTGTGCATGCAACCCCTGCATGCCTGTGCCCCTGACTTCATGACCATGGCACTCCATTAACATTCATATGCAGACGATGAGCAGATATATGTTCACCTAAAGCAACCTTTGGAGAAAGTGGAGCAGATATTAAAATGCGCCCAAAAAATGCAATCCTGGATGCTGGACAATAGACTCCAATTAAATACTTCTAAGATGCAGATTATTGTCCTTGGTCCAAAAAAGAAACTGATCAATCTGCTGGACTTGGTACCCTGCCCAACCCTGTTTGGAATGGCTGCTAAATATACCCAGTGAAAAATATGGCCTGTATTTGGCAGCCTAGCATGAATTGCAACTTACAGGTCAACCAAATTATCAAGGCCTGTTATTTTCAGATAAAACTCCTGAAACCCCGACTCCCGCTTACCTCTGAGAAAGATTGCCCAATGGTGGTGTGAGATCTTACTAACACCTAATTGGACTATTGTAATGCCTTGTTGGCTGTTATACATAAATACCAACTTCAGCGGCATCAGGTTATACAGAACTCAGTGGTGTGATTGATGTTTTCATTATCACGAAAAACACTGATCTCAGAGTTCCGGAAAGGTATTCACTGGCTCCCTGTGCAGCAACAAATACAGTTTAAGATTCTGTGCCTTGTTTTTAAATGTATTCATGGTATCGCTCCAACCTATTTGACATCTAGGATTGTAAGTCATCGCCCCACTCCCACATTGCGGTCCAAGGGAAAGGGCATGTTAGTAATCCCCCTTCCAGAACCACCACTTGGGTGACAAACATTTCTCTTCTGTAGGCCCCCGTGCCTGGAATTCCCTTCCTTTCCAGCTACGGCAAATTAAATCTCTAAATATTTTCAGGAAGCAATTGAAAACGTATTTGTTCAAGTAATTCTCAGAGTCAATTGGTATAGTTAAATTGCTGTTTGTTCAACTATAATTCCATCTGGGCCCAGAGGCAGCTAGCTGCCAGACTCCCTCTGGGGATATGTGCAGTATAAATATAAAAATCTAAATGAAATTGAGCTGGGCTGGGGTGGTAGGCAGTGAGATGTGGCGTTGCACTTGCCGCAGGAGAGCTTCAAGCTCATGGCCCACACTATGCAGAATGTGGGCTGTGCCATGCCGTACATTATGGCCACAGAGTGCTGGAAGGTACCAGTTCCGAGGAATTGTAGGACAGAGACGAGCTTCAGCAGTGGGGGCACAGCTGTCCGGATGTTCATACTGCTCCCTATGCCAGCCTGTATTGTGGTGGCCAGCTCTGTTATCGTCTCCCTGTTGAGGCTGTGCATGGTGATCAACTGGCTGTCAGTGAGAGTCCAGAGTCGGGCCTGACACTGGGGATCGGTGAACGCCTTGCTTGGGCTCCCTTCTTCCTACCATTCCAACTCCCCCTTCTATGCTGTGTGTCCTGGCCTGGTTGTCCTGCCTCTATACTTCCAGGCACAGCATGAGCAGCTGCCTCTCCCAGCACAGAGTGGCTAGTGGCAGCATTGTGTTGGAAAAAAGTGTTTGGGGTAGGGGTGTACCTTATGTAGAACTCTGGGGTGGATTGGGTAACCTGTGGCTTCATTTCAGGAAACTGTATTCATTTACTTCTGCGCCGTGTTTTCAGAGGTATTAGCGCCCCGGTTTACAGCACTTATACCGTTGACCATGGACTTGTGATGTGGCTGTGTTTGCGCCTCGAATGGCCAGCTGTAGTTTAACCAGCTGTAATAACGCTGGCAGTAATAGCGCCAGCTGTAATAGCGCTGGCTGCGTTTACAGTTGGCAGTGCTCACGCCGGCTCATGATCCGGTGAGAATAATGTACTGAAGGGCCCAGAAAGTGCCTTTTGATAACGTGGGATCAAGCGTTTGAATAGTATTAAAGTAGCAAACTTGGGGGGCGGGGCAGGTTAGTGGGCTAATTGTAATACATCTCTTTGCTCATCTCATTGACTGAAACTAAGACTATTTTGACATTCACAACACATTCCAGGTGCCGCTCCTTGGAATACCTTAAAACTGTACTTCTCTGCAGAACAATGGCTGTAATCCAAAAGCACGTCGTCATCTACGAAATCATTTAACACCAGGTGTTTGTTTCCTATTTTTGGGGAACATTTCTGACTGAACTTGGGGCTTTATTTTTATTAAATATAAAAAGCATAATTAGCAAGGGTGCTAAAACACAGCCTTTCATTAACTGTTTCTCCATAGTCAACGCTTTAGCAATAGCCCCCAAACATTTAATCTCACTTTAACCATTGCAGTATTATGGAGGAACATTATCAACTTAAAAAGTTCTCAGTGAATCCGCCAGTCTTATTTTTTCTGTTTATTTTTCCTGATCCTCATGATGGGAAGCCACAGTGTAGTATACATTTTCAAAAATTAAAGGTAATGTGTTTGGTATCAAAGCCTGTTTAGCTAACCGACTTATAATTAAGGGGTTGAGAGTAGTTGACATTAGCACCCGGGGTGGCGGGAGCAGCCAATCGGCTTCCTTGTATCGCGGGCTGAAAACCCTAATCTCAGCACGTGTTCCATGGAAACTGTAGGCTGCTTCCCCGGCTCACAGTGCCATCTTCCCCCACCCTCCCTTATCTTGAATTTTATTTGTGTCCCCCCCAATTGACATCTTTTCTTTGGTGGCGACAGCCCCTCTGCTGCCGCCGTGCTTCTGCTCCTGATCCATAGCTGTCATGGAAATCGCGGAACCGTGTATTTGACCCGTTTTTATCAAAAATCACATAGTTAAATTTTGCCGCAAATTACCAATTTTTACAAAGGTTACACGTGTCTTTTTCCCATCCAAAGTGTTTCTAAAATCCCATCCTGATCTAAAGTGTGTACTGTTGTTTATCTTGTAGCTCATGTGTGTTAGGACCTGTTTAGTGTTGCTTTCCTGAGAATTTTTCTCCATTTAAGCATTTTTGGACCCTTTTGCATTGTGTCAAAAAGCCATTTTCACCTGTCATTTTTAAAAGTGTTAATTTCCAAAAACGGTTTTCTCTCTTGTTTGGGGAAGGAAGATTGCATTTAAACTGTAGAGATTGGGCCTCATTACGAGAAGCGCTGTAAAAACGGATTCATTACCGGCATGGAGGAACTAGCGGGTCCGTGCTCGTATGACGCTGCTAATAGTGGGTGATTACGAGGGCGCGAGCACGCGCGAACCCCCATGCCAGTAATGGCCATACCGCCATGGCGCTAAAGGACCTCCAACCCCCCCCATAGCACCATCACGGGAACCGCCGATACCGCCTCCGCCTAGAAGGCACCCCTTAATACCGACCCGGTAATAACAGCATGCTAATACCGGGCTCGTAATACCCCACCCGGAAGTAACGTCATCGTGTCGGAACGGGAAATGCACCGGCGGCCATCTTTAAAAACACAATCCATTGCAATCCTCCCAAACCACCAGTTGTGTTCAGGAGAGACCAGTGACAATCCCTTTACCATGTCAAAGGCTACCCGGAAAACAAACCCCCGCTTCCGCAAAAAGCATTTTTCAGATGAAGTACTGACCATGCTGGCAGACACCCTTGCCGCACATGCAGACGAGATCAACCTGCAGAACCTGAAGAGGAAGGTGCAGTAGCACAAAAAGGAGATCTGGGAGGAAGTAGCCCGCAAGGTCTCGGCAGTCGGCACCACCACACGGACAGCAAAGGACTGCAAAAAGAGGTGGGATGACCTCCGCCTCAGGGTTCGCAATATCCTGGCCAGCAACGGGAGGGAGGCCATGGCTACAGGTGGGGGTCCCCACTCACCTGCCAAACTGTCACGGTGGGAGGAGACGGCAAGCACGTTTATCCAGATTGAATCCATCAAGGGATTTAGGGAGATGGAGACGGGTGCCGCAACATCTGCAGTTGGAGGTGAGTGACCCTGCAGATCCCTGTAGGGGAAACCATGATGTAGCACAAGTGATGTGGAAGAGAGTCTAGGCAAGGCAATGCATGTCCCAACACACACATCAACATATCCTTGTCCAGAAGGAGGGCCAAACCCTGTCACACTGAAATGCATGCTGAGTGCCAATCCCATTACCAACACACAGCCAACACAGACGGACCGTGCCCATGTAATACATCACACAAACCCCAATACAACGGCATGCCACCTGCCATGCAGCCAATGCCAAAATGCCCCCTTCATGCTACCCTGTGTGACACACCTGTAAGATATGAATGCATGATAAATGAAATACTCCACAGCACCATATGATGCATCTAGCATGTAACACCATCACTGATGCCCTGCATCTCTTCTACCCCCCAGGCACCGATTGAGAAGATGCCAGCGAGGATACAACCACAAGGGAATCCACGTCCCAGCCAAAGACAACAGCCACCAACAACACCACCTCCGGGCAGCCTCACAGCCCACACCAACACCCAGGGTGCCTGACAACGTGGACACTGAACTGGCTACACCAGTGGAAGCCAAGGCCGTTGACCCACTGAGCAACACTGATACTGCAGTGGAGGAGAATGTGGACCAGGATGGACTGACTCATGTGGCAAGTCCACACTCCCCAAGCCCCGTGTCCAACCCCCAATCCCACACTCAGCCCTCACCCACCTGCAGCAGTGCGGATCCCTTGCTGCAAGATTCTGACCTCAGCAGCCTCCCCGAGGACAGCACTGCCAATGCAGGCCCAGTCACAGCACCCTCGACCACTGCTGCTCCCACCCACAACCTTGAGGCACGGCTAGCGAGGGTGGAGGCCAGACAGGACTCTATGTTGGACCTGCTCCGACAATATGTCGTGGATGGGGAGGACAGGAGGGGTGAGATAGCCCAGGCCATAGCGGGGACCACAGCCGCCATAGCGGTGAACACAGCCGCTGTCAATGCCTCTTCATTGTTGATGAGAGACAGTCTGGGGGCCATCACGCAGGTCCTCACCTCCATCCTGCTGCACACAGGGACGTCTCTATGGGGGGGCAAACGGGGCACGTGCCCCGGGCCCCCCATCCTGGTGGTCCTGGAGGGGGCCCCCGGCCCCCAGTGCTGAACACATTGTGTTTTATTTTTTTAATTTATGTGCATGTGCGTGCAGGCTGCACTGCAGTGCAGCCCCGGCCCCTGTTCCTGAATCTTGACACTTCTGTGACCTGTGAAGCCGTGGTTTCGATTCCCAATGGCAATGTTGATTTTGACTGAACAACAAGTGGGGGAGGGGGAGGAGAACGACGCAGGACCACGAGCCGTGCGTTCCCCTCCCAACCTCCCCCACCCCACAGGGAATACGGCACGTGCCACTGGGAGTGCGCACTGGCACTGCTGCGCAGCTTGCAGGCAGCCTCCTCAGAAGAACAAGCCAGCCAGCAGCAGGCAGCGTCGCGACACGTGCTGACTGAGCTTCCGAGGCTAAAATTGTGTGGCTAGCTTCCCAGAGCACGCTTCTCCAGGTCAGTGTGTTATGTTTTGTGGCTCTTACACATGGCGCCTAGTTGCCATTTTGTTATGGATTTGCAGAGCAATGGACTTATTTCAGTATAGGACTTAGTGGAACTCGTGTCTCCTGTCTCTTCACACTCTGTGCACCAGGGAATATACAGTGGAGAGGTCAGGCTTTAAGCAAATGCGAGATGTGCAGAAACGTTTGACCGAGGTGATGACCAAATCTGAAACTGGCAACTAAAAGATGGGACTGGGGCGATCAGGTGACTTCATGTCAGACGAGGATGTGTGTCACAAGGGGGAATGCTATTTTTTCACAAAATGGCCAATATGGCGATTCTTTTGTCGATCATGTATTTTTCCTGTTGCATTTTTTTGTATCTTTAAATGAGGAATGGCACCCCCAAAAACGCCTCATTACTCTTTTGTAAGTGCACCTTTTCAGCCTATTTCCTCTTCCTTGCTTCCCCTTTTTGCACACGTTAGTCAGCTTCCCTACAACCCTGTCTACTACTCCACAATCCTTTTCATTCAAGAAGGTTCAAAGATACGGGCTGTCGCTTTTTGTTTGTTTTAGTGACTGAACACAATCACCAGACACCATTATCCCCAGTCCCAGCTTTCCTTTTTGAAAATCGCTCATATCAGGTGTACATAAATGTGTCCACTTCGAGTTAACCAAGACTACAACACCGAGAATGCATTAGTTTCGTTTGTTAAATTAAATTGCATGGTTGGGAGTGAGACTTGTGCCCCTGTTACATGGAGTCATTTGGTCATCGTAGTTTGTACTGTTCCCCATTCCTGTTGACCTTTCAGAGACCTATGGTAAAAATCTTCCTGTGTATCTGCACCTGGGTAGTGTTCCCAGTAGTGCATATAATTACTGCACTGTAATTTCCGCCCGAGTTACACACACTCTTCATAACCTGACCACAAACAAAGAGGGGGAGGGCAGGGAGGGGGCAAGCAATTAGCCTCATATTCAGAATTCCTTTCATGAATTAAAAATTCTATTTACTTTTTGGTTAAGTTGAATCTGTACCTCTGCTATCGTTTCAATGCATCTTTGCTAACCCACTGCTCCTTATGCCCTTTTAAATGGGTTCCTTTGTATTGTGCTTAGTGTTTTTTTTTTTTTTAGTTTGTTAAACTTTAATTCGATCCAGAATAGATCATAAAAGTCATAGCAATAATGTACAACATATAAAACTTCATGCATAAAAAAGAAACTAACTTAATTAATGAAATACAACATCACATACTCGATTGAAACAAGTGAAAAAAAAGAAATTAATTTGAAACCCAGTTCAAATTGTGCTTTGTTATGCTATTGCATTACTTGAATGATTATAGTGTATTTCACAAAGCAATTCATTTTCCTGCTCGTAAACGCAAACATGTGGCTCTTTAAAATACAGCGCTATAGTCCCCAGTTGACCTGAAATTCCCAGCATGCCCCTGGGCGTACGTGGGGAACAGGGAGATTATGCGCCCGCCCCTGCCCAGCCCTGAGCCCACCGGCTCTGAATGGGGGGCAGGAGGGCCCATCGGCACCTCTCCCCTGTGCAGCTTGGAGATGTTTGCCCGATGCACTTTGGTAAACACGGATTCAAACCCCTGCACAATGGCGCTATAGTCACTAGTCCTGGGAATTCACATGCGGTATTACTAGCCATATAGTCTGTAAATTACAGAATCACATGTTCAAGTGTTGTGTTGCTTTTACATGACAAGCGCAGTCTAGCATGGCCCATTACTGCCACGTCATCATACACCTGGTATATGGTTGCAATAAGAAAGGTACACGCTGATATGTGCAGTTGCTGCCATCATTTTGCAAATGCAGCCTCGTGTCGAGTAAAAGCAGAGCTTGAGGGTTCTGTAATACGCACGCACCCGCCATATGAGCGGAGTCGCCTGAAACCATTTCGGCTGAAGCTCTGCAGCGAGAGAAACTGGAAGCTGAAGAAAAGTAACAGAGTGTGCGGCTACTGCACCCTTCACACACTGTCACAGCATGAGGAGTCAGGCTGCTTTCTTCCAGTGAGAATGTTTAGGGAGCGCTTCTTTACTGACCTCGTCTGCTTCAAAGCACAGAGATATGATACATTAAGCAGGCGCTCCCCTCTGCAGCTGTGAGATTATCAAGCCGGTCAAGTGGCACAGCGAGTAGAGCGCTCGCTTTGACATCGGTGCAGAGCCTGCTAACGCAGGTTCGAATCCCTGCGGGGCCAAACTCAGCTTTTCATCCTTCTGAGGTCAATAAATACCACACACCATGGGTAATAAAAAGCAGCGCTCAGATACCCGAGGGTTCGTAGCTCTGTATAAATGCTAAATTATTATTATTATTTATCTATCCGCTAACGAAGCCCGCGACCTTCACGCGGAAGGAAGCTCAAATGCACGCATTCAATCTGGAACGTTGAGCCCCCCGCGCTCACTGACGCCGTGGAATGTTCTGGCAGGCCGTGTATTTTCCACAATACGATCTAAAACCTATAAAAGAGTGTTGGGATGGGATGCACTAGGAATGCTCAGCTCCGAATCTCTCAGACCCGCAGTGCCGATGCTAGTAAATAAAGGGTTTCTAACATGTAATGGTCCCTCCAATAGCACATTGGGACCTTAACTATGGTGAAAAGCGCTATAAAAAATGAATGAATAAATGCTAGTTAATTTCTCATTGGGTGGACATCTCTCGAGTCTAGGGCTCATCTCCCACATGGGGGCAGCCGGCACAACAAAAGATCGAATGCCAACAGGGCAAACTCAACCGGTCATCCAGGGACATTTAGACTGAATGCCCATATCTTCTCCATCTCTGTTAAAGCTCCCCTAGAGGTCATCACTGCGGCACTATATGGGGTGGAGTTACGGGGGTTCGCTCCTTGACTCAAGCAAGTTTGTGATGTGGAAGTCTTCTTGAGATGCCTTCTGAGCTTAGGTTCAGGAACCCCAGTTCCTCCTTGAAGACGGAGCTGGGGATCCCGCTGGGGTCCGAGGAGGACCTTCTGGAACCCTTTTGGATTGGATTAGACAGTGACTTGAGCCTAGTGATTCAGTTTGAGGAGCTCGAACTGTTCAGGGTGCTCAGTCACTCGCTTGGATGAGGCATATTAGTGTCTGGAGTTTGTGTCTGGATGTGGGCCACTTGTAGGGTCGCCCAGAGAGAAGGACTCATTGGAAAGAGGCTTTTTGGCACCACTGCAGGGATCAGTCGCGGAAGGCGAGTAGCTACATCACCCAGAAGCAGCTTCAGGGAACTGGCTTATTTTGGCCCTGGGTGTCATTCCACGCTGTAATCCTCTTAGCAACTATTACATTGCATTTGAGTGAAGACAGCTGTGACCACCTGAGCAGCAAAACCACAGCCCAATGTTTTTTCTTCGGCCCAATGTATGTGCCACTACAGTGGCGTGTGTCTTGTGAGATCACATCTATGTTGTCCCTTTCAGCTATCTGCACAGTTTTTATACATACCTTTATGTGTTTTTAATATTTTCTCTATTTTGGATATGTTGTGTTGATTGTAATTGTAACGCTGTGATATAAACAATACATTATTATTAGTATTACTGCTGCTGTTGCTACTTGTCCGGTATATATTCACCATGTGTATATTTCAGCCTCGCATGTCCATCTAATGCTATGAATTGTATAGTGGCAATTGGGTTGCCTGGGAATTCGGCCTTCACTCTGAACGCTGCAGAATTGCTTTGGCAGACTGGTGACCAGTACTGTAACTTATTGAGTGACCTACATAATCGATATCACAATGCAACTTAAAAATGCAATTATGATTTGGCAGCTGTTCATTAACCTCTGAAAACCTAGAAGGGCTGGGGCAGAAAGGGTCTCCTAAAATGGGCTAGACTCTGCTTCGGCAATGCATTGCGTACGATGTTGCACTTATTTATTTGCATTTTTAAAAAGCCCGGGGGCATCGAGGCGCTGTTCCCTGAATATGTCTTAGTGCGTATTTATAACGCGCTTAGTACCCAGAGATTTCTAAGTGCCGACCCTGGGGATCGAACCTGTGTTGCTTCGTGTCGTCTTGTTTCCAAGGCGAGCGTGGTGACCCTGAGCTATCCTCCTTTCGTCTGTGATGGTAGCATTTCAGTATTTGACGATGCAGTGGGCATCTGGACTTATAGGGTCATAGCTATACCTTCTATATGCCGTTGTATGTGGCATAGTAGATCAGTGCAGGGCATGTGAGGCTTCACTGAACATATGATGGAGTCCTTGGACATGTGAACCTTTTCCTGTACCTGGCAAATGGGGCTTTACATGACATTTCAGCTCTCGACTCCCCCATCTGATGCCACACTTGGCATATTCCGGCAGCACCTGGACATGTGAGGTTGCACCTATTCTGTCAAGTATGAAAGTGTATGCATAAATATATATACACTCATGACAGCTTGGCAGTGCACCAGTCCTCCCCTGCAGTAGTGGGCATGGGCAAACGGGTGCTGGTGTGTCTGTGTGGTGAATTAGAGGGTGGAATTTAGCATTATGGACACATTTCGGCTGGAGATAAACTCCAAGCGTTTGGCCTCGAAAGCAAATGAGGTTTGGCTCTGGTTGCAATTCCGGCTGGGGATCGCTGGCAGTAGTTCCTGGCAGCCTGTGTCAGCCAGAAGCATGTCAGCCAATGCACAGGGCTGGTACCTGCTTTGATAACAGATGTCTGCAGGTTCTGCCCTCACACCTTTGACCACCTAGCAGTGCACAGAGGCAGGGCTCCCCTCCCTGTGCTCTGATGCACTGTCTACACTGCCTGTGGAGTGGACCCTCAGTAAAATGCATATACCACCACTTCAAGGTGTTGTAATGCTGGATGTGCCAATGTACGCCAGTATTGCCATATTCTAATTCATGTCATGTTTTAAACTTCAAAGGTACAGTACTAAAATTATTTCCTTGTACTCTGCCTTTTCAGGTTCACAATCCACAAAAAGAGGATGCCACAAGCCAGCGGTTTTCAAGTCTATCTGAATGAAATGCTCTGAATGAAAGGCTCTGCTCCTGCTAAGTTGCAAAGAAAAAAAAGCCAATCAATACATGATCTCACAATGAGGCGTTCATATGAAAGTGGAGCTGCCAAAAGGAAAAAAGTAGAAAGAAAAGAGAAGCATGGTAATCAACAAAAACTGTCTTCCTTTTTCTCTGTACAGCCAAAACCATCTAGTAGTGATACTTCTATTGAGGAGCAACCACAAAGCGAAAGTGCGCACACTGAGGCTCATGCTGAGTCCATAGAAGAGTCCACTGAGGGGTTATTTGCTGCTCCCACTTCACCTAGCGGTGGACATCTACAACTAGTGGCTAAGCAACATTCCCCTGCACCAGGAGGAGATGACGACAACCAGCCTGCAGAAATATTGGAAACTGCATCAGTGAGCAGTAGTGGTCATCTACAAATAGTGGCTGAGCAGCATTCCCCTGCACCAGGAGGAGAAGAAGATGACAACCAGCCTGCAGAAATATTGGAAACTGCATCAGTGAGCGTCACATGTTCTTCCACAGATCCCGCACTATGGGATCCTATCACAAACGAATTGCGGTACTATTGGATTAAAAAAGGTTCGGCAGCCTGTCAAAACCTCAATAGCAATTTTTCCAAGTCAACCCGTGTTTATGTACTTGGTGACAAAAGAATAAAAAGATGCTTAACACAAGCATTATTTAAGCGAAAAATGCGGAATGGCGAACTTGTAAACCGCGAATGGTTGCTATACTCCCCATCACAAGGTTCAGTTTACTGCTTTGTCTGCCGTTTGTTTTCTAGCACTGATTCCGCATTCAGTACAACTGGTTTTAATGACTGGAAGCATGCATCTTCCCACATTCATGAACATGAACATGCTCCTGAACATGAAAGGTGCAATGTAATACTTTGGAAACGTCAAAAGGAAACTGGCCGCATTGACTCAGCATTAGCTGAACAGTTAAAACATGGACAAACCTACTGGCAGGATGTGCTTAAAAGAGTTGTAGCAGTTGTAAAGTTCATGTCATCGCGGGGTCTAGCATTCCGAGGAGAAAATCAGATTATAGGATCACAGCACAATGGAAATTATTTAGGGATTTTGGAGCTGATCAGCCAATTTGATCCCTTCCTGGACGAACACATCAAAAAATATGGAAATGCTGGTAAGGGAAATCCATCCTATCTGTCAGCAAATATTTGTGAAGAATTCATCACACTGATGAGCAAAAAGGTTTTCTCTGCTATTATTTCAGAACTGAGAGAAGCAAAGTATTATTCACTTAGCGTCGACTCCACTCCAGATGTGTGTCACATTGACCAGTTGACTTTTACGGTGCGATATGTAAAGGATGATGCTCCAAAGGAGAGATTTCTGGAGTTTCTCCCAATTCATGGCCATGGAGCAGAGTACCTTGCAGATGTTGTCGTCCAGTTCTTGAAAGGGGCAGGGATCCCCATATCAGATTGCCGTGGCCAATCATACGATAATGCATCCAATATGGCAGGATAGTACTCAGGCTTGCAGGCAAGGATAAAAGAGATCAACAAATTTGCTGTTTATGTTCCCTGTGCAGGACATTCCTTGAATCTAGTTGGTGTCAAGGCTGCTGAGTGCAACATGCAGGTAGTATCTTATTTTGACTTTGTTCAACATTTGTACACATTTTTCTCTGCTTCTACTCATCGCTGGAATGTGTTGGTGTCTTCTGTAGGTCCAGCTCACAAGATTGTGAAGCGCTTGTCTGACACTAGATGGTCAGCTCATGCAGATGCAGTTAATGCTCTGTGTGATGGCTATGAAAGAATTCAAGCTGCTCTTGATTCACTGAGTAGTGATAACACACAAACAAAAGACACCGCACACGATGCACTAAGTCTTCTTAAAAAAATGGAGAAGCTGGAAACCATTTTTCTAACCATTGTTTGGAATGACATTCTGTTACGTTTCAATGAAACAAGCAAAACTGTTCAGAAAGAAGATATCAACCTCTCTGTTGCAGTTAATATCATCCAGTCATTGAAGTTGTATGTACAAGAAATAAGAGACAAATTTAATGAATATGAAGTCAAGGCAAAGGCAAAAGCGCCAGAGGCAGATTACAGTGACCAAGGTAAACGTGTGAAACAGCGAAGCTCTCGTCTAACTGGCTTTGAAGGAGCTGCTAGTGACACGGTCCTTCAAGGACGGCAGAAGTTTCACATAGAAACATACTTGCCAATCATGGACTCAATAATTAATGGGTTAACAAGACGAGGTGAAGCATACAAAGATATCAGCAATAGATTTGGATTCCTCGTGAACCTGAGAGACATGGATGGAAAAGAAATGAGTGAACATTGTATAAAGCTGGCCTCTTACTACCACCAAGACCTTGAGAAATCCAACCTAATTTCTGAATGCCAACAATTTAAGCATTATACATTTGAAAAGAAAGAAACCATGTCACTTTCGTGTATTTACAAGATAATAAACAATGATAAGCTTGGCCCTGCATTTCCAAATCTAGAAATTGCATTAAGAATATTCCTCTCTATCATGGTGACAAATTGCAGTGGGGAGCGTTCATTTTCAAAATTGAAGTTGATAAAAAGTGAGCTACGAAATCGTATGCTTCAAGCCAGGCTGAATTCTTTGGCTCTGTTAAGCATTGAATCTGAAATGGTTCAAGAGATAGAATTTTCAGACATAATTAAGGATTTTGCAATACGCAAATCTAGAAGGAAACACATAGTTTAATGTGGGTGGTGTAGAAAGCATATCCTCACTGTCATCTCATTCTTTCTAGGATTACTTGAATTTGTTTGCTGTGTGGGCATGAACTGAAATGCCAAGTGAATTTTGATGTTTTGTTACATGCTTTTGTCATGCTTTTGTCATTTCTGTACTGCCTTATTTATTTCATGTTTTTCCAAGTGCTTTGGACACATTCATACAGGCAAAAAAGTTCATGTTGAGCTGTTAGGTTTTCATTTTGTTTAATAAATGCTTGCTTAAAATCCTTTTCCTTTATTTTCTTACAAAATATATTATTCGAAAGAAAAACAAAGTGAAATGTCCTTAATATAGCATCCTATTGGGGAAACAGATCACAGATGTATAATGTTTATATTTTATTAACAACTAGATAATCCATTTAAAGCTTAGATGAGTATCTGTTGAATTAGACTCGAGATATGGAGGGGGCATGGGTGTCGTGTCGCGGGGGCGACATGGGTTTGGAGGGGGGTGGGAGTAGGACATGGGTTTTGGGGGGCAACATCGGTTTCGGGGGGGTGGAGGGGGCCCCCAAGGCTGTCTGTGCCCCGGGCCCCCAAAACTGTTAAGATGGCCCTGGCTGCACATGCAGCAGCCATAACCTGCACCAGCTGTGCAAATCATCACGGCTTCCACCACACCTGCTTCCTCTGCCCCCACTGCCTCTGCACCCTCCAGCCCTGTGCATTTAACAAGACGGAGTGCGAGGCACTCTGAAATGCTGCCCCCGGACATCAACAAGTCCAGGGAATTGTGTGGGAGAACTATAGGGGTGGATCAGATGGTGTTGGCGGTGAATGGATTTATTAGGGGGACTTCATTGGGGGTTTTAGGAGTTAACTGGGGGTTTTGGGAGTTCACTGGGGGGTTTTGGGAGTTCACTGGGGGTTGGAGGGGTTTGCACCTTTCTGCAGTTGGTATCAATACACCCGTTGTGTGAAAAATCATTCAATGCCTGGACATTGTTCATTTCGTGTGTATCCATTTAATGTATGATGGTGCACAGTGCCCAACTCCCCACATTCCCTGTGTGCATGTCCACACGGACCCAGAGTACAATGTGTCACTGACACATATCTATCAGCGTCCCTGTGGTTCAGAAATATTCGTCACTCAGTTATTGGCGTACTGCACGGCCATCCTGTGCATCACGTGCTGGCAGGGGTGCTGCTTCTCCTCCGTCTCCATCCTCATCATCCTTACCCGGTGCATGCATGTCAATGTCAGGTGGCAGAGGTACATTTCTCCAGATGCACATGTTGTGCAGCATGACACAGGCCATGGTGATCTTTGCCACCTTCTGAGGCCTATAAAGGAGTGCTCCACCAGACCTGCTTAGGCAGCGGAACCGTGCCTTCAACAGGTGAAAGGTCTGCTCAATCACAGCATGGGTACGGGTATGTACCCGACTGTACTCCTCTTCTTGGCTGTTCTGAGGGTTCCGCACAGGGGTAAGTAGCCACCACTTCAAGGGATATCCTCCATCACCTGCAAGCCAATACAGATAGGTCTATGTGAGTCACTCTGAGCTGCCACCTTCAGGATTCACAGTCATGGCCACAGTAATTTGCTGTCGACCTGCACATGTCCCTGTACGTATGCACAAATATTGTTTAGATGCATTCTATACTGCAATATGGTGTGGTAGTCTGCATGGCATTGTACAGATGATGCAGGGTGAATTCTTGAATGCTGATGCAGATGTACTGTGGTTGTAGGATGATGCATTCCCTCCCATTTTTGCTGTGTATACTACACTGTGCATGGTCACACTAGCCACATTGGCACCGTTGCAATCATGTTAAGTAATGCATTGCTTGACATACCCATGGTGGCCAGGTTCTGCGTCTTACATGTTGTCCTTGATATACGTAATTGGTCCAATGTGTGCCAGTCATGTGTTATGTTGGGGTTGGGAGGTTCAGGTCAGGAGTGTTTATTTCTGCGTGCATTCTCGTATGCATCCCCCCATTCCCACCCAGGTGGAGTATGCATCCCCCCATTCACACCCAGGTGGAGTATGCATCACAACACATCACTACCCCCTATACTCACCAAGCAGCCAGGCACGTCGTCCAGCATGTCGCTCCATGTGACAGGGTAGCGTGGAGTTACGCAGCACCATAGCATCATGTGTTGATCTGGGAAATTGGGTGCAGCAATGTGTGATGATCTTGCTGGAGTCACATTCCATCTGCACATTGATGGAGTGTATTGCTTGCGATTGCAGTACACCACCTCTACGGCATGGAGGACTACCAATTCTACATGGATACAGTCCAGGGCAGCAACACAATTGGGCATGCCTGCCAGTGCATGGAAGCCTACTTTGGTGTTGGCTGTCTCCTGGGCAGTCCGTGGTAGGGATATATGGAGTCTAGCGTGCTTCAGGAGGGCATCCAGCACTTGGTTCAGCATGCGTGAAAATAGTGGTTGTGAGATGCCATGCAGCTGCCCCACTGTGTGCTGGTAGATGCCTGTGGCCAGGAAGTGGAGCACAGACACCACCTTTAGTAGCGGGGGGATGGCAGTGCGTATTTCTATGAGGCTGACAATGTCGTTGTGTATCATTTCCACTATGGTGGTGATGGTGTCCCGGTCCAACCGGTACAGGGTGTGGATCTGCTCAGGGGTTAGATTGAATGGACTGGGTCTGATGTGAGGGATTGGTGGCTGCCTACGAGGTACTACTGGCTGCACTGGTGGTAATTGCTGGGCCTGTCTCACACTCCTTCTCCTCCTGCGTCTCCTCTGTGCAGCCTGTTGTTGCTGCTGTAGTTGTTGTTGTAGTTGCTGTTATTGCTGTAGTTGTAGCAGTATAGGCATGTCCTCCAGCGCCATGATTGCAACAGCTAGTGGTATCATTTTGGTGTAGGAAGGGGTGTGGTGTGTAGGTGTACTCCTTTGTACTGGCCCAGGCTCCATTGACTCCACCTGTGGTGATTGTGTGCACCTGTGGCAGTTGGCTTGATTGCAGATTGCTGTTTACCAGTGTCCGCGATGCCTGTATGGCTGCCATCATGCAGGCCCTGATTACCGCCTTCGGGATGCCGGTAATTGCATGCCCGTGTGGGTTGTGATGTCCTCCTATTACCGGCATCCCGGTATTTACTCCTCGAAGTTGTGTGTGTATGCGCGCATGCCAGTATGAGGGGGCAAGGTACGGGCGGTGGCGGTATTGGCAGGTTGTCGGGTCGTAATGCCCCAGACCCGTTAATGATGCCGGTATTACCATTCCACATTCCTTTTTTCATTGCCTCCATTCTCGTAATGAGGCCCAATTTGTCTTTTATTCCTGAATACCTGCTGATTACTTACATCTGTGTAGGATTGCTCATTTGTACCTTAAAGTACTTTGCAGGGGGAACTATTAACCTAAACTCTATCTGGTCACAAACCAAAACAGTTATTTTTCCTGTGTTTTACATTCTGCATTATCATAAGTGAAATCAATTGCTTTACTTATTTTGAATTGTATTGTCACTGCTTGGTGATTGCTGCCCCATATATATATATATATTAAAATGTATGTGTGATTTGAATATTAACTAAATAAATGAATATTTACCTTTACAAACTAGCCTGATTCCTGGTTCAGTGTGACCTGGGGGGTATTTTGAGACGGGTGTGATATGAGTGGTATATCATTCAGAATATTGAACTTATCCACACAAATAAAAAAGTATTTCACTGCGCACTACATGCTAGGCGAGACCTGGGTGTGTGCCTGATAGAAATCCTTAACATATTTTGGGGGCTCGTGCCGTGATTCTGAATTTGAGATACCACCAGTGACAGTCTAACACAGCATACTAGCCTGCAGGGTACATACACCTTGCTGGGTTGCGGTACTGTGCTACACTGTACAAGCATCTCTCAAAATAAATACTCCAATAATCGGGCTTGTTGGTAAAAGTAAATTAACTCTAAAATAAGTCATAAGGAAATTGATATTTCCAAAATGGCGATCCCAGTAGAGATTAATATTGCTAGGGAACACTACCTGCACAAACTGTTTGGCAGGGTTGAGTGGCCAGAACAGAATGAGCAGATCTGGCTACAAGAAATCAAAAAACAGGTCACTGCCATAGACCTAGATACATGGCAGGACAAGGGCCCATTACACCAAGCGCTTAGTGAACTGTACATGGCCCCAAAATAAAAGAGGAGCACTGTATAATTGCCACAATAGCGGCCTACCTGTACCTCCACATCGGAATAATACAGGAAAAGCATGTAGAAAACATAGTTCTGGCGAAGAAGCAAGGGGAAACACTACAGAAAATCCAAACTAATCTGGACTCTGCAGAGCAAAGGCTCCAGAAGAGCCAAGAATCTGTAACGCTCACCTGATTCCCGCAGAGGCGCCGGTCTTGACTGGGCGAATACCATATCTTCAAAGGTGATGTGTAACACACGGTTGGCTATTTGGGCTGGACCTCTGTGCACTGTATGTCTGACTCGAAGAGTAAGATGTCTGCAGATAGAAAATATAGGATTAATGAACTGGGGTTATTGGGTGTCTCTCTCTTCTTCCCCTTCTCTTCTCCTGTAGAACCCCAAAGGTTAACGCTCTCACCTTAGGTAAGTGAACGCCGAGCTCTCCATCTGCCTCGGGGCAGGGTGCCGTAACCAGTTTCTTCACTGGATAAGGGTGCAGGCCTCTTGACCTCAGAGGACTGCTGTCCGTCGTTTACTGCACGAACGGTAAGTTCCGAGTATTTCAAATGTCTTTAAAAGTCTTTTGTAATGATGTCTCTTTTTTTGCAGGGTTCCGGCGATGGCGGATGACGGGCTGAAGTGAGTTGAGGATGGAACCCGTGTGAGGAATAGAAGCGTCTGGAAGCACGTAAGTAAGCGCTTGTTGCCTGCTTCACGATGCGCACTAACTGTCCTTTTATCTTGCAGGTACAAGTTCGGAGCTGCTGAAGGGTGCCGGAATACCCACTGGGTTCGGCGTGGGAAGGAGTAATGGCACGTGAGTAATAAAGTTACCCAATGTCTTTAAACGCACCTTCTTTGTCTTTCAGATGCGGGATGCTGCGCCGAAGGCCTCCGGAGCGTGCGAAGCATTGGTAAGCTTTTGTCTTTCAGATGCCAGAATGCAGCGCGAGGCGTTGGTGACAGCCGATGGACCAGGTAAGAGAAGCGCTGTCACTGAAGACCGTAATGCTAACCTGTTCTTTCTTGTCTTTTTAGGTGTTGCTGAAGACTGGATTCAGGATGGT